>NC_041728.1:66767919-67392919 GCF_004115215.2 Ornithorhynchus anatinus | reverse complement strand
CATAACTTCTCCTTGCCTCAGTTTCTTCAACTGCAAAATTGGGATTCAATACCTGTTCCTCTTCCTTCTTAAATTTTGAGCCCCACGTGGGACAGAGACTGTGTCCAACCTGATTAACTTATATCTACCCCAGGGCTTAGAACAGTGCTTGACACATAGTAAGCACTTAACAAACACCACTGAAAAGTAATAGTATATTACTTGTTAAAACACTTTATGCCAAGCAATGCACTTAGTTTTGGAGTTGCTACAAGAGAATTAAGATGGACACAGTGTCTGTCACACACGGGGATCACAGTTTAGGTAGGATTTAATCGCCATTTTGCAGTTGAGGAAACTGAGACCCAGAGAAGTTAAGTGATTTGCCCAGGGTCACGTAGCAGGCAAGTGTAAGAGCTAGGATTAGCATCCAGGTCTTCTGTCTCCCAGGCCTGTGCTCTTTCCACTAGGCCATGCTGCTAATATTTCACTTATTTTCTCTACCAACTAGATCTTTCTGATCAGCACAAGCTCATCAACAGAAATCAGCCTTCTGTTTGTTTATCCTTCAATCTACTTTTGGAACCAAAGGGATCTTCATAGCTCATGCCCCATTCCACACTGGCAACTGGTCACAGCTGGCATCTGCCCTTTTCCCACAACCGATGGGAAATATCAAAGATAAAGTTCATAGCGCGTCATCACCCCTACTTCCTTATAGATGTCTTTCCCCCATTAACTACAGAAGCCATTTTCCGTTCTAAATTTTAATCCAGGCAGAGCTGGCCCCAAAGCTACAATGAAACATTTTCAGGCACGATGCTCTCTTAGTGGAGTTTGGTAGTATTTTATTCAACTCAGCTCCACCGACTCGTCGATCCTTCCCATCTATCTGATGCCTCCAGAGAGTTACAGGCTTGAGCGGGATTGAGAGAGAAACACCAATCACAAGAAACCATCCATTTTCTTGGGGTCCTGCTTGAATCTTGTGGTGGATTTGCCTTTCTTTAGGAACTTATTGGAGCAATTCATCTCACCACCTTGGCTCTACCCTGATGATTTGATGGCAGAGTTCACTGGAAGCATCCCCAGAGAAGCAGAGGGTTGACTGTGACTTTATTAGTATCAGTGTTGGGTTTGTAATCGAGGCCTTTGGACTCCTCTTCAGGGCTAATGAGAAGTAGCATGGCCTAGTGGAAAGGGCACGGATCTGGGAGTCAGAGGTTCTGGGTTCAAATTTCAGCTCTGCCACTTGCCTGCTGGGTGACCTTGGGACACTTCTCTCTGTGCTTCAGTTATCTCATCTGTAAAATGGGGATTCTATCCCTCTCCCTGCCCTTTCCAACTTAGAATGTGAGTCCCATGTAGGACAGAGACTGTGTCCAACCTGATTAACTTGCATTTACTCCAGTGACTAGAACTGTAAGTGCTTGACAAATCCCATTATTATTATTTTTGAGGCTTTAGTCTTGAAGAATGTGAATCCTGAGCGACTAAACTCTTCCCTTCTAAAGCCTTGTTTTTCCTCACACTGCTTCTCCTTTCCTTGCTCTTTGTCTTCCTCTTCTTCATCATCATCATTATCATCATCATTATCACTTTGTCAGTAGCATGGAAATAAATAGCATGTATTGAGATTTTACTATTGCAGAAGGGCATAGTAAGGAATATAGTAGTTGTAAAAAACACTGCCCCTATGCTTAGCACAGTGCTCCCAAAATATTAAGTGCTCAATAAATATCATTGATCAATTACCTTAAAGGATCTTATATTCTTTTGGAGAGGACTCAGAAGACACCGATTGCATGCATACAGTAGGAGCAGGTGAAAAAACAGTTAACCGTTGATAGCAAGAATATATACATATATATATTTATACATACATGTATACTTACATACATAAATGCTAATAGTAGCTGATGGGATGGGAGAAATTTCTACCAGATTTATTGTACCCCTTCCGTGTGCAGAGTACTGAACTAAACACTTGGGAGAGTAAAATGTAAGTAGAAGAAGACACAATTCCTGATCTCCAGGAGTTTATTTCTAAAGGGGAGGCAGGCTGGCTAAAATTACTTACAAATACTAGGAGCAGGATGAAAAACAGTTACAAATGGTATCTTTCTTAGACCATAAGCCCCATGTGGGACAGTGACTATGTCCAAACTGATTATTTTGTGTCTATCCCAGGGCTGAATCCAATGCACATATTAAATGTTACCATCATTATTATTAATAATAAAACAATGACAATATATAAAAATAAACACCATCATTAGTACAAAAGGTACTATAAGAGCATAGATAAATGATGATGATGATGATGATAATTGTTTGTTGAACCCTTACTTAATGCCATCCACTGTGCTAAACACTGGGGTAGATACAGTATATTCAGATTAGACACAGTCTCTGTCCCACATGGGGATCACACTGTAAAGGGAAGAGAGAACAGATATTTAATCTCTATTTTACAATTGAGTAAACTGAGGCACCGATAAATTAGGTGAATTAACGAAAGGCACCCAGCAGGCAAGCGGAGGAGCTGGGATTAAGACTAATGATGGTATTTGTTGAGCAGTTACTATGTGCCAAGCACTGTTCTAAACACTGGGGTAGATATAAGGTAATCAGGTTGTCCCATGTGGGGCTCACAGTCTTTATCCCCATTTTACAGATGAGATGACTGAGGCACAGAGAAGTAAAGTGGCTTGCCCAAAGTCACACAGCTGACAAGTGGCGGAGACGGGATTAGAACCCACGACCAACTGGCTCCCAAGCCCGGGCTCTTTCCACTAAGCCATGCTGCTTCTTGGGGTCTTCTGACTTTGAGTCCTGTGCTCCTTCCATTAGGCACCATGGCTTCTCCCAGATAGGAAGCAATGTGGCCTAGCAGAAAAAAGCACTGGCCTGGGAGTCAGACGGCCTCAGTTACCTCATCTGTAAAATGGGGATGAAAGCTGTGAGCCCCATGTAGGACGCGGACTTTGTCCAATCTGCTTATCTCATATCTACCCCAGTGTTTAACACAGTGCCTGGCTTATAGTGAATGCTTAACAGGTACCATTAAAAAGTAAATTAAATGGATACACATAAATGCTAAGGATGGCTGTTAGGATGATATGATCTGGGTGGTGGAAATTAATCAAGAAATACTTTCTGAGCAAGGTGGTTATTTAAAAGCAAAGAGAAGCAGTGTGGCTCAGTGGAAAGATCCCGGGCTCGGGAGTCAGAGGTCATGGGTTCTAATCCCGACTCTGCTACTTGTCAGCTGTGTGACTGTGGGCAAGTCACTTCACTTCTCTGGGCCTCAGTTACCTCATCTGTAAAATGGAGAATAACGGGGAGCCTCATTTAGGACAACCTGATTACCTGTATCTACCCCAGCGCTTAGAACAGTGCTTGGCACAGAGTAAGAGCTTAACAAATACCAACGTTGTAATTATTATTATTAATAAAAGAGTTTTGGAGATGGGGATTTCTGTGGTTTTCAGGGGGTGGAACTTTCAGGCAGGTGGGAAAGGGCATACCTAAGGGTTTGGAGAAGTAGGAGAGTTGAAGACAAGACTGAGTAAGAAGCTGAACTTGGAAGGAACAAAAAGTGCAAGTAGGGGAGCTGTGAGGGAAGAGAGCAGAAAGATAAGAGAGGACTGGTAGACAGTAGTATTGTTAATAAATAATAAACACCAGCAGATAAATAAATCAGTAATAGATGCATTTGTTCAGTTCTAAAAAAGCAGCTTTGGCTAAGAGTGAATGTCCTCTGTTTTCCATAGCTGAGGCACATGCGTGTATCCATGGACCAATCAATCGATCGATCAATTAATGGTATTTAGTGAGTGCTTACTGTGTGCAGGGCAATGATCCTAAACACCTGAGAGAGTACAATAAAACAGAGTTGGTAGACATGTTCCCGGCCCACGAGGAGCTTACAGTGCAGAGGAGGAGCTCTAAACTAAGCACACAAATGAAAATGGACTGAAGAAACCAGAAAAAATGAGTCTGAAAACTGAAAGTCACTTCACTTTTTTGTGCCTCAGTTACCTGTCAGTCAATTGTATTTATCGAGCACTCACTGTGAGCAGAACAGTGTATTAAGCACTTGGGAGAGTACAACGCAATATAACAGACACCTTCCCTTTCCACAACGAGCTTACAGTCTAGAGGGGGAAACAGACATTAATATAAATAAATAAATTACAGCTACATACAGAAAATCTGGAGAATCTGTGCTGCTTTGTTCAGCTCTCCATTTCTGGGAGTGCTCATAAGATAAAGGCATAATCAGAGGTCATGGGTTCTAATCCCGGCTCTGCCACCTGTCAGCTGTGTGACTTTGGGCAAGTCACTTCACTTCTCGGTGCCTCAGTTCCCTCATCTGTAAAATGGGGATGAAGACTGTGATCCTCACGTGGGACAACCTGATGACCCTGTATCTACTTAGAACAGTGCTCGGCACATAGTAAGAGCTTAACAAATACCATCATCATTATTATTAGTATTATTATAATCCACTGAGGGTTAATGTCACTCTCACTGAAGCTTCAGGGTGACCTTCCCAACCCCCGGTGAGGAAATGCAAGGATTTTTCTCTTCAAACCCCTCTCCCAAGATGCAGTGTGGATGAAGCAGGGGTCTGCCACTGCTGCTGTAGACTGTCAGGGCAGCCATAATTTTATGGTAATTCCAATCTTGCAGATCGCATTAGCGAGGCATAATGAGAAGCAATCAGTGCTTGTAAAGCAAGCCAGCTCTTCGCCCTTGCTGACGATGTACTCTGGATTGCGTACATTTCTATAAACCTTGAGAACTTACATTGGAAGTAGTGGGCGGAAGCTCCATGCGTCACATGATTAGCCTGGGTTCGATTCAGTCGTATTTATGGAGCGCTTACTGCTTGCAAAGCACTATACTAAGCACCGGGGAAAGTATGGTATATAAATAAACAGACACACTCCCTGCCCACAAGCAAACCTGATGGACCATGATGGAGTTCTGGGACAAAGCCAGGGAAATAGATGAGGAGCATTTACTGAGCGCTTACTGTGTGCAGAGCACTGTATGAAGTGCTTGGAAGAGTAAAATGCACAGAGCATGGGCCTGGGAGTCAGAGGACTTGGGTTCCAATTTTGCCTCCACCACCTGTTTGCATGTGACCTTGGGCAAATCATTCCACTTTTTTGTGCCTCAGTTACCTGTCAGTCAGTCAGTCAGTCAATAGTATTTATCGAGCTCTTACTGTGAGCGGAGCACTGTACTAAGCACTTGGGAGAGTACAATACAACAATATAACAGACACATTCCCTGTCCGCAACGAGCTTACAGTCTAGCGTGGCTCAGTGGAAAGAGCACGGGCTTTGGAGTCAGAGGTCATGAGTTCGAATCCCAGCTCTGCCACTTGTCAGCTGTGTGACTGTGGGCAAGTCACTTCACTTCTCTGTGCCTCAGTTACCTCATCTGTAAAATGGGGATTAAGACTGTGAGCCCCACGTGGGACATCCTGATTCCCCTGTGTCTACCCCAGCGCTTAGAACAGTGCTCGGCACATAGTAAGCGCTTAACAAATACCAACATTATTATTATTATTATTAGAGGGGGAGACAGTCATTAATATAAATAAATAAATTACAGATCTATACAGAAGTGCTGGGAGCCGGGATGAATTAATGGAGCAAGTCAGGGCAACACAGAAGATAGTGGGAGAAGGAGAAAGGAGGGCTTAATCAGGGAAGGCCTCTTGGAGGAGATGTACCTTCAATAAAGCTTTGCCAGGGAGAGACTCATTGTCCTTGATTCAGTGATTTTACCTCATCTGTAAAGTGGGGATTAAGATTATGAGTCCCATGTGATTTATTACATGCCAGGCACAGTACTAAGTGCTATGGTAGGTAGAAGCTACCTTAGCACTTAGTACTGTGCCTGGCATGTAATAAGCACTTAACGAATACCAGAAAAAAAGATTTGGTAGATACGTTCCCTGGAAATGCTAATCTTGTTTACCCAACGATTTATTTAGAGTTAAACAGTCTTGCAAGTAAGTTAAAATATACCAGCCGGTTCTTCCCCACAACATCCCCCTTTTCGGCCCTCTGCTGGAAGAGATTCATGGAACATATGGCATGGAACCTTGCAGCTCTTTCTCTTGCTCAGTGTATATTGTTATTCACTTTGCTCATGTAGCTGATAATAATTGTGGTATTTATTAAGCACTTACTATGCCATCAAAGGCCCTGTAATTAAGCGCTGGCGAGGATACAAGCAAATCGGGTTGAACACAGTCCCTGTCCCACTTGGGGCTCACAGTCTCAATCGCCATTTTACAGATGAGGGAACTGAGGCACAGGCAAGTTAAGTGAATTGCCTAAGGTCACACAGTTGACAAGTGGCAGAGCTGGGATTAGGACCCGTGACCTTCTGACTCCCAGGCCCGTGCTCTATCCATTATACCATGCTGATCATCATCATGCTGATGTCCAGGGTGAGGAGATGAGTGGATGGATTTTGGGGGGAAAGCTCTAAAGAGGAGTCCTGCAGAATACCTCAGTCCCAGCTCTCCTTTCAAACACAGTGTGGCCCAGTGAAAAGAGAAGAGTCCTGGAAATCCGGAGACTTCGGTCCTAATCCTGGCTGCCACTTGCCGGCTGTTTGAAGGTAGGCAAGTGATATGGGGCTCTGTTCCCTCATCTGTAAAATGGGGATTAATTATCTCTGCTCCGTCCTACCTGGACTAGGAGCACCACAGTGGGGAGGGATTGGGTATGACCTGATTAACTTGTATCTACCCCAGGGCTTACAACAATGTTTGGCACATAGAAAACCACTTGTATCTTCCCCAGGGCTTACAACAATGCTTGGCACATAGTAAACCTTTAACAGGTACCATTAAAAACTTTAGCTCACTGTGGAGAGAGAACATATCTGCCAACTCTGTTGAATCCTCCCAAGCATTTAGTACAGTGCTTTGCACACAGTAAGTTCTCAGTAAATACCACTGATTGGTGAATAAATAGCACATTTGTTACAATCTCTTTCCTTTTCCAGCTTCCACAGAATCGAGCCCTCTAAGGGTCTCCAAGAGTTTAAGCTCCACAAAAGAAGGACACGACCAAATCAATCGATCAATCAGTGGTGTTTATTGAGCATTAAATAACTATGTGCAGAGCATTGTGTTAAACACTTGGGAAAGTACAATCCATTAGAGTAGGCAGACACGATCGCTACCCACAGAGATATCACAGACTAGAGGAGAGAGAGAGATTTAAATCAATTACAGATGGGTAAGTGCAGTGTGGGTGGGGTGGGAATCCAAATGATTAAGGGATACAGACCCGATAATAATAACAATAATAATAATAACTAATATTTGTTAAGCACTTATTATGTGCCAAGCACTGTTCTAAGCACTGGGGTAGATACAAGGGAATCAGGTTGTCCCATGTGGGGCTCACAATCTTAATCCCCATTTTACAGATGGCACAAAGGCACAGAGAACTTAAGTGGCTTGCCCAAGGTCACACAGCAGACAAGCAGACAAGTGGCGATTAGAACCCATGTCCTCTGACTCCCAAGCCCGGGCTCTTTCCACTAAGCCACGCTGCTTCTCTGCATAGTGATAATAATGATGGCATTTCTTAAGCACTTAATGTGCCAAGCACTGTTCTAAGCACTGGGGGAGATACAAGGTAATCAGATTGTCTCACATGGGGCTCACAGTCTTAACCCCCATTTGACAGATAAGATGCATAGAGGAAGCAGAAAGGAGGGCGCAAAAGTGAAGTTAAGGCTTAGACAAGGAAGGAATATGATTTTAGTAGGGCTTTGAAGGTGTGATCTGGTGGATATGAAAAGGGAAGGAGTTCCAGGCCAGAGGATGGACATGGGCGGGGAAAAAGATGAAATCTAGGTACAGCGATTAGGTTGTCAGTCAACTGTATTTATTGAGCTCTTATTGTCAGACAGTCGTATTTATTGAGCCCTTAATGCGTGCAGAGCACTGTACTAAGGGCGAAAGAGGAGTGAAGTGTGCTGGTTGAGTTATCAAAGATCAGTGATGCGAGGTAGGAAGGAGCGAGCTCATGGAGTGCTTTGATGGTAAGGTGTTTCTCTTTGACGTGGAAGTGGGTGGGCAACCATAGGAAGTTCTTGAGGAGTGGGGAGATGTGGATTGAACATATTCTTAGAAAAACAATCTGGGCAGCAGAGCAAATATAAGGATTGGAGAAGGGAAAGGTGGGAGGGAAGACAGTGAGGAAGCTGATGCAGGCCTCCTGGTGGGATAGGATACGGAGAAGCAGCGTGGCTTAGTGGAAAGAGCCCGGGTTTGGGAGTCAGAAGTCATGGGTTCTAATCCTGGCTCCACCACTTGCCTGCTGTGTGACTTTGGGCAAGTCACTTCACTTGCCAGCGCTTAGAACAGTGCTCTGCACATAGTAAGCGCTTAACAAATACCAACATTATTCTCTGGGCCTCAGTGACCTCATCTGTAAAATGGGGGTTAAGACTGTGAGCCCCATGCGGGTCGCAGAGAAGCAGCGTGGCTCAGTGGAAAGAGCATGGGCTTCGGAGTCAGAGGTCATGAGTTCGAATCCCAGCTCTGCCACTTGTCAGCTGTGTGACTGTGGGCAAGTCACTTAACTTCTCTGGGCCTCAGTTACCTCATCTGTAAAATGGGGATTAAGATTGTGAGCCCCATGTGGGACAACCTGATTCCCCCGTGTCTCCCCCAGCGCTTAGAACAGTGCTCTGCACATAGTAAGCGCTTAACAAATACCAACATTATTATTATTATTATTATTAACCTGATCACCTTGTATCCCCCCAGCGCTTAGAACAGTGTTTTGCACTTAGTAAGCGCTTAAATACCAGCATTATTATTATTATTATTACACATGCTTGGATTAATGTGGTAGCAGTGTGGATGGAGAGGATAGGATGGATTTTAGTGATGTTGTAAAGACACAATCAAGAAGATTTGGTGACAGAGTGAATAGGTGGGTTGAATCAATCAATCAGTCAGTCCATGGTATTTACTGAGCGCTTACTATGTACAGAGCACCGTACTAAGTACTTAGGAAAGTACAATTCAGTAGAATTAGCAGACACATTCCCTGCCCTTAATAAAAATAATAATAATGTTGGTATTTGTTAAGCGCTTACTATGTGCAGAGCACTGTTCTAAGCGCTGGGGGAGATACAAGGTAATCAGGTTGTCCCACGTGAGGCTCACAGTCTTAATCCCTATTCTACAGATGAGGGAACTGAGGCCCAGAGAAGTGAAGTGACTTGCCCACAGTCACACAGCTGACAAGTGGCAGAGCCGGGATTCATTCATTCAATTCATTCGTTCAATAGTATTTATTGAGCACTTACTATGTGCAGAGCACTGTACTAAGCGCTTGGAATGAACAAGTCGGCAACCGATAGAGACAGTCCCTGCCGTTTGACGGGCTTACGGTCTAATCGGGGGAGACGGACAGACGAGAACAATGACAATAAATAGAGTCAAGGGGAAGAACATCTCGTAAAAACATGGGATACGAACCCATGAACTCTGACTACCAAGCCCGGGCTCTTTCCACTGAGCCACACTGCTTCCCTTAGAGAACTTACGGTCTAGAGGGGGAGACAGGCATTAATATGAACGAAAGGGCTGAGTCGAGGATAATACCTAGGTTATGGGCTTGTTAGATAGGGAGGATGGTGCCATTTTCCACAGTAATGGAAAAATCTGGGGGAGAAGAGGGTTTGGGTGGGAAGAGGAGGAGTTTTGTTTTGGACAGATTGAATCTGTAGTCGGGACCTCCAAGAAGGGGTGTCCTGAAGGCAGGAGGAAATGCAAGACTGCTGAGAAGGGGAAGGGATTAAGGTGTTAATCCTCTGCGGACATGGGCCCTTCACAACAGGCAACCACTTGGGTCTTGGGGAGTAAAGCAAAGGACACGTTCAGCGATTCAAATCCCTGAAGAGCAAGAGTGGACTCTGTAAATTCCCGAGCACCTTTTCCATCAGCAGCGGTGCCAGATGGAGATAATATTCTGAAAACTCACAAACTCTGCAGATCGTATTTCACTGCCCTTCTTGATTTAAGACCCACAGCCAGGCAGGCTGCCTTCCTTATTCACACGGGATCGTCTACAGACCGATTTCAGACTTGCCACTGTGGTGGTCGGTTACGGAAAGCCGAGCCTTTTGCCTCTCCTCGTTAGAGTGTTTGACGGATACAACGACGCTGCCAGTGGGTGGGGGTGAGCTCTGGGAATAAGTGACTCTTTCACACACCATCTCTTGGAAGAGAATATATGGCGTTCTGCTCTTCAGCGAAGCCTGGCACGGGTAGCGGCTTTAAATGTCACAGCTAGAACGAGCTGAACGTGCAGCGGTGTTTACCTAAATGGAAAATTAATCCGACTGGGGTGAATTCAGGCATGAATAATTGGAAAACATATTAAGTCTCAACAATAAGCCAAGGTCTCAATAAAATGGATATCGTTCTGGAACGACCCACTATTATGTTTGTGAAATGTTTTTCTTCTAGGGAACTGAACTGCGTTTCAAAGAGAGTTCATTCTAATCCCTTCAATGGGGGCCTTTCGTCAGATGTTAAGGAGGATCAGCTTTTGATCAGATAGTCTCTTGGTCGTAGTCACGATTCCTCTGGATTCCCATTCCTGCTTTATGGATGACCAGAGAGATTAAGCGCAGTGACCGAGCCAACCATTAAGCTTCAGAATAACCTTCAAATCCCAGGAGCGATGGGGATGAGTCAACTCCACTATTCTCAAAATCTTTGGAAGCTTCCTTTCTTGCTAAGATTTTCCTAAAAGTGCAGTATGATGCTTTTGCTGTTTGAAATCCGCATTATATAGCTTTCAGTCTGCAAATGTAACCAGACCCTCTCAAATGGTGGCTCGGTCACGTGAGCCAGGACTAGAAACTCACACTCTCCGCTTTCAGCCAGGTCTCTGGCCATCGGTCAGTCGGTCAGTTGTGTTTACCGAGTGCTTACTGTGTGCGGAGCACTGTATTAAGCACTTGGGAGAGTACAATATAACAGATACATTCCCTGCCTACAACAAGTTTACAGTCTAGAGGGAGAGAGATATTAATATAAATAAATAAATTACAGATTTGGATATGTGCTGGGGGGTGGGATGGGAGATGAATGAAGGGAGCAGGTCAGGGCGACGCAGAAGGGAGGGAGAGAAGAGGAAAGGAGGGTTTAGTCTGGGAAGGCCTCTTGGAGGAGATGGGCCCTCAGTAAGGCTCTGACACTGTTTAGTGCCATTGTTCTTGTCTGTCCGTCTCCCCCGATTAGACTGTAAGCCCGTCAAACGGCAGGGACTGTCTCTATCTGTTGCTGACTTGTTCATCCCAAGCGCTTAGTACAGTGCTCTGCACATAGTAAGCGCTCAATAAATACTATTGAATGAATGAAAGGAGAGGAGAGTTCTGCAGGGATCCCAGTCCCCATACCCCATCTCATCTCCAGAGAATCCCATCGATCACTCAGCTGTATTTATTGAGTGCTTATTGTGTGCAGAGCACTGTACTAAGCGCTTTGGAAAGAATAACATAATAGAGTTGGTATAAGCCTGCTTTGTCCAACTGGTAATAGGCGGATGCATAGCTTGTGTTCAGGAAGGTCTGGGCCTGGGAGGGAGAAGACCAGCATGATGTAATGGAAAGAGCCCGGGTCTGGGAGTCAGAAGACTTGGGTTCCAATCCCAGCTTCATCACCCGCCTGCTGTGTTACTTTGGGCAAGTCTCTTCACTTCTCTGTGCCTCAGTTACCTCATCTGTAAAATGGGGATTAAGTCTGTGAGCCCCATGTGGAATGGACTGTGTTCAACCTCATTTGCTTGTATCTAGCCCAGTGCTTAGTACAGTGACTGGCTCATAGAAAGTGCTTAACAATCACATTTATTATTACTTAGTAGAGAAATCTCTCTCCCAGCTCTGGAGTTTGTTTACGGAGAGAAGAATGGCAGCGGCAGGAGCAGGAATGATGAGGATATGCAGCTATGACTGTGTGAAAGCTGAGATGCTTTCCCATCTCCCTTCTTTCCCTTCTAATAATAATAATAATCATGGTATTTGTTAAGTACTTACTATGTGCCAAGCACTGTACTAAGCACTGGGGTGGAGTCAAGCAAATCAAGTTGGACACGGTCCCTGTCCCATGTGGGACTCATAGTCTCAATCGCCATTTTACAGATGAGGTAACTGAGGCACAAAGAAGTGAAACGACTTGCCCAAGGTCACACAACTCCCAGGTCTGTGCTCTATCCACTACTCCATACTTCTTCTCCCCTTTTGCTTTCCTCTTTTTCCTTCCATTACCTCCTCATCTTCCAATTCTCCTTTTTTTCTTCTCTTCTCCTCTCCTCCTCTTCATTTCTCTTTTTATCCCTCTCACCTACTTTCCTTCCATTCCTGCTCCATGTTCCACCTCCCAGTGCCCCACTACCTTGATGTTACCTCCCCACCCCAGTGTCCGGCCCCAAATTGGACCCTTGACCATTACCAAAGTCTATCTCCACCTGGAAGTCCAAAGCCAGTTGCAGAAATGAGGATTATTTACTCTGAAAGCTTCTAATCAATCAATCAATGGCATATTTTGAAGAGTTTGCTTCATGCAGAACAAGCAGTGTGGCCTAGGGAATAGAGCACAGGCCCGGGAGTCAGAAGGACCTGGATTCTTATCTGGACGTGGCCACTTGTCTGCCGTATGACCTAGGGTAAGTAAATTCTCTGTGCCTCAGTTATCTCATTCATAAAATGGGGATTGCAACCGTGAACCCTGTGAGGAATAGGGACCGTGTCCAACCCGATTACCTTTTATCTATTCAAGCACTTAGTATGGTGTCTGGCACATAGTAAGAACTTAACAAATACCATAAAAAAACCCCTTGAGTACTTAAAATACAGTTGGTAGACAGGATCCCTGCCCTCAAGAATCTGATAGTCTAGCAAGCCTTGCAGTCTTACAGTATGGCCTTTCTTGCTGTTGAATCATTTCCAGGATCTCTGAATTAATTCTCCAAAGGTTACACCTCAGAACATAACTTTACACGGATCTAAACTCACTGACATCCCTTTGTCGGCTCTAATGAAACCAGAGAGGAAATAAACAGGAACTCAGGTAGAAACGGAGGTATCCATCCTTGTCTCTCCCCTGCTTTCTTTCTTATTAAAGATTGCATATTAATTTCAGGAAGTCTAAATGTAGAAGAGCAGATATTTATGCAGACACATGCAAATCTATGCAAATCACAAGGATCCTAAAGGGTTAGAGATACTGAATTAAGTCTTTCTCCTATTTCTACCCTTTCTCTAGAATTAGCCTTAAGGCTCTCCTTCCTCCTTTTTACTAGGGAACAAAAATGTTACACTTGTTAGGCAGATGAGGAATTGCCTACCTGCAGCAAGAGCCCCCTTAGCCGCACCTCTCAGGGTCACACCTGGAGAGTTTCCAGTCCTCTACCAGTCTCCACTACGGGAGGGAGATTCAAGCAGAGGCCTGTCCGCTCCATTCCTAGCTTGGCCGGTGGCTCGCGAGTGGAAGGCAACCTGCTAAAAGTCAAAACTCACCCGTGCTGAGCAGCAGCGGCACGAGAGTCGAGGGCAGAGACTCAAGCTGACTGCATGGAAGGAGGCGATGGTAAACCGCTTCTGTATTTTGACCAAGTAAACTCTATGGATCCACCACCAGAACGATTGCAGATGGAGGTGGTGCCTTCTGGGAGAGATGCATCCATGGCGTCGCTACGGGTTGGAGACGACTCGACAGCATAAGACAAGAAAAGCGAGAGCCCAGAAAAGAGCCTCCAGGCTGGGCGATTGTGTTCTGCTACCTTGCAGGTGAGCAGCATGGCTAGTGGCAAGAGCCCAGGCTTGGGAGTCAGAGGTCATAGGTTCTAACCCCCTCTCTGCCTCTTATCTGCTGTGTGACCTTGGGCAAGCCGCCTAACTTCTCTGTGCTTCAGTTACCTCATCTGTAAAATGGGGATTGAGACTGTGAGCCCCATGTGGACCAGGGACCGTGTCCAACCTGATTACTTTGTATCTACCCCAGCTCTTAGTACGGGGCCTTGCGCATAGTAAGTGCTTAACAAATACTATTATTATTATTATTATTACCTTATCAGCCTGACCTCCCTGCCTCCTGTCTCTCCCCACTCCAGTCCATACTGCACTCTGCTACCCGTATCATTTTTCTACAGAAATTTTCAGGCCATGTTTCCCCCCTCCTCAAGAAACTCCAGTGGTTGGTTGCCCATCCACCTCTGCATCAAGCAGAAACGCCTCACCTCTGCTTTTAAAGCCTTTAATTACCCACCTACCTCATCTCATTGCTTTCCTGCTACAACCCAGCCCGCACAGTTCTCTCCTCTAATGCCAAACTACTCACCGTACATCTCGTCTATCTCACCGCCCACCACTCGGCCTCATTCTGCCTCTGGCCTGGAACGCCCTCTCGCTTCATATCTGACAGACGGTTACTCTCTCCACTTTCAAAGCCTTCCTGGAGGCACATCTCGCCCTGATTTGCTCGCTTTCACCCTGCCCTCAGCCCCACAGCACTTATGTCCATATCGGTAATTTATGTATTTATATTTATGTCTGTCTCTCCTCTAGACTGTGAACTTGTTGTGGGCAGGGAATGTGTCCGTCAGCTCTGTTGTATTGTACTCTCCCAAGCACTTAGTACATGCATAGTAAGCACTCAGGAAATACCACTGATTTGTATGACCTTGGACAAGTCATTTTAACTTCTCCGTGCCTCAGTTTCCTCAACTGTAAAATGGGCGTTCAATACCTGCTCTCTCTCCTACTTAGACGGTGAGCCCCATCTGGAATGATTAACTTGTATGTACCCCAGCTATTAGAACAGTGCTTGTCGAATAGTTGAGCACTTAAACACCATAATTATTACCATTGTTATTATAACACTCTTGGCAGGCTAGTGATGCATATAGTCAAACAAGCAAGAAGCAGCATGGCCTAGTGGATAGAGCACAAGCCTGGGAGTCAGAAGGAGCTGGGTTCTAATCCCAGCTCCTCTACTTGTCTGCTATGTGACGTTGGGCAAGTCACTTCACTTTTCCATGCCTCAGTTACCTCATGTATAAAATGAAGACTGAAACTGTGAGCCCCATGTGAGACAGGGACTGTTTCCAATCTGATTTGCTTGTAGCCACCTCAGGGCTTAGAAAAATGCCTGCCACAGAGTCAGCGCTTAACAAATACTACATTTATTATTATTATTGTTAATGTGGCTTCAGAGGAATGTGCAGCACAAAAAAATATGAGTTTTGCAGTTACACTTACAGGAAAAGTGCAGAGAGCAATATCCAAACCACCGTATTGTTTTCATAGACTTCACCCAAACACTGAACATCATCCATAGACCAAGAAACTGAAAATTGCTAAGCAAATTTTTGTTTGCTATATTACCTTGGGCAAGTCACTTCACTTCTTTGTGCCTTAATTACTTCATCTGTAAAATGGGGATGAAGACTGTGAGCCCAATGTGGGACATGGACTGTGTCCAACCTGATTAGATCATAACTAACCCAGAGCTTAGTACAAGTGGAGGAGCTGGGATTAGAACCCAGGTCCTACTGAGTTCCAAGCTTCTGCTCTATCCACTGGCTACACTACTTCTTTGTTGAGAAAATAATAATAATAATAATAATTGTAGCATTTGTTAAGCACTTCCACTGAGTGAGGCATTGTTCTAAGAGGAAAGGTAATGAGGTTGGACACAGTCCCTGTCCCACATGTGGCTCACAGTCTTAATCCCCCTTTTACAAGTGAAGTCACTGAGAAACAGAGATGGTAAGCGACTTTCCCAAGGTCACACAGCAGACAAGTGGCAGAGCTGGGATTAAAACGCAGGTCCTCCTGGTTCCTGGACTTATGTACAAATCTGTGACATGCGCTCATAGGATTTATGTGCAAATCTGTAATTTTATTAACTTGTATTGATATATGTCTCCCTCACTCTAGACTGTGAGCTCGTTGCGGGCAGGGAATGTCACCGTTTACTGTCGCATTGCACTTTCCTAAGCGCTTAGTACAGCGCTCTGCACACAGTAAGCACTCAATAAATACGATTGAATGAATGAATGAAAAGGCCATGCCGCTGCCTGTTCCATAACCAGTCCGCTGCCTCAGTGCTCGACATGCAGTAAATTCTCAATAAATATCATCGATCGATTGATATGCATGGCACGGTATTGACAAGGCTGCGCATGGCTGAATCTGCCAAGGAAAAGCATCCCGCTTCATCACTGCTCCTCCTTAGAATGAGCTATTATGAGTCACTGGGTAGCGGCATCTGTTTCTTCATTTCTTCCAACTTTTCCAGTGGCCCCATTAGCATAGAGAGTGGAAAGTGTGACAGATGGAAGGAAGCAGCGTGGTCTAGCGGATAGAGCCCGGGACTGGGAGTCAGGAAGACCCGGGTTCTAATCCCAGCTCTGTCACTTGTCTGCTGTGTGACCTCGGGCAAGTGGCTTAACATCTCGGTGCCTCACTGACCTCATCTGTAAAATGGGGATTAAGACTGTGAGCCCCGGGTGGGGGAGAGACTGAGGCACATAGTAAGTGCTTAACAAGTACCATTATTATTTATTATGGTTATTATTAGATGGGGCTCAGATTCTTGTTCTGTCACTGATTTCCTCGTGACCCTGGGCAAGTCTCTTAAGCTGCACAACTTAAACCCCTCTCCCTTCCCGAGAGAAGATGAAGCCATCAAGGTGTTAAGCAGCTTTGGAGGAAAGAGAAAGCGGGCAGGGTTAAATGTGCTTTTGTGGATTTTCAAGTCAACCGATCAGTCATTGGCATTTATTAAGCACCTATGGTGGGCAGGACATGTTCTCAGCGCTTGGGGAATGCAGTACAGTTACAATAATAATGATATCTGGTAAGTGCTTACTATGTGCCGGGCACTCTACTAAAGGCTGAGATGGATACAAAGCAAAGTGGGTTGGACATAGTCCCCATCATTCATTCATTCATTCATTCATTCATTCATTCAATTGTATTTATTGAGCGCTAATTGTGGACAGAGCACTATACTAAGCACTTGGAATGTATAATTGGGCAACAGATAGAGACAATCCCTGCCCAACAATGGGTGCACAGTCTAAAAGGAGGAGACAGGCAACAAAACAAAACAAGTAGTCGGGCATCAGTACCATCAAGATAAATAAAATCATAGATCTATATACACGTGTCCCATGTGGAGCCCACAATCTCAATCCCCATTTTACAGATGAGGTCACTGAGGCACACGGAAGTAAATTGACTTGCCCAAGGTCAACACAGCAGACAAGTGATGGAGGAGGGATTAGAACCCACGACCTTCTGCCTCGCAGGCCTGTGCTCTTTGCACTATGCTAAGCTACTTCTCTGATACACTTCTCTGCTTCCCTTCTGTGCCGCTCTTACTTGGTCCTTCACTCATCCTCCCTCCCATCCCCATATATATATATATATATTTATATTAATGTCTGTCTCCCCCTCTAGACTGTGAGCTCGTTCTGGGCAGTAATGTGTCTGTTGGTAGACTGTGTTATTGTGTTATGTGTCTGTTACATTGTTCTCTTCCAAGTGCTTAGTACAGTGCTTTGCATCCAGTAAGCGCTCAATAAATACCATTGAATGAATGAAAGAATGAATGAATGCTACCCTTTTCAATTAAGTTCTCTTAATTGATTTCCACTAAGTTCACTGTGAGTAATGTACTGCCTTCATGGAGTTTTTGAGGAGGTGTAAGGGGGCATTCCTTGTGCTTCTGTTGATATGTCATCCAGGGTTTCACGATCTACCTCCTGTGGGCAGGGAAGGTGTCTGTTTTTTGTTGTACTGTACTCTCCCAAGCGCTTAGTTACAGTGCTCTGCACAAAGTGAGTGTTCAACAGATACTATTGAATGAATGGATGTATAATGGAGTCAGGCCTGGGAGTCAGAGGCGCTGGGTTCTAATCTTGGTTCTGCTGTGTGACCTTGGGCAAGTCACTTAGCTTCTCTGTGCTTTGCTTTCCTCATCTGCAAAATGAGAGATTCAGTACCGTTCTTCCTCCTTCTTAGGCTGTGAGGCCCACGTGGGTCTGACTCGGTTATCTCATAATCTTCCGCAGTGCTTGGAGTTTGGAAGCGCTTAGCAAATGCCCTTATTATTATTTAGCCACCGGGCTGGAGGGGGCTAGATTCCACCATCCCTGAGCATTAACCCCGCCTCAGCCCTGTACCTTGGCAACCTGAGCAAATCAGCACCGGCACTAAGATTTTTAAATACAATTTGACTCGAGCTGTATTTTTAAAGTGGGGCAAGAAAAACAGGACAGTGTTGGAAGTATCAGAAAGTCATGCTGAGCTCACACAGCATGACCTAAAATGAGACGATCACACCGGTACCACATAAGCCCAAAGAAAATCGGAATAATGGATGCACATTGGATTGCGTAATTATACTGTATTGTACTATTGCCATTTTGTTAGAATGCGCATGGCTGTATTCCCAGAATTTCCACCTCTGCTGTATATGTAAACTTTGCAAATAACCTCTTTCGGAACAGAACATAATGATTTCATTTATTCTGCTACCTCTGTACTGTCCGTGGGAAGGGCAGACTGGTAAAAAATGTTGCAGCCTAGTAATTTTCATACTTTCAGGCATGGCTGAATTACACTATTACATTAGCTGGAATTAGTTGCATTACTGCTGTGTGGCCTTGGGCAAGTCCCTTCACTTCTCTGGGCCTCAGTTACCCCATCTGTAAAATGGGGATAGAGACTGTGAGCTCCACATGGGACAAGGTTTGTATCCACCCCAGTACTTAGTACAGTGCCCGGCACCTAGCAAGTGGACAAATACCGCAATTATTAATCATCATTATTTATGGAGCGCTTACTGTGTGCAGAGCACTATACTAAGCACCTGGGAGTGTACAGTGCAATAGAGTTGGTAGACACGTTCCCGCCCCACAGTCAATCCATGATATTTGTTGAGCGCTTACCATGTGCAGAACATTGTACTAAGCGCTTGGGAGAGGACAGAACGATAGAGTTGGTAGACACATTCGCTCCCCACAATCAACCAATGGCATGTATTGAGTGCTTACTGTGCTCAGAGCACTGTGCTAAGCGCTTGGGAGAGTGCAATACGATAGAGCGGTAGGTCCCATTGGGTTTATGAATGCAAATGGACACATCCAACGACTAGCATATGAACACAGCGCAGCTCAAAAACTGGGAGAAATGCGGTAACTTCAGTGAAGAATTTCTCAAAGTGATAAAAAAATTTTCCTCTCCTGGCAGAAATCAGACCCGCACCCTTCCAGGATTCTGCATGTTAACTTTAGTGCAAGTGAGTGGATCATTCTTTATGGGGGCAACTTGGCAATTTCCCGCATAGGTTGCTGAATTCAGAAGAACCGCATCTGAGCCCGGGTTTACGAGTGGGAAGCAAGAGTGGTTCTGTTATACTCTCCCAAGTGCTTAGCACAGTATTCTGCACACAATAAGAGCTCTAAAAATACCACTGATTTTTTTATGGCATTTGTTAAGCACTTACTACATGCCAGGCGCTAATGTCTGTCACCCCCTCTAGATTGTAAATTTGTTGTGGGCAGGGAATGTGTCCATCACATTGTTATATTGTACTCGCTCCAGGGCTCAGCACAATGCTCTGCACACAATAAGTGTTCAATAAATACGATTGAATGAATGTGGAAATGAATCCTCGGTAATCAGGTTGAGAAGCAGCATGGCTCAACTGAAAGATCCCGGGGTTGGGAGTCAGAGGTCATGGATTCTAATCCCGGCTCCGCCGCTTGTCAGCTGTGTGATTCTGGGCAAGCCACTTCAATTTTCTGTGCCTCAGTTACCTCATCTGTAAAATGGAGATTAAGACTGTGAGCCCCGAGTGGGACAACCTGATTATCCCCTCCAGGGCTTAGAACAGTGCTTGTCCCAAAGTAAGTGCTTAATAATACCATCATTATTATTATTATACAGTCCCCATCCCACTTTGGCAATCTTGATCCCCATTTTACAGATGAGGTAACTGAAGCACAGAGAAGTAATAATAATGTTGGTATTTGTTAAGCGCTTACTATGTGCCGAACACTGTTCTAAGCGCTGGGGTAGACACAGGGGAATCAGGTTGTCCCACGTGGGGCTCACAGTCTGCATCCCCATTTTACAGATGAGGTCACTGAGGCACCGAGAAGTTAAGTGACTTGCCCAAAGTCACACAGCTGACAAGTGACCGAGCTGGGATTCAAACCCATGACCTCTGACTCCAAAGCCCGTTCTCTTTCCACTCAAGATCACACAGTAGGCAGGTGGCAGAGCTGGGATTAGAAACCAGGTCCTTCTGACTCCCAGCTCCATGCTCCTTCCACAGGGCCAAGTGGCTTTTCTATAACATAAGTAGCTCTCTCATGCAGGCCTGCTGATTTCTATCTCAAATACTCCAAGTACCAGCCACTGGATTTGGGAAATTACTTTCAGAATCCAAAAATCACTTTCTATAATGTCACATTAGTGTGATTGGCTCCCTATTGCTTCATTTATTCATTCAATCGTATTTATTGAATGTTTACTGTGTGCAAAGCACTACACTAAGCACTAGGGAGAGTACGATATAACAACAGACACATTCCCTGCCCACAACGAGCTTACAGTTTAATACAATTCCCCTCTATTCCCCTCTAGGCTGTAAGCTCGTTGAGGGCAAGGAATGTGTCTACTTATTGTTATGTTTTACACTCCCAAGCGTTTAGTTTGGTGCTCTGCACACTGTAAGAGCTCAATAAATAGAACCGAAAGAATATTATTTCCCTAACTCCCTTCCCAAGGAGTGGCTCCTAATTCAGAAAGCAGTAGCCCTGGTGGACATTTATGGGTTCAAACAGGAAGACCATTGCTTCACCCCCATGGCCCCAGAGAAGAAAATCTCCATCAGCCTCCTTTCCCACTAGATAGTGACGTGGCTGCAGGACCATGACCACAGAGCTGAATAATCAGTCGATCGATCAATCAGCGGTATTTATTGAGCCCTTCCTGGGTTCAGAGCACTGTACTAAGCACCTGGGAGCGTACAACGTGACAGTGTTGGTAGACCCATTCCCAGCCCACCAGGAGTTTCCAGTCTAGAGGGGCTGGAAGGAGGATCCTATTACAGTTTCTCTTGCTCCTTTAATTCCAACCTACTCACTGTACCTTAATCTTCTCCATCTCCCTGTTGCCTTCTTGCCCACACCCTACTTCTGGCTTGGAACACCACCTTCTTCATACCTGACAGATAATCACTCTTCTCACCTTCAAAGCCTTATTGAGGGCACACCTCCCCGAAGAGGCCTTCCCTGACTAAGACCTCCTCTCCTCTCCTCCCACTCCTTTCTGTGTTGCCCTTGCACTTTGATTTGTTCTCCTTATTCACCTCTCCCTCAGCCCCACAGCACTTATGTACATATCCCTAATTTATTCATTTACATCAATGTCTGTCTCCCCCTCTAGACCGTAAGCTTGTCGTGGCAGGGTGCATGTCTACCAGGTCTGTTGCTCTGTACTCTCCCAAGTGCTTAGTAGAGTGTTCTGCACCCAGTGAGTGCTTGACAGATATGATTGATTATTCGATTTGGAAATCGCTCAACAAAACTCTTCCCCTGCTCACTGAGGCAGCTGGGATGGTTTTGCGGGGTTAAGAACAGGCAGAGAAGATGACTGTCCTTTCCTCCTTCTCCTCATCATCAACAATGGCATTTTTTGAGCACTTTTATTTTGTGCAGAGCACTATATTAAGTGCTTAAAAGAGTAAAATAGAGCAGAGCTGGCAGACAAGTTCCCTGCTTACAATATTTCAAGCTTACAGTCTAGAAGGGGAGACAGAATTAACATAAATGAATAATTTATAATATATGATTTAATTTCCCATTAGAATCTGTGGGAATCTCTGAATGTTTAAAAGCTAGAGAGGCAGCATGACCTAGTGGAAACCGCACAGGCCTGGGAGTCGGAGGATCTGGGTTCTAATTCTGGCTCCGCCATGTGTCTGCTGTGTGACCTTGGGCAAATCACTTCACTTCTCTGGGCCTCAGTTCCCTCATCTGCAAAATGGGGATCCAATCCCTGGTCTCCATCTTACTTGGAATGTGAGCCCCATGGTAGACCTGATGATCTTGTCTCTCGATTAATACAGTCAATCAATAAATCAGTGTTATTTATTGAGTGCTTGCTGTTTGCAGAGTACTCTACTAAGCGTTTGGGATAGTACAGTATAACAATATAACAGAGTTGCTAGCATGGCCTAGTGGATAGAGCACAGGCCTGGGAGTCAGAGGACCTCGGTTCTAATCCCGGCTCCACCACTCATCAGCTGTGTGACCTTGGGTAAGTCACTTCACTTCTCTGGGCCTCAGTTACCTCATCTGTAAAATGGGGATTAAGACTGTGAGCCCCATGTGGGACAGGGACTGTGTCCAACCCAATTACCCTGTATCTACTCCATGGTGCCTGGCACAATTATTATTACTATTATTAGACACAGTCCCTGCCCACGACAAGCTTACAGTGCTTGGCACCAAGTAAGTCCTAACAAATACCACAATTATTATTATCTTATTAGACCTAAAAAAGTTGTACCTGGCACAATTATTATTACTATTATTAGACACAGTCCCTGCCCACAACAAGCTTACAGTGCTTGGCACCTAGTAAGTCCTAACAAATACCACAATTATTATTATCTTATTAGACCTAAAAAAGTTGTACCCCTAAACCTTCCCCAGAGAGCTATGATCAATATCGATTGATCAATATTTACTGCACATCCTCAGGAAGCATGGGGCTGGCTAAACAATTTTCTCAACTTGGAAGTTTCGCCACAAGAGTGAAGAACATAGCTCATATCCAGAATGAAGGTTTAGAAGTAGAAAAATCACCAGACCATGACTTTTGGCGTGACTCCCATCGAGTCAGCGAGAATGGACCCTCCCACCCTCTATCATCACAGCTCTAACTGCTGAGTTGAGAAAAGAAATGAGAAAATTCATCAGCCAAATAATGCATTATAGTACTGGCAGACCCAGGGTGCCAAAGACGTGAAAACAGCAGTCAGCGTTAGAGAGACTACATCCAGCTCAGAGACGATTAAAAAGAAAGATTTGATGTTTCCCGGACAGGGTCTGTGACTAGCCGCTCAGGCAGTTTCTAGAAGCACGGGTGGAAGTCTCTAATAATAACTGTGGCATTTGTTAAGCGCTTACTATGTGCCAGGTACTGTACGAAGCTCTGGGGTAGATAGAAGCTAATCAGGTTGGACACAGTCGATGCTGCTCTCCTACTACAACCCAGCCCTCCCACTTCGCTCCTCTAATGCTAACCTTCCCACTGTACCTGTCTCACCTGTCTCGCCGCCGATCCCTCGCCCACGTCCTGCCTCTCGCCTGGATCACCCTCCCTCCTCAAATCCGACAGACAATTCTCCCCCCTCTTCAAAATCTTACTGAGAGCACATCTCCTCCAAGAGGCCTTCCCTGACTAACCCCTCCTTTTCTCTCCTCCCACTCTCTTCTGTGTTGTCCTAACTTGTTCCTTTTGTTCACCCCCGCTACCAGCTCCACAGCACTTAAGTACATATCTGTAATTTATTTATTTAAATTGATATCTGTCTCCCCCTCTAGACTGTAAGCTCGTTGTGGGCAGGGAATGTATCTGTTTATTGTTATATTGTACTCTCCCAAGTGCTTAGTACAGTGCTCTGCACACAGTAAGCACACAATACAATGGAATGAGCGAATGAACGAGGGGGACACAGTCTTAATCCCCATTTTACATATGAGGTAACTGAGGCCCAGAGATGTGAATCGATTTGCCCGAGGTCACACAGCAGACAAGTGGCGGAGCTGAGATTAGAACCCAGGTCCTTCTGACTCCCGGGCACTTTACTTCCACTGGGCAACTTTACTTCTCTAGAATAAATCCATATCTTGTGGACCCCTCACAGAGAGACAATCATTTTTGAAATACGCCAGTTATTCCCTGATACCATCAACTGCCGCTCAGCCAATTCAATCAGTTAATCAATCAATAGTATTTATCGATCTCATCAGGTGTGCTGTGCAGTGTACTAAATGCTTGGCAAAGTACAACAGAGTTGGGGAATGTTACACAAGGGATTTAGAATCTGCAGGGGGAGACAGACGTTCAATCAATCAATCAATCAATCAATCAATCATATTTATTGAACTGTATGTGCAGAGCTCTGTACCAAGGACTTGGGAGAATACAACACAACAGAGTTAGCATACACGTTTCCAGTCTATAACGAGCTTGCATTCAAATAGACTGTAAAGAGTGTAAGACTAAGGAAAGTCTGCTTTTAGTTCAGGATCAGGCTTAAGCTTCTGGCTAATCAACCTAGCCTGGCTGTTGAAAGCCCAGTCAATCAATCAATCAGTGGTATTTATTGAGTGCTTGCTGTGGGCAAAGCATTATGCTAAGCCTTGACAAAGTACATTTCAACAGAGTTGCTAGACAGGATCTGTGACTACAAGTAGCTTGCAGTCTACAGGGGAAGGCAGGCAATGAAATAAAATACAGATGGTGGAAATGGTAGTCAGTCAAGTCCAGTCAAGGGCAACACAGAGGAGAGGGTGGGAAGGAGAAATGAAGATTTTGTCAGGGAAGGTGTCTTGAAGAAAATGTGATTTTTAGGAGGGCTTCGAAGGAGGGAGAGTGGTCATCTGTCAGATATGAAGGAGGGAGGGTCAGGCTAGAGGGAGGACCCACGTCAAGGGGTCAACGGCCAGATAGACGAGATTGAGAGAGTGAGGTTGGCATTAGAGGAGCAAAATGTGTGGGTTGGGTTGTAGTAGATCAACAAGGGAAGGAAGGAGGCAGAGGCAAATATTTGAAATGACAATCATTGCTTGATTCCTTGAAATACCAAGTAAAAAGTGTTTTTTTCTATGTATCCTGCCAATTTACGCGAGGTTATAACTGGGTATTATGGTGCTTGCTAAGTACTTACTTTGTTCCAAGCACTTGTTCTAAGCATTAGAGAACTAGACTGTGAGCCCGCTGGGTAGGGATTGTCTTTATTTGTTGCAGAACTGTACTTTCCAAGTGCTTGGTACAGTGCTCTGCACATAGTAAGTGATCAATAAATACGATTGAATGAATGAATGAATGAGCCAAGAGCACAGCCTTGGGAGTCAGAGGTCGTGGGTTCTAATCCCGGCTCTGCCACTTCTCAACTGTGTGACTTTGGGCAAGTCGCTTCACTTCTCAGTGCCTCAGTTGCCTCATCTGTAAAATGGGATTAAGACTGTGAGCTCCACGTAGGACAACCTGATCACCTTGTATCCTCCCCCCCAGCGCTTAGAACAGTGCTTGGCACATAATAAGTGCTTAACAAATACCATTATTATTATCGGGGTAAGTGTACGTTAATCAGGTTGGACACAGTTCCTGTCCCACAAGGGGCTCACACTCTTAATTCCCATTTTACGGATGAGGTAACTGCGGCACAGAGAAGTGAAGTGACTTGCTTAAGGTCTCACCGCAGATGTGGCAGAGCCGGGATTAGAAACCAGGTCCTTCTGACTCCTGTGCCCAGGCCTGTGCTCTATCCACCAAGCCACATTGATTCCCCGGCGCTCCTGCCAGATGAAAGCCTGATGAACAGGGCAGTTACAGCCTCAGCCCCTTGTATCTAACAACGCTTAGAACAGTGTTGACACGTAGTAAGTGATTAACAAATTTAATAATAAGAAGAAGGAGAATTGGAAGTAAGGCCCCAGACATGCACAGACACATGGATAGTGACAGACAGTGACAGTTAGTGACAGATAGTGGCTGACGGTTTGGACGGTTCCAAAACAGCCTTCACTATCAGACCTATTTCACCCAACTCATAAATCACCCAAATAGGTTTTTAAGAATGCAGTCCTGTTTTAGTGGGGGTTTGGAAAAACCTACAGACACAAACAAAATACAAATTTGTTTTGTCCCACCAGAACAGAAATGTTGTTATAGTAATAGTGATATTTCTTAAGTGCTTAGTAGATCCCAAGGGCTGGTGTAGATACAAGATAAGCAGGTTGGACACAGTTCCCATCCCACATGGGGCTCACAGTCTCACTAAGCAGGAGAACCGGGATTGAATCCCCATTTTACGGATGAGGAAACTGAGGCCCAGAGAAGGGAAGTGATTCACCCGAGGGTCAAGCAGCAGAGCCGAGATTAGAACCCAGGTCGTCCGACTCCCAGGTTCATGGTCTTTCCAATAGGCTACGCTGCTTCTAGGTTCAGTCAGGGACTCATTTGAATTTAAATAGTCGGCAAGGTCATCTTAGTACTTCTGGTCGGGGCCTCATCTGCTGGGTCGACTGGTTCTGGAGGTCCACATCTTTGAGCAACTGGTGGTCTGCCTGTCCTCAACCGTTCTGCTGCCCTTCCTTCCATCCTGCCCTTCCCACCTCGCCGGGAAACAATATTAGACACCACAGGCTCGGAAATCTTCTTTTCCTCCTCTCTTCTCCACAACAGCCCTTCTCCTCCGGAGAGGAAGTACCTCTCATGGCATTCCGAAGGCAGAAAGGAGAGTGCAGTGGAGCGTGAAGTAATGTCCCTGAGAAAATATTTTGATTTCCTCGTGGTGTCTGAGTTCATTATCCAACCAGTGATTAAACCACTGAAAACGAGCTGAAGATGCGAACCCCTTCTGGAAGAGCAGGGAGTTCTCTGAGTTTTGAGGGGATTCAGGCAGATTCAAGCAGGGAATGTATCTGTTTATTGTTGAATTGGACTCTCCCAAGCACTTAATACAGGGCTCTCACACAGTAAGCACTCAATAAATACGACTGACTGTGAATAATCAATCCCAAGTGAGGTCTTGCAGTTACCCACACAAACTCATGGCCTGAGAAAGCTTGTTGCGGGCCTGCAGAATTTCCACGTGGTCTTCAACACCTAAATCTTCGGGCTGTCACAACGACACCAACCCACCAACACAACGGTCCGTGGAGAGCAGCACAGTCCAAATGCAGTAGGAGGAAATTTCGATTCTACTCATTTGTCCAAGCTGATGGTCTGGGTCTTTGGGCTAGGTTGTAAACTTGCCCTAATTTTCCCCCAAAGTCGTTCTTGGGAAGCATCGTGGCTTGGAGGAAAGAACCTATGGAATTTATTTACTGTACTTATGCACTTATATACTCCCCACAACAGTCATGTACATATCTGTAATTTATTTCTTTCATTAATGTCTGTCTCTCCTTCTAGACCGTAAACTCGTTGTGGGCAGGGACTGTGTCTTTTTACTGCTATATCGTACTCTCCCAAGTGCTTAGTACTGTGCTCTGCACCCAGTAAGCGCTCAATAAATATGTTTGAATGAATGAATGAATGAAGGAACTCGAGACCTGGGCCTAAACCTATCTCTGCTGTTTAATCTGGGGCAAGTCGCTTTCCCCATTTTTACATTTTTACGTACCCATTCTCCCTCCCTGTGCGCGACAGGGACTGTGTCTGATCCGATTGTATTTCATCTGTATTTTGGCAGAATAGGTGCTTAACGAATACCACAGCTATTATTATTAGAGTATATTTCAGTTTCACACTTCAGCTCCCACGAGCACAGATTCAACCTGATTTATAATCTTCTCTGTTTTATGGAAAGGGTAAACTGGGAGAATAGTTGAAATGAATTGCATTTAAAGAAAAGTCTCCAGATTTAATTGTCAACCTTTTTGTAAACCCCTGAAGAATGAGTCACCAGGGAGACACTTTTGAACAGCACCCAGCCCTGGTAATGTTTTCCTATTGTTTTATTAAACATTAAACTCTGGGAAATTAAATCATGGCAGCCTGGAAATCTAATTTAAAGTTTCATTAAATGTCAAAATATCTGATATTTGAATACATTTTACTTCTGGGCAATTATCCAGATTTGAAGCATATATTTAAGTGCTCTACCGCTGTGATTATTGCACCTACTTACAGTAGCAAATCAGATTATGCAGAGAGAAGAATTAAATTACTGGCAACCATATTTTGGAGTGCACGTTTTGATCTACCGCATGCAACCTTCCAATGCTACACGTAGTCGGCTTACATTCCTCTGGCTTCCAAATCAGTTGATTTCCTTAAAGTTCTTTTCTTTTGAAGGAAGGGAGGTTTGATAACTTGGTACTTTGAGTTCATAAAAAGGAAGGGCCTTTTTCTCTTTAGGGCGAAGCTATAGAACGGACACTATTGCCAAGCAATTAAGGGGAGATGCTCTCAGTCCTTTAAAGGGTGAACAATCATGCACAGCATTTCCTCTTTAGACTGTAAATTCCATTTTAAATTAAAATGTGAAGCATTGCCACACTTCAGTCTTCCTGAAAACTCTAAAATGGCAATTGTTTCAGTGGAACCAGAAACTCTTTTCCCCCTTTTTTCCTTGAAATTTTCAGTAATGACGATGATGCTGATGATAATATTTGTTAAGAACTTACTATTTCTTATTAAGCCACTGATGTAGCATGTATACTAAGCCACAGAAAAGAATCGGAAAACTCAGCTTTCCTTTCTTGCTCCCAAGTCCAGTGCCCCGGCACAAACAAACAGCAACAAGTCTACCTCTGCTGGGCAAAAGGGGGGGTTGGCCGGGCCGGACATTTTAATCTATTTTAAATTTCTGGTCTATGGTGACACGTGGAGCACTTGGGAAGTCCTTTCCAGAATGCCAGCTCATTGTGGGCAGGGAACATCTCTACCAACACTGTTACATTGTACTCTCCTAAGGGCTTAGCACAGTGCTTTGCACACAATAAGTGCTCAATAAGTACAATCGATTGATTGACTGATTGAAGGCCGGGCACCGGGTGGGCAGAGGAATGGGGAAGGGAGATGCGTACAGAGACCTAATCAATCAATGGTGAGGCAATCAATCATATTTACTGAGTGCTTACTCTGTGCAGAGCACTGTACTAAGCCTTAGGCGAGTACAATATAACAATGTAACAGAGTTAATCTAGAACAATTTAGAGGGGGAGACAGATATTAATAAGTAAATCACAGATACGTTCACAAGTGCTATGGGGCTGAGGGGGGGGGTGAATAAAGGGAGCAAATCAAAGTGCGAGGGTGACACAGAAGAGAGTGGGAAAAGATGAAACGAGGCCTTTGTCAGGAAGGCCTCTTGGAGGAAAAGTGCCTTCATTAAAGCTGTGAAGGTAGAAAGAGGAATCGTCTGTCAGAAATGAAAAGGGAGATCATGCCAGGCCAGAGGCAGGACATGGGCGAGAGGTTGGCGGCGAGATAGATGAGATCTAGCACTTACTATGTGCAGAACACTGCACTAAGTGCTTGGAAGAGTAACGTACAACAGAATAAACAAACGTTCCATGCCTGCTACCCTCTATTAATTAATGGTAGTTCAGCCAGGTTTTTTTAATAATAGAAAACCAATTCGGTTTCCAAGCACTAGGAAAATCTTTAAATATAAGAAATGTTTTAATTCGGGGAAACTGGAGCTGAGGAAAACATCTGACCGTCACAGAGTCGAGACATTGACTGCACTAGGGCAAGCTTTGCCGCCGACAGACTGTAAATACAGCTGGGATGCCTGCTCTCCTGTTAACTCTTCTCAAGGACACTCAGACCCTCTGGGCTTTATCCAGGGCCTTCCCAAAAGTTCAAGTTCTGTTTTATGTCCAGAGGCCCTGGTGGGGGAGGAGGAGCAGGAAAGGACATGTAATGTATTAGAAGACAGGGAGTCAACCGAGTAAAAAAGAGCTGGGGCATGAGGGCTAACTGTGTGCAGAGCGCTGTGCTAATCGCTTGGGAAAGTGCAATACAACAATAAACAGTGACATTCCCTGCCCACAATATGCTTACAGTCTAGAGTGGGGGAAACAGGCATCAATACAAATAAATAAAACCACTGGAGGGTGGGGGATCAGAACTGGCAAAAGGGGCCAGGACGGGGATAGTTACGGTCCCCACCTTTCAGGAAGAGAGATTCTAGGTCCCTTTCCATTCTTAAAAATGTTATTTATAGATTTTTCAACCGACTGCGACGTGACCTTTTCGGTATATAGAAGCACCTCTTGGCTAGCGCCAGGAGTTCTGTTGTACACCTCTCCAACCGTGAACAGGGAGAACATGGAAAATTTTACAGAGTGATAACACCGCCCTCCCAGGTCTGACTCACCCGTAGAAACAGCCAAATCCCCCAACCCCCACTGCGCGACTGAAACCTCCCACCAGGCCTGCCAATCCAACCAGCCCGTGTGCAAAGCGGCGTGGTCTAGAGGAAAGAGCACGGGCCTGGGAGTCAGAGGACTTGGGTTCTGATCCTGAATCCACCACTTGCCTGCTCTGTGACCTTGAGCCAGTCACTGTGCCTCAGTTTCCTCATCTGCAAAATGAAGATTCAATACTAGTTCTCTCTCCCCCTTAGATTGTGAGCCCCATGTGGGACAGGAACTGTGTCCAAACCTGATTATTTTATACTGACCCCAGGGTTTAGTTCAGTGCTTTCACCTAGTAATCAATCAATCAATCAATCAATCAATCAATCAATCAATCAGTCATACTTACTGAGCACTTACAGTGTACAGATCACTGTAATAAGTGCTCAGGAAAGAAAATGAAGCATGGCCTAGTGGATAGAACTCAGGACCGGGAGGCAGAAGGACCTTCGTTCTAGCCCCGGCTCTTCCACTTGTCTGCCATGTGACCTTGGGCAAGTCACTAAACTTCTCTGTGCCTCAGTTATCTCGTCTGTAAAATGGAGATTACAACTGCGAGCTCCAGGTGGGACACGGACTGTGACCATCCTGATGACCTTGTATCTCCCCCAGCTCTTAGCACAGTGCCTGGCACTTAGAAAGGGCTTAACAAATACCATAAAAATAGAGAGTCTGTGTTTAACAAATACCACCGCTATTATTATAATTAGTAAAATCAACGAGGCGACCTCATTCACGCTTCAGTCCGAAAGGAGTGTTAGTGCTTACTGCCCTATGGTGGGGTCAGAAGTCCGAATGGGAATAAGGAAGGGGGAGAGGAAACCTGGCTCTGTCACCTCCTTGCCTGCCGGGTTACGAATCTTCTCACAGAAATTGGCTGGGGAAAAGACAAATGAGGCAGGCCATAGGGCAACGGTTGGTCAGTGTCCTTAGATGGAGCTCAGAAACCTTGGCTGACAATCAGCAGAGTCAACACAGATTTCATTAAGTTGCAGCATCTGGCCTGGCATTCAGAATCACGGGTCAGGATGAGGCCTTCAGAGACCATCTAGCCCATTAACAAAGGAGCAAGTTTAATTCTATCGTCAGATGCCAGGGCCTAATTTTTACTGATTTTTACTAATTTTTTCTCTAATTATAGAGAAGCAGTGTGGCTTAGTAGAAAGAGCACAGGCTTGGGAGTCAGAGGACATGGGTTCTAATCCCGGCCTCGCCACTTGTCTGCTGTGTGATGTTGGGCAAGCCACTTGGGACAACCTGATTACCTTGTATCTACCCTAGTGCTTAGAACAGTGCTTGGCACGCAGTAAGTGCTTAACAAATACCATAATAATAATAATAATTATTACTGATTTTTAAAATCATACTTGTTAAGCGCTTACCATGATCTAGGCACTAAGGTCTGGAATAGATTCAATCAGACTGGAGGAGTGTAGAGTGGGATTTAGAACCCACGTCCTTTTGACTCTCAGAACCACGCTCTAGCATCTAGCCCACACTGCTTCTCGCTGAACCGTTGCTACTCCTACTTTACGTAGCCCTGTACAGCCCGCTCACTCCCATGGGCATCCATGCACACTCCGGAGCAAAGATGGGGGTCAGTGGTCTCCCCTGAGGATACATTTCTAGGTTCTGTGGATTTCTGCAGGGAATATTTTCACTGTTACTTATGAGGTCATTCATCCCAGGTGCCGGAAAGGACGATATAAATATGGGTGCTAGCAAAGGGAGGATTGCCTTCGTGCCAAGAATTCCAGATTTTAGAGTTATCCCAATACTTATATTACATATATGATATATACCTATGACTTTTGGGTTGGCAAAGGAGCATCCAGTCATCTCACCAGTGGCCACCTTCCTACATTCACACACACAAACACAGAGACACACATGTACACAAGACATGCACACAAGCAGATGCTTGCAAGCACACGTGCACACACATCATACAAACAAATTAATATCTGTCCCCAGACCAACACTATTATATTGGTGCCACTTGTGGTTACACATAACAACATTAACAACAATGATTAACAATGAGACAAGCACTGTACTGAACACTAGGGTAGCTACAAGATAAGCAGGTCAGACAAAAACCACAAAGTCCCTGTTCCACCAACGTTCATGGTCTAAATTGGAGGGAGAACAGGTATTGGATCCCCGTTTTATCGTTGAGGAAACCAGCACAGAGAAGGTAAGGGACTTCTCCAAGGTCACATACCTCCTCTGGGCTTCCACCATCATTTTGCCATATGACCTCCGGTAAGTCCCTTAACTACTCTATGCCTCCACTCCTTGCCCGCAAAAAGACTTGTCCAAGGTCAAACAGCACGTAAGTGGTAAAGGAAGGAATAAAACCCAGGTTCTCTGGCTCCCGGTATCACTAGACGATGGACAGTCTTTATGCCTGCAACTCTTTCATCATTCTCCATAGTGCATATGCATTTATATCCCCACACATCTCTGAAGGATTTACAGAGCAAAGTCTCAGTGATAAATATCATTAATTAAGATATAATTAAGATATGTATCAGAGATTATAGTAGTTAAATTGGAAAAGGAATATTAAATTAGCAGCTCCATTTCCCCTGCTAGAAAGAGAAATTACATAGCTCTTTGTTTTGTTTTGCATCCTCCTTTCAGGAGTCGCCGATTAGACTGCAAGCCCGTCAAAGGGCAGGGACTGTCTCTATCTGTTACCGATTTGTGCATTCCAAGCGCTTAGTACAGTGCTCTGCACATAGTAAGCGCTCAATAAATACTATTGAATGAATGAATGAGTCCTAGTGGAAAAAAAACCACAGGACTGAGAATCGGGATACCTAGGTCCTAGTCCCGGCTTCGCCGCTTGCTTGCTGAGCATTCTTGGGCAAGTCATTTAACCTCTCTATGCCTCAGTTTCCTCATCTGTAAAATGGAAATAATCAATCATTCAAATTTATTGAGTGCTTACTGTATGCAGAGCACTGTGCTAAGCAGTGCATAAAGCACTGCTTTAAAGCATAAGCAGCAAATATAACAGAGTCGGTAGACAAATACCTTGCCAACTGTGAGTTTACAGTCTAGAGAGATAAAATGCCAGATCTTCCTTGATTTTAGACTGACAACCCTGTGCGGAACAGGACTGCGTTCAAAGTGTTCTGTATCTAATCTACCCTAGCGTTTAGCACGGAGTAAGTCCTTAATGAATACCATCGTATTACTATTTGACAACAGTGATAAATAAGGGATTAAGACATCATTCAGTCAATGGTATTTAATAATAATTGTGGTACTTGTTAAGCTTTTACTATGTGCCAACCACTGTACTAAGCGCTGTGGGGGAATATAAGCAAATTGGGTTGAACACAGTCTCTGTCCCTCGTCAGGCTCACAGTCTTAATCTGTGATGAGGTAATTGAGGCAGAGAGAAGTGAAGTGACTTGCCCATGGTCTCTCAGCAGACAAGTGGAGGAGCTGGGATTAGAACCCATGACCTTCTGAATCCTAGGTCTGTGCTCTACCACGAAGCCATGCTGCTTCTATTTACTGAGCGCTTACTGTGTGCACAGCACAATATAACAAAATTGTGAGACAGTATAATACATAAGAGTTGGGTGACACCTTCCCACATTCATACATCTCAGTGTTTGTAATGAATGACTAACTATTGAAGCAGCGTGGCAAAGTGGAAAGAGCCCGGGCTTGGGAGTCAGAGGTCATGGGTTCGAATCCCGGCTCTGCCACTTGTCAGCTGTGTGACTGTGGGCAAGTCACTTCACTTCTCTGTGCCTCAGTTCCCTCAACTGTAAAATGGGGATTAAAACTGTGAGCCTCACGTGGGACAACCCGATTACCCTGTATCTACCCCAGCGCTTAGAAGAGTGCTCTGCACATAGTAAGCGCTTAACAAATACCAACATTATTATTATTCACATATCACTCTTTTTCCTGTGTTATCACCCATAGGAATTGAAGACCCCCCGGAGTGATTTGAAGATTGAAAACATTCTCAATAAATTAGGCTGCCAGGCATTTCAGTTCAGTGTTTTGCTCTCCACGGGAAGCGCTCAAAAAGAGATCCTCTTCTGAGTAGGTGCTCAACAAGTATAAATTGATAAGAACAAAATACTTGCTTGTAAGGAATTCTTCTCATTAGGCCCAGTTGAGCTGGCAAGGATGACTTCTGTGAATTTCCTATCATGGGCCAAAGATCCAACCAGTTGGAAGGATGATAATTACGGCAGCCACTGCAATAATACGTCGTACTGCTGCTTTCTTGGAGGAAGGAAGTGTCAGTCCCATCAGGCTGATTTTCTTAGTGAAGAAATCACCCATACTTTCATTCAGTTGCATTTATTGAGCACTTACTGTGTGCACAGCACTGCTCTAAATGCTTGGGAGAATATGATATAACAATAAACAGACACATTCCCTGCCATACCTGTGTCTTGGAGAAAACAAGGCTTGGACTTCATTCTGACTCATCCAAAGGGGCTCAGCTGGATGCTGGTTCCCTGGCCTAATGGAAAGAGCCCGAGCCTGAGGGTTGGGAGTGTATGTCAGAGGACCTGGGTTCTAATCCTACCTCCGCCATTTTTCTGGTGTTTGATCTGGGGCAAGTAGCTCAACTTCTCTATGCCTCGATTCTCCCATCTGTAAAATGGGGATTAAGACCGTGAGCCCCATGTGGGTCAGGGACTGTGTCCAACCTGATTAGCTTGTACCTACCCCACCGCTTAATACAGTGCCAGGTATATAGTAAGCGTGTAACAAATACCATTAAAAAAAGAGACAGAAGCAAAGATTTCACTTTGGTCTTCACTCCTGGCTTCTGGCACATATATTATGGGTTTAATAAAGTCTTCATTAATTTTCAGGCCCATTTTTCTTCCTTTTTCCCCAGTATAGCTGGCAGATCTCAACTATGGGAGCACTTTAAAGAGATGGATGTCTTAGAAGCATGGATGGAGTTGGCCCGGGAGGGGTAACTATTGCAGCCATTTGCTCTCTGCTGCCTATAAAAGCCTGGTTTTGCTGTAGTTTCATTTTCAGAATTTTCTGGAATTAAACTGAATCCAGGAACCCACCCAAAGCAGAAGTCCTGAATTAAGAGATTGCTCTGACCTCCGGTTGAACCTAGAAATGACTTGTCTACAGCTCCAACTGAGTCATTGAGATCTATAATGGGACCTTTCCCTTGCGACATACCTGATGCTTCATCCTCACAGTAAAGAGTATCCAATTCATGAACTTTTTTATGGTATTTGTTAAGCTCTTACTATGTGCCAGGCACTGTACTAAGCTGTGGGGTAGGAACAAGAGAATCAGGTTGGACATCATCCCTGTTCCACATGGGGCTCACAGTCTCAATCCCCATTTTCCAGATGAGGGAACCGAGGCCCAGAGGAATGAAGTGACTTGCCCAAGGTCATATAGCAGGCAAGTGGAGAAGCCAGGTATCCTGACTCCCAAATCTGTGCTCTTTCCACTAGGTTACGTTGCTTCATGGCTAATCAGGGGATGAGAAGTTTTCATATGAGGCTAATCTAATGACACTAAGACTCCAGTCTGTAAATTCATTTATTTATTCATTCAATTGTATTTATTGAGTGCTTTCCATGTGCAAAGCACTATATTAAGCTCTTGGGAGAATACAAAATAACAATGAACAGATTCCCTGCCCACAGTAAGCTTACAGTCGAGACGATGGCTGGAAAAGGGATATGACTGGCGTTCATTATGTTGGTATTTGTTAAGCACTTACTAGGTGCCGAGCACTGTTCTAAGCGCTGGGGTAGACACAAGGGAATCAGGTTGTCCCACGTGGGGGTCACAGTCTTAATCCCCATTTTACAGATGAGGTAACTGAGGCACCGAGAAGTTAAGTGACTTGCCCAAAGTCACACAGCTGACAAGTGGCCGAGCCGGGATTCGAACCCATCACCTCTGACTCCAAAGCCCGTGCTCTTTCCACGGAGCCACGCTGCTTCTCATTAAATCATGACGGGAAAGACAACCACTGATTTGTTGCTTAACAAATCCCACCACATCAGGTCGAGGAGGCATCCATTGACATTCGATGGTGGTAGGTTCACAGAGGATGCAAACCAACACTTCTTCACACAGAGCCCAACAAGGTGGCTGTCCATGCACCAAGAGGTGGTAATTATCAACCAATCAACCATATTTATTGAGTGCTTACTGTGTGCAGAACACCATACTATACACTTGGGAGAGTACAATATAGCCGAGTTGGTAGATATGCTCCCTTTCTCACTAAAGAGCTTATAGTTCAGATGGGATTGTATTAGATATTCCAAAAAGGTGGTTTTCCAAGCACCAACAGGTAGTGATCATCAATCAATCAATCAATCAATCAGCCAATGGCATTTATTGAGCACTTACTGTGTGCAGAACACCATACTACGCACTTGGGAGAGTACAATATAGCTGAGTTGGTAGATATGCTCCCTTTCTCACTAAAGAGCTTATAGTTTAGATGGGATTGTATGATATTCCAAAAAGGTGGCTTTCCAAGCATCAACAGGTGGTAATCATTAATCAATCAATCAATCAGCTAATGATATTTATTGAGCACTTACTGTGTGCAGAACAGTGTACTAAGCATTTGGGGGAGCGTGATGTAACAGAGTTGGTAGACATGCACCCTGCCCACAAGAAGCTTAATGCCTAGAGAGGATTCTATTAGATGATCCAAACGGGTGGTTTCCAAGCACCAACAGATGGTGATTATTAGATGCTGTTATATAATTTTGGAGGCTAGAAAGGATTTTTTGTAGATCATCTAATCCCTCCTCCAGGGTGTTTTAAAGACATTAAAGGAAAGATATTCCACAGCCTCTATGGGACATAGGGCCTCTGCTCTGCCTTATATGTGTCTGGTAGAGTGGGAAGACTCATTAAGTATTAATTTGAGAGAAAGATCAATGTTGGCTAAAACGCCGATAAACACTAACTTCATCTAGACCATTCATATTCTTCAGCAGTCATTTAAGTCAGAGTCACAGTCACAGAGAAGCAGCATGGCTCAGTGGAAAGAGCAAGGGCTTTGGAGTCAGAGGTCATGGGTTCAAATCCTGGCTCTGCCACTTGTCAGCTGTGTGACTGTGGGCAAGTCACTTAACTTCTCTGGGCCTCAGTTACCTCATCTGTAAAATGGGGATTAAGACTATGAGCCCCACGTGGGACAACCTGATTCCCCTGTGTCTACCCCAGCACTTAGAACAGTGCTCTGCACATAGTAAGTGCTTAACAAATACCAACATTATTATTATTTAAGAAATTGCCTGACTGTATTTTTCCCACACAACGGTGGTCCAAGCCAAAACATTTAAACGCTTTAGGGGTAGCAAAAACAAGTTTGGAGGCTTATGAAGCTAAGAAGAAGTGGATGTCATGGAAAAACAATTACAAGTTTTGATATCGGTGACGTATCATGATTCCAAGGTCGTTCATTCTCAGCAAAGCAAAACTACGTCCATTGAAAAAGACTATTCATTCATTCATTTGTATTTATTGAGCGCTTCCTGTGTGCAGAGTGCTGTTTTATTTCTGTAGACTACTTCAAAAAATCTTCAGGCCTTCATAAATTTTAACTAGTCCACAAATTCTAACTTTACTTGAGCATATCTCTTTGGGACCTCTAAACTGTAATCCCACTGTGGGTAGAGAATATGTCTATCCAATCTGTTGTATCGTACTCTCCCAAGAGCTTAGTTCAGAGCTCTGCACCCAGTAAGGGCTCAATAAATATCACTAGTTGAATGATTCCTTGATTGTAGCTTAGAGTTTTAGCTCATTGTGGGCAGGGAATGTGTCTGTTCTATTGTTGTATTCTACTCTCCCAAGTGCTTAGTACAGTGCTCTGCAAAGAGTAAGCGCTCAATAAATACAATTGGCTGAGTGACTAACTGGCCTAGGCTGTGCCGTGAACTCATGTAAATTTGCCCACCTGCACTAGATCTTAGCTTCAAAATTCCAGGGGAGAATGAGTCTGCAGAAGCCCAAATAAACCAGAAGATCTAAGAAGCAATTTATCACTTTGAGGGTGGCCAGCTTTTTGATGGTTTCTTTCCACGGTTTTCTGCACCTGGAGGAATGAAACTTCTGAAAGCAAAAGGCCGAATCCTAAATGCGAAAAGGAACAGGGGCACCTGAGCGTTTTTCATTGATTTGAGCCTAGGGGAAAGCACTTCCTGCATCTTTTGTTAGTGTGATATATATCCGGTTCACCTTAAACGTTGGACTGATGTTCTTCCATCACCTCACGTTAAAGGAAAACTTGTATGCTAATACTCACCCTGTGCCCGAAGCCATACAGATGTCTACAAGCTATTTGTTCTGACACTGTGTCATGCTGTCTCCTAACAAGCTTGCCTCATCAGAACTCATATCATCAATTAGACTGCGAGCCCTATGTAGGGTAGGGACATTGTCCAACCTTTTTTTTTTTATGGTATTTGTGAAGCCCTTACCGGGCTTCAAGCACTGTTCTAAGCACTGGGGTAGGTACGAGTTAATTAGCTCGGACACGGTCACTGTCCCACATGGGGCTCACACTCTAAGTAGGAGGGAGAACAGGTATCCCCATTTTATAGTTGAGAAAACCGAGTCACAGAGAAGTGAAGTGTCTTGACCAAGGTCCCACAGCAAGTAATTGGCAGAGCCAGAAGTAGAACCCAGATCCTTCTGTCTTGCAGGCCCATGCTCTTTCCACTAGGCCATGCTGCTTCTCACCTGATGAAATGGAGCTTAGAACTGTGCTTGGGACATAGTAAATGCTTAATAAGTACCATAAAAATAATAGTCAGATAAATGTTACTTAATCCTCAAGCATCCCAGCACGAAAACATAGAGGAAGGCAGAACTGAGTGTACTTGATTTGTTCCTGGCCACAAATCAACAATATGATGACACTGCCAAGATGACTTACCACAGGCAAACAGTGGACATGGTGTTCAAAGGGTGATGGAGAGGGTACGAAATTATAAACTTTTGGCATTTTTTCCTGGCTGTCTGTGATATGGACTGACTTGTAAAAGAGAAAACAGGAGCTGGGCAAAGGGGGGGATTTTCTCATAATAATAATAATGATAGTAATAATAATAATGGTATTTGTGAAGCACTTAGTATGTGTCAGGCACTTTACTAAGAGCTGGGGTGGATACAAGATAATTGGGTTAAGCATAGTCCTTGTCCCATATGGGACTCACAATCTTAATCCCCATTTTACAGGTGAGGACACTGAGGCACAGAGAAGTGAAGTGACTTGCCCAAGATCACCCAGCAGACAAGTGGTGGAACTGAGATTAGAACCCAGATCTTTCTGACTCCCAGGCCCATGCTCTATCTACTACTAATAATAACGTGGGTATTTGTTAAGCGCTTACTATGTGCGGAGCACTGTTCTAAGCGCTGGGTTATATAGGGTAATCAGGTTGCCCCACGTGAGGCTCACAGTCTTAACCCCATTTTCCAGATGAGGTAACTGAGGCACTGAGAAGTGAAGTGACTTGCCCAGTCACACAGCTGCCAAGTAGGTCATACTGCTTCTCCTCTAAGCTTAGGGCAGGAAGGGCATAGCAATAATAATGATGATAATGGTGGTGATAATAATAGCGGTGATAATAATGATGGCATTTGTAATAATAATAATAATAATAATAATGTTGGTATTTGTTAAGCGCTTACTATGTGCCGAGCACTGTTCTAAGCACTGGGGTAGACATAGGGGAATCAGGTTGTCCCTCGTGGGGCTCACAGTCTTCATCCCCATTTTACAGATGAGGGAACTGAGGCACAGAGAAGTTAAGTGACTTGCCCACAGTCACACAGCCGACAACGTTAAACGTTCACTGTGTGTCAAGCACTGGGATAGGTAAAGTTAGTCAGTTCAGACCCAGTCCCCATTTCACATGGGGCTTTTAGTCTAAATAGGAGGAAGAACAAAGTATCGGATCTTCATTTTACTGCTGAGGAAACTTAGGCCCAGAGCAGTTAAGTGACTTGCCAAAGGGGCACAGCAGGAAAGTGGCGGAGACAGGATTAGAACCCATGACCTTCGGACTCCCAGGCCCATTTTCTATCCACTATGCCATGCTGCTTCTCTAGCAAAGCCCATGGAAACCTTGCTTTATCCCACCCTGCAGGTGCCTTCAATTGTACCATGACAGACAAGGGCCTCGCCTTGCAAAGGGGGGGCCCAAATTTTCAGCGTGTGACATTATTGAAAATTCCGTCAGGAGTAATCTGTCACATGATAACCTTTCGGATGATGTGCTGATATTCCAGAATAAAAGAGACGTAAATGAGCTCCAATAATTGTGGTATTTGTTAAGTGTTTCCTATATGGTAAGCAATGTACTAAGCGCTGGGGTAGATATGAAGATAATCAGGTCCCATGTGGGGCTCACAGTCTAAATAGGAGGGAAAGCCGGGATTGAATCCCCATTTTACAGTTGAGGGAACTGAGGTGCAGAGAATTAAGTGACTTGCCCAAGGTCACATAGTATAGTAAGCGCTTATTAAATACCATTGTAGTTAATGGTATAGGTATGGGATTGGCACATATCATGGCTCAGTGGAAAGAGCGCGGGCTTTGGAGCCAGAGGTCATGGGTTCAAATGCCAGCTCCGGCGCTTGTCAGCTGTGTGACTGTGGGCGAGTCACTTAACTTCTCTGTGCCTCAGTTCCCTCATCTGTAAAATGGGGATTAAGACTGTGAGCCTCACATGGGACAACCTGATTGCTCTGTATCTACCCAGCGCTTAGAACAGTGCTCTGCACATAGTAAGCGCTTAACAAATACCAACAATATTATATCAATCAACCAATTGTGTTTATTCAGCAGTTATTGTGTGCAGAGCACTGTTCTAAGCGCTTGGGAGAGAAGCAGCGTGGCTCAGTGGAAAAAGCCTGGGCTTGGGAGTCAGAGGTCATGGGTTCTAATCCCGGCTCTGCCGCTTGTCAGCTGTGTGACCTTGGGCAAGTCATTTAACTTCTCTGTGCCTCAGTTACCTCATCTGTAAAATGGGGATGAAGACCGTGAGCCTTACGTGGAACAACCTGATTACCTTGTATCTACCCCAGCGCTTAGAACAGTGCTTGACACATGGTAAGCGCTTAACAAATATCAACATTATTAGTAAATATGTGGTGGAACTGAGATTAGAACCCAGGTCCTCTGATTCCCAAGCCCATGCTCTTTCTAATAGGCCACACTGCTTCCCCCATATTAAATTGGACACAGTCCCTATCCCACAGGGGGCTCACAGATTTAGTAGAAGGCAATTGTATTTTAATCCTCATTTTGCAGATAGGAAATTGAGACACAGAGAATCAAAATGACTTACCCAAGGTCATACAGCAGACAAGTGGCGGAGCCGGGATCTCATCCTCTTTCCACAGGGTGATACTGCTTTTCGCTACTTCTCCAGTGATTGCCAATTCTTTCTCCACTGGGCCATGCTGTTTCTCGCTGCTTTTCCAGTGATAGCCAAGTCCTAGGAAGAGCATGCATTTTTTTTAACTAGCAAAATTGGGCAGGCTATTATGCCATTTAAAGTGAAAATGAGGGGCCTGGGAGGGAAAAAAAAAACCCAACTCTGGCTTCTTTTAGAGAAGGGGAGGTGCTATTAAAGAACCCCAGATCATTTGATTGCAGCACCTGGCTCTGAGCTTCACATTCACAATGCCAGATCTGAGTTTCTTAGAGGGTAAGGCAGGTTTGATGTTTGGCAGCATGCAGGGCATCTGAGGTCTAGAAGCAGTAATAGTAGGAATAGTAGTTATTTAGTACCTCCTGTGTGCAAAGCACTGTACCAAGTCCTGGGAAATTTGACCCAGTCCCTGGCACTCCAGGGGCTCTCAGAATAAGGCAGGGAAAGGTTTAACAACAGACACATACGGAAAGATGAAAATAACGGAAACACGGAAACAACATAAAAGACAAGTTCATCTCAAGAATATTCCGGAAAGACATGGTGCCCTCTTGAGTGACTGGATTGGAAATAACAACTGACTCTCCGGCATGTCTTTAAAGATCTAGGATTTCTGGTTAAACGCGACATTCTAAGGGAAGTTTGAGATTCAGAGGGAAAGGTGTTGAAGACAACTAAATCTCACTGTCATGTGTCAACCCCTTACATGACAAGCCGGCAGAAAACTCAAAGGAGAGTTACAGTCTAAAAATATATTTCTTTCTTCCTTAGTTGCTTAAACCTCTCTGTACATCTTTTTTTACTGTGGTATTTGTTAAATGCTTCCTATGTGTCAAGCACTGTTCTAAATTCTGGAATAGATAGGAGTTAATCAAGCGGGATAGAATCTCTGTCCCACATGGGGCAGAAGGGAGAATAGGTTTGGAATCCCTATTCTGCAGTTGAGGAAAGTGAGGTCCAGAGAAGTTAAGTGATTTGCCCAAGGTCACATACCAGGCAAGTAGCAGAGCTGAGATTAGAGAAGCAGCGTGAAATAGTGGAAGGAGCAATTAGTGGAAGGAGCATGGGTTTGGAAGTCAGAGGTCATGGGTTCTTATCCCGGCCCTGCCACTTATCAGCTGTGTGACTTTGAGCAAGTCATTTCACTTCTCGGTGCCTCATTTCCCTCATCTGTAAAAGGGGGATTAAGACCGTGAGCCCCGCGTGGGACCTGATTACCTCGTACCTATCCCAGTGCTTAGAACTGTGCTTGGCACATAGGAAGCACTTAACAAATACCATCATCATTATTATTATTATTATTATCAGAACCCAGGTCTTCTGGCCCCCCAGGCCCATGCTTTATCTTTTAGACCCCAGTGCTTCTCATCTTGTTGAAACCCTGAAAAATTCCATCCAATGTTCAGTGTCAGGTGAGGAGGCCTGACTGACTGACAGGATCGGGAGATCTCTGAAGTAGTCTACTCGGGACCCGAGGCACACGAGAGACGAGCCCTGTAGATGGTGAATCCACAGCAGCTTGAAAATCAAATCCCAACAGGATGTGAATCCTGAGGGTTAAGCTTGTTATTTCAGAGTAAAATGTAAATTACATTAATATTATTGATGTCAGACACCGATTACTATGCACCATTAGGCACAGAACAGTAATGACAGCTAGCCTCTAATGAACACTTTTTAACCTTCCATTCATTAATACATCATGAGGACGCTAAGTTACTCTTCTAAATACAAAACTCAATTTAATCAACGGACCCATTAGGTACATTGGGTTTTAAAGCTTTTCTACCACACCAAAATCTGGAGTTGTTTTGCTGGCCCAGAATTAATATTTATAATCACGGGATCCCAGGGTGAAGAATGACATCCAGCCCAAAAATATTCACTTAGGTAAGAGTGTTGCTAGAGGTTGCTACTCCTCCAGATAGGTGACCTCACACACTTGACACACCTGCACCAAAAAGAATCATTATTTTGATTTATTTCAGGGGGCTTTCTTCATTCAAAAGCAGCAACCACTTTGCGGAAGCGGGTGTTGTGGTCGGTATTTCAACGATCCTGGGGCACATTTGTAAATCACAGAAGGCACAGGACTATAAGAAGCAGATGAGATCAAGCAATCAATCAATCATATTTAATAATTGTGGTATTTGTTAAGCACTTCCCGTGTCCCGGGCACTGTACTAAGCAGTGGGTTGGATACAAGCAAATTGGGTTGGACATGGTCCCTTCCCACGTGGGGCTTACAGTCTCCATCCCGCTTTTACAGATGAGGGAACCGAGGCACAGCGAATAATAATAATAATAATAATGTTGGTATTTGTTAAGCGCTTACTATGTGCCGAGCACCGTTCTAAGCGCTGGGATAGACACAGGGGAATCAGGCTGTCCCACGTGGGGCTCACAGTCTTAATCCCCATTTTACAGATGAGGGAACTGAGGCACCGAGAAGCAAAGTGACTTGCCCAAAGTCACACAGCTGACAAGTGGCCGAGCAGGGATTTGAACCCATGACCTCTGACTCCAAAGCCCGTGCTCTTTCCACTGAGCCACTCTGCTTCTCAAGAGAAGTGAAATGACTTGCCCAAGGTCACAGGTGAAAGAGCTGAGATTAGAACCCCCGACCTTCTGACTCCCAGGCCCTTGTTTTATCCACTATTCCATGCTGCTTCCCACTACGCCAAGCCAATTCCTGAGCACTTACTGTGTGCAGAGCTCTGTACTAAGCACTTGGGAGAGCACATATAACAGGGTTGGTAGACATGTCCCAACCAGCTTACAGTCTAGAGGGGGAGACAGACATTAATATAAATAGATTATGGATATGTATATCAGTGCTGTGGGGCTGAAGGAGGGGTCAGTAAAGGGTGCAAATAATAATAATAATTATGGTATTTGTTAAGTGCTTACTATATGCCCAATACTGTACCGAGCGCTGGGGTGTTTACAAACAAATCAGATTGGACACAGTCTCTGTCCCACGTGAGGCTCACAGTCTCAATCCCCATTTTACAGATGAGGGAACTGAGGCCCAGAGAAGTGAAGTGACTTGTCCAAGGTCACACAGCAGACAAGTGTTAAAGCCAGGATTAGCACCTATGACCTTCTGACTCCCAGGCCCACCCTCTATCCATTATGCTATCCCGCTTATTCACGACTCCTTGCTGCTTACTTTGAGGGCAAGGGTGATGCTGAAGGGAGTGGGAGAAGAGGAAATGAGGGCCTAGTCAGGGAAGGTCTCTTGGAACTGTGCTCTAATTAGACGCATCCAAGACTACGAGAAACAGCGAGGCCTAAGTGAAAGAGCGTCGGCTTGAGAGTCTAATCCCGGCTCCGCCACTTATCTGTTGTGTGACCTCGGGCAAGTCATTTCACTTCCATGTGTCTTAGTTCCCTCATCTGCAAAATGGGGGTTCATTCATTCATTCAGTAGTATTTCTTGAGCGCTTACTATGTGCAGAGCACTGTACTAAGTGCTTGAAATGTACAGTTTGGCATCGGCTAATAAGAATAATGATGATGTCGGTATTTATTAAGCACTTACTATGTGCAGAGCACTCTTCTAAGCTCCGGGGTAGATACAGGGTAATCAGGTTGTCCCACGTGAGGCTCACAGTCTTCATCCCCATTTTACAGATGAGGGACCTGAGGCCCAGAGAAGTGAAGTGACTTGCCCACAGTCACCCAGCTGACAAGCGGCAGAGCCGGGATTCGAACCCATGACCTCTGACTCCAAAGCCCGGGCTTTTTCCACGGAGCCGCACTGCTTCTAATAAGCATCATTAGAGACCGACGCTCTTTCCGCTAGGCCTCCCTTTTTCTCGCAGACCTAGATGCATCTAATTAGACCACATCTCCAAGAGACCTTCCCTGACTAGGCCCTCATTTCCTCTTCTCCCACTCCCTTCAGCATCACCCTGGCACTGAGTAAGAGACCATCCCTGCCCAGTGAAGGGCTCACAGTCTAAACGGGGGAGACAGACAACAAAGCAAAACAGAACAAAACAAAAACAAGACAAAATCATCAAGATAAAGCACAGGTTCGGTTCCTGGGCTTAAACTGTGCGCCCCGCGTGGGGCCCGATGAGCTTGTGTCCATCCCAGTGCTGGCCACATAGTAAGCGCTTAACACAGAACACAGTTATTATTATAAAAGACGGAGGAGCTCTGTGAGAAAAAGCTGCTGTCCCTGAAGGTGCTGAAACTGGCAAGGTCATCGGCTGCTGCGTTTGGGCTTTCTTCCCTGGCAGAAGGGCTAAGGCCAAGGCGGCTCAAGACTGTACCAGGACGGTGCAGGGCAAGGGCTGAAAAAACGAATCTGTTAGGAAGCAGTTGCTGCCCCTCAGCTCTGGGGTGCGGGGGGGGGGTCTTTGGAGAAGCTGCGTGACCTAGTCGATAGAGCACGAGCCTGGGATTCACAAGGACCTGGGTTCTAATCCCGACTCCACCACTTGTCTGCTGTGGGACCTCACTTCATTCAATTGTATTTGTTGAGCGCTCGCTGTGTGCAGAGCACTGTACTAAGCGCTTGGAAAGTACACTCATTTCTCCGGGCCTCGGTTACCTCATCTGTAAAGTGGAGATTAAGGCTGTGTACCCCACGTGGGACAGGTTTGTGCCCAACCCGATTTTCTTCAGGCGGTGCCTGGCCCAAAGTAAGTGCTTCACAAATCTTATCCTTATTATGATTATTCCACCCCAGTCCCGTATACAGAAGGGCAGAAAATTGTGTTGTGGGAGTGCTAGTTTCACTCCAAGAAAGCCATTAGGGGAAATACATATCATATGTATTGAGCACTTACTGTGTACAAAGTATTGTACTAAGGGCTTGGGAGAGTACAATACAACAACAAGCAGACACATTTCCCTGCCCACAAGGAGTCTAGAGGAAGCAATAATTACATCCACTTCGACAGGTGTCAGAAATGAATCTCATGATATTGTTAGGGGTTCGGGGCTAAGCTCAAACACAGGAGGGGATGGGGAGGAGGGTGAGAAGCAGGAGTGAAACAGATAAAGAGGGGAATGCAGATAAGGATGGGGGAAGGCGATAAGGAGAGGGGGGAGGAGAGAAGAAGGGGGGAAGGAGAGAAGAGGGAGAAGGAGAGAAGACTACAGGGAAAGAGAGAAGAGGGAGGAAGAAAAGAAGAGGGGGGAAGGAGAAAAGAGGAGGAGGAAGAGGAGAAGACGAGGGGGAAGGAGAGAAGAAGGGGGGGAGGAGAGAAGAGGGGGAAAGAGAAAAGAAGAGGAAGAAGAGAGGGAAGGAGAGAAGAAGGGGGAAGGAAAGAAGAAGAGAGAAGAAGAGGGGGGAAGAGAGAAGGGGGAAGGAGAGAAGAAAATGGGAAGGAGAGAAGAATAGAGGGAAAGAGAGAAGAGGGATGAAGGAGAGAAGGGGGGAAGGAGAAAAGAAGAAGAGGAAGAAGAGAAGATGGGGGAGGGAGAGAAGAAGAGGGGGAGGAGAGAAGTAGAGGGGGAAAAGAGAGTAGAAGAGGAGGAAGGAGAGAAGAGGGGGAAGGAGAGAAGAAGGGGGAAGGAAAGAAGAAGAGAGAAGAAGAGGGGGGAAGAGAGAAGGGGGAAGGAAAGAAGAAGGGGGAAGGAGAGAAGAAAAGGAGGAAGAAGAGAAGATGAGGGGGAGGAAAGAGGTGGGGAAGGAGAGAAGAAGAGGGGGAGGAAAGAAGAAGGGGGAAAAGAGAAGGGGGAAAGAGAAGTGGGCAGAAGAGAGAAGGGGGAAGGAGAGAAGAAGGAGGAAGAAGGCAAGACGAGGGGGAAGGAGAAAAGGGGGGAAGGAGAGAAGAAGAGGGGGGAGGAGAGAAGAAGAGGGGGAATAAAGAGAAGGGGGAAAGAGAGAAGGGGGGAAGGAGAGAGGAAGGGGGAAGGAGAGAAGAAGAGGGCAAGAGAGGAGGTAAGTTAGGAGACGGAAGAAAGCAGGGAAGGAGAGGGACAGGGAGCTGAGAAGGCAGGATGGAGAGTGAGGAGGAGAGAGAACCGAAAGGAGGAGGAAAAGAGGAAAGGGACTGGGAGAGGCAGAGCCGACACGGGAAGCTCGAGGTGGAGAGGAATAAAGGAGGGAAGGAAGGCGAGGGGAGAGGAAGAGGGGAAGGAGAGGAATAAAGAGAGGGAGAGGAAGAGCCGACACGAGACGCTTGAGATGGGGAGGAAGGAGAGCGAAAAAAGGAGGGACTCGGGAGAGGGGAGAGGGAAAGGCGAGGAATAAGGTGAAGGAGAGAAAGAGCCGATAGGAGAAGCTCGAGATGGGGAGAAAGGAGAGGGAATAAAAGGAGGGGAGTAAGGAGAGGGGAGGGGGGAAGGAGAGGAATAAAAGGAGGGAAAGGAAGGCGAGGGGAGAGGAAGAGGGGAAGCAGAGGAATAAAGAGAGGGAGAGGAAGAGCCGACAGGAGAAGCAAGAGATGGGGAAGAAGGAAAGGGAATAAACGGAAGGGAATACGGAGGGGGGAGAGAGACAGAGACAGAGACGCAGAGAGGGACCGAGAGAAAGGATAGAGGGCCGGGTGGGAGCCTGGGGATGGGAGAGAGAAGAGGACAGAAGGGGTGAGGAGCGGGAGGAGGAGGAAGTGGCGAGGAGGAGGAGGAGAGGAAGAAGAAGGGTTGAAGAGGAGGAGGAAGAGAAGGGTTCAGGAGTAGGAAGGGGAGGAGGAGAAAAAGGGGGAGGAAAAGCAGGAGGGGGGAAGGAGGAGAAGGAGAGGAAAAGGAGACGGAAGAGGAGGAAGGGGTGAAGGGTTGAGGAGGAGGAGGGGGAGGAGGAGAAAAAGGAGGAAGAGGAGGAGAAGGGAGGAGGAGGAGGAAAAGAAGGAAGGAAAAGGAGAAGGAGGGTTGAGGAAGAAGAGGGGGAGGAGGGGAAGAAGGGAGAGGAAAAGGAGGAAGAGGAAGAGAAGGGAGGAGGTGGAGGGGGAAGAGGAGAAGAAGGGTTGAGGAGAGGGGGGAGGAGGAGAAGAAGGGGGAGGAAAGGGAGGAAGAGGAAGAGAAGGGAGGAGGAGGAGGGGGAAGAGGAGAAGAAGGGTTGAGGAGGAGGGGGAGGAGGAGAAGAAGGGGGAGGAAAAAGAGGAAGAGGAGGAGGAGAAGAAGAGGGAGGAAGTGGAGGAGGAGAAGAAAGGGGAGAAAAGGAGGGAGAGGAGGAGGAGAAGAAGAGGAAGGTAAAAGGAGGAAGAGGAGGAGGAAGAGAAGAGGGAGGCAAAGGAGGAAGAGAGGGAGGAAAAGGAGGAAGAGGAGGAGGAGAAGAAAGGGGAGGAAAAGGAGGAAGAGGAGGAGGAAGAGAAGAGGGAGGCAAAGGAAGAAGAGAGGGAGGAAAAGGAGGAAGAGGAGGAGGAGAAGAAAGGGGAGGAAAAGGAGGAAGAGGAGGAGGAGAAGGGGGAGGAGGAGACGGGAGAGGAGAAGGAGGAGGAAGAGGAGGAGAGGGAGGGTTGAGGAGGAGGAGCGGGAGGCGGAGAAGAAGGGGGGAGGAGGAGGAGGAGGAGGAGGAGGAGGAGGAGGAGTGTGCGGGTCGGTCGGTGTGTGTGCGGGTGTGCGGGTGTGCGGGTGTGCGGGAGGCGGTGGGGCGCGGGGATGGAGGTGCGGTTGGCGGTGGGGGCAGCGGGCCTGGGGCTGGGGCTGTGCTCGCTGGGGCTGCTGGTCACGGCCATCTTCACCGACCACTGGTACCACACCGACCCCCGCCGACACCGCGAGTCGTGCGGACGGGCCCACCCGCCCGGACCCAACACCCGCCTCATGCCCCTGCGGGACCCCGCCGGCTCCCCGGCCTCCCCCCGGGACCCCCCGGGCCACCCCCCGGGCCACCCCCCGGGACCCCCGGCCCCCCTGCACTCCCGCTGCGCCCGGCCCCTCTTCGCCACCTACTCCGGGCTCTGGAGGAAATGCTACTTCCTCGGCGTCGACAGGGACATCGACGACCTCATCCTCAAAGGTCAGCCCCTCCGCCCCCCACCCCCCGGGACCAGCCCCCCACGGAGCCCGGGGACGGGAAAGGAGACCTGGGGAGGGGGGCCCTGGGGAGGGAGGAGGGGACTTGCGGAGGGGCCCTGTGGGAGGGAGGAGGGGACTTGCGGAGGGTCTCTTGGGGAGGGAGGAGGGGACTTGGAGAGGGTCTCTTGGGGAAGGAGGAGGGGACTTGGAGAGGGTCCCTGTGGGAGGGAGGAGGGGACTTGCGGAGGGTCTCTTTGGGAGGGAGAAGGGGACTTGGAGAGGGTCTCTTGGGGAAGGAGGAGGGGACTTGGAGAGGGTCTCTTGGGGAAGGAGGAGGGGACTTGGAGAGGGTCCCTGTGGGAGGGAGGAGGGGACTTGCGGAGGGTCTCTTTGGGAGGGAGGAGGGGACTTGGAGAGGGTCTCTTGGGGAAGGAGGAGGGGACTTGGAGAGGGTCTCTTGGGGAAGGAGGAGGGGACTTGGAGAGGGTCCCTGTGGGAGGGAGGAGGGGACTCGGGGAGGGTCTCTTTGGGAGGGAGAAGGGGACTTGGAGAGGGTCTCTTGGGGAAGGAGGAGGGAAATGGGGAGGGTCTCTTGGGGATGGAGGAGGGAAATGAGGAGGGTCTCTTGGGGAGGAGAAGGAGATTTGGAGAGGGTCTCTTGGGGAGGGAGAAGGGGACTTGGGAAGAGGGTCTCCGGGGAGGGAGAAGGGAAGTTGGGGAGGGTCTCCTGCGGAGGGAAAAGGGGAATTGGGGAGGGTCTCTGGGGAGGGAGAAGAGGACTTGGGGGAGGTCTCCGCGGGAGGGAGGAGGGGACTTGGACAGAGTATTGGGAGGGAAGGAGAGGGGTCTTGGAGAGGGTCTTGGGGGTGAGGAGAAGGGGACTTGTAGAGGGTCTTGGGGGAGAGGGGAGAAGGGGAGGTTCCCCAGGGAAGGGAGAAGGGAAGTTGGGGAAGGTGTCCTGCCCTCTCATCCTCTCTGGGATCCCCCTGTTCCCCACCCCTCATAAGGATTGCTAACCTCTGGTCCATCTCTCACGCTCGGGACCGGCTCGGGTCTCCATCCTAATCTTCCTCCATCGACCCTCTAGACTGTAAGCTCCTTGAGGGCAAGGTATTCCTCTACCAACTCTGTATATGTACCCTCCCAAACGCTTAGTACAGTGCTCTGTACACAGTAAGTGCCCAATATATCCGATCGACTAAAATACAACTGATTCAACCGCACATCTGACGTCCCATCTCTCGCTCTTCTTCCTCGTCCCCTTCTCATCTCATCCTTTTCTTCTCATTTTCTCGCCTGCTTTCGATGACCAGGTGTGCGTACCTTTCTACTTCCTTGGCCCGTCTGTCTGCCTGTCCTTCACGGGAGTGCAGACGGAAATATCAAACCTCTTCCCATCCCGGGTCCTTTCTCAGTCGGAGGAGATGCTCCCTGTTTTCTCCTTGAAATTTCCCCTTAGCTTGGGATGGCAGCGTTGTAATCCTTATAGGGATCTAATTCTAAGCAAACCTACTGGCTAACAGAAGGTACACCTGCAAACACACAAGGGGCAAGAAATCAGCAGGTTAATCCGGACGTGGAGGCAAGATCTGGGCATCCCTGGGGCAGGCTGTTCCGAGGCAACTAGGTGGAAACGTCTGCACGCCTAGACACCACAGGGTGAGCTAAAGACGAAGCAGTCTCAACTCTAAAGTTAGACCGTCACCAAATGTACAAATTTGTTTACTTGCACGACGGAGCCACAACAACTCGGCCAATATTATGACAATTTTTTTCATAATAATGGCCTGTAAAATAGCATCCTGCCAATAAGCTCCGCTTATATCTGAAACACTTAGCCGCTGCAAAACCTGTAGCCCCAGATGCTCTTAGGAGTTTCACTGAAATCAATCCCACTGTTATGACACCTTTCTCGGTGGTTGACGTCTCTGAGTCTCACAACCTTCGGAAAGTCACGCCTGATGCTAAAAAAAAAAGAAAAAAGACCCGTTTGTGAAAATAGAACCGTTGTTTTACGGAGTACCAATATTGAAAAGGACTATCAACCGTTTTCATTACCATAATTTGGTTCCACTCCAGTGCCTTGAAAACAACGGAACCTATTTGTGTCTGAGCCTTGAAATCGGGTGTGAAAAAGGGGTTAATGGTGGGTTGGCTCAGAGCAACTTGGCACATTTCTCATTTTTCAAACATGTCAACTTCCCCTTTCCAGGAGCTAACTCAGCTGGATATTGCCAGCAAAAATCTGTCCGCGTGTGGAAAGATTCCAAACCTCTCGTATGGAGGTCTGAGGCCGTAGACCCGCTTGGAGAAGAATACCGTTTCAAACATCCGTGTCAGATTTCATCCCAAAATGATGCTGTCCCGATTAATTCGGAACACAGAGAGTATATGAAATAACTGTAAAGGATTTGGAAGCTGGTAGCTCAACGGTAGCGAGACCCAGAACGAGTCCACTTTGACAGAGTAGTTGTTAAAAACTAAGGAGTGTTGCTTATCTGGTGCTTAATTTTTTTTTTTTTCACCTGCTCTCCCCATTGACTTTTATTTCTCAAATAAACATCCTTCAGTCCATCAAAACTCTCTGCTCCCCAAATAGGATTGGAAGTTCTGTGGTGGAATCACACACGCACCCATCTGGTAGCCAACACTAGCCAAAAATATCCAGATTTTTAAAAAAAACCTATTGGATATAGATGAAATCTCTATGGATTTAAATGGAATACCAAGGGTTTAATTGGAAATATCAAACACCTTAGAGTGAAGATGAAGCCAAAGACCCAGGTTATTTGTGTTGTTTCAATGAAACGTTAGTTTCTATGGAAGCCACTGCTGCAGTTGACTATTAATAGGCAAGGGAGATTTTTGGAAGCGAGATAGGAACCCGATAGGATGAAATCCAGTGTACTTTTAATCGAACATACTTTCTTGTTGGGAGATTACGCTAGATCAATGATTCTCAAAATGCGGCCATTGAAGGCCATTTTTAGTCTGTGAGGGTCTTTCAGGTCATTCGAGGCCTCAGTTGTGGCTGTAAATACGATTGATTGATTGCTTGATTGATTGCTAGAGCCATGCCCACAACCTCCGCCAATCAATCCGTGGTATTTTTTTTGAGCACTTATTGCAAGAGCACTCTACTAAGCACTTGGAGAGAATAATACATTAGGTAAACATGATCCCTAACCTCATGGTGGTTTAAACCAAAAGGTTGGTTTTCTTTATGGTAAACACATACAGCTGCTTTGAAATGAGCCAAAAAGCAGCATGGCCTAGTGGAAAGAGCACAGGCCTGTGAGTCGGAAGGATCTGGGTTCTAATCCCAGCTCCTCCACTAGTTTGCTGAATGACCTTGGGCAAGTCATTTCGCTTGTCTGTGCCTCAAGTACCTCATCTGTAAAATGAGGACTAAGACTGTGATCTCCAAGTGGGACATAGATTATGTCCACTCTGATCAGCTTGTATCTACCCCAGTTGTAGAAAGACCGTGAGGCCCATGTGACTGTTACAAGGAGTGAGAAGCAGTGAGACAACTGGTGTGGGAGGAAATAAAGCACATGAATAGAGGGGCTGAAGAGCTAGGAGATGGGGTGAGGAGGAAATGAGCATGAGAGATGAAGAGATTTAATTGTAACAGGAAATGGGTGGCTTAGGTTTTCCTGGGGATCTTTTTTATGACATTTTTTAAGCGCTTACTCTGGGTCAAACACTGTTCTACGAGCCGAGGTAGATACCAGTTAATCCAGCCAGGTACAGACCCTGCTTCACATGGGCCTCACAGTCTAAATAGAGGGAGAACAAGTATTGACTGTTCTTTTGTACTTGAGGAAACTGAGGCAGAGAGAAGTGAAATGACTTGCCCAAGGTCACACAGCAGGCCGGTGGCGGAGCTGGGATCAGAACCCAGGTCCTCTGGCTCCCAGCCTCGTGCTTCATTCACTAGGTGACACTGCTTTCCACTGAATTGGTCCATGGACCATCAACGTTTCAGAACTATGGGATAGCTGACCCTCTGAGACAGCTTATCCATCTCTATGGCCTATAACCCTCTGGTGGGTTTGCAGCACTTTTCATCTTTAATCATAAATTCTGAGGATGTATGAAGAAATTTTTATCTACAATTTTAAGCTAAGTCATCAGAGGAGGAAGGGGACAATAAAACTGGTTTCGATAACTGAAATTCAAATCTCTTTCATTTTGCACCTTTGAAGAGTAAAATGAAAATTTTTTAAAATGGTATTTCTTAAGCACTTACTTGGTGCCAGGAACTTTTCTAAGCGCTGGGGTAGGTACAAGCTAATCAGGTTGGACACAGTCCCTATCCCACGTGGGGCTCACAATCTTAATCCCCATTTTACAATTGAGGTAATTGAGGTACGGAGAAATTAAGTGACTTGCCCAAGGTCACATTGCAGACAAAAGAGGATTGAAGGGTTCAGGCTGGGTTATAGTAGCAGAGCAGCGAGATGAGGTAGAAGAGGGTAAGGTGATTGAAATCCAATGGTTAGGAGTTCCTGTTTGATGTAGAGGTGGATGGGCAACCACTGGAAGTTCTTGAGGAGATGAGAAAGAGTATTTTTGTAGAGAAATGATTTAGGCAGTAGAGTGAAGTATGGATTGGAGTAGGGAGAGACAGGAAGCGGGGAGGTCAGCGAGGAGGCTGATACAGTAATCAGTGTGGGATAGATAAGTGCTTGGATTAAAGTGGAAACAGTTTGAATGGAGAGGAAAGGGCTGATATTAGTGGTATTGTCAAGGTTGACCCGACAGGATGTAGTGAGAGTTTGAATATGTGGGTTGAATGAGAGAAATGAGTCAAGGTTAACGCCAAGGTTTCGGGCTTGGGAGATGGAAAGGATGGTGGTGCTGTCTATGGTGATGGGAAAATCAAGAGGAGAATAAAAATACCAATCTATCTCATAGAAAACATGAAGATCTACATAAAATAAAAACATAGAGGGCTATCCTGGATTGTCATCTCTGACATTGACAACTAAGCAGGGTTAGTACAGTGCTCTGCATATAGTAAGCGCTCAATAAATGCCATCGATAATGTTATGTCAATGTGACCTTCCTTGACATCCTTCCTTGCCATCCATCCTCATGGATATGGATAGAAAATCTAACATCCCCAAACTCTCTATTAACCCTGTCTGAGTCTGCAGGTCATTCCCAGTGCTGAGAACACCTGACAACCACGTCAATTCTGGGTATTTCAGCGTGGCTTAGTGGAAAGAGCCTGGGCTTGGGAGTCAGAGGTCATGAGTTCGAATCCCACCTCTGCCACCTTGTCAGCTGTGTGACTGTGGGCAAGTCACTTAACTTCTCTATGCCTCAGTTCCCTCATCTGTAAAATGGGGATTAACTGTGAGCCTCACATGGGACAACCTGATGACCCTGTATCTACCCCAGCGCTTAGAACAGTGCTCTGCATTTAGTAAGCACTTAACAAATACCAACATTATTATTATTATTATTATTTGGGTCTACCCTATGGATGACCCGGGGTCTACTCAATCAGTGGCGTTTATCGACCTCATAGTTTGCACAGAACAGTACTAAGCTCTCGGGTGGTGTAGTGGATAGAGCATGGGCCCAGGAGTCAGAAGGTCATGCATTCTAATCCCGGCTCCACCACTTGTCTGCTCTGTGACCTTGGGCAAGTCTCTTCACTTCTCTAGACCTCTGTTCCTTCATCTGTCAAATGGGGATTGGACTGTGTCCAATCTGATTTGCTTGTAACCAGCCCGGCGCTTAGAACAGTGCCTGACACATAGTAAACGCTTAAGAAACTCAAACACTCTTCCCTGCTCACAACGAGCTCACAGGGCCTAAATAGTATCGCTCATCTGAGGTTGGCTCTAAAGCAGGCCTGAAATTCTAGGCCGATCCTGGAACCCCAACTGTCTTTGTGGGAGTCCTAGACTTAGTTTAGCTCCCTGCAACTGGACTCTGAACTGGACTGGCCTTCAGAATTCTGGGGATAAGGTACATTGTATTTTCCTGGGTGTGTTTTTCCCCTGATTTAACATTATGATAGAGAAGAGAGACATAAGCAATGAATGATTGACTAACTGCTTTGAAAAACAATAAAATGGGATTTGAATACAAAGTCACCTTGGGAGGCAGGGCAAAAGGGAGAAAGAAAGGGCAGGATCATTGAGCTGTGTACCGGCATGCTGAGTTCACTTTTCCATAGTGAGAACTTTGGTTTTTTTGTATTTTTTTAAATATCCCCCTGTCTGGGTCAGATCAAGACACTGATACAAGTTATTAATCACTTATTGTGTGCAGATCATGGTGTAGTGAATAGAGCAAAGGCCTGGGAGTCAAAAGGTCATGGGTTCTAATCCCAGCCCCACCACTCATCTGCTGTGTTGGGCATGTCAGTTCACTTCTCTGAGCCTCAGTCATCTCATCTGAAAAATGGGGATTGAGACCGTGAGCCCCATATGGGACAGGGACGGTGTCCAATTTGATTTGCTTGTAACCACCCCAGTGCTTAGTACAGTGCCTGTCACATAGTAAGTGCTTAACAAATATCACCTCTGTTTCTGCCCTCAAGGAATTTGCAATCTAATGGTGGAGACTGATAGAAACATTTCTCCAACTTGGCAGCTGTTATAGAAAATGTACAGCCATCTAAATATAGATTTTTTTGTTAAGGTTGAAAAAATGTCTGTCCTGGGTATGGATTTACCTACATCCACTCTAGAAACTGAGTGACGGGGAGGGAAAGAAGATCCTCAAAATAACGATAGTGATAATAGCAATTTTGTTAATCGCTTAATATATGCCAAGCACTGTTCTAAGCACTGGGATGGATATAAGCTATTCAGGTTCCGCACGGGGCTCACAGCCTAAATAGCAGGGAGAACAGCTATTGAATCCCCATTTTGCAGTTGAGAGAACTGAGGCCCAGAGAAGTTGAGTGACTTGCCCAATGTCACACAGCAGGCAAGCGGGGGTGTAGAAGGGGCCTCCATTTCCTGCTGCATTGTGAGCGTCCCGTGGAATGGTAGTTTTCCTCAAGGTCATAGAGAAAGGGGAAGTCAAAGGAAGTAGTAAAACCTGATTCTGAGTGTATCATTCTTCTGACCTTTAAGGTGTCACTGAAATGTAAAATGGTCCAAGTCTCCCTGAGTTCACATTGGAAGAATAGCTCACTAACTCCTTTACTCTACCAACATAACAGGATGAATTTTGATTACACCAGGGAAATGCGAATACCAGTAATGCTTGTCTTGACCACTGAGAGTATCAAGGATTGCAAGCCCTGAAGTTTCTGAGTTGTGGAGAACAAAATGTCAAAGGTTGAAAAAGGAGGACTTGAAGAAATGAACTTTGTACAAGGAAACTGAGTTACTGAGATGTTTATCCCATTTGAAGTGACTGGATTTTCATCCCTCTACCTTAATTTTAGTTTCGCTTTAAATTTAAGATCACTTAAGAGGCTTAATGCAATTTTAAGATGTTGATGAACAAAGAGTTTTCAAGTTGGTTTACGAAAACAAAAATCTGGCATCGTGCGTATATGTGGAATGAAAATCAATATTCCTGAAATTGTGCCGTTCTCAAGTGAAGATGTCATTTGCGGCTGCTGTAATTTAAAAACTGAAATCTGGATGTGTGATCTGATTACATTGAATAATCATTTGAGATTTAGTATTTTCAGCACACTAATGAAACAGCCTAGTGATTACATAATTTTTCACCTTGAAGGGTAAACCAGTGCACACAGAAAAGCAAACAGTACTTCTCGAGATGTTTGTCTCTTGTGGAAAAATTTGGTGGTCAGTAAAAGTCCATGAGGTTTGCTCTTGATTGTTAGGAATCTATTCAGTTCTTTGTTGATCATTCTCCTTGGAATTAATCGTCCATGGAGTAGAGCCAAGCTTTACCTGACGCTAACACAAGTGTCAATTGAGGAGAAAAATGCCACTTGCATTCAAATAATTATCTGAGGAATGCACACAAGAATTCAGGCAGATTAGCATGCAGAATGAACAGCTTAGTAGAGACCGTTCGACTGTAGAAACCAGCCATATGCCTAAGCAAGACTAAATATAACCAAGGAAAATCTACAGATGAAACTATTCATTAGGTAAAGGCACCTGAAGACTGCTTGAACTTTGCAACTTGGACTGGACCCTGTCCAATGATGGACTTAGAGTGAAAATAAATGTGGAATTTGTTAAGAGCTGACTACGTGCCAGGCACTGGGGTGGATACAGGCAAATCGGGTTGGACACAGTCCCTGTCCCACATGGGGCTCACAGTCTTAATGCCCATTTTACAGATGAGGGAACTGAGGCACAGACACATGAAGTGACTTGCCCAAGGTCACACAGCTGACCAGCAGTAGAGCAGGGATTAGAACCCAGGTCTTCCGTCTCAGGTCCGTACTCTTTCCACTAGGCCTACTCAGTATGGTGCACTGGCGCTTGGGAGGTATAAAAGGAGCACAAGACATGTTTCTTGTCCACGGGGCGCTTACCCTCTAACTGGGGAGATGGATCTAGAGCTATCAAATATGCACGTATACCCAAGTCCTGAGCGTGGGCATAAATAAATGAATGCAAGAGGTGGGAAAGGTTTGACATGACTCAGAGTCCTGAAAATCAGTCAGAGAAGGCTTGTGGTACGAGATGGGATTTCAGGACTTCGGGGTACATGTCTACCAACTCTGTTATACTGTACTCTCCCAGGCGCTCAATACAGTGGTATTTGTTAAGCGCTTACTACGTGCCAGGCTCCGTACTAAGCACTGGGGTGGATACAAGCAAATGGGGTTGGACACAGTCCCTGTCCCACATGGGGTTTAGAGTCTTAATCCCCATTTTACACATGAAGTAACTGAGTCCCAGAAAAATGAAGTGACTTGCCCAAGGCCACACAGCTGACAGTGGTGGAGCCAGGATTAGAACCTATGGCCTTTTGATACCCAGGCTGGTGCTCTATTTATCGAGCAGACTGGTGAGAAGGAGGTTGGAGTTCAGGCAGGAAGAGAGTGGGATTCAGACCAAAGATGGGCTTGGGAAGAGTGAGAATGTGAGCAGGGGGAGTGAGCTTCGTTGTGGGCAGGGAACGTGTCTATTGCTTGTTATGTTGTACTCTCCCAAGCGCTTAGCTCAGTGTTCTGCATCCAGTAAGCGCTCAATAGATTGATTAATTGAGAGCTGATTGGACCTTGGGGAAGCTGTCAGAGCGTGATGAGAAAGTGAAATCAAGATTCAGCTCCCACTGAAATTCCATAACTCTGCTTGTATGGGCAGACTTCACTCTTGTGACAGGGAGGTTCCTAAGAGAAGTCTCAAAGTAAATATGGAGGGGCTGGGGGGAGAGAAGAGGTTTTTTCCTTTCTTTTCCAATGGAAATCTTGGGCCAGAAAGGGTAATGTTGTGGAAAAGGCCTCTTGGAATAATAATAATTACAGCAACAACAAGAATTCCCTCTCAGGTTCACACCTGGAGAGTTTCCAGTTCTCTACCAGTCTCAACTATGGAAGAGAGAGTCAAATGGAGGCCTACCCATTCCATTCTTAGCTTGGGCAATGGCTAGCGAGTGACAGGCAATCTGCTACAAGTCAAAACTCACCCGTGCTGGGCAGCAGCGGCACGGGAGAGAGTCGAGGGCGGAGGCTCAGGTTTACCACGTGGAAGGAGGCGATGGTAAACCACTTCCGTATTTTTACCAAGAAAACTCTACAGATACTCTACCGGAACGATTGCAGATGGAGGTGGGGTGTACCGGGAGAGATGTGTCCGTGGCTTCGCTGTGGGTCAGAGACGACTTGCCGGCATAAGATAATGATGGTGTTTGTTAAGAGCTTAATAAAAGCCAGGTATTGTATTAAGCCCTGGGGTGGATATAAGCAAATCGGGTTGGACACAATCCCTGTCCCATGTGGGTCTCACAGTCTCAATCTCTATTGAGAAGCAGCGTGGCTCAGTGGAAAGAGCCTGGGTTTGGGAGTCAGAGGTCATGGGTTCAAATCCTGGCTCTGTCACTTGTCAGGTGTGTGACTGTGGGCAAGTCACTTCACTTCTCTGTGCCTCAGTTACCTCTTCTATAAAATGGGGATGAACTGTGAGCCTCACTTGGGACAACCTGATGACCCTGTATCTACCCCAGCACTTAGAACAGTGCTCTGCATATAGTAAGCACTTAACAATACCAACATTATCATTATTATCATTATTATTTTACAGACTAGGTAACTGAGACCCAGAGATCTGAGGTGTCCTGCTCAAAGTACCAACTTTAAGCACAGTGGGAACAGCCTCCCTGCAGAAGCTGGGACTGCCCACCTAGAGGCTTGATGGTCTTCTTAATCAATTAGTCTATTATGCTTATTGAGCACTTACTGTGTGCACAGCACTATACTAAGTGCTTGGGAGAGAACAATATAACAATAAATGGACACATTCCCTGCCCACAGCGAGCTTACAGTTTAGAAGGGTATGCTAATAAAAACGCCAGGTTTAATGCAGATATTGTGAGTTGAAAACACTTCCCCCTCTCCTAAAGCCTTTGAAGAAAGGATACTATGTATGGATTTTTAAAATCCCCTTAGCATCCTTCCCTTTGACCCCCCCCCCCCATTCAGCTCACCGTGCCAGCACCATATTATTGAATCGAGGTTTCAGCGTCATACAGATTCGGTCAGATCTGTTCAGCCCATTGCTCCTTTCAGTCATCGGTCATATTTATTGAACACTTACTGTGTGCAGAGACTGTACTAAGCGCTCAGGAGTGTGCAACAGAATTAGCAGGGTTTCAGGGTCATACGTCGAAGCTGTCAAAAGTTGGTGACTGCTTGGACATTACAGGCAAGCAGCATGGTGTGGCTAGAGCACGGGCCTGGGAGTCAGAAGGTCGTGGGTTCCAATCCCAGCTCCAGCACTTGTCCACTGTGTGACCTTGGGCAAGTCACTTCACTTCTCTGTGCCGCAGTTACCTCGTTTCCCTCACCAGCAAAATGGGGATTCAATACCTGACCTTCCACCTAGTTAGATTGTTAGCCCCAGGTGGGACCAGATTATTTTTTTAGTGCTTGGCACATAGTAAGCACTTTACAAATATCAAAACTAGTATTCCACTGCCCTGTCTTTCATTGGGGTCCAAGAAGGGTGAAGGAGAAGGTCATCTCAAGAGTGAGAGTTGAATATGAGTGATGTTTGTTGTCCCAGAAGTGAAAATATCCAGAAAGGCAAATTGCACCTATTTAGTTTAGTCCAGATTTGCACTGAAGGAGGAATCGTGATTTTTTTTTGGAGGGGGGAGGGTCGTAACTTATTCCCACCTGAGTGACCTTCGGATGTCTTGTCATATGCCATCGAGTCGGCAATTGTAGGCAATTGTACAATGCAACTGCAGGGCCGTGTAGATCTGACTTCAGTGCCCTATGTGTTTTTGCTTCTCCTCAGCTCAGGTGAAGTATTTGCCGTTTCCATTTTCTGCAATCTTGATCTCCTATTGGCAAAAAGAAGTGCATTTGTAACTGATTGCCACTGGAAACGTTGTGTTTAAAACTAATGTTCATTATTTATAGTAATTTATCTTTCATTTTCACATGGAATTTCCCTGTGGTTAAAAATGATTGTAGTGATTAATTTGCTTTAATGCAGGAGTGAAGTAAAAGGACGCCATAGAATTTCATAGAGCACTGGAGGCTGAGGTTGTCATAAACGTTGACAGCCTTTGTTCACAGCTGAATAACAGGAAACTACACTGTGCATTCCATCTTCCTCCAAACCTGGACAGATAAACCTTCTGCAGAGCAAACAATAAAGTCCTACCACAGGGCCAATCAAGAATGCATTAGCAAGTGAAAACAGATGGGAACAATGTAAACGCTATTTTCGGTCCTGTATCCCAAACTACTCTGAATGGATTGATTTTATCTAAGGCAGAACATAAAGAACCCTTGGCTTGGGAACGCCCAATATATTAAACCAGTTAAATTCGGTCAGATCTGTTCAGCCCATTGCTCCTTTCAGTCATCGGTCATATTTATAATAATAATAATAATAATGTTGGTATTTGTTAAGCGCTTACTATGTGCCGAGCACTGTTCTAAGCGCTGGGGTAGACACAGGGGAATCAGGTTGTCCCACGTGGGGCTCTGATGAGGGAACTGAGGCACCGAGAAGTGAAGTGACTTGCCCAAAGTCACACAGCTGGCAAGTGGCAGAGCCGGGGTTTGAACCCATGACCTCTGACTCCAAAGCCCGTGCTCTTTCCAGTGAGCCACGCTGCTTCTCTTTATTGAGCACTTACTGTGTGCAGAGACTGTACTAAGCGCTCGGGAGTGCGCAACAGAATTAGCAGACATGTTCCCTTCGTGTGAGTTTAGTTTCTGAGTAGAGGGGAGAAGCAGCGTGGCTCAGTGGAAAGAGCACGGGCTTTGGAGTCAGAGGTCACGGGTTCAAATCCCAGCTCGGCCATTTGTCAGCTGTGTGACTTTGGGCAAGTCACTTCACTTCTCGGTGCCTCAGTTACCTCATCTGTAAAATGGGGATTAAGACTGTGAGCCCCACGTGGGACAACCTGATTCCCCTGTGTCCACCCCAGCGCTTAGAACAGTGCTCGGCACATAGTAAGCGCTTAACAAATAACAAATACCAACATTATTATAAGCTACCCCTAGACTGTAAGCTCACTGTGGGCAGGGACTGGATCTGTTTATTTTTATATTGTACTCTCCCGAGTGGTTAATATAAAGTAAGAGCTCAATAAATACGATGTGCATAAAGTGCATAAAGTAAGAGCGCAATAAATACGATGGACTGACTGACTACCCTACCATCTTCCTCTTTCTCCGACCCCTCTGCCCTCCACGAATTCTCTCCTCTACGTCTGGTTCATTCAATCGCATTTATTGCGCGCTTACTGTGTGCAAAGCACTGTACTAAGCGCTTAGTTGGTTGGTGGTGGATTTGTGTTTGTATGAACGGTGGGTTGTGGAGGGGTTGTGTCCTTCGGCCTGAGGACACTTGAAGAGAAGGTGGACTGAACGCATAGAACCCCTTGTGTACTCGGGGAGGGGGGCGGTCTGAGAATATTCAAACTCTAAGATTGACCTTTACTAGAAAGGACACGGACAAATCCAGAGAGAATAAACATTTAAAAAGAGAGTGTCTTTTATTTACACACACATGCATGCACATATGCAAACATGACTCATTCCCATGGGCTGAGCTCAAAAACATCACTCTCAGCTAATTCCGTGGTCTTTTAGTGCCCACACCCAACCAGGAAGAAGGGGAGGGCAGCATGGTTTAGTGGACAGAGTACGGGCCTGGGAGTCAGAAGGACAGGGGTTCTAATCCTGGCTCCGCACTTGTCTGCTGTGTGACTTTGGGCAAATCACTTCACTTCTCTGGGCCTCGGTTCCCTCATCTGTAAAGAGGGGATTGAGAGTGTAAACCCTACGTGAGACAGGGACTTTGTTCAACCCAAATTGCGTGTATCCACCCCAGTGCTTAGTACAGTTCATTCACTCATTCAATCGTATTCATTGAGCGCTTACTGTGTGCACAGCACTGTACTAAGTGTTTGGAAAGTACAATTCGGCAAGAGATAGAGACAATCCCTACCCAACAAAGGGGTCACAGTCTAGAAGTCCTTGGACATAGTAAGTACTTAATGAATACCCTAATTATTATTATTATTGTTATTAGGACAGGGGGCATTTCCTTCTCCCTCAGGAACAGCCCCTGCATCCTGGGCCGACTTGAGCTCCCAGTGAACTTGGTCCTGGCTGGATTGCAGCCCATTTCGGATCCGGTGGACTCCCTGCTGGCCAGAGCTGCCTCGAGACCTCTACAGACATGGCTTTCCCGCAGCATACACTGCCCCCTAGACCGATCAAAGGATTTGGGCTCATCGTCAAAAGGGTTGGTCCCTGCTTGGGACGTGATGATGGTATTTGTTAAGCGCTTACTATGTGCAAAGCACTGTTCTAAGCGCTGGGGGGATACAAGGTGATCAGGTTGTCCCACGTGGGGCTCACAGTCTTATTCCCCAATTTTTACAGATGAGGTCACTGAGGCCCAGAGAAGTGAAGTGATTTGCCCAAAGTCACACAGCTGACAAGTGGCGGAGCTGGAATTCGAACCCATGACCTCTGACTCCTAAGCCCATGCTCCTTCCACTGAGCCACGCTGCTTCTCTAACTACGTTACAGGGCATTACATTCACATTACAGGAAAGCAGCACGGTGTGGATAGAGCACAGGCATGAAAGTCAGAAGGTCATGGGTTCTCATCCCAGCTCCAATTGTCCACTGTGTGACCTTGGGCAAGTCACTTCACCTCTCTGTGCCACAGTTTCCCTCAGCAGCAAAATGGGGATTTAGACTGTGAGCTCCATAGTGGGACATGGACTGCATCCAAATTGATCATATCTACCCCAGCGCTTAGAACAGTGCGTGGCACATACTAAGTGCTTAACAAATAGAGAAGCAGCGTGGCTCATTGGAAAGAGCATAGGCTTGGGAATCAGAGGTCTTGGGTTCTAATCCCAGATCTGCCACTTGTCAGCTGGATGACTTTGGGCAAGTCACTTCACTTCTCTGGGCCTCAGTTCCCTCATCTGGAAAATGGGGATGAAGACTGTGAGCCCCCCGTGGGACAACCTGATTACCTTGTATCCTTCCCAGTGTTTAGAACAGGGCTTGGCACATAGTAAGCACTTAACAAATGCCATCATCATCATTATTACTATTAACAAATAGAGAAGCAGTGTGGCTCAGTGGAAAGAGCGCGGGCTTGGGAGTCAGAGGTCATGAGTTCAAATCCCGGCTCTGCCGCTTGTCAGCTGTGTGACTGTGGGCAAGTCACTTAACTTCTCTGGGCCTCAGTGACCTCATCTGTAAAATGGGGATTAACTGTGAGCCTCACGTGGGACGACCCGATTACCCTGGATCTACCCCAGCGCTTAGAACAGTGCTCGGCACATAGTAAGCGCTTAACAAATACCAACATTATTATTAAATACCATTACAAAAAAATTAAAATAGGCCCAGATCCTCCTCCAGGCCGGCCCCATGGAGGGAGCTGGTAACCCCGGGTGAATTTTGTTCTCTGGATTTGTGGCCAAAACTAAACTCCCAGGGGTTAGAGGTGAGGTGTGTAATGGGCGCCCCAGAAGAAGAATGGCAGGAGTGGATAGGAGATTAGGGAAGTGAGGAAGGGAGTGTGACTCAAGAGAACTCTTCCCAGAATTTTACTTTCTCCCCTCCCTCTCCCTTTTTCCCCCTTGTTAATCTCATCTCTTTTAACTTCAGTTTAACCTCTGGCACTGCTGGGAAGCTTGTGAGAAGATTTTTAAATGCATGAATACACAGACACACATACAACACACACACACAATGCAATTCACATCTATAAATACATGTCTCCGTTAAAATACCACAATAGTTGATGTAAAGGCACACCCCACATTACAACAGGATAATGCCTCTGGAAAATGTTGTATCGGGAATGTATTTTTTGTAGACCTACAAGCTGTAAATTAGGATCTGTTCCAGAATGCCCAGAATTCTTATGCCATATACTGTAACATTAACATCACTAGAATATTGTTTAATTTTCATTAGTCACTTGAAACATAATAGCACACCTAAATGACTTGTAATACTATTACACATGTTTGTAGGAGATTGCGGAAGTCTTTTCTGCCAACTGTGATAGTGATTTTTCAAATTTAATGAAGAATGAAGAATTTATACAACTTAATAATAAGAACAACAATAATAATAGTATTTGGTAAACACTTACAATGCGCCAAGAAACATATTAAGCATGGGTATAGATAATATAGATAAACAAGTATGATACAGTCCCTTCTCCATTTGCGGTTTACAGCCTGAGTAGAAAGAAGAGGTATTCAATCCCCACTTTACAGATTAGGTAACTGAGGCACAGAGAAGTGAGTTGCCCAAGGTCACAGAGCAGGCAAATGGCAAAGCTGGGATTAGAACCCAGGTCCTCTAACTCCCAGGCCCGTGCTCTTTCCACTAAATTGTGATCATGATTTTATACCAGGGTAATTCATCTGAACACCTCTGTGCACCTCTTCTCTCAGGCTTTTTGGTTTGCATGGGAATCTGTATTTGTGTGGGTTCTCTGGGGTGCATTTACAGAGGTAGATAGTGGCCTAGTGGGGAGAGCCCGGACTTGGGAGTTAGAAGTTGTGAGTTCTAATCCTAGCTCTCCCCCTATCTGCTGTGTGATCTTGGGCAAGCCACTTGATTTCTCTGTGCCTCAGTTACCTCATCTGTAAAATGGGGATTAAGACTGTGAGCCCCACATGGGGCACTGTGATTACCTTGTATCTACCCCAGACCTTAGAATAGTGCTTGGCACCTAGTAAGCATTTAACAAATAGCATAATTATTATTATTATTGTTATTAGATATGTGTTTCCTTAGCAGCTAAGGTGGGGTGACTATGGTGAGGCAAAAAAGTGATTGGCAGTGGTATATGTGTCTATGCCTAATGTTTGTAGAAGTAGTGTTACCTAATGGGTAGAGCAAGAGCCTGGGAGTCAGAAGGACCTGAGTTCTAATCCCAGTTCCGCCGGTTGTCTGCTGTGTGACCTTAGGCAAGTCACTTCTTTTCTCTGTGCCTCAGTTACCTCATCTGTAAAATGGGTATTGAGACTCTGAGTTCCATGTGGGATGACTGTGTCAACCTGATTACCTTTTATCTATCCCAGTTCTTAGAACAGTGCTTGGCACACAGTAAGCACGTAACAGAAATATCATTCGAATAATTATGCAAATACGGGAAATGAAGAAAATTTTTGCAGGCCTAATGGTTGGCAAAGTACCGCTAAAGCATCACTGAGTTTAGCCAGCCTGATAACATTCAGTCTTTTGCCTTTACCCCCTGCTAATTTCCAATCCCTTTCCACAGTGCCAAAGATTCCTCAGATGCCCGTTCTTATAACTTTGGATCCCTTTATACTCTCCTCTCACATACCGTCCACTCACAACCTGCCACCAAATCTTTGAAATCTTTTCCCCCAAATCCACCACTTCCTCTTCTCTTCCTCTCCACTCGCACACTCACCGCCACATTGGCCAGGATTTGCCTCACGCTGGACTGCTTCAATGGCCTTCTTGTCACAGAAGTCTCTCTTCTTTGGGCTCTGTTATTCCTCAAGCAGCGTGATTCATCTCTCTCAAGTATCTATCTGGTCAAGGCTCTCTTCTCCTCAAAAGCTCACATCTGCTCTCTATTGCCTTTCCCTCATGTTAAATTAAAACACGTTAAAATCTAAATTAAATTTTAAAAAATGGTTGGACTTCAAGGCCTCCATTTGGCTCCTTTCCACTGAACTACCTTCTTCACCCACTTCCCTCAGCTCTGTCCAGACGACTTACTGTTTCTTGCCTACGATTTTCTTGTCTCTGAGCCAACTGACTCCTTCTCAGTCTTGAATTCCTTCCCTAAATCCTGTGAACGAGTGTTAATGAGCACTAGTGAGTATCTGAAAGAACACCATCCCTACCCTCAAGGTGATTCCAATCTAACAAAGGAGACAGATGGAATTAATCATTAGGAGAAAAAAAAATTACAGAATGGAGAGATGGGTAGGTTAGTAATTAACTAGTATAGTGCTTTGCACACAGTAAGCGCTCAATAAATATGATTGAATGAATGAATGATTAAGTGCTTAAACAATAGAATATACAGACTAAGCAGTCCACATAAATTATGGGATGGGGGTTTCTATTCCATGAGTACTGAGGTGTTATTTGAAAGTATAGGACCTGGGGGAAAATAATCAGTTGGGGAACCCTGTCAATCAACCAATAGTATTATTGCACATTATTATTATTATAAATAGAAATAATAATGGTATTTGTTAAGTGTTTACTGTGTGTGCCAGGCACTGTACTCAGCCCCGGGGTGGATACAAGCAAATTGGGTTGGACATGGTCCCTGTCCCACATGAAGCTCAGGGCCTTAATCCCCATTTTACAGATGAGAGAACTGAGGCACAGAGAAATGAAGGGACTTACACAAGATCACACAGCAGACGAGCGGTGGAATCAGGATTTGAACCAATGATCTTCTAATGCCAAGGCCCATGTGCTATCCACTCACTTGAAAGAATACAATCCCTACCCCCATGTTGCTTCCGATCTAACTAGGGAGACATGGAATTTTCCACTAGAAGAAAAAAGAGAGTGGAGATACCGGTAGTTTAATGATAAGTGCTTAAAATAGCAAAGTATGTAAAATAAGCCGTCCACATGCCCTATGGGGAGATTTCAGGGGCATGAGTGCTGAGGTGTTCGTTGAGAGGATAGGAGATTGTGGGGGAAAAATGAATTGGCAAAAGTGAATTTCAGGAGAGCTTTGAAGGTGGAAGAACGGAGCCTGGCAGGTTGAGAGCAAATTGATTTTTAGGTGAGGGGAAAGGTTGGAGGAGGGTGAGTGAGAGCAAGGTGCAGTAACACGGTGCACTTGGGAGGGGCAAAGAGTGCGAGCTAGGGTGAAGCGTGTAAAGAAAGCAAGTGTTTAGGAAGGAAAGACTTGATGGAGGGCTTTGAAGCTGTGGAGAGGAGAGAAGCTGGACACCAGAGAAGAGAATGATAGAGAAATCTTGCCAGGATTTAATGTGCAACTGAACTGGGAGCTGACTGTTTGGCTGGAGAAGAAGGGTAGGCGCCAGGAATTCTTCAAAGCACATCTAAAAGGCTGCCTTCCTCATGAATTCTTGAGAAACCCACGGCAACCTAATGGAAAGAGCACGGGGCTAGGAATCAGAAGACCTGGGTTCTAATTCCAGCTCTGCCAATTCCTTGCTATTGATCTTGGGCAAGTGACTTCTCTGGGCCTCAGTTTCCTCAGTTGTAAAATAGGGGATTCAGTATCTGTTCTCCCTCCTACTTAGACTGTGAGCCCCATACAGGGCAGGGACTGGGTCTGACGTGAACAACTTGTATCTACCCCAGTGCTTAAAACAGCACTGACTCATACTAAGTGCTTAACAAATGCCATAAAAAAGAAAAGCCTTCCTGGATTAACTTCCTGGATTAATCCTGACATGGGGATTATTACAAATAAGCCATTCAGCCAGCTTGTTGTGGGCAGGGAATGTGACTGTTAATTATGTTGTACTCTCCCATACAGGAAGCGCTCAGTAAATATGATTAAATGAATGCAGTTCTAGCAGTAGCCACTGACCCGGGAGCCCTGCCCATCTGGAGGAGGAGGCAAGTTGCTGTCGAAGGGAGGGAGAGGGCCATAGAAATTCTGGCTGCTTCTCTTTCTCTGCTTCTACTGGTCAGGTGGCTATGAGAGAGGAAGGCCATCAGGCTGTGTACTTTGAGGATGATGATAATGATGATTATCGTATTTGTTACACTCATACTATGTGCTAGGCACTATACTGAGAGCTGGAGTGGATGCGGGCAAATCTTATAGGACACAGTCTGAGTCCCACATGGGGTTCACAGTCTTAATCCCCTTTTTTGCAGATGAGGTACCTGAGGCATGGAGAAGTGAAGTGACTTGCCCAAGGTCACAGAGCAGACAAGTGGCGAGGGTTCTCCTGGTCCTCTGACTCTCAGGCCTGTGCTCTTTCCACTAGGCCACACTGCTTCACAGCTGCTTTGCAACTTTATAAAAGATGGCTTGTGTAAGAATGCATAATGGCTTAAATCACACATCCTCAGGAATGAGTTTGAGACGGATGTCAACTGGTCTGATTTCTAAGGAGCGCTCTGCCTTTCCAAAGAAGAAGCTATCCTGATCCGAGCTCCTTCAAAAACGTTCAGACCATGTTTCCCCACTCCTCAAGAAACTCCCGGGGTTGCCCATCCACCTCCGTATCAAACACAAACTCCTCACCATCGTCTTAAAAGCACTTAATCCCCTTGCCCCCTCCTACCTCACCTTGCCACTCTCCTACTACAACCCAGCCCGCACGCTTCGCTCCTCTAATGCCAACCTTCTCACTGTACCTAGATCTCATCTATGTCACTGTCGACCTCTCACCTACCTTCCACTTCTGGCCTGGAATGCCCTCCCTCTTCTAATCTGACAGATAATTGCTCTCCCCAATTTAAAAGCCTTTTTGAAGGCACATCTCCTCCAAGAAGCCTTCCCTGACTAAGCCCTTCTCTCCTCTTCTCCCACTCCCTTCTGCACCGCTCTTACTTGTTCCTTCACTTATCCTCCCTTCCACCTCCTCAGCACATATGTATAGATCTGATATTTATTTATTCATTTATTTATTTATCTATCTATCTATCTATCTATCTATCTATCTATTTATTTATTTATTTATTTATTTATTCATTCATCCATTCATCATTCATTCATGTTAATGTCTGTCTCCCCCTCTAGACTGTGAGCTTGTTGTGGGCAGGAATGTGTCTGTGAGCCTCACGTGGGACAACCTGATTACCCTGTATCTACCCCAGTGCTTAGAACAGTGCTCTGCACATAGTAAGCGCTGTACAAATACCGAGATTATTATTATAATTGTTGTATTGTACTCTATGCAATATACGCTACTGCTTAGAACAGTGCTCTGCACATAGTAAGCGCTTTACAAATACCGAGATTATTATTATAATTGTTGTATTGTACTCTATGCAATATACGCTATTGTACTGTTATATTTGCACCCAGTAAACGCTCAATAAATACAATCGAATGAATGACTGAAAGTCACTTCACTTTGCTGTGCCTCAGTTGCCTGCTCTGTAAAAAGGGGATTAAGAGGAGGGGACGTGAACCGTGACCAACCCGATTAGCATGTATCTACCCAAGTGCTTAGTATAGTGCCTGATACATAATAAGCGCATAACAAATACCATAAAAAAATCTCAGGCCTTTGCTCTTTCTAGTAGGCCATGATGCGTCTCATGGGGAAAGAAACCCAACTCCATTCTGACACACATATTTGTCTGGCGGAGTAATTCAGAGTTGTTGAGGTAGCATCCAGTGCAATTACCAGTTCACTAAGAATGCCTAGAAACCATCGGCTTAATTGGCTTAGCCAAGTGTCTATGTGTAAAAAGATCAATACCCATTAATTCCTCTTGTGAGTAGTACAAATTCAGTACATTCATGTCTTGGTGATTTGCTTTCTATTTTTAAACAATACATCCACTTACATTTCTTTGCATGTATAACAGTCTTATTGTTACTGAATCCCTTTTCAGGACATAAATTTCATGTGTTTTCCATCGGAGAATTCAGAACTTGCTATGAGGCTGGAAGGATTCCGCTGTAAGAAAACACCCTTGTAGTAAAATTTGAAGGGATCACTTCTATAGAGTGACAGCTTTTGCTTTCTTGATGAGTTAGGAGGATAATTAGAATAATGAGGGATAGCTTTTTAGGAATAGGCTTCAAGAGTTTATAATGTGGAGAGGAAAAATACAAATTGGGAAGATGTAGATGGGAAGCAGCATGGACTGTGTCCAACATGATAAACTTGTATTTACCCCGTGGCTTAATACAGTGCCTGATGCATTGGAAGTGGAAAGAACAAGGCTCTGGGAATGAGAAGGACCTGGGTTATAGTCCCAGCTCCACCACTTGTCTGCTGTGTGACCTTGGGCAAGTTATTTAACTTCTCTGGACCTCAGTTTCCTTAACTTAACTGGGGATTCAATGCGTGGTATCCTACCTTCTTAGGCTGTGAGCTCCATGGGGGACAGGGACCATGTCTGACCTAGTTAACTTCTATTTAGAACAGTTTTTGACACATAGTAATAATAACCATAATAATAATAATGATATTGAAGTGCTTTCTATGTGCCTGGCACATCATTAAGCATTAATAATAATAGTAATAGTATTTGTTAAGCACTTACTATGTGCCAAGCACCGTTCTAAGTGCTGGGGTAGGTACAAGGTAATCAGGTTGTCCCACGTGGGGGTCATAGCCTTAATCCCTATTTTACAAGTGAGGTAAATGAGGCACAGAGAAGTGAAGTGATTTGCCCAAGGTCACACAGCAGACAAGTGGCAGAGCTGCAATTAGAACCCATGACCGTCTGCCTCCTAGGCCCATGCTCCATCCACTACACCATGGGGTGGGCTGTCAGTTGAAAATTATTTTCGAATAGTGGGAGCAGGAGGAAGAAGAACAGAACGGGAAAAGTTTCAGGATGAAAATAGCTGAAAAAAGTCAGATGAAGTATTGGTCCATTTCTAAATAACAGATGAGGGAATATTAGACGGTATGCCCTAACTAACGTGTCTTCCACCTTCTGCCAGTTGCAGTGGGAGCTCCAAACCCCATCTCTCCACTCCCTCAAAGTCTGAACCTTTGGTCCAGAAATTAGCTGGTAGCGGAGATTTGGGGAAGAAACCTGACTCAGCTCTCTCATTCACCCCACACATCCAATCTGTCACCAACACCTGCCGGTCTCACCTTTATAATATCGCCAAGATCCGCCCTTTCCTCTCCACCCAAATGGCTATTTTACTGTTACAGGCTCTCATAATATCCCGGCTGGATTATTGTATCAGCCTTCTCTCTGATCTCCCTTCCTCCCGTCTCTCCCCACTCTAGTCTATTCTTCACTCCGCTGCCTGGCGCCTCTTCCTGCAGAAACTCTCTGGGCATGTCACTCCTCTCCTTAAAAACCTCCAGTGGTTGCCCATCGACCTCCGCACAAAACAAAAACTCCTCACTCTAGGCTTCAAGGCTCTCCATCCCCTTGCCCCCTCCTACCTCTCCTCCCTTCTCTCTTTCCACTGCCCATCCCGCATGCTCTGCTCCTCTGCCGCCCACCTCTTCACCGTCCCCCGTTCTCGCCTATCCCGCCGTCGACCCCTGGGCCACGTCCTCCCGCTGTCCTGGAACGCCCTCCCTCCTCACCTCCGCCAAACTGACTCTCTTCCCCTCTTCAAAACCCTACTGAGAGCTCACCTCCTCCAAGAGGTCTTCCCAGACTGAGCTTTCCCTTTTCCCTCTGCTCCCTCTGCTGCCTCTCTGCACCCCCCCTTCACCTCCCCTCCGCTAAGCCCCCTTTTCCCCCTTTCCCTCTGCTCCTCCCCCTCTCCTTTCCCCTCCTTTTGGCACTGTATTCATCCGCTCATTTGTATATATTTTTATTACCCTATTTATTTTGTTAATGAGATGTCCATCCCCTTGATTCTATTTATTGCTAATGTTTTTGTCTGTCTGCCTCCCCCGATTAGACTGTAAGCCGTCAATGGGCAGGGATTGTCTCTATCTGTTGCTGAATTGTACAGTCCAAGAACTTAGTACAGTGCTGTGCACATAGTAAGCGCTCAATAGATACTATTGAATGAATGAATGAATAAATGAATGAAACCCAGAACTGTGCCTTCAGAGGATTAGAGCAGGACTGCCCCTCTGAGGAATGTCTTGTGGATCATTTCCTTTTCTTACCTTCACCTCTTGCACTGGGAATCTTTTCTGCACGCTCATATTGTCTATGACTTGAGTATAATGAACTTATCTTTTCTAAATGTCTGCCCTCTCCAGCTGAGATTGTGAGACTCTTTGTGGGGCAGGGACCGTGTCTGAATTCATTCATTTTTTATTTATTTATTCCAGCACTAGGCTGTTAAGTTCCTTGTGGGCTGGGAACTCTTGTACTGTACTCATCCAAGTGCTCAGTACAGAGCTCTGCACACAATAAGTGCTCAATAAATAGCATCGATTTAATTGATTGAATACAGTGCTCGGTACGACAGGCATTCAGTAAATATCATTATTACTACTCAGTACTTTAATAATCACCCCAGCCCCACAACACATATATATCTTTCCCTTATAAAAATTTTATTTTAATGTCTTTCTCCTATTGTAGATGTAAGCTCCTCGAGGGCAGCGATTATTACTTCTACCAACTCTTTTGTATTTTCTCAAGCGCTTAGTACAGTACTCTGCACATAGTAAAATGCTCAGTATTGCTATTATTACTGTATCCCAGTTGCAAACTCTTCTCTAGCTGTAGACTTAATAATAATGTTGGTATTTGTTAAGCGCTGATTATGTGCAGAGCACTGTTCTAAGCACTGGAGTAGATACAGGATAATCAGGTTGCCCCACATGAGGCTCACAGTTAATCTTCATTTTACAGATGAGGTAACTGAGGCACAGAGAAGTTAAGTGACTTGCCCACGGTCACCCAGCTGCCAAGTGGCAGAGCCAGGATTCGAATCCATGACCTCTGACTCCCAAGCCCGGGCTCTTTCCACCGAGCCATGCTGTTACCGTTATTTTAATTCGGAGGCTTATTTCTTTTCAAGTTTTCCTTGGCTTGCTCTTTGTCAACTCTCTGTCTCTCATCCAGATCTCAATGAGAGAAAGATTATCATCTTTCTCATTGTTACTGATGAAAAATTACCAGCCTTATTCTCCTCTTGCTTTCGTGAAAGCATTTAATACACAGCAACTGTACCTGAACACAATCAATACTCAACCCGTTGCCGACACGCCTTGTACTAATGGGGGGAAAACGTGATTTTACTTTTCCAATTTAGTGATCAACTGTTAAATATCTGGGAGTGATTTTCGATCACTGAAATTACATCCACATCCCGGGCCATTATGAATCTTGATTTTAGCCGCTTCTTTGCTGGGAAATGCTATTTCTAGTCTGTTCGCCACATATGGTAATGAATGCAGCAGCGTATTTTGCTAAAAGCTCTCTTCAGAAAAATCCAAGCTTTGGATGTAATCCTTTGACTTCAAATTTACTCCCTTGTTTAGTGGGGAGTATTTGAGGATACTGGCCTGCCCCTTCTATCCCACGTGAATACATAAGCAGAGCTAAGCATCTTCGCCTAGCATGTCATATGATAACTAAATTTATTCCAACTTTTGGAAGCTGAGCTAGCTACATGGCGCAACCACGAGCAGCATGAGAAGCAGCGTGGCCGAGTGGACAGAGCAAGGCGCTGGGAGTCAGAAGGGCCTGGATTCTAATCCCGGCTCTGCCACTGGTCTTCTATGTGACCTTGGGTAAGTCACTTCCCTTGCCTGTGCCTCAGTTCTCTCATCTGTAACATGGGGATTGACTGTGAGCCCCATGTGGGACGCGGATTGCGTCCAACACGTTTACCTTGAATCTACCGTAGCTCTTAGAACAGTACCTGGCACAGAGTAAGCACTTGACAGGTACCATAAACCCCCCTGCAAAAAAAGGACCCTCCAAGTCAATCAAACCCTTGCTTCAGTAGTTGAAGGTTGGCTGCAAAATAACCAGTTGCCGTGGATAATGTGTAAAAAGGTCACCTCCTCCAAGAGGCCTTCCCAGACTGAGCTCCCCTTTTTCCCTCTGCTCCCTCTGCTGCCTCTCTACTCCCCTTTCACCTCCTCTCAGCTAAGCCCCTTTTTCCCCCCCTTTCCCTCTGCTCCTCCCCCTCTCCCTTCCCCTCCCCTCAGCACTGTACTCGTCCGCTCATTTGCATATATTTATTTTGTTAATGAGATGTACATCCCCTTGATTCTATTTATTGCTATTGTTTTAATGAGATGTCCATCCTCTTGATTCTATTTATTGCTATTGTTTTTGTCCGTCTCCCCCGATTAGACTGTAAGCCCGTCAATGGGCAGGGACTGTCTCTATCTGTTGCCGATTTATACATTCCAAGCGCTTAGTACAGTGCTCTGCACATAGTAAGCGCTCAATAAATACTATTGAATGAATGAATGAATGAATGAAAAAGAGAGTGAATTTTCCTCCCAACCTTTGCTGCATCACTGACCCTTTGCTTCTTTGAAACCTCTTGCAGAAGATAAGGCAAGAGCTGGTTTTAGGAACAAATATGTAGCCTGGTACCTCTCAGGATGGCACCTGGAGAATTTCCAGTCCTCCACCAGGCTCGGCTACGGGAGGGAAAGTCTAGCAGAGGCCTACCCGTTCCATTCCTAGCTTGGGCAGTGGCTAGAGAGTGGAAGGTAATCTTCTATAAGTCAAAACTCATTTGTGCCGAGCAGCAGCAGCACGGGAGAGAGTCAAGGGTGGAGACTCAAGTTTACTGTGTGGAAAAAGGCAAAGGTAAACCATATTTATATTTTTATCAAGGAAACTCTAGGGATATACTTACAGAAATGGAGATGGAGAAATGCAGATGGAGGTGGGACGTTCTGGGAGAGATTCATTCAATAGTATTTGTTGAGCGCTTACTATGTGCAGAGCACTGTACTAAGCGCTTGGAATGGACAAATCGGTAACAGATAGAGACGGTCCCTGCCCTTTGACGGGCTTACAGTCTAATCATGTGATTAGAGATGTGTCCGTGGAGTCGCTATGGGCGGGTGACGACATAAGACGAGACAGTGTAGCCTGGGGGCGGAACCCCTCCGTCTCATATAAGTAGGAGCTACAGGCTCCCTGCCATACACACGCACCGAGCACTTATATACATATCTTTACACTCTACTGCTCCCTCCTACCTGTCGTTTTCCCCTCTGAGTTGGTTGTGGGCATGAGTTTGTTGTGCGTCTCTCTTTATTGCTGTATTGTACTTTCCCAAGCGCTTGTACAGTGCTCTGCACACAGTAAGTGCTCAATAAATACAATTGGATGAATTTATATTAGTATTTGTCCGGTAGATTGGAAGCTGGTGAGGGCAAGGATCTTGTCTTTCGAGTCTAATTCACTCTTCCACACGCTTAGTCCACTGCTCTGCCCCAAGAAGGAACTCAATAAATATCATCAATTGAATGTGATTAAGACTCTGGGCTTTATCAAGGGGGTGGTTTGAGTAGCAGAACTTTGGCTCTGGGAAAGTCGTTCTGCTTTCTAAAACTTTCTCTTCTCCCTCTTCCATGTCAAATGGAGAATTCCTGTCCTAATTTGAGCTGAGTGACGTGCCGGGAGACTGCCCAACCTCAGAAATCAACCCTGGATAAAGCAAGAGCAAGAAGGCACAGGGCTCCAAACATTCAGTCACTGCAGTCTCCTGCTCTCTGGAGGTAGTTTGGCCAAGTGGACTTTTCGCCTGGGAGTCGGAAGACCTGAGTTCTAATCCAGACTCTGCCCCTGTCTGCTGCGTGACCTTGTGCAAATCACTTCTCTGTGCCTCAGTTTCTTCATCTGTAAATTGGGGATTAAGAGTGGGAGCCCCAAGTGGAACACGGACTGTGTCCAATCTGAGTACCTTGTAGCTACCCCAGATCTTAGTCCAGTGCCTGACCCATAGTAAGCACTTAACAAATATGATAAAACCAAACCAAAACAAAACAAAAAACCCTGCTGAATGGAAAGAGCACAGGCCTGAGAGTACTGGGGCTTTAATCCCAGCTCTGCCACTTACCTGCTGTGTGATCTTGGGCAAGTCACTTAACTTCTCTGAGCCTCAGTTTCCTTATCTGTAAAATGGGGATACAGTACCTGCTCTCCCTCTTACCAAGACTCTGAGCCCCATGTGGGACTGAAACTTTGTCTTATCCGATTGCATTGTATCTACCCCACTACGTAGTACAGTGCTTGGCAAATAGCAAGAGCTTAACAAATAATCATGTTCATTATTATCCAGGGAAGGAATGAATAATGGTGAGGCAGATTCAGTGGAGAAAGGGAAGAGGATGCCTAACAGACACTGGGGTCCATGATTCCCTTTATTTGGAATTGTGTTTTTTAGAAAGGATTTTCATAATGGAACCCTTGTAAACATGTGGAACTGATGACTTTCTTGCTGTGAATAGTAATGGAGGGTTGGATTCTCTTTTAACCTGTGAGAGCCCATACCTTAGGAAAATTATAGGGTCAGAAATGTGTCTCCCAGGCAGCGCAAAGGAATTGGAAACAAGAGAAAATGCTTGTAGCATCTCTTTGAATTTTTATAACAGGCTTCTCCCAGGGCATTGAGAGCACTTTGTATTTTTTTTAATCATCTCAATCCTCCCAGAGGAAAACAGGGAGCAACTTGGGGCTCTGACAACCTAAGCAGCTACCAGTTTCTGACTCACATCCCAGATGACTGATTTCAACTGTCTATCTCTCCCTTGTTTTTTTTCAAAATTATTCCACTAAAAGAGCAGTCACATTTTAAAAGATGTAATGAGTCATTCTCCCCCATTAAACAGGCCTGTGGTCTGCCTTGGAAGAAATAGACGGGTGGGACTTTTAACTCTATTTTGCAAATAGAACTTCACACTTTCCAAGAACACTACCCTGTGCCACCACAAAGGACTAGTTGATTTGACTGAAGCAAGGAGTGGGAAAATGAGAAGCAGTGAGGCCTACTAGAAAGAGCGTGGGCTTGGGATTTGAAGGACCACTTGTGTGCTGGGTGGCCTTGGGCAAGTCACTTCACTTCCCTGTGCTCAGTTACCTCATCTGTAAAGTGGAGATTAATACTGGGAGCCCCATGTGGAATATGGTTGATACAATCCTGACTAGCTTCTATCTACCCAGTGCTTAGTACAGTGACTGGCACACAGTAAGTGCTTAACAAATGCCATAAAAAAATCTGAAGTATTTATTGATCAATGGGTAATGTACAATTTACAGAGTAGAATACTAACGGTTTGGGTGAACATTTCCAATAGCATTAATAAAGATGATTCTTTTCCTTAAGGATCTTACGGTCCAGGAGGGGAGGCATGTTTATCCCCAAATTGATTACAGGTAGGATGAAACAATAGAGGAGAAAGATATATTCAAAATGCTAAGGGGGTGGGAAGTGGCAGGTGTGAGCAATTAAGGGCTTAAGCGATGCAGAAATGCTGAAATGCGGTTGTGGGAGAGATGACAGATTAAATAGGGAAGGCTTCTTGGAGGAGATGTGATTTCTGAAGGTTTTGTAAGTGGGGAAATCTAATAATAATTTTGGTATTTGTTAAGTGCTTACTATGTGCAGAGCACTGTTCTAAGCGCTGGGGTAGATACAGGGTAATCAGATCGTCCCACGTGAGGCTCACAGTTAATCCCCATTTTACAGATGAGGTAACTGAGACACAGAGAAGTCAAGTGACTTGCCTAAGGTCACATCTGTGATCTGCTGGATGTGCAGGGAGGAGGAGTTCCAGACACAGCAAAAAGTCAGCAACAAGAGAGATGAGAACCAGGCACAGTGAGAAAAACTAACTTGAGGGGAATGGAATGTGCCAACTGGGATATAGTTGGAGAAGAGTGAGGATATGTAGAGGCAAGAGAGTTGATTGATTGCCTTAAAGCAGGAATTTCAGTTAGAAGCAGAGATAGATGGACAACCCCTGGAGGTTCTTGAGGAGTGGGAGATGATGCCGGGTGATGTTTTAGAAAAATCATCTGGACAGCAGAGCGCCGTATAGACTGGAGAGCAGAGAGTCAGGTTACAGGGAAGGCAACTGATGAATTAATAATAATGTTGGTATTTATTAAGCGCTTACCATGAGCAGAGCATTGTTCTAAGTGCTGGGGTAGATACAGGGTAATCAGGTTGTCCCACCCGCGGCTCACAGTCTTAATCCCCATTTTACAGATGAGGTAACTGAGACACAGAGAAGTTAAGTGACTCGCCCACAGTCACACAGCTGACAAGTGGCGGAGCCTGGATTCGAACCCGTGACCGCTGACTCCCAAGCCCGGGCTCTTTCCACTGAGCTATGTTAGGATAAGTACCTAGTCTGGAGCGGTGGGAGATTGGACAGAGAGGAAAGGGAAGATTCTGGATTTGTGGGGGAAGAACCAACAGGATTTGGTGACGGAACATGAGGGTCGTGATAATAACGACAATAACGATGGTATTTGTTAAGCGCTTACTATACGTCAAGATCTGTTTTACGCACTGGGATAGAAACCACCTAATCAAATTGGACAGAGTTCCTGTCCCACATGGGGCTCACAGTCTTAATCCCCATTTCACAGATGAGGTCACTGAGGCACAGAGAAGTGAAGTGACTTGTCCGAGGTCAAACAGCAGACAAGTGGCCGAGCCAGGATTAGAATTCAGGTCCTTCGGATTCCCAGGCCTATGCTCTATCCACTAGGCCATACTGCTTCATGAATAATGCCAAGGTTAAAGGATTGAGAGAGGGTTGTACTGTCAACTGCAATGGGAAATTTAGATGAAGAGGATTTGGGAGGGAAGATGAAGAGTTCACATCTTGGCATTTTGAGCTTTAAGAAGTAACGGGTCGTCCCTGTGGAGATATTCAGCAAGGAAAAGGAAGTAGGATAGCTGGGGAAATTGGGTAAAATAGCTTATCTGTTTATACATAACCTTTCTTTTGTTCAAAGAGTTGCTGGGAAATAAGGTTTCTGACAAGAGAGTACAGAACTTTAGAAAGAGAAGATACATCTGTGAAAAGGAAGATTGTCTAGGAAAGATTAAAACACCAAAGCAAAAGGCACTGGTAATGTTTCTTAGGAGGCCTGGACCCCAGTAGTGACAAATGGATGAATCAATCAGTCAACTGGGTTTATTGAGCACTTTCTGTGTGCAGAGCAATGTGCTACAAGCTTGGGAGAGGACAATATAGCAGGGTTAGTAGATATGTTTCCTGCCCACAATAAGCTTACACTCTAGAGGGTAATATCAATATCAATCAATTCGCCCATCATATTTAATGAAATACATTGCAAATATCAATCAGTCAATCCACCCATCGTATTTAACGAGCCCTTACTATGTGCAGAACACTCTACTGAATGCTTGGGAGAGTACAACGCAACAGAATTAGCAGACACATTCCCCAAACAAGCTTACAGTCCAGAGGGGGATACAGATTTTAATATGAATTAATAAGTAATTTATAACATATAAGTTGAAGATACATACACAAGTGCCATGGGGAAGAGGGAGGGGAGGATAAAGAGTGAAAAACCAGGTGCAAGGGTGATGCAGAAGGGAGTGTTTGAAGAAGAAATAAGGGCTTAATCAGGGAAGGCCTCTCAGAGGAGATGTGCTTTTAATAATGAATGAATCGACCAGTTCTGTACGGTGGCATAGGGGTTAAATCTTGGAAAGCGTGACGTTCTAAGAGAATGTCTACTTTTTGAAAGGGCTGAGAGATGGTCAGGGATCGACTCCTCTAAATGTGACCCAGGATCTGACGATACGGATTTTAGCTCAGAAAGTGAAATGGTGAGTTTACGAAACAAACCGGCTTAAAAACGCTGGCTCCTCAGCCACGTTCTACTCTGAACGTGAAACCTCAGTTCAGAAGATCCTGCCAAATGCGGGTGCCCTGAGGCAAAATTATTAAATGATTATATGAAGAGGAAATGGAAACTTGTTCTCTGCCTGAGAGTATCTTTGGCATAAGCCCCGAAACTGCGGGTGGTCAACCTTGGTTTATTATAGACGAAAAACAGTAGAGCAGCAGGGTAGCCCAGTGGATAGAACATGGGCCTGGGAGTCAGAGGACTTGGGTTCTAATCCTAGCTCTGCCACTTGTCTGCTGTGTGGCCATGGGCAAGTCACTTCACTTCCCTAGGCCTCAGTTCCCTCATCTGTAAAATGGGAAATCAATACCTGTTCCTCTCCTATCTAGACTGAGCCCCATGTGGAACCTGACTGTCTTGTATCTACCCCAACACTTAGTACAATGCTTGGTATGCAGTAAGCACTTAACAAATACTGTTATTGTGTAGTGTGGCCCTGTGGATAGAGCATGAGCCTGGGAATCAGAAGGACCTGGGTTCTAATCCCGGCTCCACCACTTGACTGCTGTGTGACCTTGGGCAAGTCACTTCTCTTCTCTGTGCCTCAGTTCCTTCACCTGTAAAATGGGGAATAAATGCCTGTTCTCCCTCCTACTAAGACTATGAGCCCCTTGTGGGACCTGACTATCTGGGATCTACCCCAGCACTTAGTACAGTGCTTGGTGCTTAGTAAGCATTTAAATAATACTACAACTATATAGCGTGTAGTATTGGATAGAGATCCCTCTCAGGATGGCATTTAAAGAGTTTCCAGTCCTCCACCAGTCTTGGCTACAGGAGGGAGAGTCAAGCAGAGGCCTATCCATTCCATTCTTAGCTTGGGCAGTGGCTAGCGAGTGACAGACAATCTGCTACAAGTCAAAACTCACCCATGCTGGGCAGCAGGGGCACGGGAGAGAGTCGAGGGCATAGACTTGAGTTTACTGCACGGAAGAAGGCAACCGTCGAGCACTTCTGTATTTTTACTAAGAAAGCTCTATGGATCCACTACCAGAATGATCGCAGATGGAGATTAGGGTGCTCTGGGAGAGATGTGTCCATGGCGTCGCTATGGATCGGAGACCCCTCAAGGACAAGACATGTGGATAGAGCACGGGCCTAGGAGTCAGAAGGACCTGGGTTCTAAACCCAGATCTGCCATTTGTCTGCTGTGTGACCTCGGGCAAGTCACTTCACTTCTCTGTGCCTCAATTCCCTCATCTGTAAAATGGAGATGAAGGCTGTGAGCCCCACATAGGAAAGGGACTGTGTCCACCCGATTTACTTCTATTCACCCCAGCACTTAAAACAGTTCATTCAATAGTATTTATTGAGCTCTTACTATGTGCAGAGCACTGTACTAAGCACTTGGAATTTACAATTCGGCAACAGATAGAGACAATCCTTGCCCAATGCCTGTAGGTAGTAAGTGCTTAACAAATGCCACAACATTATTATTCTTATTATTTCAATTTAGCACTTCCTATGTGTAAGTTCTTCATGGCTTCACTGACCAACTTTCCTAAAGAGAAAAGGTACGGAAGACTTGAGCTAGTCCCATCAGGATGCCCCCAGAAAGGACACAGTGTTGGATACTCCATCAGGCTGGTTTCTGTCCAGAAAGCAGGGGGATGGGATGTTTTATTCCGACTCCAATCAATCGATCAATCAATCGTATTTATTGAGTGCTTACTGTGTGCAGAGCATGGTACTAAGTGCTTGGAAAAGCACAACATAACAATAAAGCACAGTTGTAAGACACATTCCCTGCCCACAGTGAGCTTACAGTCTAGAGTTCAGACTTCAGTGACTGATTCCCACCTGCCAAACCCAGTCCCAGGGCCCAAACCACAACAAGCTTTCTTCTAATAATGGAGATGGTACTTAATGAACGTCATCTAAGTGTGACAACTGTACTCAGACTATGGGAAAGTAAACAGAATCATAAGAAACCAAGAAGCAGCATAGCCTAGTGGATAGTGCACGGATCTGGGATTCAGAAGGGCCTTATTTCCTAATCCCGGCTCCGCCATTCGTCTGTTGTGAGATCTTGGGCAAGTCACTTAACTTCTCTGTTCCTCAGGTACCCCATCTGTAAAATGGGGATTGACTGTGAGCCCCATGTGGGACAGGGACTGTGTCCAACCCAATTTGCTTAGTACATTGCTTGGCACATAGTAAACACTTAACAAATACAACCATTGTTATCATTATTAAGGGACAGGGACCATGTTTAATTCCCACTTGTGTATTCCTTCCCATTGCCTAGTACTGTTCTGCGTAAAATGATCATTTAATAAATACTGTCACTGGTAACCAAAGCAGAGGCAAGTTGCTTTTCTAATTTCTCATTGTTCTGTCACTCATCTCTTAAATTTCATAATTACATAATGAAAAAGAAACTTCACCATCACAGTGGATAATCACCCATCATAAGAACCTCTTTGTGCAGCTTGGTCTTGGCGTGCCTGGAGGTGGAGAGATATGTCCTGGAGTTGTCTCAGTTTTTTTTTTTTAATGAGGTACAGACAAGTGAAATGACTTGCTCAAGGATACACATCAGACCAGTGGAGGAGCCGGAATTAGAATCCAGGTCTTTCTGACTCCCAAGGCCATGCTCTATCCACCAGGCCATGCTACTTCTCTAACTTTCCTCCTTCCAAACTGCACTGGCTAAATGTCCCACCTCCTTCCTGTCACAAAGAACTGCCAAGGAGGAATAAGAGTATTTGGTCTTTGTTCCCTTTGGTTAATCGTCAGAGGGAGGAAAAGCAAAAACACCCACCTCGTGTCCTTGTCAAAGTGCAGCGCCTTCTCTTTCAAATCTTATCTTTCTCAGGACTGAGCCGAACTCAGCAGGAGTAACTAGAGTTTCCCTTTATTCTTACTTCTTAAGTACCCTCCCAGAAACCTGGGGCATGGTGCCACCTTCCCACTGGATTCACCTGCTCCCAAAACAAAGGAAAGATTGACTTTATAGTTCTTGCCAGTATCACTGATGTACAACCTCTGTTTCTCAAACAATATGTACTTAAGTACTGTGGGGTTGGGAGTGGGGATGAATAAAGAGAGCAAGTCAGGGTGACACAGAAGGGAGCTGAAGAAAAGGAAAAGGTGGCTTAGTTAGGGAAGGCCTCTTGGAGGAGATGTGCCTTTAATAAAGCTTTGAAGGTGGGGAGAGTCATTGTCTATTGGATATGAGGAGGGAAAGCGTTCCAGGCCAGAGGCAGGATGTGGGTGAGAGATTGGTGGCAAGATAGACTCGATCAAGGTACAGCAAGAAGATTGACATTAGAGGAGAGCCAGGGTGACTTTCTGTTGTCCTCCCATAGCTTCAGGCCTTCCGTTCTTCCGTGGATCCATTCTAGCCATTCCTACTTTGCCTGTGGGGTCTTTCTTTTTCCTTAAGGTATTTGTTAAGTGCTTATTATGCGTCAAACACTCCTAATTGCTGGGATAGATACAAGTTAATTAGGATAGACAAAGTGCCTGTACCACTTGGGGCTCACAGCCTATTTAGGAGGGAGAACAGGAGAACAAAGGCACAGAGAAGTGAAGTGAAGTGACTCGCCCAGGGTCCTCATTAGGACCCTAAGTCCCACGTGGGACAACCTGATCACCTTGTATCTTCCCCAGCGCTTAGAAGAGTGCTTTGCACCTACTAAGCGCTTAACAGATGCCATAATTATTATTATTTCAGCAACGAATTGGCAGGGCTGGGATTAGAACCCGGATCCTCTGACTTCCAGGCCCGAGCACTCTCCACTAAGCCATGCTTCTTTTCTCTCCACACACTGTCTCCTCTAGTCCCTCTTTTCTAGGAGCACAAGCCTTGCCACAGGGGAAAAATGAATCTATTTCTGTCCAGGGGAACGTGTGGGTGCAGGCAGAGAATTTTCCTTATGCCAGCAGCTGCTGCAGCAGCTAGGCCAGCGCAAAGTCACTGCCCATACCCGGTTCTTCGCACACTCTTCCTTCCAGGGCTGCCCAGACAGGGCAGGGCACAGGCACGGCTTACAGAGCCATAGTGCTGACTTTTGCCTCAGCCACTTTGCTGACCTCTCGAACTCCTGTCTCTCCCTTCTCCAGTCCTTACTTCACTCTGCTGCCCGGATCATTTTTCTAAAAAAAGCACTCAGTCTCCATATCTCCACTTCTCAACAACTTCCAGGGTTGCCCATCCACCTCCGCCTCAAAGAGAAACTCCTTATCATCGGTTTTAAGGCACTCGACCAGCTCTTCACATCCTACCTCACCTCACTGATCTCTTGCTACGAGATCCCGCTTCTAACACCGACCCACTCACTGTACTTTCATCTCATATTTCTCTCCACTGAGCCTTTATCCACACCACCCCTCTGACCTAGAACTCCCTCCCCCTTCATATACAACAGACCACTACCTTCCCCAGCTTCAATGTCTCATTAAAATCACATCTCCTCTAAAAGGTCTTCCCCAACTAAGGTTTCATTTTCCCTTATTCCTTCTATCAATCAATCAGTCAATCAATGGTATTTAAAGCACTTGGGAGAGTACAATAAAACAGAGTTAGCAGACACGTTCCCTGCCCTAAACAAGTTGGTAATCTTGATGGGGAGACAGACATTGATATGAATTAATATTTAAGGCTGGGATGAGGATGGAGAGTCTAAGGAGAGGTCTCTCCCCATAGTGCATTGCTGTGGAAAGAGACAAGGGATTGATCAATATTCCTTATTCTGACCATAGCTTGAAATTCCGTAATGTTCATGGGCTACCCCTATATTTTAGAACCTATCAATCATCAGTGGTATTGATTAAGTGTTTATTCATTCATCCATTCATTCAATAGTATTTATTGAGCGCTTACTATGTGCAGAGCACTGTACTAAGCGCTTGGAATGTACAATTCGGCAACAGATAGAGACCATCCCTGCCCAATGACGGGCTCACAGTCTAATCGGGGGAGACAGACGGACAAAAACAAGACAACATAATCACGATAAATAGAATCAAGGGGATGGCCACCTCATTAACAAAATAAATAGGGGAATGAAAATATATACAAATGAGCACAGTGCTGAGGGAAGGGGGAGGGGGAGGAGCAGAGGGAAAGGGGGCTTAGCTGAGGGGAGGTGAAGGGGGGAAGGGGGAGGAGCAGAGGGCGGAGGGGGAGCGGAAAGGGAGCAGAGGGAGCAGAGGGAAAGGGGATGCTCAGTCTGGGAAGGCCTCTTGGAGGAGGTGAGTTCTCAGTAGGGTTTATTATGTGCAGTGCGCTATGCTAAGCGTTTGGGCAATACAATGGAACAGAGTTGGTAGATGAGGTCCCTTCATACAAGGAGCTTACAGTCTAGAGGGGGAAGATAACTTTTTATGGGCAGGGAACTTGTCTGCTAATTCTGCTGTATTGTACCCTCCCTCGTGCTTAGTAAGTGCTGTGCACACAGTAAGCACTCAGTAAATACGATTGAATGAATGAATGAATGAATTAAACGATCGATCAATTGAGGAAGATATTAATATCAGTTAAAAATATGTACATGAGTACTATGGGGCTGAGGATATCAAATGGACTGGACTATGGACTGGATATCAAATGTTTAAAGGGTATAGAACCAAGTTCATAAGTGACACGAAAGGTAGAGGGTCAAATCTCCTCTAAGAGGCCTTCCCCGATTAAGTGCTCTTTTTCCCCGCTCGCTCTCCCTTCTGCATCATCTATGCACTTGGATCTGTGACCTTTGGACATTTATTATTTGCCCCACCCCCACAGCACTTATGTACATATCTTTAAGTTATATTTTATAAATTATTTATTCATACCAACGTCTGTCTCCCCCTCTAGACCATAAGATTATTTTGGACAGGGAATATGTCTGTTAATTCCATTGTATCGTACTCTCCCGAGTGCTTTAAATACCACTGATTGATCGAGGGGATAAGGGAAATGAGGAAGGTCTTTTTGAGGAGATGTGATTGTAAGAAGACTTTGACGATGTGGAGAGAGGGGGTTCAGCGTATATGAAGTGGAAGGGAGTTCCAGGTTAGAGGAATAGAGCACGGGCCAGGGAGTCAGAAGGTCTTGGGTTCTAATCCCAGCTCTGCCACTTGTCTGCTGGGTGACCCTCGGCAAGTCACTTCACTTGTGTATGCCTCAGTTACCTCATCTGTAAAACGGGGATGGAGACTGTGAGCCCCACATGGGACAGGGACAAGTGGAACTTGATTTGCTTGTTTCCACCCCAGCGCTTAGGACAGTGTCTGGCACAGAGTAAGCACTTAACAAATGCCATCATTATTATTACTATGTGGATAAGGCAAGAGAGAGATGAGATCGAGGAACAGTGAGTAGGTTGGTGTTAGAAGTGTGATCTTTGGGGGCTGGATTGTAGAAGGAGATCAGAGAGGTGAGGTAGAAGGTGGAGAGTTGATTGAGTGCCTAAAAACCGACGATAATGAGTTTCTGTTTGAGGAGACGGTGGTTACCCATCCACTGGACGTTCTTGAGAAGTGGGGAGATGGGGACTGTATGCTTTTTTAGAAAAATGATCTAAGTGATCTAAATGATCTAAGGGACTGGAGAGGGGAATATGATAAGTGCTTGGATTAGGGTCACAGCAGTTTGGAAGGACAGGAAAGGACAGATTTTAACCATGTTGTGAAGGTAGAACCAACAGGATTTGGTGACAGATTGAATATGTGGATTGAATGAAAGAGATGAAAGGAGGATACCAAGGTTATAGGCTTGTGAGACAGGATGTTCAGTAGCATTGTCTGTAGTAATAGGAAAGACAAAGGGAGAACAGGGTTTGGATGGGAAGATGAGGAGTTCTGTTTTGGACATGTTAAGCTGGAGGTGTCAGTGAGACACCGAAGTGGAGATGTCCCGAAGGGACGAGAAAATGTGAAACTCTAGAGGAGAGAGGTCAGGGCTGGAGAGGTAGGTTTGGGAATCGTCTCTGTAGAGCTGGTAGTTGAAGCCGTGGGAACGAATGAGTTCTCCAAGAGAGTAGGTGTAGATGGAGATTAGAAGGGGATCCAGAATTGAGCTTAAGGGCCCCCCACAGTTAGAGGAGAGGGGGAGCCTAAAGAGAGACTGAGAATGAGTGGCTGGAGAGAGGGGAGGAGAACCAGGAGAGGACAGAGTCAGTGAAACCAAGGTTAGATTTCCAGGAGAATGGATCCACAGTAATGAAGACAGCTAAGAAGTTGAGGAGAATTAGGCTGGAGTAGAGGCTGTTGGATATGGCACAGAGAAGGTCGTAGGTAACCTTCTTGAGATCAGTTTCCATGGAGCGAAGAGGGCAGAAACCAGACAGGAGAGGGTCAAGGTGAGAATTGAAGGAGAGGAAGTGGAGGCGACTGGAGTGGGCACCTGGCTCAAAGAGTTTGGAGAGGAATGGTAGGAGGGAGATGGAGCAAAACTGGAGGGAGTTGTGGGGTCAAGGAGGGGTTTTTTTAGGGTATACTTAAGCATGTTTGGAAGCAGTGGGGAAGAAGTCATTGGAAAGTGAAGGGTTAAAGATGGCGATCAGGGAGAAAAGGAAGGAGGGTGACAAATGTTTTGATAAGGTGCCAGAGGTCGGAGGCACAGAGTGAAAGGATAGATTTTGAAATCTTCGTGGTCCTCCCATCTCTAAGGAAGACTTTGTCAACTAAAACTGTCAAAACTGGTTAGGAAAGGCCTCTGGAATTTCTGAAAGAAATTAGGCGGGGCTCAAATTAGGCTGTGACACAAACTATACAAGTCTGGGCCGTACTTCTCTTCTTTCAGGTCAAATGGACCATCCTTAAGACCCTGCAGAGTAAGGGAAGTGAAAGCGAAAACACTTACTCCATGAAAATTCTTTTGACATCTACCCAGCTGTAGTCCAGTTTATAGTTTGTGGAGATTCCAGTGGCTGCTTCAGGTTTGGATCTGCAGTTTCAGGTGGCCAGTGGGTTTAGCAGCCTAACTGAGGAGGAGAATTCCTGTTGGCAGAGAATACCAGATGAATGCTCTCTCCCGGCACTTTCTATTTTTGACCATGCTATCGGCTCCCTTCACCAGTGGAGGGTGAATCATTCCTCTTCTCAGTGTCGCGTTTTCTTGCCTGTAAAAATGAAGTTAATAATACCAGCCTAAAAGAGGTGTGTGAGGTTTAATTCATCTTGTAAACTAATTAGAGGCAAAGGATTTAAGGGACAATAAACCATTTTGGAAGGGGCAAGTCAGGGTGGTTGTTTGTTTGGCTTCATTTTAAAGGTGAATTTGGCAGCTCAAACGTACAGTTTGAGGCCCGGAGGTGCTGCAGATTGTAATCTCTTCTAGGGACAGGGTCTCTGTCTAATTCCCACCTGTATACTCTTCCCCAGGGTTTAGCATAGTGTTCCACACACACCTGGAACTGGATAAATTCTATTGTTGACTGCCTGAATATACGCTACCACTGCTCAGCCTCGCTGAGGAATGGCCTGAGCTGAGTATAATGACACTTATAAAGGTACTAAAAAAAAGTCCCAAACCCAAATGAATGCCTTAAAAACGGCAAATCAATCAATCAGTGAATGGTATTTTTTGTGTGTGGTATTTGTTAAACACTTAATATGTGTCAAGCACTGTTCTAAACGCTGGGTATTCCCCAGCGCTTAGAACAGTGCTTGACACATAGTAAGTGCTTAGCAAGTACCATTATCATTATTATTATTATTATACAAGTTAATCAGGCCTGACACAGTCCTTGTCCCAGACAGGGCTCAGAATCTAAGTTGAGGGGGAACACGTACTGAAGCTCCATTATTGAGCACTTATTGTAATCAAAGCACTATATTAAAGGCTTTATTTATTTTTAATGGTATTTGTTAAAGCACATACAATGTGCTAGGCACTGAACTAAGCGCGGGGATAGATACAAGTTTATCCGGTTGGACACAGTCCCTGTCCCGCATGGGGTTCACAGTCTTTATTCCCCATTTCACAGATGAGGTAATGGAGGCCCAGAGAAGTTAAGTGGCTTGCCCAAGATCACACAGCATACAAGGGCTTGAGAGATTATAATACGACAGAGTTGACAGACGTTCCCTGCCCTCAGTGAGGTTACAGTCTAATATAATAATAATGTTGGTATTTGTTAAACGCTTACTATGTGCAGAGCACTGTTCTAAGCGCTGGGGAAGACACAAGGGAATCAGGTTGTCCCACGGGGGGCTCACAGTCTTAATCCCCATTTTACAGATGAGGTAACTGAGGCACAGAGAAGTTAAGTGACTAGTCAGCCATTAAAATAAAATTTGGTTCTCATCGTCAGTGGTATTTATTGAGCACTTAATGTGTGCGGAGCACTCTCCTAAGTGCTTGGGAGAGTACGACACAAGAGAGTTGATAGATACGTTCCCTGCCCTCAATAAGGTTACAGTCTAGAAGGGGAGTCAGACGTTCATGGAAATAATTGTTGTGGAGCTGAGGGAGGGGCAAATTCTATGTTAACCTGCCAAAGAAATTGGTTCTAGCTTAGCCCACTTCTGTGGCTGAGCCACGATACAGTTAGATCATGTGAGCAAGGATGGGGTCCGACGCCACGCTGGCATATGAGGGGGTCTAAACCCTTCTTTCTTCTCACTGAAGGGATCCCTCAGTGCAACCTCTCTCTTCCTCACCACATCTTCTAGCTGGGCCCGACAAGTATTCATCCTCTCGATACTGTCCAAGTGCACAGTGTGTGTTTCTCTTGGGAGCGAGGGAAGCCTCAGCAAGCTCCTGCCAAGAAATGGCCACCATCCTCTAGACCGTAAGCTCATTGTGGGCGGGGAACGTGTCGACCTATACTGTCACAGTCTACTCTCCTGAGTGCTTAGTAGAGTGCTCTGCACACAGTAAGCGCTCAATAAATACCCACTGATTCATTCAATTATTCTATTGTATTTATTGAGAGCTTACTATGTGCAAAGCAATGCACTAATTGCTTGGGAGAGTGCAATTCAAGGACACAGTCTTTGCCTACAACTCATCATAGAGGACTGACTGATCTGAGAAAACAGGGTAACTCTTGTGTGAGTGGGAAGCATTTGAGTTTCTTAATTTGTGTTGAGTGCAGGGATGTGTAATTTCACTTAGGGCAGAGAGAGGTCACAGTCTTCTCCCCCTATCCATGACGTTTGTACATTCAAGTCCTCAGATGTTCATAGTCTGATTTGGAGCAGGCTCAGTTTTACGTTTGGCTTTAAGGTGATGGTTTATTTGTGTTTCTGGGGCAGTGAGTTATGGAGGGCTGGGGTATCCTAGCGGGAAAACTTCAGGGCATCTAGATGAAGTTGAATGTTAATCTGGGTCAGAAAAACTTTAAGATTTGAGGCCGGGTTCTGGCTTTTTCACTGCCTGCTGGGCTTGGACCAAGGAAGGCGTAGGCTGGGTCTGGTTGGACTCCACAGTCAGGCTTGTGTAGAGTCTAACTGGATTCTAACCTGGCCAGGTCGGAATTCCTGGCACCTACAGGATCTCCTAGGAGTGCCTGGCACACCCCACTTGCTCTCTGGGGACTCCTGATTCAGTCGGCCATTATGGCTCCTCCTCCCCTCCTCCAGTGCCAACCCACCCACTGTACGTCGATCTCATCTCTCACTGCCAACCCCTCGCTCACGTCCTGCTGCTGGCCTGGAACGCCCTCCCTCTTTATAATCCTGAATCTGCCACCTGTCAGCTGTGTGACTTTGGGCAAGTCACTTAACTTCTCTGTGCCTCAGCTACCTCATCTGTAAAATGGGGATTAAGACTGTGAGCCTCACGTGGGACAACGTGAAGACCCTGTATCTCCCCCAGCGCTTAGAACAGTGCTCTGCACATGGTAAGCGCTTAACAGATGCCAACATTATTATTATTACTATTTATATCCAACAGACAGTCCCTCTTTCCACCTTCAAAGCATTATTGAAGACACATCTCCTCCAAGAGGCCTTCCCTGCCTAAGCTCTCATTTCCCCTTCTCCCACTCCCTCCTGAGTTACCCTCGCTCTTGGATTTGCTCCCTTTCTTCACCCCTCCATCAGCCCCACAACACTCATGTCCATATCTGTAATATATTATTAATATTAATGTCTGCCTCCCCCTCTAGCCTGTAAGCTCGCTGTGGGCAGGGAACGTGTCTGCCACTAGTGGAGAGAGCACGGCCCTGAGAGTCAGAGGATGTTGGTTCTAATTCCGGCTCTGCCTCCCGTCTGCTGTATGAGAAAGTCTCTTCACTTTGCTGTTCCTCAGTTACCTCATCTGTAAAAAAGGGATTAGGACTGGGAGCCCCAAGTGGGGTAGAGCATGTATCAAACCTGGTTACTTTGAATCTTACCCAGCATTTAGAGCAGAGCTTGGCATATAGTAAGTGCTTAACAAATACCATGACTTTTCTTCTTTTTTCTTCTTTTCCTCTTCTTTTCTTCCTTTCTTCTTCTTCTTCTCTTTCTTTTTCTTCTCCTCTTTCTCTTTCTTCTCCTTCTTCTCTTTTCTTTCTTCTTCTCCTCCTTCTCCTCTTTCTTCTCCTTCTCCTTCTTCTTCTTCTCTGTCTTCTCTTTCTCTGTCTTCTCTTTCTCTTTCTTCTCCTTCCCTTTCCCTTTCCCTTTCTTTTTCTTCTCCTCCTTCTCCTTCTTCTTCTCCTTCTCCTTTTTTTCTTCTTTTCTTCTTCTTCTCTCCCATGTGCTTAGTAAAGTGCTCTGCATACAGTAAGCTCTTGATAAATACAACTGATCGACTGAGTGAGTGAACGATTGGTTGAGGAGCAAAGGCAGACGTGGAGGCCTGAAGCAGGAAAGTCAGCTGAGGGCTGCCCTGCCTAATTCCGGGCCCATGCTGGGAAGTCTGTCTGAGCATCCTCTGCCAATCAGAACATCCTGTACCAGATGGCCAGGTTGTGAAAGAGTTCTGGAAGATATGAGCTAAACAACTGCGGGACCCAAAGGCTTTGGTGGATGAGGACACTCTGTGATATTTTTAAAACCAAGAACTGCAGTTACAAGTTGCCTTAGGGTTCGGCTTTTTATGGGAAAGTTGGAATGAGGAGTTGATTAGGGGTAGATCCGAGGAAGGATATGCAGCTATGAGGAGGGCAAAAGGGCTACCTGGAAAAGAATGCAGCCACAACAAGGGAACACTCCTTGCATTTTAAGAGGTTTTAAGTTAAGCAGTGTGGCCCAATGAATAGAGCGTGGGATGGGGATTCAAAAGGACCATCTGTCTGCTATGTGATCTTGGGTAAGTCACTTCACTTCTCTGGGCCTCAGTTACCTCATCTGTAAAGTGGGGATTGAGGCTGGGAGCCCCATCTGAGACATGAACTGTGTCCAATCTGATCAGCTCATATTTACCCCAGTGTTTAGAACAGAGTCTGACACAAGGTGAGCACTTGACAAAGCTCTCGATAAATACCACTCATGGACTGATTGATTAAAAAGGTGACTGTTTTTATGACTTGTTCTTCACGGATGGCTTCTGTAACACTAGACTGTAACTTCCTGGCAAGAAATCTAATTCTATCATGTTCTCCAGAGGTGCCAAATTTTCATTTGGAGCACAGGATAGAAAAGGGGGCAGGGGTGGGGAATGGGTGCCTTTAGTACATTCCTATGCATCTGTTACAGTGCTCTGCACACAGAAGCAACTCCATAATAATAATAATGATATTGGCATTTTTTATGAGCTTACTATGCACCAAGCACTGTTCTAAGCGCTGGGGTAGAAACAAGGTTATCGGTTTGTGCCACGTGGGGCTCACAGTCATAATGAGAAGCAGCGTGGCTCAGTGGAAAGAGCCTGGGCTTGGGAGTCAGAGGCATGTGTTCCAATCCTGGCTCTGCCACTTGTCAGCTGTGTGACTTTGGGCAAGTCACTTCACTTCTCTGGGCCTCAGTCACCTCATCTGTAAAATGGGGATGAAGACTGTGAGCCCCATGAGGGACAATCTGATCACCTTGTATCCCTCCAGCACTTAGAACAGTGCTTTGCACTAGTAAGCGCTTAACAAATACCAACATTATTATTATAATCCCTATTTTACAGATGAGATAACTGAGGCACTGAGAAGTTAAGTGACTTTCCCAAAGTCACATAGCTGATTACTGGCAGAGCCGGGATTAGAACCCACGATTTCTGACTCCCAAGCCCGTGCTCTTGCCACTAAGCCACGCTGCTTCTCTGTAAGCATATAGAGCATATCCATAAATACTACTGATTCATCTAAATAAAAAAAAACCTCTCCCATTTAGCTCTGACGGGGACAAGGATGAAGAGGTCGACTCAAGGGGCCAGTATATGTGGGGTGGCTCAACTCTTTGGCATCGGGAGCCAAGCTACTGATGAAAAGGTCACTGGAGCATTGGCTGCTTCAAACCCTCAGAGTCTCTGGAAGGGGGCTGATAATAATAATAATAATAATAATAATAATGGCATTGCTTAAGCACTTATTATGTGCAAAGCACTGTTCTAAGCGCTGGGGAGGATACAAGGTGATCAGGTTGTCCCATGTGGGGCTCACAGTCTTAATCCCCATTTTACAGATGGGGTAACTAAGGCATAGAGAAGTTAAGTGACTTGCCCAGAGTCACATAGCTGACAAGTGGCGGAGCCGGGATTAGAACCTGCGACCTTTGACTCCCAAGCCTGTGCTTTTTCCACTAAACCACACTACTGATTGCTCAGGGAGGAGCATTGCAAGTGTATGAACCAGCAGTGCCCCATCACCCAGGACACAAATGCTAGTTCTCTCTTCTATTTAGACTGTGAGCACAGGTGGGACACTTACTACGTCTAACCTAATTAGTTTGTATCTACCCCAGCGCTTAGAACCGTGCTTAGCACATAGTAAGCTCTTAAAATATAATAATACTATGAATACTACTACTACTAATATCATTGATTGGTAATAATAATAATAATCAATCAGTTGAATTTATTGAGCATTACCTCATAATGATGATAATGATGATATTTGTTAAGCACTTACTATGTGCCAAGCACATAGTTCTAAGCACTGGAGTAGATACAAGGTAATCAGGTTGTCCCACTAGGGGCTCACAGTCTTAATCCCCATTTTACAGATGAGGGAACTGAGGCACAGAGAAGTGAAGTGATTTGCCCAAAGTCACACAGCTGACAAGTAGTGGAGCTGGGATTAGAACCCACGACCTCTGACTCCCAAGCCTGGGCTCTTTCCACTGTACTACACTACTCTGCACACAGTAAACACTCAATAAATACGACTGAATGAATGAATGGAGCTGTGGAGACAGACATCAATACGAGTGCTTACTGTTCATTCATTCAATTCAATCGTATTTATTGAACGCTTCCTATGTGCAGAGGATAGTACTAAGCGCTCGGGAGAGTACAGTTTGACAGAGTGGGTTGGCACGTTCCCTGCCCACAATGAGTTTACAATTCAGAGATATATGTTAACGTCCGTCTCCCCCTCTAGACTGTAATCTATCATGATTACATGATAATCTATCCTGATTATGTTGTCTTGTTTTTGTCTGTCCGTCTCCCCTGATTAGACTGTAAGCCCGTCATTGGGCAGGGATTGTCTCTATCTGTTGCTGAATTGTCCATTCCAAGTTCTTAGTACAGTGCTCTGCACTTAGTAAGCGCTCCATAAATACTATTGAATGAATGAATGAATAAGCTCGTGAACAGGGATGGCGCCTGCCAACTCTATTATTTTGTATTCTCCTAAGCAATTAATACAATGCTCTGCACAGAGTAAGCGCTCAATAAATACCATTAATGATGCTGATGGCAGCAGCCTGTGGTGCCAGGAGACAATCCCGGTGAGCTGTCGGTGCTCTTCGGGGACCCTCCCATAAATTTAATGAGATGTTCTTCTTCTTGATTCTATTTATTGCCATTGTTCTTGTCCTTTCGTCTCCCCCGATTAGACTGTGAGCCCATCAAAGGGCAGGGACTGTCTCTATCTGTTACCGATTTGTACATTCCAAGCGCTTAGTACAGTGCTCTGCACATAGTAAGCGCTCAATAAATACTATTGAATGAATGAATGAATGAATTCTTCCACCTTGCAAGAATACTGAGAGGCTGTTGAAAGGTTTTCAGAAACTTCCTCAGTGAGGTTTTGCTTATAATGACCTCATTGCCCTTTGGAAGTCTGAAATGGGACCATTTCCTTAGAGGAGGGCTTAAATTATGTGCCAATCCATTCTTTCGCCTCCCACTGGTTGGTGAGAATTCATTCTTTTTCCTGGGGACCAAATGCTGCGCAATCTGGGGCAAACCACTTCACTGCTCTGTACCTCAGTGACCTCATCCATAAAATGGGGATTGAAACTGTGAGCCCCACATGGGACCAGCCTGATTTGCTTGTAATAAAAATAATAATAATGTTGGTATTTGTTAAGCACTTACTATGTGCAGAGCACTGTTCTAAGCGCTAGGGAAGATAGAGGGTAATCAGGTTGTCCCACGTTAGGCTCACAGTTAATCCCATTTTACAGATGAGGTAACTGAGGCACAGAGAAGTTAAGTGACTTGCCCACAGCGCTTAGTACCGTGCCTGGCACACAGTAAGCTCTTAGCAAATGCCACAGTTGTTAAGTGGTGTGGAAGGAAATGTGACCAAGCAGATCATCACTAGTACGCTGGAGGGAGGGAGGGAGAGGCTTCGGGGGTAGTGTGGATGGGGGTGGGGAAGTAGAATAAGCAGACTAGGAGGGGTGTGGTTGAAGAGGGATATAGTGAGAGGTGCAGCTGGGGAGGGGATGGAAAAGGAGGGGGGTAAAAGTTGAGGGGATACAGATAAATTGTTACAAACATGGCCCAGTCCACGTTTTTCATATAATAATAATTATGGTATTTGTTATGAGCTTATTATGTGTCAGACACTATACTAAGCACTGGGCTGGTTCACACTAATCGGGTTGGACACAGTCCACGTCCCACATGGGGCTCAGTCTTAATCCCTATTTTACAGTTGCGGTAACTGAGGCAATAGAGAACTGAAGCGATTTGCCCCAAGTCACACAGAAGATGTGGCAGGGTTGGGATTAGAACCCAGGTCCTTCTGGCTCCCAGGCCCCTGCTCTACCACCGTGTCTGTCCCAGGCTGCTTATCCACTTGGGGCGTCATCCAAGCCCTGGTTCTCCTCCTCCCCGACAGCCTACTTTACCCCAAATCCCCGCGCATTGATATCACCTCCGGAAGTGGGCAGAATTGATGAAAAGACCCAAACAGATAATAATAATTGTGTTATTTGTTCAGCTCTTATTCTGTGCACGAAGCACTGAACTAAATTCTGGGATAGATATAATATAATCAGATGGGATACGGTCCCTGCCCAACTTTGGGCTCACGGTCTCAGGAGGGAGGGAGAACGGGTATTGAATGCCCATTCTACAGATGAGGAAATGGAGGCACAGAAAAACGACTTGCCCAATGTCACACAACTGGCAAGGGGTGGAGCAGGGATTAGCACCCAGGACCCTAGACTCTTGAGTCATGCTCTTTTCAGTAGGCTTCACTCTCAGTTATGTGTTATGAAAGATAGGCCGATTGAGGAAGCAAAAACTCTTGGCTGCAATGATGCTGTTGAATTTCTACCCTCCCATGATGCTGGTGAAGTGAGGACTGACTGGTTATGCAACATCTTTTAAATCTGGAAATTCAGTTAAAAAATATCTCTGGTATCTACATCCAAGGGCGGGTGGGGGGGTGTAAGCTCTTGGAGAAAGTTGTTCAGAGTGACAAATATAAGGAGGAAAAACAAGACAGATTGAGCCCTCTGTCTTTGCCTGTGGCTCTAAGGTAGCACCGTTGGGCATTCCTTTCCTTGTATTCATAACGGTCATGTATATTGAGCATTTACTGTGCACAGAGCACTGTACTGAACCCCCAGGATAGTACAGTATGACAGAGTTGTGGGACGTTCTCTACCCCCGTCGGGCTTATAGTCTAGAAGATTCAAATAAAGTCATGAGTGTCGGTAGAATGAGTCTAAGCGTTTTTTATCGTATTCGTTAATCAATTGTATTTACTGAGCACTTACTATGTGCAGAGCAATTTCTAAGCGCTTGGGAGAGTCCAACGTAACAGAGTTAATAATGTTGGTATTTGTTAAGCGCTTACTATGTGCAGAGCACTGTTCTAAGCGCTGGGGTAGACACAGGGGAATCAGGTTGTCCCATGTGGGGCTCACTGTCTCAGTCCCCATTTTACAGATGAGGTAACTGAGGCACAGAGAAGTGACTTGCCCACAGTCACACAGTTGACAAGTGGCAGAGCTGGGATTCGAACTCATGACCTCTGACTCCAAAGCCCATGCTCTTTCCACTGAGCCACCCTGCTTCTCAGACATGCTCCCTGCCCACAACGAGCTTAGAGTCTAGAGGGGGAGACAGACATTGATATAAATGAATAAATCAGGGCTACGTACATCAGTGCTGTGGGGCTGAGGTGGAGTGAATAAAGGGTGCAAATTCAAGTAGAAGGGGGACGCAGAAGGGTGTTGGAGAAGAGGAAATGAGGGCTTAATCGGGGAAGGCCTCTTGGAGGAGATGTGCTTTGTAAGAAAACTTTGAAGGAGGGGAGAGTGATCGTCTGTCAGATGTGAAGGGGGAGGGCGGTCCGGGGCAGAGGCAGGAGGTGGGTGAGGAGTCGGCAGCGAGATAGAAGAGATCAAGGTACAGTGAGTAGCTTGGCATTGGAGGGTTATAGTAAGAAACCAGAGAAGTAAGGTAGGAGGGAGCCAGGTGGTTAAAGCCGACGGTAAGAAGTTTCTGTTTGATGTGGTGGTGGTTGGGCGATCACCGGAGGTCCTCGAGGAGTAGGGAAACAGTTCAAAAGACGTAGGAGAGGTGACATATTGAATTTTGGAGCCAGGGCCTCAGTGTATTCGTTTAGCTTTGGTGTTTTGGGCATTGAGGAAAAGTTTTCTTGGAAGGCTTTATAACGTCTTAAGTCCTTTTTATTGCTACCGCTTAAGTGTATTTGACTGTCCAATTCCTCCTTTTCCATATTTTTATTACCCTATTTATTTTGTTAGTGCGGTGTCCATCCCCTTGATTCTATTTATCGTGATTGAGTTGTCTTGCTTTTGTCCGTCCGTCTCCCCCGATTAGACTGTGAGCCCCTCGATGGGCAGGGATTGTCTCTATCTGTTGCCGAATTGGACATTCCAAGCGCTTAGTACAGTGCTCTGCACATAGTAAGCGCTCAATAAATACTGCTGAATGAATCGTATTGGAAGAACTCGAAAAGGCCCACCTCTTACCGATTGGTATTTGGCCACAAAAGGTTTCAGCACTTGGTTCAAACCCACCCAAATGCGGACCTAAATCCCCACAAGAAAAATCTCTCAGTGTTTCTCTGGACTAAGTTGCGCTTTGTCCCAATCCTCATGCTTAAATCAATACATAAATAAATAAAAAAACAACCAATATGACATTCACTCTTTTTTCCCACTACATAAATAAATAAATAAATAAATAATGGCATTTGTTAAGCGTTTATCATCTTCAGTCATTCATTCAATAGTATTTGTTGAGCGCTCACTCTGTGCAGAGCACTTAGGAAAGTACAATAATAACTAATAATTATGGTATTTGTAAAGCGCTTACTATGTGCACAGCACTGTTCTAAGCACTGGGATAGACACAGGGTAGTCAGATTATCCCACGTGGGGCTCACAGTTTTTTAATCCCCATTTTTACAGATGAGGTAACTGAGGCACAGAGAAGTTAAGTGACATGCCCAAGGTCACACAGCAGACAAGTGGCAGAGCCAGGATGAGAACCCAGATCATTCTGACTCCCAGGCCCGTGCTCTATCCACTAGGCAACACTGCTTGTGTCGAGCACTGTTCTAAGCGCTGGGGCAGATTCAGGGTAATCAGGTTGGACACAGTCCCTGTCCCAATTTGGGGCTCACAGGGAAGGTTGTTTAATCCCAGTTTTAAAGATTAAGAACTGAGGCACTGAGAAGTTAGGTGATTTACTAGGGTCACACAGCAGACAAGTGGCAGAATGGGAATTAGAACCCAGGTCCTTTCAACACCCAGACCCACGCTTTTGCCTCTAGACCACAATCCTTCTCATCTTAGAGAAGCAGCGTGGCTTAGTGAAAAGAGCCCGGGCTTTGAAGTCGGAGGTCATGGGTTCGAATGCCGACTCTGCCACTTGTCAGCTGTGTGACTGTGGACAAGTCACTTAATTTCTCGGTGCCTCAGTTCCCTCATCTGGAAAATGGTGATTAACTGTGAGCCTCATGTGGGACAACCTGATTACCCTGTATCTATCCCAGCGCTTGGAACAGTGCTCTGCACATAGTAAGCGCTTAACAAATACCAACATTGTTATTATTATTATTACCCTAGCACACTATCTTCCCTCCTCCTGTGTTTTGCTCTTCATTCTCCCATCTCCAACTCATTACTTATACCTTTCCACTTGCATGGAACACCAACCCCGCTCAAATCTACCACACCATCCCTGCCCCATTTCAAAGCTCCCCTAAAAATCACCTCCTCCAGGAGGCATTCCCTGATTAACCCCCATCTCCTTGATTGGGTCATCCCACCGACCATTTTAGTAGTCTTTATTTGTATATTGGTGCATTTATTCCACTTATTTACTTATATTATTTCCGGCTTATTTTCTTTTTTTTAAGTGTATGTTTTTATGAATCGTCTGCCTGTCCCCTTCAATACACTGTAAGCTCTTTACGGGCAGGAAACCGGATGATCTGTCCGTCGATCAGTCAGTGGTATTTACCGAGCGCTTATTGTGTGCACAGCACTGTTTTAAGCGCTTGGGAGAGTACAACATAACAATAAACAAACATAACGAGCTTACAGTCTCCTCTAGACTGTAAGTTCCTTATAATAATGTTGGTATTTGTTAAGCGCTATGTGCAGAGCACTGTTCTAAGCGTTGGAGTAGATACAGGGGGTGATCAGGTTGTCCCAGGTGGGGCTCACAGTTTTCATCCCCATTTTACAGATGAGGTAAGTGAGGCACAGAGAAGATAAGTGACTTGCCCACAGTCACACAGCTGACAAGTGGCAGAGCCGGGATTCGAACCCATGTGGGCAGGGATCTTGCCTACCAACTCTATTATATTGTACTCACCCAAATGCTTAGTACAGAGCTCTGCACACAATAAGCACTCAAGAAATGCCACTGTTCATATCTGTGTTATGTCCTCTATGGCTCAGGACCACATTCTGCATCTAAGGGGCCAGGAGACAGTCAGCAAATACTGATGATAATCTCAATGTAAATATACCCTAACCCTATAGGATGGAGGGAAATTCTGGGATTATCATTATTAGTATTATTATTGTTATTGTGGCTAATATGGTATTTGTTAATCACTAACTGTTTGCCAAACATTGTTCTAAGCGCCGGGATAGATACCGGGTTATCAGGTTGAACAAAGTCCCTGTCCCACATTGGGCTCACAGCCAAGATCATGGGTTCTTATCCTAGCTCTGACCCTTGTCTGCTGTGTGACCTTAGGCTAGTCACTTCACTTCTCTGTGCCTCAGTTACCTCATCTGGAAAATGGGGATTGAAACTGGGAGCTCCACATGGGACAAGGACAATGTCCAACTCAATTTGCCTGTATCCTCCTCAGTGCTTAGTACAGCGCCTGTCATATAGTAAGCACTTAACAAGTAGCAGCATTATTTTTATTATTATTATTATTATTAGGATTTAATCCCCACTTTACAGATGAGGAAACAGCGATTTGCTCAAGATCGCCCAGCAGAAAAATGGCAGAGAGAGGATTAGAATAATGATAATGTTGGTATTTGTCAAGCCCTTACTATGTGCAGAGCACTGTTCTAAGCGCTGGGGTAGATACAGGGTAATCAGGTTGTTCCACGGGAGGCTCACAGTCTTAATCTCCATTTTACAGATGGGGGAACTGAGGCACCGAGAAGTGAAGTGACTTGCCCAAAGTCACACAGCTGACAAGGGGCAGAGTCGGGATTTGAACCCATGACCTCTGACTCCCAAGCCCAGGCTCTTTCCACTGAGCCACGCTAACCCATGCTCTTTCCACTAGGCTGTTCCTTCTCAGAGTTCAGGTCTCCCTCAGTGGGTGATTGGGACCCTGCCCTTCATGTTGCTTTTAAACTCAGATACATAAACGCTTTCCTAGAGTTATAAACTCCTGATGTAATACTAATAGTTTCAAAAAAATAGTTCTGTGCCCATCTCCCCACTCTTCCAAAATAGTTGTTCGTCCATTTCTACGTCAGTCAGACACTCCTCACCACGGGCTTTAAGGTACTCAATTGGTAATAATAATAATGATAACTGTAGTATTTGTTAAATGCTTTTTGTGTCGAGCCTTGTACTAGGTGTGTAGATACAAGGTCATCAGGTCAGATACACCTGATACACGGAACGCGTGGTCTAAGAAGGAGGGAGAACCGGTACAGAAAAATCCCCATTTTACAGATGAGGTGATTGAGCCACAGAGAAGTGAAATGACTTGCCCAAGGTCACACGCCAAGCAAGTACTCTTCCAAGAGTTTAGGTCAGTGCTCTATACACACCAAGGGCTCAGTAAATACAACTGAATGAATGAATGGAAGTCGGAGCTAGGATTAGAACCCAGGTCTTCTAAAATACCACCTCTTTATTGTTTTTCTGCTCACGTCAGTGTTTGGAGCTGGGGTTCCAGGGCTGCTGGAATGCTCACACTGAGCACTTGATAGGTTTCCTGGTTTTCTGGGAGTTTTTACAATTAATAATAATGTTGGTATTTGTTAAGCGCTTACTGTGTGCAGAGCACTGTTCTAAGCGCTGGGGGAGATACGGGGTCATCAGGTTGTCCCACGTGAGGCTCACAGTCAATCCCCATTTTACAGATGAGGGAACTGAAGCCCAGAAAAGTGAAGTGACTTGCCCACAGTCACACAGCTGACAAGTGGCAGAGTCGGGATTCAAACCCATGAGCCCTGACTCCCAAGCCCAGGCTCTTGCCACTGAGCCACGCTGCTTCTCTGAGTAGTGAAATGGAGCTCAGGATATAAGATTGAAGGTTCCTCAGTCTTATCTGTTTGATAGATAAACCCTATCCAGCAAAACACTATGGGCATATGGACAGTGACATCTAGGGCACAGACCTGGGAGTCAGAGGACCTGGGTTCTAATCCCACCTCCACCCTTTGCCGGCTGCGTGACCTTGGCCAGATCACTTCACTTCTCTGTATCTCCTGTTTCCTCACTTACGGAATGGGGATTCAGTACCTGTTCTCCCGCCACTTCGAGAATGAGCTCCATGAGGGACAGCCTGATCAACTTGTATCTCCCCCAGCGCTTAAACGGTGCTTGACAAGTAGTAAGCGTTTAACACATACCATAGCAAAATATGATTTCTGTAATAATAATGTTGGTATTTGTTAAGCGCTTACTATGTGCCGAGCACCGTTCTAAGCCCCGGGGGTGATGCGGGGTAATCAGGTTGTCCCATGTGAGGCTCACAGTCTTCATCCCCATTTTACAGGTGAGGGAACTAGGCCCAGAGACGTGAAGTGACTTGTCCAAAGTCTCACAGCTGACAAGTGGCGGAAGAGGGATTAGAACCCGCGTCCTCTGACTCCTAAGCCTGGGCTCTTTCCCCGAGCCACGCTGCTTCTCCTGATCCCCACATTTCCTCTTCATTCATTCATTCATTCATTAGCATTTATTGAGCACTTACTATGTGCAGAGCACTGTACTAAGCGCTTGGAATGAACAAGTCGGCAACAGATAGAGACAGTCCCTGCCGTCTGACGGGCTTACGGTCTAATCGGGGACCAGCCCAGGGGTCTTCACCAGCCCAGGGGTCTGACCTTGGCCCGGCTTGGTTATCTATTGCCTATCCCTAACACCAGGAATGGCTAACCATCGACACTGTTAGGATTAGAACCCAGGTCTTCTAAAATACCACATCTTTATTGTTTTTCTGCTCACCTCAGTGCTTGGAGCTGGGGTTCCAGGGCTGCTGGAATGCTCACACTGAGCACTCGATAGGTTTCCTGGTTTTCTGGGAGTTTTTACAATTAAGAATAATAACGTCGGTATTTGTTAAGCGCTTACTATGTGCAGAGCACTGTTCTGCCATACGATCCGTCAGAGCTGGCACGCCTGGCCCTTTAAGAACCCTAATGACTAAAGACATTCAAATCCACAAGGCAAGGACCTTGTTCTCCGCAGCTACTGTGTCTCCCTCCCCCACCAACTGCGAGTTGCCATCTGGTACTGAAAACCTGCGCTTTCTGCATTTCCTTTTAGAGGGACAGATTGGTGGCTTTCTAAACCTAGAAGGTTGAATAATCTCATTACGGGTGGGGGGATGCTCAAAGATTAGAATCTAATGCCGCCTGGTGGAATTTTACCTCACGACTGGAGGCGGCGGAACAGTCTGCTTAACTGAACTTTCGGGTTTTTCCGGGAAGGATCAGGTCGCTGGAGAGTAAACGCCATCTTCGTATTAATGTCTGTCTCCGCCGTTTCGACTGTAAGCTCGTTACGGGCAGGGAACGAGCAGCAGCAGGCCCTGTGGGTAGAGTGTGGACCTGGGAATCAGAAGGACCTGAGTTCTAACGTCAGCTCTCCCCCTTTCTACTGTGTGTGGCCTTGCGAAAGTCACTTTGCTTCTCTGGGCCTCAGTTATCTCATCTGTAAAATGGGGGTTAAGACTGCGAGCCAACCTGACTGGCTGGTAACTACCCCAGTGCCTGGCGCATAGTAAAACCGCTTAACAAATATCGTAACGTGTCTGCTAATCCCGTTGTGCTCTCTCAAACGCACAGTACATAGTAGGCACTCGATAAACTAAGCACCGTGGCTCAGTGGAAAGAGCCCGGGCTTGGGAGTCAGAGGTCATGGGTTCGAATTCTTACTCCGCTGCTTGTCAGCTGGGTGACTGTGGGCAAGTCACTTCACTTATTTGTGCCTCAGTTCCCTCATCTGGAAAATGGGGATTAACTGTGAGCCTCACGTGGGACGACCTGATGACCCTGTATCTACCCCAGCGCTTAGAACAGTGCTCTGCACATAGTAAGCGCTTAACAACTACCAACATTATTATTATTATTATTGTTATTATTAAACGCCATTGATCGAATGATCTTAAAATGTTTTTGTTATGCCCAGCTCACATACTTTTAACACTGAAGTTTCTTAAGCACTGAGGTAAATGCGTGAAAACTGAATTGAATCATGGTTCCTGTTGCTGTTCTACCCTTTACTTGCCTTTCAGTTGGGCCATTTCTCAGCTGGATGTGAGCTCTCTCTACCTTAGACGGTAAGCTCTCTGTGGGCAGGGAATGAGTCTGTTTATTGTTGTACTCTCCCAAGCGTGCAGTACAGTGCTTTGCACACAGTAAGTGCTCAATAAATACAATTGAATGAATGAATGGATTGCTGGAATTCAGAAATCCAAAGGAGTTAAGGAATTGAACACCTCAGTTTCTTTCCTCCCGACCTGTCATCTTCATCTGTCTGAATTTATTCATTCACTCGTATTTAATTAAGCGCTTACTGTGTGCAGAGCACTGTACTAAGCGCTTGGGAAAGTACAACAATGAACAATGACATTCCCTGCCCACAGTGAGCTCACAATCTAGAGCAGCATGGCCTAGTGGCAAAAACACGGGCTTGGGAGTCAGAGGACGTGGGTTCTAATCCCTGCTCCGCCATTTGTCTGCCATATGACTTTGGGCAAGTCACTTCTCTGTGCCTCAGTTACCTCATCTGTAAAATGGAGAGTGAGACTGTAAGCCCCACGTGGGACAACCTGCTTACCGTCTATCTACCCCAGTGCTTAGCACATAGTAAGCGCTTAACAAATACCATAATTATTATTATTACTGGGGGGGGGGAAATACATCGATGCAAATAAATAAAATTACAGATAAATATGTAAGGCTGCGGGGCGCAGAAGAAAGGGAATATCAGCTTAGTTCCTGACCATCTCAGGACAACTTTCCCCCGCAGTTGAATTCATTCAATAGTATTTATTGAGCGCTATGTGCAGAGCACTGTACTAAGCGTTTGGAATGTACAAATCGGCAACAGATAGAGACAGTCCCTGCCCATTGACGGGCTCACAATGCCACGTGCACGATGAGACGCTCGGTACTTCCTCCCGTTTTATTGAGCACCTACCGCGAGCAAAGCACTTGGGAGAGCACAGCGGATTGAGAAGGTCCGACTTTCACTCCCGTACTCCTTCTCCACCCGTTTCAGCGAGAGCTACCGTTAAGCCACACTTTTTATCCCCTCAAGGTATCGCCCAGAGATGCACTGCTATCAAGTACCACTTCTCCCAGCCCATCCGCTTACGGAACGTTCCTTTCAATTTAACCAAGACGATTCAACAAGACGAGTGGCATCTGCTTCGTAAGTACCCAAGGGGAGGAGGGGTCACGGTGGGCAAGGAGCTTCGATAGAAGACACGGGAGACAGAGGAGGCGGAGGAAAACGTGCAAATTGTGTTCAAGATTATTCATTCACTATTGAGCACTTACTGTGTGCAGAGCACTGTACTAAACACTTGGGAGAGTACAACAGAATAGTGAACAGACACATTCCCAGGCCACAGCGAGCTTACGGTCTAGGGGGAGGAGATGGATGCTAATAGAAATTAATAAATTACAGATATGTACCTAAGTGTTGTGGGACCGGGAGGGGGGAATGAATGAAGGGAGCAAGTCGGGATTGTAACCCACCACAGATCTTTTTGGGAAGGGAATGAACATTTTCTCCACTCTCCAAAAGGCAGCTAGTTTTTTCCGTTTGGCACTCTGCGGGGTGATGTTCTCCGAGAATGGGAACTAAGGGCTACGTTTCCATGTAAAACGTTCAGTCCCTCCAACGCGCTAGTCAGCTGTGTGACCTTGGGCAAGTCGCTTAACTTCTCTGTGCCTCAGTGACCTCATCTGTCAAATGGGGATTAAAACTGTGAGCCCCAAGTGGGACAACCTGATCACCTTGTATCCCCCAGCGCTTAGAACAGTGCCTGGCACATAGTAAGCGCTTAACAAATACCACAATTTATTTTTATTGTTTATTTATTCTTTGGGATTCACAAAAGGCCCATTCTTCCGGGATGTGATTTTGCTTTATGGCCCATCCTGAGGAATTTTTTGAATTAAAAAGCTGTCCGAAGAAGGAATCAGAAATGTGGTTAGCTTGAGTTTGGCTTCACATCTATGCCTCTCTGAGGCTTGGGATATGGTGGCCCCAGGAAAAGGACACTTAATGGAAAGAACACTGGCCTGGGAGGCAGAAGGACCTGAGTTTACTCTCCAAGCCCTTAATACAGTTCTCTGCACACAATAAGTGCTCAATAAATACGACTGAATAAATGAATGAATGTAATTCTATTGCTGGCTCTGCCATTTGTCTGCTGTGTGACCTTGGGGAAGTCACTTCACTTCTGTGGGCCTCAGTTACCTCATCTGGAAAATGGGGATTGAGACAGTGAGCCCCATGTGGGATGTAGAAGCAGCATGGCTTAGTGGAAAGAGCCCGGGCTTGGGAGTCAGAGGTCGTGGGTTCTAATCCCGGCTCCGCCCCTTGTCAGCTACGTGATGTTGGGCAAGACACGTAACTTCTCTGTGCCTCAGTTTCCACATCTGTAAACTGGGGATTAAGACTGTGAGCCCCACCTGGGACAACCTGATTACCTTGTAGTTACCCCACTGCTTAGAATAATGCTTGGCACATAGTAAGTGCTTAACAAATACCAGCATTATTATCATTATTAACCCGACTTGCTTACATCCACCTCTTAGTACAGGATCTGGCACACAGTAAGCAGGGGAAGCAGCGTGGCTCAGTGGAAAGAGCCTGGGCTTCGGAGTCAGAGGTCATGAGTTCGACTCCCGGCTCTGCCACTTGTCAGCTGTGTGACTGTGGGCGAGTCACTTCACTTCTCTGTGCCTCAGTTACCTCATCTGGAAAATGGGGATTAAGACTGTGAGCCCCACATGGGACAAGCTGATTCCCCTGTGTCTACCCCAGCGCTTAGAACAATGCTCGGCACAAAGTAAGCGCTTAACAAATACCAACATTATTCTTATTAGTAAGCACTTAACAAATACCACAATTACTATTACTGTACTCTCCCAAGACCTTAATACAGTGCTTTGCACACAGTAAGTGCTAAATAAATATGATTAAATGAATGAATGAGTGAATAGATGCTGGGGGTCTCCCTTCCTTCCTCCAATGCCAACCGTTTTTGTGTGTTTCTGCTTTTCTGTCGTGGACCAGACTTGAGGAGAATCACCGCAGGCTTCCTGGGCATGGCCGCCGCCGTGCTCCTCTGCGGCTGTATCGTGGCCACGGTCAGTTTCTTCTGGGAGGAGAGTCTCACCCAGCATGTCGCGGGACTTCTCTTCCTCATGACAGGTACGGGCCAAGCTTCTCGCCGTGGGGACACATCCCCACTTCAAGTGTTCCCCGGGAATATTAACCCCCAATGTGGGTTTTGCTCCCCAAAGACCTCAACTTGCCTTTAGACTGTAAGCTCGTTGTGGGCAGGGAACGTGTCTGCCAACTCTGTTACACTGTACTCTTCTAAGCACTTAGCACAGCGCTATGCACACAGTAAATACCACTGATGATGATGATGATGATGATGAGCTCCTATCCCTGGGGTCCCTGCTGCCCCCCCACAATCTACAGCTCCTGCCTGGTCCAGGTGTGGCTCTTCGCTGGAAAACATCAAGTAAGGAAAGGGACTTTTTGGACCACTCTTCATCTTGGTCCGTGAGCATCTTTACTTGGAGATAGGGCAGGGGGTGGGGTGGGGGGCAGTAAACTGTGAAAACCCCTGAAAGAGAGAAAATAAATACTCCACATCGTGTGCTGCAGGGGGCAGATACTCTTCACTGGCCAATCTTGTGTTTTTTCTGCATCCCACTACTGTCTTGTGCCTCAGAATTTGGGAAAACTATATGGCGCGAAGGGGTCGATCCTGGGGCCACTTGCCACTCATTCAAGTGAATTTATTGAGCACTTACTGTGTGAAGAGCACTTTACTAAGCTCTTGGGAGAGTAAAATACAATAATAAACACATGGGAAGCAGCGTGGCTCAGTGGAAAGAGCCTGGGCTTTGGAGTCAGAGGTCATGGATCCGACTTCCGGCTCTGCCCCTTGTCAGCTGTGTGACTGTGGGCAAGTCACTTCTCTGTGCCTCAGTTACCTCATCTGTAAAAAGGGGAATTAACTGTGAGCCTCACGTGGGACAACCTGATTACCCTTTATCTACCCTAGCGCTTAGAACAGTGCTCTGCACATAGTAGGCGCTTAACAACTACCAAGACTGAGCTTACAGTCTGGGGGGAGGGGCGGGGGGAGACAGACATTAATACACATAAATAAATTACAGATAAGTATATAAGTGCTGTGAGTCTGGAAGGGGGGACGAACAAAGGGAGCCAGTCAGGGTGACGCAGAAGGGTTGATCCTGGGGGGTTTAAAGAGCAGAATTTCCTTCTTAAATCACCACCTAGCCATTGTGCCCATCCAGTGTTGGGGGGGGCGGGGAGCAGTGGTGGAGAATGTTGGGGGTGGGGGAGGTGCCTGCTCTTATATTCATTTATTCAATCGTATTTATTAAGCACTTACTGAGCACCTACTGTGTGCAGAGCACTGTACTAAGAGCTTGGGCGAATACAATATAACAATAAACAGAAACATTCCCTGCCCACACTGAGCTCGCGGTCTAGAGGACGAGCTTACCATCTAGAGCAGCGTGGCTCAGTGGAAAGAGCCTGGGCTTCGGAGTCAGAGGTCATGGGTTCGATTCCCGGCTCTGCCACTTGTCAACTGTGTGACTGTGGGCGAGTCACTTCACTTCTCTGTGCCTCAGTTACCTCATCTGTAAAATGGAGATTAAATGTGAGCCTCACGTGGGACAGCCTGATGACCCTGTATCTCCCCCAGCGCTTAGAACAGTGCTCGGCACATGGTAAGCGCTTAACGAATATCAACATTATTATTATTAATATTATAAGAGGACGGTATCTCTACCTTCCCCCACGTCTTTTTCGGTCTTCCCTGACTGGACGGACCCTCCGCCACCCCCCACCTCTCTGCCCCCTCTGTGACGGGTGCAGAAGTGTGGCACAAATGTGCGCAAGTGTGGGAAGCCCAGGGATTTGGGGCACTACTCCTTCCCTCCTTTCCCCATGGTTCCAGGAGGTGGAAGCTCACTGGAGGCCGAGGGACAGAGACTGTGTCTAATTCCCACCTAGGAATTCTCTCCCAGAGCTTACTCCAGTATTTTGCATCGGTAACCCCATAATCGTGATTATTACTACCGTTGGCTCAGAGAGGTCGGGCTGAAACTCAACGGCTTTTCGGTCTGATCTCAGAGGGGTGTCAAAGGGGAGGTATTAGAGAAGCGGCATAGCTTAGTGGAAAGAGCACAGGCTTGGGAATCAGAGGATGTGGATTCTAATCCCAGCTCCGCCACTTGTCCGCTGTGTGACCTTGGGTAAGCCACTTAACTTCTCTGTGCCTCAGTTATTCCATCTGTAAAATGGGGATTAAAGATGTGAACCCCGACATTACCTCGGATCTACCCCAGTGGTTAGAACAGTGCTTGGCACATAGTAAGCGCTTAACAAATACCATCGTCATCATCATGTATGAACCAAGATGAGCGAATACCCAAATTAGCAGCTACATCAAATATGCAGCAGGTTGGTGCTTCATTACTGCTGCCCCAAATCTAGAGCAATTCAGAATAAACTTGTTTAAACTTCCCTCGGCCTATCTTGCAGCGGCTAATTTAATTGATTATTTATTATGCTATTATTAAGCGCTTACTCAGTGTCAAGCACCGTTCTAAGTGCCGGGGTAGATACAAGTGAATCAGGTTGGACACAGTCCCTGTCCCACATGGAGTTCACAGTTTTCAGTAGGAGGTATCGAATCCCCATTTGACACTTGAGGAGAGTGAGACACAGAGAAGTTAAGCGACTCGCCCAAGACAACACAGAAGTCAAGCGGCAGAGCTGGGATTAGAAGCCAGGTCCTGCGATTCCCAGGTATGGGCTCTGTCCACCAGGACATGTGACTTTTAGGTAAAATGGCTGAGTTAAAGCATTAGACTGTAAACCTAAAGACGGGGAGTGCTCCCCTTTTGCCAGGCTCTGAAGTGTAATCACGTCGAATTGCAAATTCGAAAAAGCATCGCATAAGTGCCGGGGCTTTTCCCCTCTCCCCTTTTTAAGGTGGGAAAGTAGACTAAAACTTGCTGGTTAAAGTGTTTAGCTTTACTTCACTACACAAAACCACCTCTGCGTCAGCAAGTTCAGCAGAAAGGGGCAAGTTTGAACAACTGAAAACCTCTGGTGAAGTGGAGGCTGGATGAGAAAACTAATAATAATAATAATAATAATGTTGGTATTTGTTAAGCCCTATGTGCAGAGCACTGTTCTAAGCGCTGGGGTAGACAGGGGAATCAGGTTGTCCCACGTGGGGCTCACAGTCTTCATCCCCATTTTACACATGAGGTAACCGAGGCACAGAGAAGTGAAGTGACTTGCCCCCAGTCACACAGCTGACAAGTGGCGGAGACAGGATTCGAACCCATGACCTCTGACTCCAAAGCCCAGTCTCTTTCCACTGAGCCACGCTGCTTCTCTATCACACCCAATGACAAGACTGGGAAGGGACTTTAGCCATTAATGTTGCTTTTCTCACAAGTATCAAATGTATGGAAAACCTCACCTCTCAACGAGGTAGTCAAGTGCTTAGGACAGTGCTCGGCACACAGTAAGTGCTCAAGGAATACCATTTTTTTATGGTATTTGATCATTTGTTACTGTGTGCCAGGCACTGGGGTAGATACAAGCTAATCAAGTTGAACACAGTCCCTGCCTCACTTTAATTCCCCTTCTACTGATGAGGTAACTGAACCACAGAGAAATGAAGCGACTTACACAAGGTCACACATCGGACAAGAGGTGGAGCTGGGATTAGAACCCAGGTCTTTCCGACTCCCAGGCCCAAGCTGCTTCTCCGTTGATTGACGGCGAGGTTTTCCATGCACATAACCAAGGCGTCCGCCTTCTGGGTTGTGGTGCATCGGCTTTATGTTGTGGTCATTTGGGCCATAAATGGGTCCTGCATATAAAACAAAACAAAAATGCTCTGCAGGCACTCTGGAACACGACTGGCAGGTGTGAGAGGGTGTGAGGACTTTTATTCCAACCACTATAGTTAGAACCGAATCCTTTATGCGGCTTCTCGGTTTTGGAGTTTCAGCATTGAGCTTTGTCCTTCGTGACGGGAGATCCATTATCATCCGGGATCAAGAGAGGCGTGAATCTTAATGTTAATAGTGATAATAATAATAATGTTGGTATTTGTTAAGCGCTTACTATGTGCAGAGCACCGTTCTAAACGCTGGGGTAGGTAGAGGGGAATGAGGTTGTCCCACGTGAGGCTCGCAGTCTTAATCCCCATTTTACAGATGAGGTAACTGAGCACAGAGAAGTTAAGTGACTTACCCACAGTCACACAGCTGACAAGTGGCAGAGCTGGGATTCGAACTCATGTCCTATAATGGTACTTGTCTCCTGCTGCGGAGTTATTTCTGACTCATAGTGACACCATGGACACATCTGTCCCAGAACGCCCCACCTCCATCTGCAATCGTTCCTGTAGTGTGTACATAGAGTTTTCTTGGTAAAAATAAGGCAGTGGTTTACCACGGCCTCCTTCCGCGCAGTAAACTCGAGTCTCCGCCCTCGACTCTCTCCCGTGCCGCTGCGGCCCGGCACAGGTGAGTTTTGACTCGTAGCAGATTGCCTGCCGCTAACTAGCCACTGCCCAAGCTAGGGATGGAACGGGTAGGCCTCTGCTTGACTCTCCCTCCCGTAGCTGAGACTGGTGGAGGACTGGAAATTCTCCAGGTACCCTGCTGAGAGGGTAATAATGTACTAGTATTGCCTTTAATGCCTTTAGGAAGCAGCGTGGCTCAGTGGAAAAGAGCCTGGGCTTCGGAGTCAGAGGTCATGAGTTCGACTCCCGGCTCTGCCACTTGTCAGCTGTGTGACTGTGGGCGAGTCACTTCACTTCTCTGTGCCTCAGTTACCTCATCTGTAAAATGGGGATTAACTGTGAGCCCCACGTGGGACAACCTGATTCCCCTCTGTCTACCCCAGCGCTTAGAACAGTGCTCTGCACATAGTAAGTGCTTAACAAATACCAACATTAATATTATTGAGAAGCAGCGTGGCTCAGTGGAAAGAGCACGGGCTTTGGAGTCAGAGGTCATGGGTTCGAATCCCGGCTCGGCCACTTGTCAGCTGTGTGACTTTGGGCAAGTCACTTCACTTCTCGGTGCCTCAGTTACCTCATCTGTAAAATGGGGTTGGAGACTGTGAGCCCCACGTGGGACAACCTGATTCCCCTCTGTCTATCCCAGTGCTTAGAACAGTGCTCGGTACATAGTAAGCGCTTAACAAATACCAACATTATTATTATTATTATTTAATTTGTATCGCTTTCTACTGTTCCATAGTACTTTCACACCACGTCTCATTTCATCCTCACCGTATTCTTGTGAGGTGTGTGGAGGCAGAGATTAATACAAATGAGGAAAATGAGGTCCGGAGAGGGGCGAATTGCCCCAAGTCAAACAAGGGATGTGAGCTTATGCATGCTTAGCAGCAGCGGCTAAGAACTGGCAGAGAAATAGAGGCTACTCCCCTCCAGGAGGGCATCTTTAAAGCAACTTTTGATAGGATCAATCGATGGTGTTTATTGAGCGCTTACTGTGTGCAGAGGACTGTACTAAGCGCTTGGGAGAATGCAACACAGTTGGTAGATACGTTCCCTCCCCGCAATGAGCTTACAGTCTAGAGATGAGCTTACAGGCTAGGATGTTGAAAGAAAAAAATAATTTACCTTTTGAGTATCAGCCAACCGGAAGCAATGCAAGGAACTGTCAACACAAAGGATTTTGGGAGACTTCACCAGGGCAGGAGTTGCCGATTCAGTTTTAGGCGAAAGAAGTCCTAGCAGTTTTCCAGGCCCGAGTCCGATGTATTCGAGAAGTAGCTTGGCCTACTGGAAAGAGCACAGGCCTGGGAATCAGAGAGCCTGGGTTCTAATCCCGCTCCGCCTTTTGTCTGCTGTGTGACTCTAGGCAAGTTACTTCACTTTTCTATTCCTCAGTTTCCTCATCTGTAAAATGGGAGTTAAGACTGTGAGTCCCAGGCGGAACAGGGACTGTGTCCAACCCGATTAGCTTGGATCTACCACAGGGCTTAATAAACTGCTTGGAACATAGTAGTTGCTCAACAAATAACGTTGAAAAAACAAGCAAAAAAACCCATCTAAATTTAGTTTAGGTTTGGGCTTAGAAAAAATATTAGAAGGAGAATGAGAGTATATTCTTTTCAGATTTAAAATAGGAGAGGGAAATGGATTTATGAACCTGAGACTAAATGTCTGATCCTCAGCTTTCTTTTAGGAATTCTACTCAGGCTTGTTTTTGTTGTTGGGAGGAGAAGGGGAAATCAAGATTAAAAAAAAATTGAACAACATAAAAAAACCCCTTGAATAGCATGAGAAACCGCAGAGCAGCATGACTTACTGGATATTGCCTGGGCCTGGGAATCAGAAAGATCTGGGTTCTAATCCCAGCTCCCCGACTTGTTTGCAGAATGACCATGGGCAAGTCACTTCACTACTCTGTACCTCGGTTACCTCCTCTGTAAAATGGGAATGAAGGCTGTGAGCCCTATGTGGGACATGGACTGTGTCCAAGCTGATTAACTTGTACCAACTGCAGTGCTTAGTACAGGGTCTGGCATGTACTTAACCGATACCATAAAAAAAATCCTGGCTCTACCCTTTCTTACCATGTGACGTAGGGCAAGTCACTTAACTTCTCTGTCCCTCGGTTTTCTCAACTATAAAATAGGGATTAAATATTTGTTCTCCCTTCCCCTTAGACCGTGAGCCTTGCGTGAGACAGGGACTCCGTCAATAATTGTGGTATTTGTTAAGTGCTGAATATGTGTCGATTCCTGGGCTAAATACTGCAGTAGATACAGGATAATCACAGGGACTATATCTACCCTAGCGTTTAGCACAATACTTGGCCAGAATAAGCACCTAAAAAATACCACGACTGTTGTTAGGGAGAGGAGGACACAAAGGTGGAAAATCCCAAAGAAATTGAGGTCCAGGTTCCGTTTAACATCCTGCATCGTTAGATGAGTTTGGGAGAGTTTCCTTGGCTGGCTCAAGGGGGAGGGAGTCCTAACAGTATTTTTAAGCATTCTTAAAGCCTCTCTGATCTTTCTATAACAATCCTGAAAGTCATCTGGGACCTGAAAAACCGCTGCCTCCCCAAGCTCTATCTTTTTAGAAGTCAGTCAATCGTATTTATTGAGCGCTTACTGTGTGCAGAGCACTATACTAAGGGCTTGGGAGAGTACAGTATAACAATAAACGGACACATTCCCTGTCCACAACGAGCTTACAGTCTAGATGTCCTCGAGATCAGGGATTCAACTCCCTCCCAGCTCTCAATTCCAGGCCCCAGACTCCATGGTTAGCATCAGTGCGGCTTCCAAGCTGGAGCTTTGAATAACTACAAATTAGTCGGTTCCCCTGCAAGTCCCTGAGGTTAAGGTGGTCAAATAGGGTGGGGGGTGGGGGATGGATGGGTGGTCTTCTGGTGCAGGAGCGGTAATGATTAATAACTGTGGTATCTGTAAAGGGTTTTCTCTGTGCCAAGCATTGTGCTAAGCGTCGGAGACAAGACAGATGCCATGTGAGGCTCCCAGTCTAAGCAGGAGGGAGAACAGGTAGTGAATTCCCATTCTGAAACCGTTCAAATTCATTTCTTAATCGTAGTATGGGTGCTAAATATGCCAAATTTACTTGAAAAACTGCCTCACTTTTTTGGCATAATTTTCACAATCCAAAAATAAAGGAAAGGTTAATTCATGGGGAATTAAGCCTAGCAATAGAGAGAGGAAAAAAGAAAAAAACAGAGGGGAGAAGGAAGAAAGAAGGAAGGAGATACTTAAGACCGAGCTCTTAATTCGGTTGCACTCTGCATAGTCCGCATAGTGCTGCATACACTAGGACCTGAAGTAATCATGCAACCAAGCGATTAGTACAGTGCTTTGCACACAGTAAGCGTTCAGTAAATAAGATCGAATGAACCCCCCATCCCTTTTCCTCTTGCAGCCTCCGCGCTGGCTTCAAAAGCCAAGTCCAGGGGCAGGAACCTGTATCCACAGTATTCACAGACCCTGCTGACCCAGCTGCTCTGACCTTGTTGTTTTTCAGGGCTGTTTTGCACCATTTCCCTATGCACGTACGCGGCCAGCATTTCCTACGACCTGAACCGGCTCCCCAAGTTCATTTACAGCCTGCCCGACGACGTGGACCACGGCTACAGCTGGTCGACGTTCTGTGCCTGGTGCAGCCTGGGCTTCATCGTCACGGCCGGGGGCCTCTGCACCGCCTACCCGTTTGTGAGCCGGACCAAGATGGCGCACCTCAAGTCGGTCCGGGACTCGATGGTCTGACCGGTTAGGGGAAGTGGTTGGTTTCCAAGCGCCCGGCAGGGCACGAGGCTACTGGCGGAAAGGGAGAAGTGGCCTAGTGGCCAAGCACAATACTCCTTCTTTCTCCAAACCCACCATCTCCCACCAGGCAGGAGACTCGACTTGAACTCCGGAAGCTCCCCGAGGACGACACTACTGTGGAATCAAGTGCTTTAATTAACTATTTATGCAATCCACCGTAACGTCCGTTAGGGCGTCCAGCGGACAGAGGGCGGGGAGTTTGCTGGGTTGAAGACTGGAGAAAATCCTCAAGGACAACTTGGACCCGTTTGTTTATTGCGGAAAAAAACGTGTATATAGTCATTGCCTGAGGAAAGCCTTTCTATCTGTAAAGTGATCCACAAGAATGCCAGTGAGCTTTTTTTTGCCATGTTCCAAGCTTGTTGAATTTCTCTGTGTCCTTTTAACTTGACCTTAACATTCCTGCAAGTTTCTTGTGCGTTCACACCGGCCGAATGTTTCTGTCCTCTTTGTGGGGATTCGTCAAAGAGGGGTTCTGCCCGGTTGGCTTTTTATTTTGGAGTGTCTTCTCTGTCTTTTTTCCCGGAACCGAAATGATGCGCGAACACAAACTCAGCTCTGTAGGACATGTTCGGTGGTCCCTATGCAGTACTGTTTGAAGTCATGTCTGTTGTGCAAGTTCGACCTCTATGTCGACTGGATTTCAGTATTAAATGGCCCCTTCACTGGTGTGTTGTGTGTGCATGACGGGTAAAACTGCAGTACGGTGTCGACCTCCGGCATCTCAGGTGAATAGATTAAAGTGTACGTGTCATTTCCACTAAAAAGAACAAAAACCCCAAACTCTTTTCGGCTTTATTTAGGGGCTAATTTGATGAGTTTAGTTATTTCGCTTTGCTATGGGTACTAAGTGCTTACTAAGTGTCAAGCACTGCATTAAGCACTGGGGTAGATTCAAGCTTATCAGTTTGGGTGCAGTCCATGTCCCATAGGGGCTCACAGTTTTAATCCCCATTTTACATATAAGGTAACTGAGGCACAGAGAAGTTAAGGGACTTACCCAAGGTCACACAGCAGACAAGTGGCAGAGCTGGGATGAGAATCCAGGTCCTGATGACGTCCGGGCCCGTGTTCTATCCACTAGACCAAGCTTTTTCTCTGGAAGTAAAGTAGCATTATGTGAATGGGGTTCAGCACACCAAAGCTAAAATGGAGATTCCCTTCTGCCAGACCAGCTGTGGGTTAATAATAGTAATTACAGTGGTATTTGTTAAGCGTTTATTATGTGCCAGGCACTGTACTAAGTGCTGGGGTAGATGTGAGGTAATCGGGTGGGACACAGTCCCTGTATCATATAGGGCTTGCAGTCTTAATCCCCATTTTACAGATGAGGTAACTGACGCCCGGAGAAATTAAGTGACTTCACCAAGGTCACACGGCAGACGAGCGGCAGAGCCGGGATTGAGACCGTGAGCCCGTGGGACAGGGACTGTGTCCAGTCTGATTTGCTCGTATCCATCCTAGCAGTTAGTACAATGCCTGGCACTTAGTAAACACTTAACAAATACGATAATAATAGTAATAATAACCCAGGTCCTTCTGACTCCCATGCCCGTGCTCTATTCACAGGCCATGCTGGTCCTTGAAGCTTTTCTTGCATTATACTACCACAAATAATCTATTTATAAAGGTCCCATAACTGACCTTATAATCCCAAGAGAGAGAAATGCCTAGCAGCGATGCTGCTAGAGGTCAGATTGGGAAGCTGGACATTTTGAGCTCAGTAATACAATGTCTCTCTATAAATACCGGCCTCTCTTCATGCTTCTCGAAGTAATCAAATCCTATGCTCAGGAGGGTGACTCGTCTTCAGTCCTGATGCCCCTCTTCAGGTAGGCGGTGGCCAGGGCCATTGGCAGGAGAAGATACCCAGGCTTCCCTTCCAGCCAAACCCATCAACCAGTCAATGACTCTCCCAAGCGCTCAGTACAGTGCACTGCACACGGTAAGAGAGCTCAATAAATATAATTGATTATAATAATAAGGAAGGTATCTGTTAAGCGCTTACTGTGTTTCAAGCACTAAGCACTGGGGTAGATAACAAGCTAAAGAGGTTGGACACAGTTCCTGCCCCACATGGGGCTCACAGTCTTAATCCCCATTTTACAGATGATGGAACTGAGGCACAGAGAAGTGAAGTGACTCGCCCAAGGTCCTACAGCAGACAAGTAGAGGATTCTATTCTATCTTCATGCTCTATCCACCAGGCCATGCCGCTTCCCTTAAATTGACATTTACTGACCAGCTACTGCATGCAGAACACAGCCTTGCTGTCAAGGAGCTTGCAAGCAAATGAGACAGGCAGACATGTTATTAATAAATAATAATAATAACGGTACTTGTTAAGCGCTTACTATATGCCGAGCACTGTTCTAAGCACTGTTCTAAGTTAGGTTGGACACAGTCCCTGTCCCACCTAGGGTTCACACTCTTCATCCCCATCGTTCAGACGGGGTAACTGAGGCACAGAGAAGTGAAGTGACTTGCCCAAGGTTGCGAAGCAGACGTGGCGGAGCCGAGAACAGAACCCAAGACCTTCTAACTCCCAGGCCTGTGCTCCATCAACTAAGCCCCACACGGCTTAGGAGTCTGAAGGACCTGGACTCTAATCCCATCTCTGCCACTTTGCTGGGTGACCTTGGGTAAATCATGACCACTCTGTGCTCAGCCACCTCATCTGTAAAATGAGGATTAAGGCTGTGAAGACCCATGGGGGACATGGACTGTGTCCAACTAGACTAAATTGTATCTACCCCCAGCCCTTAGTAAAGTGCCTGGTTTATAGGAAGCACTTTACAAATGCCATAAAAGAATAGTGGGAACAGGAAGAGCAAAAATAAAACTGGAATTGTACTTTCCAAGTACTTAGTACAGTGCTCTACACGAGGTAAGCGCTCAATCAATACGATTGAATCGAATGAATGAAGCAGCAACAATGTTTGGATGAAATAGAATTTACTTCACATACTCTTGAAGAGAGGAATATTAAATATTAAAATTAATATTATGCTTCCACAACCAAATAAGTGACTATTGCCAGTCTTTAGCAACCTCCCTTACCAGCCCAAGAACCATGTTCAGGATTATGGTTCTTGTCCCCTCTAGACTGTAAGCTCGTTTTGGGCAGGAAATGTGTCTACCAACTCTTATCTCCCAGGTGCTTAGTACAGTGCTCTGCACACACATCCAGCGTTCGGTAAATTCCACTGATGGACTGATCAGATACTTTTGTTTCATGGAGGCAGGCCAAGTCTGATTGGAGAACCACTTCAGTTTTGACTATCTCGTCTGATTCCTTTTTGCCAGACTGGCTGCGGATTATTGGGTCTTTGTAGCTTTTCTTCCATTACACTTTACTATAAATAACCTATTTTTTAAAGGCCCCATAAATCTGAACTCATTATACCGAGAGAGAGAAAACCACATTCGGAGAGACGCTGGTAGAGGTCGGGTTTGGAAGCTGGACACTTTTTGGGTAGTTTCCAATCTGCTGTTTTCCGGGACAGGTCAGGATCTCTGGCTCCTCTAAGCAGTCATTTCAGAAGACGCAGAGGCAGTGGAGAATGACTAATGCCAGCCAGGTTAGCTGGCCCCATCTCTGGACTTTCCGGCGGCCCCGGGAAACCGGTGTCAGCGGAGGACGCAGCTACGGCTCAAACTTCGGACTGGAGTCGATTCTGGCTCCCTGCTGCAGTGCCATTTCTGCTCAAATAAGAGGCGGAACAGGAAAATCTTGGGAGGTCTGAGAGTCAATACACTGTGTGCTGGAGAAGTAAACAATCAGTGATATTCAGTAGTTACCGTTTTTACAACACTTTAATAATGACACTAATAATGATGACAGTATTTGTTAAGTGCTTACTTATTTGTTAAGCACCGTTCTAAGCGCTGAGGTAGAGACAAGATAATCAGGGTATCCCACATGGGGCTCACAGTCTTAATCCCCAGTTTACAGATGAGGTAACTGAGGCCCAGAGAAGTTAAGTGACTTATCCAAAGTCACACAGTTGACAAGTGGCAGAGCCGGGACTAGAACCCAAAAACTCTGACTCCCAAGCCCGCGCTCTTTCCACTAAGCCATGCTACTTCTACGGTTGGATGGCCTGGTGACAATAAATGGGCCTGGGAGTCAGAAGGCCCCGAGTTCTCATCCTGGCTCCTCCACTTGTCGGCTGTGTGCCCTCGGGCAAGTCACTTAGCTTTTTGGGGCCTTGGTTACCTCATCTGGAAAATGGGGAGAAAGACTGTGAGTCCCATGTGGATCATAGACTGTGTTCAACCTGATTACCCAGCTCTTAATACAGTGCCTGGCACATAGTAAGTGCTTAACAAATACCATAAAAAAAGAGAATACCATGCAAGAGAGTTGGTAGACATGTTCTCTGCCCACAGTAAGCTCAAGGCCTAGAGAGAGAGATAGATTTTGATCTAAATAAATGTGTCTAGGAGATGCCCTGGGCTCTCAGACCATCCCATTTGAGAAGCTTCATTTGTGCAGCTTCGACTCCTGACGGGAAGTTTCCCAATTCCACGAACATGCAGTTCTTTCCTTTTCAGGTTTACCCATTACAGGATTTTTTAAAATATTTGCTAAGCGTTTACTATGTGCTAGGCATAGTACTAAGCTCCGGGGTAGATACAGTCCGTGTCCCACATAGGGCTCACAGTCTTAATCTCCATTTTACAATTGAGGTAACTGAGGCACAGAGAACTAAAGTGATCTGTCCAAGGTCACCCAGCAGAAAAGGGCAGAAGGGGGTCCTTCTGTCCCCCAAGTCTATGTTCTATCCATTAGGCCACACTGCTTCTCATTGGGACTTTTCAATCCTGTGCACAGTGGTTCTGTCTGGGTCTCGGGGCAGAGGATTCAGGTTAGACTTCTTTTCCCTCTTGTTCTTGATGAGGGGAGGGAAAGGAGAGCCGGTTTTGGCCACTTGAGAAGCTACCCTACACCTCCTCGGTTTTCATTATGGGGACGGAGATTGCAATAATGAAGGGGGAAACCACCAGGCACCCACTCAACGGTGACAGATCTGTCCAGGTCAGTGAGTCTGATCAGCCCAAAGAGAGAACCAATAATAACTCTTGTAGCCTCTGCCTCATTTTTCTTTCAGGCTGTTGTGTGCAGGAAAAGAAAAAAAAGTGGAAATGGCTCAGGTGAAGTGACTTGGGTGGGCAGATGAATCAAAATTGCTCATTCTGAATTAGGGAAAGACTTCTAATTCAGGGTCAAAACCAAAGCAGCAGCTTTTAAATGGGGATTTTTCTTTTTACCCCTAACTGAGAGCCGGGGGAAAGTTAAACAACATCCACCCGCTGGGAGGGGGGTTCACTTCTATTTCTCTTTTGGAGGGGATCCCCAAATCAGGAAGGCTGCAGCAGCCTTTGCCGCATTGAAGATTTTTGCAGTAAACAGATTGTTGCTACACCCCTTTAGGTCTTCTTTGGGACTTTTAGAGGAAACTAGGGCTCTGTACAGGTTTGATGGCAGGCAAAAAAAGGAAGAACAGAGGGTTAGCCATGAGAGGAAGGATAATCAGTCAGTCAATCGTATTTATTGAGCGACTACTGTGTGCAGAGCACTGTACTAAGAGCTTGGGAGAGTATAACAGACACATTCCCTGCCCACAACGAGCTTACAGTTTAGAGTCACAGGATTTAGGTCTGTTTCACCCAGACTCAAGTGATCGGAGGCAGAGGTGAAGTCACACGGGTGTTCCCAGCCAAGAGTGAGTTCTTGTAAAGCGAGTCAACTGGGAACTGAATTCTGGAGGCCAGATACAAGCAAATCACTCCCAAGATTGGCCTTAAAACACCTCCCACCAGCATTCCAATCCCCCTCTTAGATTGATTCTCTTCAAAGTGTGCCCACCTTCCGGTCTGGGTCAAGTTCCTCTGATTTTTGGTTCTACTTAAGGTCGTGTGTTCTTCCCCCTCTGGGCTTTCCAGACAAGCAGTTGCGTTCCCAGGGTGATGAATTATCACTCACCAGCGGCCCCCTCGTGTAGCAGAGAAGGGCCGAGCCACGAGCTGAGTGCCGGGACTCGGTCACGAAGAAGAACGGGGAGTGGACCACCGACAATCTCGGTCCCTGATGTCTCAAATCGAGGAAATCGATTTCCTCATTGCTTGTATCAGCATCTCGGTTTCCCTGAAGAGATGCTCGCCTACGTGAGATTGTACTCCAAAAACAGAAGCGGCGTGGCTTAGCAGAAAGAGCACAGGCTCGGGAGTCAGAGGTCGTGTGTTCTCAATCCCGGCTCCGCCACTTACCAGTTCTGTGACTTTGGGCAAGCCACTTCTCTGTGCTTCCTTTACCTCATCTGTAAAATGGGGATTAAGACCGTGAGCCTCACCTGGGACCTGATTACCTATCTACCCCAGCGCGTAGAACAGCACTTGACACATAGTAAGCACTTAAATACCATTACTATTATTATTATTATTGTTAAAAACGTAGTTGCTGGAGAGAGAAAGAGAACAGATTTTCTCTGGCCTTCTGAGGGAGAAGCTTCAGTTGACAATTTTTGACTTTGGGAGCATGGTAACTGGCTCTCTCTGCCTCACTCATGAGTATATTTTTATTACCCTATTTATTTCGTTAATGAGATGTCCATCCCCTTGATTCTATTTATTGCTACTGCTTTTGTCTGTCTCCCCCGATTAGACTGTAAGCCCGTCAACGGGCAGGGATTGTCTCTATCTGTTGCCGAATTGTACATTCCAAGTGCTTAGTACAGTGCTCTGCACATAGTAAGCGCTCGATAAATACTATTGAATAGTCTCCTGCCTGCCAACAGGAGCAGTAAGAATGCATTGATCAGTCTGAGTTTCCTTAACCACAGCACCTAACATTCAACAGTCAAGAAAGTCACTTCTCCCTCAAATGGGATTTCCTTTCACCCCCTTGCTTCTTTCAAGTGACAGACACAGTGAAGAAATTAAGATTTTTCACAGACAGACAGCACAAATTCTTCCTAGAAAAATAGGTTTTATTTTCCATGGTGCAGTAGAATAGAGATGTAGTGCACTGATTTTCTTAAAGAAGCTACCCAGTGCAGCAAGAATAAAAATTTCTCTTGCTCAGCAAAGGAAATGGAAGACTTAAAAAGAAATCTAGATTCTTATCAGAGCAGCTCTAGTGAGAGCTATCACGTTTAGAAAAGCACATTTCTCCAAGAATCAGGATTCACTTTGTGACATCATACGGCTGTCGGCTGATAAAATCAGTCAGTCAGTCGTATTCGTTGAGCGCTTACTGAGTGAAGAGCACTGTAATAAGCACGTGGGAGAATACAAGATAACAATAAACCAGTGGAACAGATTGGTTTCTTTTATTTTATGGCTCTTCTAACTACTCAGGTATATATAATGTTATCTCATTCTGAATTGGGGGAAGACTTCTAATTCAGGGTCAAAACCAAATAAGCAGCTTTTAAATGGGGAAATTGTTTTTACCCCCGAGAGCCGGGGGATATATGATGTTACCAGGGGTCACCGATATCCTTTCTGGAGCCCTTTCCAGGATCCACTCCCAGTGCTCTGGTCGTGACAAAGCTCCTCTCCCACCCTGCGGATTCTCTAGCCAACTCCGGGCCCATACACGGGGTTTTTATGTCTTCAAACCTCTTTCCGGACTCCTGCGGGTGACTCTCTCTCTCCTCTGGCCTCGGAGCCTATGTTGAACATCGGTTGCTACCAACAGGTGGTAGAAAGAGAGAACAGACGGTCTCTGGCCTTGTGAGGGAGAAAACTCTTTTGCTTCCTCAGCCCAGGCCGCTCGCCAATCCACTGAGGGTCCTGCTGGCCTTCTGCCGGTGCCTACAATCCTCCTCGGCCCGCTGTCCCTGCTTGATTCCATCCTGTGAGCTCCTGTGCATCTGTCACCACCCTCGTTTCTCCCCTGATAACTCAGTGTGACCTGTGCCCTGATTCCTGCACTTTTTTTTCCAGGTCTGAGCAGTGGCAGGGACAGCACAGTGCTCTGCGCCCAGTAAGCGCTCAAATACAATTGAATGAAGCTGTCCACTAGTAAAACCGACGACTGCTTCATGTTTTCAGAGAGCACATTTTGAAAAGCCAATGAGATTTCATCCCCTTGATTCTATTTATTGCTATTGTTTTTGTCTGTCCGTCTCCCCCGATTAGACTGTAAGCCCGTCAGAGGGCAGGGACTGTATCTGTTACCGATTTGTACATTCCAAGCGCTTAGTACAGTGCTCTGCACATAGTAAGCGCTCAATAAATACTATCGAATTAATTTCCTTCAAGCAGAAGATCGAATTTAAATTCTGAGGCCTTCAATAGGATCTCATTTTTCCTCTTCATATTACAGACACTATAGCCATTCCTCCCACTCTGTTTAAAATTTGGAATTCCATTGGCAGGCAAAACTCTAGGAAAGCGGGAACTCTTGAAGTGAGGATCCCAGCCTGCTACCCACAACAACTTCAGTGGATGGTACTAAGCTGGAAGTTCTAGTCCTGGAACCAACAGCCTTTCTTCACCGTGACTAACTATGGAGATTTGAAGAGGGTGGTGCTGTCAGTGACGTATTTATCGGTGTGTATATGGGGAGGGACAGAAGGAGGGGAAACGCAAACTGGCTGATGAAGCCAATAATCCCACCCCCCTCGGTGGGAAATGAAGATTGCCTCTCGCTGCCCGGACTAAACTACTGTTCCTCCAGGGATAATGAGTTGCGACCTAGCAACTTGGCCCAATTTAAGCAACCTACTTCAGTCCGAAAGATGTATCTTCCTGTATTTATGGATGAAGGCCTCTGTTTTTCCAAGACTAACTCCATAGCACTCTTCCACTACCAGTCTGTCCAATGGTGACGCCATGTCTCGGCCACTCAGTTCCGAGTCTTGAGGTGAAGAGGAGGTGATCTCCGGGATTCTAGATTTTCCTTCGGGATTCAAATATTTCCCATTTTCAATATTACTGGTCCTATCACCTTGGGAATCCGAAGGGCTGGAGCTTTCTTTGCAACCTTTAAGGTGCCTGTGGAGTTCTTCGCTGAGGAGCAAGACGACGGTTCCTCCGACCCGAAGCACTCTGTAGCAAGAGGAGAGAATTGTTTTCTGTCAACATCCGCCTTGGCTACTAAAAATTTTAGGTGCCGCTCTTAAAATATTGTTAGATGCTTCTTTATGTTCAATTACAACCTTAAACCCCAAATTCTCTAATTGAAACAGTCTAACCTCATACCGTTACCTTCAATCACCGTAATGCATGTCGAGGACCAAAAGTCATCGAGGGGAGAGTCCAAAGAATGGGTAGAAGCAAAGGGAGAGAGAAAGCTGACAGCGTGGCTCAGTGGAAAGAGCACGGGCTTAGGAGTCAGAGGTCATGGGTTCTAATCCTTCACTTAACAAATACCAACATTACTATTTCACAGAAGCCCACCCCATCATGTAGTACGGCGTAGTGCATAGAGCACAGAACTGAGAGTCAGAAGGTCATGGGTTCTAATGTCGGCTCTGCTACTTTTCTACCGTGTGCCCTTGGGCAAGTCCCTTCACTTCTCTAGACCTCAGTTGTCTCATCTGGCAAATGGGGACTGAGACCGTGAGCCCCTCGTGGGACAGGGACCGTGTCCAACTGGATTTGTCTGTATCCACCCTGGTGTCTGGTACAGTGTCTGGCACAGAGTAAAGTGCTGAACAAATACCATTAATGATTATTACTATTAAGCTGAGACTCCCACAGTGACAGGAACTCCAGAAACAGACGGTGGGAGGAGGGATGGAGAGGGAAGGATGGCAAAGGGAAGAAAGGGAAGCCTACGATAGGTCTAGCTCGATTTTTTGGCAGCCTGGAGCCCTTCCTGCCCGTGGCTATCACTTGGTAGGCTCTGCTTCTGCCCTCCATTCAGGGTACTTGCCTGGTGCTCCCCCAATGTTTACCCCCCCACCATGTTTACCTACCCCCCCGCCCCGACCCCATCCCCTGCTCAGGACTAGCTGGGCTGCCAGGGGCCAGGCTACTTTACTCAAGTGGGCCGGACCAAGCTGAAGGTGGCCCGGTTCTCATTTTCTGGAACCCCTGTGGCGCTCACAGAGCTATGGGGGTATGATCAGTGGCCCCCGCCCGTAAATAAGCGTGGGCGGGGAGAGGGGTTAAAGCGATGATTCTGGGTTGGGAAGTCGCCCTCTTTATAGGGCCAAGCAGCGATGGTTTCACAGCACAGGCTGTTGCAAGGCTGGCACGTGCCCTGTGCCCGTCTCAGGATGGCATGGCAAACGGCAGGAGCCGCCAGCGCTCGCTATAACCAGTGTTTGAGGTTAACAGGATGGCATCTGCTCGATCGATACAACAGATAAAATCGGCCGGCGTGCTACTGCCACCAGTGTGATTTCCGGTGGCCAGCTGAGGGACAATACTGACTACGGGGCACTGCTTATAATAATGTTGGTATTTGTTAAGCGCTTACTATGTGCAGATCATTGTTCTAAGCGCTGGGGTAGATACAGGGTGATCAGGTTGTCCCACGTGAGGCTCACAGTTAATCCCCATTTTACAGATGAGGTAACTGAGGCACAGAGAAGTGAAGTGACTTGCCCGGAGTCACACAGCTGCCAAGTGGCAGAACCGGGATTCGAACCCATGAACTCTGATTCCCAAGCCTGGGCTTTTTCCACTGAGCCATGCTGCTTCTCACCCGCCTGTTTCCTTGCCATCTGAAAATCCTTCACATTCAAGACTTCTTTAATGTTGCTAGAAAGTTGATGCAGGAGAGGGAAATAAGCAGCACGACTGTTTAAGGCAGTTCAGAGCAAGGTGGTCTTTTACGATTTCTAGAGTGGTTTTTAATAATAATAATGATGGCATTTGTTAAGTGCTTACTATGGGCAAAGCACTGTTCTAAGCACTGGGGGGGTACAAGGTGATCAGGTTGTCCTACGTGGGGCTCACAGTCTTCATCCCCGTTTTACAGTCGAGGTAAATGAGGCTCAGAGAAGTGAAGTGACTTGCCCAAAGTCACACAGCTGACAAGTGGTGAACTCCCCCTTTGCCCTCTGCTCCCCCTCTACCCCCCTTCACCTCCCCTCTGCTAAGCCCTCTTCTCCCCACTTTCCTTCTGCTCCTCCCCCTCTCCCTTCCCCTCCCCTCAGCACCGTACTCGTCCGCTCAACTGTATATATTTTCATTACCCTATTTATTTTGTTAATGAGATGTACATCGCCTTGATTCTATTTATTTGCTCTTGTTTTAATGAGATGTTCATCCCCTCGATTCTATTTATCGCTATTGTTCTCGTCTGTCCGTCTCCCCCGATTAGACCGTAAGCCCGTCAAAGGGCAGGGACTGTCTCTATCTGTTACCGATTTGAACATCCCAAGCGTTTAGTACAGTGCTCTGCACATAGTACGTGCTCAATAAAGACTATTGAATGAATGAGAGTGGTGGAGCCGGGATTAGAACCTATGACCTCTGACTCCCAAGCCCGTGCTCTTGCCACTGAGCCACACTGCTTCTTGATCAAGTCTTTAGGGTGACAATACTACTCCTATGTGAAATTCTTTTTTAATACTAAACACTAACCTTTTATAGAACGCGGAGCCAGTTACCAACTTTCTCTGGAGAATATCTCACTGCTGACATGAAAACTGGACAGATTCCCCCACAGAAGACTTCAGATTTTAACATCCGTTAAGAAATCAAGAGGGGAAAAGAGCAACTATTCATAGAATAATATTCACTCAAGTTCTTGATACGCAGGGGGAAAGTGATATTTTGTATTTACTTTCCCCACATCATCACTCCATTGAACATTATAGTTTTTCCACTGGCGGTTATTCAATTTTCACTTCGATATTCAGCGATTTTAAAGAACGCTGAGCAATCCAGAGAGATTGCATGGTATCCTGGAAGATTACGGACAGTTCGGATAACTGTCCTGGCACTTAGGACTTGGAAAGAGCCTGGGCTTGGGAGTCAGAGGTCATGGGTTCGAATCCCAGCTCTGCCACTTGTCAGCTGTGTGACTGTGGGCAAGTCACTTCACTTCTCTGTGCCTCAGTGACCTCATCTGTGAAATGGGGATTAAGACTGTGAGCCTCACGTGGGACAACCTGATGACCCTGTATCTACCCCAGCGCTTAGAACAGTGCTCTGCACATAGTAAGCACTTAAATAACAACATTATTATTATTAGAACAGTGCTTGGCACATAGTAAACACTTAACAAATGCTATTATTATTATGACACATATTAGCCCACCAGCCCTGGCCTTTCCCTCCATCTTATACGATCACTTTTCACTTTCCAAGGGAAAAGTATAATCAGACCATAACACTTCTTTTTATCTGAACCCGTCTCTGATGCTGTCAACTGAGCCCCTGCTCAGATCCCAAGGATGTGCCATTTCCTCGGAAACTCGATTTCTCACAAAGATGATAGCCGAACTTCCCTGCCCCTTTTGGTTCAGCAGAGGTGCCTTTCTGCTTTTCAGAGCCTTGCTTATGTTAGGGGAAGCCTCTCTAGAAAGGCCACAAAGACTAAGCCCCCACCTTTCCTCTTCTTCTACTTCTATCTGTGCCTTGCTCCCTTGGTTCCTTCCCCCCTCCCAGCCCCAAGCACTTACGTACATGTCTGTAATTTATTTATTTAGATGTCTATTTAGACTGTAAGTTCATTGTAGGCAGGGAATATGTCTGTTCACTGCTATACTGTATTCTCCCAAGTGTTTAGAGCAGTCCTTTGCACATGGTGAGCACTCAATAAATATGGCTGGATGATCAAAGAGACGCAGGCATTCTGAACTAACTCCACTAAGGAAACCTAACTCTATGATAGCCTTCCTGATCACTCTAGGTTACTGACGCGCCAAATCTAACCTTCTCTCAGAGTCGGGGAGAGGGGACAACTCCGGTAGATGAGGTGGGGTATGGTGCTGCCTCTCCCATAGCAATGATAATTATGGTATTTGTTAAGCGCTTTCTATGTGCCAAGCACTGTTCTAAGCGCTGGGGCAGATACAAGCTAATTACTGAGCACTGACTATGTGCAGAGCACTGTACTAAGCGCTTGGAATGTACAATTCGGCAACAGATAGAGACAATCCTTGCCCAACAACAAGGCTCACTAATCAAGTTGGGCACTGTCCACATCTCGCGGGCAAGGCAGATTACAAGCTAATCAAATTGGACACCGTCCATGTCTCGTATGGGGCTCACAGTCTAAATCCCCATTTTACAGATGAGGTCACTGAGGCACAGAGAAGTGAAATGACTTGCCTACGGTCACACAGCAGACAAGTGGAAGAGCCGAGATTAGAACCCAGGTCCTCTGACTCCCAAGCCCGTGCTCTTGCCACTAGGCCATGCTGCTTCCATATTAGGAGGTAATTATTTTAGCTTGCTGGAGAGGATGGGGGGAAGAAGCCAGGTGACCTAGCAGACAGAGTACGAGCTTGGAAGTCAGAAGGACCTGGTTTCTAACTCCAGCTCTGCCATCTGTTGGTTGTGTGACCTTGGGCAAATCACTTTACTTCTCTGGGTCGCAGCTTCTCATCTGTAAAATAGGGATTAAGTCTGTGAGCCCCCTGTGAGACGAGGACGGTGTCCAACTTGATCAGTGAGCCCGTTGATGGGCAGGGGTTGTCTCTATCTGTTGCTGAATTGTACATTCCAAGCGCTCAATACAGTGCTCTGCACATAGTAAGCGCTCAAGAAATACTACTGAATGAACGAATTAGAACCCAGGTCATCTTACTCCCAGGCCCCCCCTTTTTTTTTTCCATTAGGCCAGGCCGCTACATATTCTCTTCCAGCATTTAGTACAGTGCTCTCCACCCAGGAAGCGCTTAATAAATATCATTACTACAATCATGGGAAACACTTCTCTGTCAGGGCCAAAAAACCTTTAAAGAGGGCTCTAGTACTATCGCTAGAGGTCAGAATTTAGAATAAAATGAAAGAGGCAACGGGAATTTAGGCTGGACCTCTCCAAAGAAAACGGATGAGGAGAAGATTATCGCCAAGGCCCGACTCTGCTGACCCTGAAACCCCAAACTTCCTTTTGTCCCACACTGAAATGTGTACCGCCAAAATTTTCACTTGTTTCTTGAGGACTGAGTCCAGAGAACCCCTGGCTGGTATTCTCCCCATCAAGGCTCTCATTTCTTGAAAGCGTTAATAAATAGCCCCTTGCTTGGCCTTTTCAGGCTCAACAACCGCAAATCCTTTAACCTATCGCCTCAGAAGCAAACAATATTTATTGAGGGTCTTGTGTGTTGCTTCCTGTCCTAAGGGTTTGGGCAAATACAACTGAGGTAGAATACACAGTCCCTGCAGATAAGGAGTTTACAATCTCACAGGAGGGTGGTGCAGATACAAACAGTTAACAGCGAGGGGGAGGAGGAGGAAGGATAACATTTAACTGAGGTAGGAAGAAGGAAAGAAGGAACGGGGGATAAAGAAGTGAATGAAGATGAAGTGCACATCATTTTTTTGTACTGGAGTACAAAAAGGCTAATCAGGCTGGACACAGTCTAATTCCCACACGTGGGTCATAGTCAATCTCCATTTTACGCGCAAGGTGAGGCATAGAAGTTCAGTGATTTGCCCAAGGTCAACCAGTAGACGAGTGGTGGAGCTGGGATTTGAACCCAGATCCTCTGATCCTCGCTCTGTGATGTAACCGTTCTGTGACCTTGGGTAAGTCACTTAACTTCTCTGTGCCTCAGTTCCCTCACTGGCAAAACGGCGATTCAACACCTCTTCTCCCACCAACTTACACTGTGAGCCTCATGGGGAACCTGATTATCTTGTGTCTAAGCAGCGTGACTCAGTGGAAAGAGCACAGGCTTGGGAGTCAGAGGTCATGGGTTCGAACCCTGGCTCTGCCACTCGTCAGCTGTGTGACTGTGGGAAAGTCACTTCACTTCTCTGTGGTTCAGTTACCTCATCTTTAAAATGGGGGATTAAGACTGTGAGGCTCACGTGGGACAACCTGATGACCCTGTATCTACCCCAGCGCTTGGAACAGTGCTCTGCACATAGTAAGCGCTTAACGAATACCAACATTATTATTATTACCCGAGTACCTAGTACAGTGCTGGCACAGAGTAAGCACTTAAGAAATACAACACTAATTATTAACGGTTCTAGGACCCATTCATGAAGAGCTCTGTTATATCCATCTTCTATCCTCCCTTTGGAAACCCATCATTTTGATGAATTACTGGAAAGTCACCCCAAGGTCTAACACAGTTAAGAAACCAGATTTACCTTTTCATTTCTTGAAGAATGCTCTCGATGTCTTTTCCTATCGTGAACTTTTTCCCAAAGGGCACATCGGAAATGATAACATCAAGCCTTCCTGATGGGAATGGCAATTCTACAAAACAAAAACCAGAATACTATATTATTTGTAAATCAATCCCACAAGAAATTAAACTTTATAGAAGGAAGCCTTGGTAAAACGCAATTTCAACTACAGGTTCCGCTTTTCCCTTTGAGTGCAGGAGACGGGAGTACTTCTGTTTTTATTTACTCGTATTGATGACTGTCTCCCCCACTCCAGACTGTGAGCTCCTTGCGGGCAAGTCACTATTTAATAATGTTGGTATCTGTTAAGCGCTTACTATGTGCCGAGCACTGTTCTAAGCGCTGGGGTAGACACAGGGGAATCAGGTTGTCCCACGTGGGGCTCACAGTCTTAATCCCCATTTTACAGATGAGGCACCGAGAAGTGAAGTGACTTGCCCACAGTCACACAGCTGACAAGTGGCCGAGCCGGGATTCGAACCCATGACCTCTGACTCCAAAGCCCGCGCTCTTTCCACTGAGCCACGGTTTACTGTTGTTCTGTACCTTCCCAAGAGGTTAGTACAGTGTGCCGCATAGAGTAAGTGCTGAGTAAATACGATTGCATCAATGACTCAGTGTAGAGGCAAGAGAGGTTTTCTCTTCCCTATTCTCTGTTCCAGAAATGCCAGAAGGGACTGAGAAGGTCCTGGTGCGAGCTGCAACTTGCCTCAGGGGACCCCACTCCAATTACAATTAATCGCAGCTCGCCCCACCCCCAAATCAAGGGAGAAAATGTTTCAGTTTCAACATATGGCATTTTCCACACCATGGTTCAGATTTCAAATATTTGCCGTGATTCATCCTTGAAGCAGCATGGCTGGAAAGAGCCCGGGCTTGGGAGTCAGAGGTCATGGGTTCGAATCCCGCCTCTGCCACTCGTCAGCTGTGTGACTGTGGGCAGGTCACTTCACTTCTCTGGGCCTCAGTTCCCTCATCTGTAAAATGGGGATGAAGACTGTGAGCCCCACGTGGGACAACCTGTTTACCCTCTATCTACCCCAGTGCTTAGAACAGTGCTCTGCATATAGTAAGCGCTTAACAAATGCCAACATTATTATTATATAATGGATAGAGCATGGGTTTGGGAGTCAGAAGGTCATGGGTTCTAATCGCAGCTCTGCCACTTATCGGCTGTTTGACCTTGGGCAAGTCATTTAACGTCTCTGTGCCTCAGTTACTTCATCTGTAAAATGGGGATTGAGATTGTGAGCCCCACATAGGACAAGGGACTGTGTCCAACCTGATTTGCTTGTATCCACCTCAGTGCCTAGTACAGTACCTGGAACAGAGTACGCGCTTAAATACCATTATTATTACTATTACTACAACCTGATAGGTAAATTATTCTGTATTTGGTAAATCTGAGGCCCACAAAGTTGAGTCAGAACCCACTTTTGAAAAACCAGCTGACTTTAGAGCATACGAGCCAGGATAGAAGTTATCACTTTTTAGTGAAGAAATCTATGGGAACTTTGCTTCTCTTCACAACCTCCAGAATAATCCTGTCCACTTTTTAAGTACTTGGATTCATTCATTCATTCAATCGTATTTATTGAGCACTTACTGTGTGCAGAGCACTGTACTAAGCGCTTGTAAAGTACAATTCGCCAACGGATAGAGACAATCTCTACCCAACAACAGGCTCACTGTCTGGAATAGAATCTTGGATCTGTTCCTGACTTACAACACATACCAAATCTCAATGATTATGGTCCCCTTGAGTGAAGTAATTCTGTGTCTGTTATACTGTACTCTCCCAAGCGCTTAGTACAGTGCTCTGCACACAGTAGGTGCTCAATAAATACAATTAATTGACTGGATTCACTCCGTGAAATCTGGCTATATGAAGACATATGGAGGGGGTTCCTGAAGTCACTCTTTCTTGGAAAATCGTGATATTAAATTAGTATTTTCTGACATATATCATTTAGACTGGAAGGATTCCTGAGATCCACATTCTTTAAGATGAGTCAATTTAATAGAAACGACTTGGCTTTACTGATGTACATAGCAGTAATCTATTTCACTGTCTGTCTCACCTCTGACTGTGAGCTCCTTGTGGGAAGGGAATATGTCTATCAAATGTTATATTCTAATAATAATAATGATAATTATGGCATTTGTTAAGCACTTACCACGTGCCAAGCACCATTCTAAGTATTCTCCCAACCCCTTAGTATAGTGCCCTGCACACAGTAAGTACTCAATAAATACGATTAATCGACTGACCCATTGGCAGATTCTTTTACTGGATGGGTTCCATTGTTGGGTTTTTTCTAAGGGAGATCTGGTTCTCGCAAGGAACTGGTTCATTCAGCCACAGCAGAAGACATTTTCAGGTCCAACGGTTTACCACGATACGGTGTAAACCCAATTACCTGGCTAACCGGAGTAGCTCCTGCCTTTCTGCTCAGATACCATTTGATCTGAGTGAGTGACAATTCCTTGCTCCCCCAGACAGAAACTGAATCTGGATTAAAAAACAGAGCTATGCAATTTGTTTTTCTTCTGAGTAGAGATGTTAAAGTCAAAGTTGGGAGTATTTGCCCCTTTTTCCTGGTGATTGTTCTGCTTTTCGTTTGAAGGCATGGCCCAACGTCACTTCTAATGATCAAGCGGGCTGGGTACAAATTCAGGAAAATGAAAGCATCATCGGCAAACTCCTTCTCTTAATCAAGTCCTTCAATAAACTGTGAATTCTCCAGTTGTCCAGAGGGTTCCGCTGAGAATAACTTAAGTCCTCCAGAGAGTTAGTAATGTAGATAGGGACCAAAAGCGGTGTCAAGCTCAATTAATCGGTCGCATTTATTGAGCGCTTATTGTGAGCAGAGTACGTATTGAGTGCTTGGGAGTGTACAGTATAACAGTATAACAGAATTGGTAGACACACTCCCTGCCCACAGCAAGGTTAGCCTAGAGGGGGAGACAGACATTAATGTAAATACGTTAGACATGCAAAAAAGTGCTATGGGGCTGAGGGAGGGGTGAATAAAGGGAGCAAATCAGGATGATGCAGAAGAGAGTTGGAGAAGAGGAAATGAGGGCTTAGTCAGGGAAGACCTCTTTGATGAGATGTGCCTTCAAAAAGGCTTTGAAGGTGGGGAGAGTAATTATCTGTAGGATATGTACAGGGAGGACGTTCCAGGCCACAGGAGGACATGGACAAGAGGTTGGCAGTTGAGGATGGAGGAGAGATCATCTGATTTAGTAAGAACATCATGGATGACCTCCGAGAGGTTAAGAACATCATGGGTGACCTCTGAGACGGCAATTTCTGGGGAATGAAGGGGATGGAAATCTGATTGGAGGGGGTCAAGGAGAGAACTGAGGAGAGGAACGTGAGACAATGGGAGTAGACAAATTCCTCAAAGATTATGGAGGGGAATGGAAGGAGGAAGATGGGGCAATTACTGGAGGGAGCCATGGGGTCAAGGGAGGGTTTTTTTTTTTTAGGAGAGGGGAGACATAAGCATGCTTGAAAGCAGTGAGGGAAAAGCCACTGGAGAGCGAACAGTTGAAGATGGCAGGCAGGGAGGGAAGAAGGCAGAGGGCAAGTGCTTGGATATAGTGCAAAAGGACTGGGTCAGATGCGCAGTGGAGGCGGTGGATTTGGAGAGCAGGCAAGAGATCGTCTCTTGAGATACTGCTGGGAAAGATGGGAGAGTTGAAGAAGGGGCAGGAGGAAGGAGGGACTGGAGAGGAGCAGAGAAGATTTTAAAATCACACCTGAGAGTTTGAATTTCCTCAACAGAGTAGGTGACCAGGTCAATAGGGACTAGGAATGGGAGAGGCAGTGGGACAGAGGGTTTGAGGAGGAAGTTAAACATTTGGAACAAGTGGCGAGGGCAATGAGCTTGGGTGTCAATAGGATGGAGAAATAATTTTGCCGTGCAGAGGAGAGGGCAGAGCTAAAAGAGGCAAGGATGAACTGGACCAGGTCATCCTCATATCTAATAATAATGTGTGGTACTTTTTAAGCACTGTTTTAAGCGCTGGGGTAGATACAAGGTAATCAGGTTGGACACAGTCCTTGTCCCTCATGGGGCTCACAATCTTGATCCCCATTTTACAGAGGAGGTAACTGTGGCACAGAGAAGTGACGTGACTTGCCCAAGGTCACACAGCAGACATATGGCAGAGCTGGGATAAGTTCTTGTCTGTCCGTCTCCCCCGATCAGACCGTAAGCCCGTCAAACGGCAGGGACCGTCTCTATCTGTTGCCGACTTGTTCATTCCAAGCGCTTAGGACAGTGCTCTGCACATAGTAAGCGCTCAATAAATACTATTGAATGAATGAATGAATGAATGAACACACGACCTCTGGCTTCCAGGCCCGTGCTCTTTCTACTTTCTACTGCGTCTCATTTCTCATCTAGATTTCTGCGAGCAGCGCTCTGTGGTTCATGCCCAGGAGTGAAGGAAGTGGACTGTGGGGAGGTGATCCAGGGCTTTGGGTTACTTGTATGAATCTGACCAAGAGCACAGGGGAGCTAGTGAGCTGAGTTCAGCAGAGAGTTCAATCTATATTCTTTTCCACCTAGGACAGTGGACTACTGCAAAAATAGTACATTAGTTTATTGCTTGGTAAAATTCTGCATTTCCAGTTCATGCAGTCCGTATCTTTCCTTAAATCTGTAAAACTCTGGATTTGGAGCATTTCTTAAATGAGAAATGGCCATTTGATTTCATTACAGAATCCACCTATGAACATTTGACACATAACGGCTAAATCCTGCAAGTTATTTCTTTTTTAAATAATGATATTTGTTAAGCGCTTATTATGTGCCAGACACTGTACTTGAGTGCCGAGGGAGATACAGGATAATCACATTGGACACAGTCCACATCCCACCTAGGGCTCAGAGGCTTAATTCCCATTTTGCTGATGAGGTAAGTGAAGCACAGAGAAGTGACTTGTCCAAAGTCACAGAGCACACAAGTGGCAGAGCCGGGACTAGAACACAGGTGTTTTGACTGACAGGCCCACGCTCTTTCCACTAGACAACAGTCCTTCTCTAAAACATTCCCTGGATCTGTCCCTTCCTTTCTACTCTAACAGCTGTCACCCTGCTCTAAGCTCCCGTCCTATCCTAGTTAGACATCGCGATTAGAGCACGGGCTTGGGAGTCAGGTCATGGGTTTTAATCCTGGCTCCGCCACTTGTCAGCTGTGTGACCATAGGAAAGTCACTAATCCTCCTTGACCTCTCAGCTGCCTTTGACACCGTAGACCATCCCCTTCTCCTCCGCACCTTATCTCACCTTGGCTTCACGGACTCCGTCCTCTCCCGGTTCTCCTTTTATCTCTCTGGCCGTTCATTCTCCGTCTCCTTCGCGGGCTCCTCCTCCCCCTCCCATCCTCTAACTGTTGGGGTTCCTCAAGGGTCAGTTCTTGGCCCTCTTCTGTTCTCCATCTACACTCACTCCCCCGGTGAACTCAGCCGTTCTCACGGCTTCAACTATCATCTCTATGAAGATGACACACAGATCTACATCTCCGCCCCTGTCCTCTCCCCCTCCCTTCAGGCTCGTATCTCCTCCCGCCGCCGGGACGTCTCCACCTGGATGTCTGCCCGCCACCTAAAACTCAACATGGCCAAAACTGAGCTCCTCATCTTCCCTCCCAAGCCCGGTCCTCTCCCTGACTTCCCTATCACCGTGGACGGTACGACCATCCTTCTCGTCTCTCGGGCCCGCGACCTCGGTGTCATCTTTGACTCGTCTCTCTCGTTCACCCCACACATCCGATCCGTCACCGAGGCCTGCCGATCTCACCTTTATAATATCGCCAAGATCCGCCCTTTTCTCTCCACCCAAACGGCTACCTTACTGCTACGGGCTCTCGTCATATCCCGGCTAGACTACTGTGTCAGCCTTCTCTCTGATCTCCCTTCCTCCTGTCTCTCCCCGCTCCGGTCTATTCTTCACTCCGCTGCTCGGCTCATCTTCCTGCAGAAACGCTCCGGGCCTGTCACTCCCGTTCTTAAAAACCTCCAGTGGTTGCCTAACGACCTCTGCACGAAACAAAAACTTCTCACTCTGGGCTTCGAGGCTCTCCATCACCTTGCCCCCTCCTACCTCTCTTCCCTTCTCTCTTTCCACTGTCACCCTGCACGCTCCGCTCTTCCTCCGCCCACCTCCTCACCGTCCCCCGTTCTCGCCTTTCCCGCCGTCGACCCCTGGCCCCCGTTCTCCCGCGGTCCTGGAATGCCCTCCCTCCTCACCTCCGCCAAACTCATTCTCTTCCCCTCTTCAAAGCCCTGCTGAGAGCTCACCTCCTCCAAGAGGCCTTCCCACACTGAGCTTCCCTTTTCCCTCTGCTGCCTCTCTACCCCCCCTTCACCACCCCTCAGCTAAATCCCTTTCCCCCCCTTCCCCTCTGCTCCTCCCCCTCTCCCTTCCCCTCCCCTCAGCATTGCGCTCGTCCGCTCATTTGTATATATTTTTATTACCCTATTTATTTTGTTAATGAGATGTACATCCCCTTGATTCTATTTATTGCTATTGTTTCTGTCTCCCCCGATTAGACTGCAAGCCCATCATTGGGCAGGGACTGTCTCTATCTGTTGCCAATTTGTACATTCCAAGTGCTTAGTACAGTGCTCTGCACATAGTAAGTGCTCAATAAATACTACTGAATGAATGTAAAGTCACTTAATTTGTCTGCACCTCAGTTATCTCATCTGTAAAATGGGAATTAAGACTATGAGCCCGACGTGGGACAGAGACGGTCCAACCCTATTTGCTTGTATCCACCCCAGTGCCTGGCATGAAGTAAGCGCTTAACAAATACCATAATTAGCAGCCCTCCTCCAGCTTCTCCCCTCTTCAGTCTAAGCGGCTGCCCAGGTCATAGTCTTGAAAAGTTACTCAAATCCCATCTCTCCACTCCCCCAATATCTCCAACTGCGGCCCGATACCCCTGGACATCAAACCAAAACTCTTTTCTCTTCACAAGGCACGCTTCCAGCTTTCTCTATCCTATATTTGGCCTCTCTTCACCTGCTACTCTTTAGCTCACACTCTGCATTCTTTACCAAGATCACTCGTGTCCATTTATTGTTCTATTGTACTCTCCCAAGCACTTTGTACAGTCCTCTGCACACAATAAGCACTCAATATATATGGCTGAATAAATACAATCGAATGAACCTAACTGTACCTATTTTTTCCCTCGTTCATGCAGTTCATATTGTTCATTAAAGATACTGTTCTTTTCCGCAAACCTGGCCTCCTTGCTCCTCGTGACCCATCAGACTCGAGTTCTTCACGGTGAGAAATGTTCTCAAAGTATTAAACGACCCATCCTAGAGCAGAATGTGGACTAGATTTATGGAACTGTGGCGGACGTCTTTGTTTTAAAAACGTGGAAAAAAATGCGGATTATTTAAACACTGTTATTACTCTTTCGGGTACGTTTGAATATTACATAAGAATTCTCATGTCTTGAGAAGACCTGATTATAGGTTTTCCTGACCTACAGTTTTGTGTTCCGACACATTTTAGCCCAAAAGAAACACGCTTTGTTTCATTTAAATATACTTGTGATTCAAATACTTTACCTATCACAGAGACTTTCAGAAGCTCAATTTTATCCATCAGGCCCGCGGCATTCACATTGTCCCGTGCAACCTGCAGCTGTGAATTACTGATGTCAGTGCCCAAATAATTTGCATCCTGAGGAGAGACAGGAAAACAGGTAAAGATTCTTCACTGCGGAGAAAATTCATTTGAATTTCATTAGATGCTCTAAGTGGGAGAGATTGGTAATCCATTCTGATATTCACTTCAGATGCTGGGATCAAAAGACATTGTATAAGAAAATTTAAGACATTTAATGCTATTTTAAAAGCCAAGAGTTTTTAAAAAAAATCACGTTTGTGCTGCTGAATGCTGAATGCTGCTGAAACAACACTGCCCTTTAATCTCCCTTGGCCCCAAAGCATAGAGACTCCTTTGCCCCAAAGCATAGAGACTCCTTTGCCCGGGATCTAATACATGGGTTCGGATTGACTCAAGATACGTGGCAAGCAATCAAAACTGAGGTTGCGTGGCCTAGTCGTCAGAGCACGGGCCTGCGAGTCAGAAGGACCTGGGGTCTAATCCCGACTCTGCCATTTGTCTCCTGCGTGACCATGGACAAATGGACGAATCACTTCACTTCTCTGTAACTCAGTTAGCTCATCTGCAAAATGGGGTTTAAGACTGTGATCCTCATATGGGACATGGACCGTGTTCGAACTGATGAGCTCGTATCTACCCTAGCGCTTAGAACAGTGCCTGGCACATTGGAAGGAGTGAATCAATACCATAAAAAGAGAAAAACCCCCACCAACTTACTGGCCATTCTTTTGCGGCTTCCAAAAGGATGGTTCCGAGTCCACACATTGGATCTAAGACAAGAGAGCCAGCCTGTAAACCAGAAATATTGAAAGAACATTAGTCAAAGCAAAAGAGGGTCCTTACTTTAGTTTGCTGTAAAAGCTCCGGTAAAAAACAAACCAAAAAATCCACTCATTGTACAATGAAAATCAGTCTGATTAGAGGGTCTCTTTCTAAAATGAGGGAAGAATGCTTTATATATAGGTAGCTACCATCAAGGGCCACTAGATTAAGGGGGCTTCCCTCTCCATGTTATGATCCATTTAGACTGTGAGCCTGTCACTGGGGAGGGATTGTCTCTATCTGTTGCCGAATTATACAATTCAAGCGCTTAGGACAGCGCTCTGCACATAGTAAGCGCTCAATAAATACTATTGAATGAATGATCACTGTCACTCTGCCAAATACTTCAGAACAGTGAGCACGGTGAGCATATCCTCCTTCTCTGTCACTGCTGGCATCAGTTTGGTACATGGTGGGGTGCATTTGTTCTAGACTGTAAGCTCCCTGTGGGCGGGGAATGTGTCCGCCAACTCTCTTGTACTGTCTGGACTGTAAGCTCGTTGTGGGCAGGGGATGTGCCAGTTTATTATTGCACTGTACTCCTCCAAGAGCTTAATATAGAGCTCTGCACCCAGTAAGTGCTCAATAAATACAAATGAATGAATACTCTCCCTAGCACTTAGTATGGTGTTCTGTACATAGTAAATGCTTGATAAATTCCATCTATTATAACTGATGATGAGATCCCTGTTTTCAAGACTGAATTGATTGTGAAGCATCCAACTCTCCTCTCCAAGGGGAGAGTTCAGAAAGGGGCCTCATAGTGGGGAAATGGGCAGAGGGATAAGAACGGGAAGAAGATAGAGAGGATAGCTTTGGTATGTCGGCTGCTCCGAAGCCTATCCCAGGGGTCTGACTGAGGCAAACCCATAGGGTGTGGCAAAGGAGGTGTGAGGAATCTCTTTTCTGGCCCAATTTTAGGATCAAGAATAGGTAATGCAGTCCCAGTATTCTCTACTTACAAAATTTGTGGCTGGAAAGTTAGAGTTCCCCTCCTCACTCGGAAGAAATTTTTTTCCTACAGTTCTTGATTCTTAAACATCTTCTCCTCAAGTTCTATTTTAAGCTTCCAGGTCGCCACAAGACTATATCCGAGGAAGAGTTTCCTGAAACCTAAAATCTGTGCTCCTCTCTTAGCAGGCAGGGATCATCAACAGATTGCTCTTGCCCAGTACAGGTCAGAAACCTCGTCGTAGGCAGGAAATGTATCTATTTATTGTTATACTGTCTCTCCCAAATGCTTAGTACAGTGTGTTGCACACAGTAAGCGCTCAATAAATACGACTGAATGAATGACAATCGCCTCCGTCTATCGCCATGGGAAATTCTCAGCTTGTGCAGAAATAAAAAGTACTATTATCAACAAGGAAACTGATTTCTTACGTTTATTTCGGCCAGAGATGCCATGGCCCAAGCTATAGTAGATCGTAATCCTGCTGTCTTGATGTATGTCCTGCTCGCCAGAGGAAGCCTACATGAGCATGGAGGTGATTGTGATGTATGAAATAAAAAAAGGTTACACACTGGAGCACCAACCAGATCATATCAAACAATTTCGAGTCCATTTCAGTGTTATTCCAACTGACACCAACCCAAGTCCAGGGCCATTTCCCCATCCAAAGAGCTCCCTCTTCGAAGCCGCCCACGGGGGATAAAACCTTTCGAGATTGTGAGCTCGTTGTGGGCAGGGAGTGTGTCTTGTTTGTTGTTGTAATCTCCCAAGTGCTTAGTGCAGTGCTTTGCACAAAGTAAGTGCTCGATAAATACGACTGAATGAACGAACGAATGAAGGAAGACACTGCTATGGAACATGGTGGGCAGCTGTGGGGAAAGGGAATCTGTTCCTGGAGCAGGTAGACTGTCTGACACCATACAAGAGCGGAGATGTGGGGGAAGAAAAAAGGGCCTGGGAGTCAGAGGACCTGAGTTCTAATCTTGGCTCTGGCAACTGCTTGCCGTGTGACCTGTGTGACTGTGTGCAAGTCACTTAACTTCTCTGTGCCACAGTTTCCTCATCTGTAAAACAGGGATTTAATGCTGGTGCTCCCTCCTACTTAGCCTGTGAGCCCCAAGAGGGATGGGGACCGTGACCAACCTGATAAAATTGGTATTCACCCCAGCACTTAGAACGGGTGCTCAACAGCCCTGAAGGAGGAAGGACAATTTGGCGGCCTCAATGGCCCAGGACTGGGGCCACCAAGCACGCTTACCTGAAAACGGGAATGCCCACCACAGAGTACATGTCATTAAGATGTATAAAGATCTGAAAGGCCGAATAGAGAAGTCAGACGGAAAATGAAAGCAATAGAACAAAAACCAAACAACTGTACTCCCCAAATTATTCGGTGGACAGTTTGAGTCCTTTTTTACCTAATCAATCAATCAGTGGAATTTATTGAGCACTTATCATGTGCAGAGCACTGGACGAAGTGCTTGGGAGAGTACCTGATATAAAAGAAAGCTTTGGAACCCCTCTTCCTCTAGACCGTAAGCTTGTCGCGGCAGGGGATCTGTTTATTGTTACAGTGTATGCTCCCAAGTGAGAAGCAGCGTGGCTCAGTGGAAAGAGCCCGGGCTTGGGAGTCAGAGGTCATGGGTTCGAATCCCAGCTCTGCCACTTGTCAAATGTGTGACTGTAGGCAAGTCACTTAACTTCTCTGTGCCTCAGTTCCCTCATCTGTAAAATGGGGATTAAGACTGTGAGCCTCACGTGGGACGACCTGATTACCCTGGATCTACCCCAGCGCTTAGAACAGTGCTCTGCACATAGTAAGTGCTTAACAAATACCAACATTATTATTACAGTGCTTTGCATACAGTAATTGCTCATCCCTCCATCCCTTCTGCATCACCCTGACTTGCTCTCTTTGCTGTCCCCCCGTCCCCCAGCACTTATGTACATATCTGTAAGCCCGTCGAAGGGCAGGGACCGTCTCTGTTACCCATTTGTCCATTCCAAGCGCTTAGTACAGTGCTCTGCACATAGTAAGCGCTCAATAAATACTACTGAATAATAATGACGGTATTTGTTAAGCGCTTACTTTCATTCAACAGTATTTATTGAGCGCTTACTATGTGCAGAGCACTGTACTAAGCGCTTGGGATGAACAAGTCGGCAACAGATAGAGACGGTCCCTGCCGTTTGACGGGCTTACAGTCAAAGCACTGTTCTAAGCGCTGGGGCGATACAGGGTGATCAGATTGTCCCACGTGGGGCTCACAGTTTTAATCCCCATTTTACAGATGAGGTATCTGAGGCACAGAGAAGTTAAGTGACTTGCCCAAAGGCACACAGCTAGCAAGCGGCAGAGCTGGGATTCGAACCCATGACCTCTGACTCCCAAGCCCACACTCTTTCCAATGAATATCGGTAATTTTATTTATTTGTACTGATGTCTGTCTCCCCCCCAGCCACACCATAAGCTGCTTGTGGGCAGGGAATGTGTCTGTTTCTTGTTGCACTGTACTCTCCCAAGTGCTTAGAACAGTGCTCTGTTCACAATAAGCACTCAGTACATATGAATCTCAATAAATACGAGCAAATACAACTGAACGAACGAATGAATACGCAAGCAGCAGGCTCTTCCTATCACTCAGGGCAGGAGAAAGCACGGGCCCGGGAGTCAGGTCACGGGTTCTAATCCCGGCTCTGCCACTTGTCTGCTGTGCGATCTTGGGCACGGCACGGCACTTCTCTGTGCCTCGGCTCCCTCATCTGTAAAATGGCGATGAAGAGAGTGGACCCCACATGGGACAGGGACCGTGTCCCAACCGATAAACTTCTATCTACCCCATAGCTTAGTACAGTGCCCGGCACATACTAGGCGTTTAACAAACACCACAATTATTACCATTATTTTTAAAATACCCACAACTGGCAGTCCACGGGTCAGTCTGCAGGGCTGGCTCCGAACCGCCGATCGATTGGCAGAAGGGGCACTTCCTCCTGCAGTGACCCCCCGCCAGGCTCGGGGCATCCTGGCGGGGATGCCGGCTGAGGATGATGAGAGCGGTAACATCCGGGCGCCGCTCACTGCCCTTGGCGTCAAGCCGCGGGTCTCCGGCGGGCTCGAAGCCAAGTAGGAGCAGCGAGGACGGAGGGCAGAATTGTACATTCCAAGCGCTTAGTCCAGTGCTCTGCACCTAGTAAGCGCTCAATAAATACTACTGAATGAAAGGGCAGATGTGGCCGCCTTTCACCATCCCCTTTACCCACTCCTCCTCGCTCTCAGTCCGAGGCTTATATCATCCAGTTTGCCGGAAGCTGATAACTGATTGGACTGTGTCCAACCTGATTAGTGTGTATCAGTGCTTAGTACAGTGATTGGCACATAGTAAGTGTTTAACAAGCACCACTTAAAAAAGCCCCAACAATCCCCCGCCCCCCCCGCCAAAAAGCCCCCCCCAAAACCGACTGATTACCGTTTTTGTTCATCAAAAGAGTTTGCTGCATTCTAAGTATATTCCAATCTGCACGAGGAATGCATACAACTGGAAAATATCTTGGCTCGATATAGGGCAGACGAAAGGCAGCATATTTACATTCTAAAAATGGAAGCATAGCAAGGTCCCTGTTGGCAGGGGACACGCCAGTTTTTTTGCTTTGTGTGTCCCAAAGGCTTGGCATGGAGCAATGTGTCCCTTGGGTGTTCAATAAATGCCACTGCTACTATTGCAGAAGGTAGTCACCTAAAAACCTCATTTTTGCCTTCTATCGGGAAGTTCCACCCTATATCGATATCTCAAAAAAACTTTTAGAGAAACTTTTTCCAAGAAAAAAATGGATTACAAAAAAAAAAAAAAGATTACAAAGGATGCTTAGCCTCAGCAGAACACGCTATTGAATCAGGATGCGTTTACCATTTAGCTGAGTCCAATCGTTTCTGAGAAATGTGAACCAACTGTTCGCTATTCGTTAATACCCTTAGGATGATTTTCATCCCTGGGTTCATTTTTTCCTGAGTTTTTTTTTTCTTTTTTTGCCTCTTAAAGGCTGCGTATTCCTCATTTCCCCTCTGGGAACAAGGGGCATGAAGAAAGACAGTGTTTGCTCAGATGTCAGCATTTTAGAAAAATTAATTTGCAGTTGATACTTCATGTCCCCAACTAGGAGGATTAGCAGGGAACCCTAGGTGATGAGCTTGGAAACTATCAACAAGATTTATCTGACAGCCTCTTAAAATCTAGGAGAGGATGGGTTGAAAACCGGGAACGTGGGCACGTGGTACAATCAATCAGTGGTATTTACTGAGCGCCTACTTGGGACAGTACAACGCAAAATAATAATGTTGGTATTAGTTAAGCGCTTACCACGTGCACAGCACTGTTCTAAGCGCTGGGGTAGATACAGGGTAATCGGGTTGTCCCACGTGAGGCTCACAGTTAATCCCCATTTTACAGATGAAATAACTGAGGCACAGAGAAGTTAAGTGACTTGCCCAAAGTCATCCAGCGGGTAAGTAACAGAGTCTGGATTAGAACCTGCAACCTCTGACTCCCAAGCCCGTGCTCCATTAGTATTAGTAGACATGATCCCTGCCTGCAAGGAGCCTAGAGTCCAGAGAATAAAAGTTGTGGCATATGTTAGATACTTACCGTGTGTCGAGATGGGACAGACATCAGGTTGGACACAGTCCCTGTCCCAAAACCTAAGAATGTTGGGGGACAAGAATTTCAGCCCCATTTTACAGATGAGGAAACTGTGAGCCCCATATGGGACAGGGTCTGTGTCCAACCTGATTTACTTGTAGCCACCCCGGGGCTTAGCATAGTGTCTGGAACATAGTATGCACTTAAATACCATTATTATTTATTATCTATGAGCTTTTCAGGGGAAGACTCTGTTAGGAGGCAGTGGTGATGCTGTATCCATTGATTTTGGGCTGTTCCCACCAAGATAGCTTGGTGGGATTGGAAAGCCCAAGGCTGCAGCACGGGAGGAGTTTCTTATTGTCTCCCTAAATCTGATTTGGATATTGACCATGTCCTGCTGCTTTAGGGGTTTCAAACCTCTGCCAGTGTTCAGAGAAGAAAGGAAGGAGTGTAAAAATGCTGAGTGGAATACGCGATCCCATCCCATCCTCGGAACAAAACTGGAGCTGATCAGAGGCCAGCACAGCAAGCGTAGGGAAAGGAGGAGGAGACCGGGGTCACTTGCAAATATACTGCTCGGGATGGACCAGCTTTTGCCTTAGAACTTGCCGCTTCCAGGTTTAGTTCCTGTGCAGGCGGAGGAGTGTGGCCACGTGGAAAGAACCCAGGCCTGGGAGTCAGGGAGAATGGAGGAGAATGGAGGAGAATGGAGCTCCTCCACTGTCTGCTGCGCATAGTAAGGCTTAGCAAATACCATCAACATTATTATTATTCCTAGCATTTCCCTCAGATAACCATTACAGACCTTAACTGCAATAATAATATTTGTTAACTTCACCCTGCATGTCAAGCACTGCTCTAATGGTTGAGGTATATTACAATTTGATCAGAAGGACACGGTCCACGCCCCACACGGGGCTCACAGTCTAAGTAAGAGGGAGAACAGGTATTGAATCCCCATTTTACAGTCGAAGAAAATGAGGAACACAAGTTGAATGACTTGCCTAGGGTCACCCAGCGGGCCACTGGCAGATGTGGTTTAAATAATACTAATTTAAAAAATTATTTAAGGTGGACCTATAGAAAAGGGATTATTTACATTCGTAGAGTGCATCTGGGGCAGAGACACCAAGGACTAAATTAGAACCCACCAAAAGAATGCTTTTTCCATTAGGCCACACTGTTATTGGGCAGAGCAGTTTTAACCACATCGCTTAACCAAAAATACACCTTCTAGACTGCAAGCCCGATGTGGGCAGGGATTGTCGCTCTTTATTGCTGAATTGTACTCTCCAAGAGCTTAGTACAGTGCTCTGCACACAGTAAGTGCTCAATATATACTACTGAATGAATGAATTATTGGAATTAAATAGCCCACCGCTAAAACCACCAGACTATCGCAAGCCCAATTTCAGTCCCCCCCAAATGGATTTTTGGTGTTATATCACAAAAAGCTAAACTAGGTCTATTTGATGGTGCTAGTTTACAGGGAATGAACAAAACAAATCCAGAACCGATTCTTAGTCTAATCATCACCTCTAAATCAGGGTTCCTTAAATCTGCTTTCCAGGCAAATTGTTTTATAAGAGTCATTCCGATTACTCTTCCCACCTCCTGGAAAAAAAGGGAAAGCAAATATTGAAAAGAAAACTGTAAGCCTAGAGAGACAGGAAGAAACTGAAACACTTTGTAGGCAGCAATGTCAGTACGGTACAGATAAAAGAAGTCTGGACTCTTAGTACCGTACCAAATTATTTCCACATTGAAACAATAAATTTAATTTAATCCCTATTCTAGCAATCCAGGGTCAAGAGTTATTTCTACCAACTCTGTCATACTGAACTCTCCCAAGTGCTTAGTGAAGTGCTCTGCACACAGTAAGCACTCAATAGACGGTGAGCCCGTTGTTGTTGGGTAGGGACTGTCTCTATCTGTTGCCGAACTGTACCTTCCAAGCGCTTAGTCCAGTGCTCTGCACACAGTCAGCATTCAGTAAATACAACTGAATGAATATATACGACTGATTGGCTTCAAAACCTAAATAACTCATTTCTTCCTGCCTCAGTGACTGTGCAAGCAATCTCCATAATTCTTCAAAAATGCTCAAAAGAAGTTACTCTTCTTGTTTTAGGGCACAGTGTTCTGTTCTCGGTGATCACCAGCTCCAAGATATTAAAACTTCAAACTGATGACTAAGACGCACCCATTTCTTCTGATACTTAAATGGAAAGAGGCACCTTGTAAGTCAGTACCTCAAGTCCAAATTTACAAGGGAAAAGTTTTTCTGTTCCCCCCTGCTCTGACCTTTTAGAAGCCTCCAGTTTTGGCAAAGTACACTATAGCAAAGTTCAAAAGATCAGATAAGTTTTGAAGGTGGACCTACAGAAAAGGGATTATTTACATTTGGGGCAGAGACACCAAAGACTAAATTTCAATAGTGAAACACAGTTAATTCCACTGATTTTGTCAGTTCCACAGATGTGAAACCAACATTCCTTTTAATCTAGAAAAGTCAGAAAAGGGGAGGCTTTTGAGGGATCGTACCTGTGAGGTGAATGCCCTCGCTATTGCTCCACTGCAGCGACAAGACACTCGGAAGGTGAAGGGGGAGTCATTATCGTTCCCCGCTCCTTTCGCGCTCTCATTTTCCGACCTTTCGGAGGGAAAGTCTTCTTCCTCGGTGAGTGGGTTTTGATGCTCTTGTTCCATTCCTTCTTTTGGCTCTTCCGGCTGGCATTCGCTGAGGTCTGGCATCCCTACCGTTTGTTCCATCTTTAATTTCTTAGTAATGACGCTTGTACTCCCGCCAGCCTTTCGTTTGAAACCCTGAGGGAGTTTTTCTTCACTTGCATCAAATCCAAGGAGATTTTTCCACACGGAGACAGCATCTAACCAACATCTGGGATCCTCCGTTACAAGCCTCTGCATCGCGTTACATATTTTTCCTACATTGATAAGAATCTCTTTTCAATTCTTAACATTTCAGCATATAATTTAAGTCGAAATGCATCGTTAAAATGTTGCCTAGGATCAATCACATATTTGTTCTCTTCGGTACGTGCGCGGTATACATTACCTCCCGCAAGTTCCTAGGGCAAATTTACTTAAAGAAATGATGACGATTGGTTTTTTACGACTTACCGAGTGCCAAGCATTGTACAAAACGCTGGGTAGATCGATGATGGCCAGATTAGACCCCCATCTCTGTCCTACACGGGGTGCGATCGAAGAGGGAGGGGGAGAGCGAGTATCTGATTCCCATTTTACCGATGAAGAAACTAAGGAATGAGGGTTGAAATGGTTTGGCCGGGATCACCCAGCAGACCAGTGGTAGAGCTGGGCTAGCGGGTCTCCTGACACCAAGTCCAGGAGCCCTTTCCACCAGACTATGCAGCCGGCTTGATCAAATGTCTAGTGAAACTCTAAAATACATGTAAAATTCAACATCATCTTAAAGATACTTGGAATCCTAAACGCATGTGCGCTGCAGCACAAAATAACACCCCAAGCTGGTTTGGAAGAAAGAAATGACTTCAGGAAACTTGTCGTCTTGGTGGAGATGTTCCGTTGCAGCAAACCCCCCTTCCGCCAAAAGTTAAGATTCTGTCTCAGTAAAAAGATGGAGAGGAAGAATAAGTATACATTACAATGAAATCGAAGAGGAGAGGATGGTAAGATATAGAAGCAGCATGGCCTAGTGGCAAGAGCACGAGCCTGGGAGTCAGAGGGTGTGGGTTCTAATCCCAACCCTGCCACTTGTGTGCTGTGTGACCTCAGACAAGTCACTTACCTTCTCTCTACCTCAATTACCTCATCTGTAAAATCGGGATTAAGACTGTGAGCCCCATATGGGACAGGGAGTGTCCAATCTCATTATCTTGTGTCTACCCCAATGTTTAGAACAGCGCTTGGCACACAGTAAGCACTTAAATACCATTATGATTATTATTATTACTACAAAAATTACAGGCTTGCCAAACAGGGAGGATGATGGTCTTATTGACAGTTTGACATTGACGGGGAATTTCAGGTGAGGAGAGGGTTTGGTTAGGAAGATGAGGAGTTCTGTTATGGACATGTTAATTTGAGATGTCAGCTGGACACTGAAGTAGAAATGTCCTGAAGAAAGGAGAAAATGTGAGACTACAGAGAGAAGGAGAGAGGTTGGGGCTGGAGAGGTAGGATTGGGAGTGTAAGGCGTTAACGCTGGCAGTGGAAGCTGCGGAAGAGAATATGTTCTTCAAACGAGTGGGTGTAGACGGAAAACTGAAGGGAACCCAGAACCGAGCCTCGAAGGACTCTCGCATTGAGGGTGGGGGAGGCAGAGGAGGAACGAACTGGAGAGATGGGAGCCGAACGGAGAGGACGGTGTCGGTGAAACCGGCGTTAGACAACGTTTCTAGGAGGCCGGGGTGGGTGGGTGGCCCGAGCAGCAGCAGCAGGCCGTTAGTTTAGAACCACATTTTCTAAGGCGGGGATGAGATGCAGAAGTTCATAACCGTCTCACGATCTTCTTTACACAATTACTATGCCCGATAATAGATTCGAGAGCTCTGAGTTTCTGCCTTGCTGGCAGAAAGGGACTCAAACAATCCTATAGAACACAGAAGACAGGGTCAGCCTCTCCGCTAGTGTAGCACTGCTATTCTATTAAATGAAACGACTTTGTTACCTCACGAAATCTATTCTGGGAATAAAACCAGGGCTAGAATAGAGATGGCTTGTACCTTTTGCTGAGGCAGAAGGAATGATATAGTTTCTTGCTCCCTGGAGGCTGAAGGGAAGCAGTAGAATGACTTCACCACCCCCCCCCCCCACCAGCGCTTACGTACAAATCTATAATTTTCCATGTTTATATTAATGTCTGTTTCCCCCTCTACACTGTAAGCTCATGGTGGGCAGGGAATGTACCTGTTATACTGTTATATTGTACTCTCCCAGGTGCTTAGTAGTGCTCTGCACACAGTAAGTGCACAATAAATATGGTGGACTGACTTCACAGAGTGATGGCAGGGGCTGAGGAGTACCGGGAGAATAGCTATATCCACTGAGAAACCAGTCCCACTGAAGTGGCTTTGGGACTTTTTTTTTTAACGGTATGTACTTACTATATGCCAGGCACTGTACTAAGCGCTGGGGGAGATCCAGGCTAACTGGGTCCTAAATGGGATTCACAATATTAATCTCCATTTTACAGACGAGGCACAGAGAAGTGAAGTGACCTGCCTAAGTGAAGTGACCTGCACACCAAGACAAGTGACAGAGGCGGGATTAGAACTCAGGTCCTTACTCTCAGGCCCAGTCTCTAGGCCACACTGCTTCCCGACACGAGAGCGACGGTGGAAAAGGAGCGAATCCGTGTCTACGTTCTTTCTTCCCCTTCACTGGTTCCAGAGCCCTGGTTTACGGTTGAACTAGGGAATGTCCTGCCACTGCATTAATAAAGCAAAGAAGTTCAAGTACAACATACCTTTACTTCCAGAAACACTGAGGGGAGGTTGTTTTTTCAAGAGCAAAAATAGCCGTTCTCCAGATTTCAGTTCCCTCAGGACCGTCAAGTCGGAATTAGTTGTAAAGAAAACTTTTCCGGAAATATAGTCTACCTGATGGAAGAATGAAATGCATAAGGTAAATCTGGTGGCTGGCTAGTAGCTCACATTTCTTTTTCGGTTTCCACCACACATTTTATATGACCAATAATATGTGAACTGAAATTCTCTTGTCAATTGTCCTCCCAGCCCCTGCCCTAACCCCACCCTCCTCACGGCCTCGACCGGTCCTGACCCTGGTGTTGGCCCTATGTCCGTCCCAGTCTTGCCCCTCTCACGGAATTATCGATAACCCCACTCCGTCTGGGCCCTTTGCTGTTTCCCTCCTGTTCCGCACTCCGCTGCGTCCTTACGCTTCTCTCACTCATGCGTGATCAGCTGAGGCGAGAGAGTCTCCTTGTCGTTAGGGACACGGATGGTGAAGTTGCCTAAATTCCTTCCTTAGGCAATGAAGAAGGGGGACACAGGAAGGCTTTAAGGAGGCCCAGTGATGGGACCATAACCAACAACTTGCGTTTCTAGTGTTCTAGCTCCTAGAAAATATTCAGTCACCTAAGTAAAGATATATTACCTTTAAATGTTTAGATAATTACGAGAAGGTTTAAAATGCGTTGTCAGTAAAACACAGTCTGATTTTTACGCAGAGAGCAACACAAAATCTGGGCCAAAGTGTTCAAGGCTGGTGAAGCCCTGACTGAAAGCCCTCAATCTCAGGGAAACAATCATTTCAATGGTATTTATTGAGCGCCTGCTGTTTGCACAGCACTGTAGTAAATGCTTGGGAAAGTACAGCACAGTAGAGTTGGTAGAAACGATCCCCGATCACAAGGATAGTTTAAGGGATGAGCAGAAAGTAGTCGGTTGGGCATAGAAGAGTATAAAGAATATTAAAATAAGTATTAAAGAGCTGAAGTGAATATCAGTGTGGCTCGGTGGAAAGAGCCCGGGCTTGGGAGAGGTCATGGGTTCGAATCCCTACTCTGCCGCTTGTCAGCTGTGTGACTGTGGGCAAGTCACTTCACCTCTCTGGGCCTCAGTTCCCTCATCTGTCAAATGGGGATGAAGACTGTGAGCCTCACGTAGGACAACCCGATGACCCCGTATCTACCCCGGCGCTGAGAACAGTGCTCTGCACATAGTAAGCGCTGAACAAATACCAACATTATTATTATTAAACTGATTAAGGGGTACACAGAGAAGAGAGGGAGGATAGGGAAAGGATTTGAGTTTGGGAAGGACTCTTGGAGGAGATGGGATTTCAGGAGGGTTTCGAAGGTGGGGAGAATGGTGGATTGCCGGTTATGAAGCGGGAGGGAGTTCCGGCCTCGAGGGAGAACGTGGGCGAAGAGTTGACGGAGGGGTAGACGAGATCGAGGTACAGTGACTACAGATTGGATTTAGAGGAACAAAGTGAGTGTGCTGGACCGCCAAAGGAAAGCAGCGAGGCAAGGTAGGAGGAGGGCAAAGCGACGGAGTGTTTTAAAGCCAACGGTGAGGAGTTTCTGTTTGCTGTCCGGGTGCACGGCCACCCACTGGAAGTTCTTGAGCAGTGGGAAGACAGGGACTGAAGGTTTTCTAGAAAATTGATTTGGGGCAGCAGAGTGAAGTAAGGACTGGAGACGGGGGGAGCGAGAGAGGAAGCAGAGAGAGGTCAGTAAGGAGGTTGGTGCAGAAGGCGGACCAGTGTTTTAGCAGGTTGGAAGGAGAGGAAAGGGGGGATTTCAGAGATGTCGCGAAGGCGGACCCAACAGGATTTGGGGAAAGATCGAATAAGCGGGTTGAATGCGAGAGGTGAAATCGAGGATACCAGGGCTTGTTAGGCAGGGAGGACGGTGGCTCCGTCTACAGTGATGGGAAAGTCGGTGACGGGTTGGGGTGGAGCTTTGGGAAACGTTAAGTTTGAAGTGTCAGCGGGACATTCAAGTAGAGATATCCTGAAGGCAGGAGGGAATGTGAGACTGCAGAGAAGGAGAGAGCTCAGGGCTGAAGAGGTAGATTTGGGAACCTTCACTATAGGGATGGCATTGAAGCCATGGGCATGATTGAATCCTCCGACAGAGTGGGTGTAGATGGAGAATAGACGGGGACCCAGAACTGCACCTCGGAGCGGAGCACCCCCGAAGTTAGGGAGGGTGGGTGACAGAGGAGACTGCTCAAGAAAATATACTGCCAGTTCTAAAAAAAAGCCCAAGTTAATAATAGACTCTCCCCCCAAAAGCCCGTTGAAAATATTCTCGGGTCCTATACACCAAGACTAGTGTCCAGACAAACCCATTTACATTTGTCTAACGGCACACCGTTCTGAAAACCTTACATTTTCTCTAATAATAATAATGACGTTGGTATTTGTTAAGCGCTTACTATGTGCCGAGCGCTGTCCTAAGCGCTGGGGGGAGATATAGGGGAATCAGGTTGTCCCACGTGGGGCTCACATTCTTCATCCCCATTTTCCAGGTGAGGTAACTGAGGCACCGAGAAGTGAAGTGACTTGCCCACGGTCACACAGCTGACAAGTGGCAGAGCCGGGATTCGAACCCATGACCTCTGACTCCCAAGCCCGGGCTCTTTCCACTGAGCCACCCTGCTTCTATGCCAACCTAGCCTAAGTTTGCAGAGGAAAAGAGAGAAAGAGCCCCTTCCGTTCACACTTTATAATGTTGGTATTTGTTAAGCGCTTACTATGTGCAGAGCACTGTTCTAAGCACTGGGGTAGACAAAGGGGAATCAGGTTGTCCCACGTGGGGCTCACAGTCTTCATCCCCATTTGACAGATGAGGTAACTGAGGCCCAGAGAAGTTAAGTGACTTGCCCACGGTCACACAGCCGACAAGTGGCAGAGCCGGGATTCGAACCCATGACCTCTGACTCCCAAGCCCGGGCTCTTTCCACTGAGCCACGCTTTATAGTATTTTGGGTTATAAAAGACTTGCAAAATGCCATGGCAGCGTGCCAAGTCAGGTCTAAAACAAGAGACTGGAAATGGTTTCTTTAAAATAACACGACGACCTAGATCAACCACCTCTTGCCCACAGTCACTTCGTGTTGAAGTATACCCTAAAAACAAGATAATGGAAAACAAGTTCTTCCTGCCAAGATACGGGTTAGGGCTCTGTGTTTCCCTTCCTGGGGCTGATATCCCTTAATGTCAGCAGCAACCCGGAACCCAAACGGGTTTAATTGCTCCATCAACTTCAACAGGAGATTTTTATCTTCCGGAGCTTACGCCGGATAACGGGGTTACTTATACCGTGGAGAGCAGGAGCTGCTGACGTAAAATGTGCTGGACTGCTGTATTTTCATTTCATATTTGCTACTAGAAAACATTGCCGGCAACACTGTATTTACAAATACAATCTGTTTTTTCTCCATCTGGGGATTAAATCCAAACCCGACTTCATTTCTGACACCAGCTGCTTTTACGTCTAGCATCTGCGAAGATGAAAGAACAGCCTTTATTAACGTACTGACGGTCGTGTCCGCCAGCAAGGCTACGCGGTGACCATTTCTCGTCTTTTTTCCTAAAATTAACTGATTCAAGTCCAACGCCACGAGCCAAGCTTATATTCAAAGTAGTTCTAATATATGAATACCATGATTATTATCTACTGCAATTAGCAGAATTCACTGTAGCGCTATTGATTCGTTCACGTTCAAAATCAGATTAAGCCTGTCGAGCCATTAGACCAAGATCTTGCTGATCGTGAAGAAAAAGAAGAGTTTCAGGCATTAGCACGGGTTATTTTCACTGCTTTCTTTTTTTAAAATGGTATTTGTTAAGCGCTCGCTATATGCCAGGCGCTGTACTAAAGCTGGGGTAGAGACAAGCGAATCGGGTCGGACGCCATCCACGTTCCACAAGAGGCTCACGGTCTTAATTCCGACTTTACAGATGAAGTAACTGAGGCCCAGGGAAGTTAAGAGACTTGCCCAGGGTCACCCAGCAAAGTGGACAGAACCCGGGCCTGGGAGTCGGAAGGACCCGGGTTCTAACTGCAGCTCCGCCACCTGTCCGCTGTGTGACCTCGGATAGGTCGCCTCACTTCTCTGGGCCTCGGTCACTTCATCTGTAAAATGCCCCATGTGGAACGTAGACTGTGTCCAATCTGATGGTCTTATATGCACCCCAGCGCTCAGTACAGTGCCTGGCACATAGTAAAGGCTTAACAAGTGCCGTTTTTAAAAAAGGTATGGGTAGGGTCCTTCCCTTCCTCACCAACACCTCCTGATGAGGCTGGATCCCACAATCCCTCAGTATACTCGGCAAACATTTAGGAGGAACAATAATAATAATGATAATGATGGTATTTGTTAAGCGCTTACTATGTGCCAAGCACTGTTCTAAGCGGTGGGGGAGATACAAGGTAATCAGGTTGTCCCACACGGGGCTCACAGTCTTAATCCCCATTTGACAGATGAGGCACAGAGAAGTTAAGTGGCTCGCCCGAAGTCACACAGCTGATAAGTGGCGGAGCCGGGATTCGAACCCCCGACCTCCGACTCCCAAGCCCGGGCTCTTTCCACAAGAGAGGGTGGCACCAATTTGACCACGGACCACCTCGCCAGAAGAGTAGAGAGAATGATAACCGCTCCTTTAGCCAGCGTGTATTCTCTTACTGTTTCTCACGGGCAAGTCACTTCACTTCTCCGGGCCTCGGTTCCCTCATCTGTAAAATGGGGATGCAGACTGGGAGCCTCACGTGGGACGACCCGATTCCCCTGTATCTCCCCCGGCGCTTAGAACGGCGCTGTGCACCTAGGAAGCGCTCAACCAATACCAACACTATCATCACATCCTTATATGTGTTATTTTTTATCATTTCAATCTTTCCTTGTCGGTCCGGTGCCCCACCGAGCCTCCTCTCTGCCCCCCTTCCCGTTCTCAGGTTGCGAGTCTTTAATAAGAATAACGTCGGTGTCTGCTAAGCGCTCACTAGGTGCAGGGCACTGTTCTAAGCGCCGGGGTAGATACAAGGTCATCGGGTTGTCCCTCGTGAGGCTCCCAGTCTTCACACCCCATTTTCCAGATGAGGGAACTGAGGCCCAGAGAAGCGAAGTGACTTGCCCACAGTCACCCAGCTAAGTGGCAGAGCCGGGATCTCTGCTAGGGTCACCTCCTCCAAGAGGCCTTCCCTGACTAAGCCCTCCTCTCCTCTTCTCCCCCTCCCTTCCGCGTCGCCCGGACTCGCTCCCTTTTTTCATCCCCTCCTCCCAGCCCCACGGCACGTACGTACATTTCTTTTTATTAATGTCCGCCTCCCCCTTCTAGACTGTAAAATCCCAGCGGGCAGGGAACGTGTCTCTTTCTCGCTGTATTGTACTCTCCCAAGTGCTTAGTACAGCCCCGCGCACCCAATAAACCGGACTAACACAGTGCTCCGGATATTGTAAGCGATGAATAGATATTATTACCCTGGCATCGGTTAAGCCCTTACTATGTGCCAAGCACGGTACGGCTACTAATAATAATGTCGGTATTTGCTAAGCGCTTACTCTGTGCCGAGCACTGCTCTAAGCGCTGGGGGAGATACGGGGGTCGTCAGGTTGTCCCTCCTGAGGCTCCCAGTCTTCATCTCCATTTTACAGATGAGGTCACTGAGGCCCAGGGAAGTGAAGGGGCTTGCCCACAGTCACGCGGCTGACAAGTGGCAGAGCCGGGATTCGAACCCCCGACCCCCGACTCCCGAGCCCGGGCTCTTGCCGCTGAGCCGCGGTACTAGAAGCGCTGGGGGGGGGATCCGAGCAGATTGGCTTGCACACGATCCCTGCCCCGCATGGGCCGCACAGTCTCAGTCCCCATTTTACGGATGAGGGAACTGAGGCGCAGAGAAGTCAAGTGACTTGCCCACAGTCACACAGCAGACGGGTAGCGGGGCGGGGATCAGAACCCACGACCACCGATCGATTAATTATTCTTCCATTATATTCTTCCCCAGTACACTGACCTAAACACACTAGGTCCTCAGGGAATATCACTGACCGACCTTGGGGAGCCTGTTGATTCTTTCTGGCCTCCGTGGGGGTTATTTAGAGCCGAGCAACAATCAATCAGTGATATTTATTGAGCGCTTACTGTGTGCCTAGCACTGTACTGTCGGAGGTTGGGCGTCCCGGGAGAGACGGGTCCGTGGCGCCGCTACGGATCCGACACCTCTCGACAGCATAAGGCGTCGACCACCGCCACTGTACTGAGCGCTTGGGAGAGGAATAATAAACGTTGCTATCTGTTAAGCGCTTCCTATGTGCAGAGCACTGTTCCAAGCGCTGGGGGAGATACAGGGTCATCGGGTCGTCCCACGTGGGGCTCCCGGTCTTCATCCCCATTTTCCAGATGAGGGAACTGAGGCCCGGAGAAGGGTAGCGACTTGTTTAAAGCGCTGAGGGAGATACAGGGTCATCGGGTCGTCCCACGTGGGGCTCACGGTCTTCATCCCCATTTTCCAGATGAGGGAACTGAGGCCCGGAGAAGGGAAGAGAATTGCCCACGTGAGGCTCCCGCTCTTCATCCCCATTTTCCAGATGAGGGAACTGAGGCCCGGAGAAGGGTAGCGACTTGTTTGAAGCGCTGAGGGAGATACAGGGTCATCGGGTCGTCCCACGTGGGGCTCACGGTCTTCATCCCCATTTTCCAGATGAGGGAACTGAGGCCCGGAGAAGGGAAGTGACTTGCCCACGTGGGGCTCACGGTCTTCCTCCCCGTTTTCCAGATGAGGGAACTCAGGCCCAGAGAAGGGAAGCGACTGGCCCACGGTCACACGGCTGGCAAGGGGCAGAGCCGGCATTCGAACCCATGACCTCGGACCCCCCCCCCCCCAGAGCGGGCTCTCTCCACTGAGCCACGCTGCTTCTTGGTAGCCACGTTCCCTGCCCACGGGGAGCTCAGAGTCTCGTACGAAATCAGCCGCACGCGCTCGGCCCCGGTTCTCCTAAAACCCGGGGATCGTCCTCTCGTAAAGGTCGCTGCTTCCAACGCCGCGATATTCCGCATCCAAGCGGGCTTATGTTGTTGGATCGACATTCCCGGGTAACGTTTTCGCCCGCACGTCCAGTAAAAGCCCACGTGGACGACACGGAACGGAGTCTTCCAACCGCCGCTGGCGAAATGAGAGGCAGCGCGGCTCGGCGGCAAGAGCCCGGGCTTGGGAGTCACAGGTCACGGGTTCGAATCCCGGCTCCGCCGCCTGTCAGCTGGGTGACTGTGGGCGAGTCACTTCTCTGGGCCTCAGTGGCCTCATCTGGAAAATGGGGATGAAGACCGGGAGCCTCACGTTGGGACAACCCGATTCCCCTGCATCTACGTGCTTAGAACAGTGCTCTGCACATGGTAAGCACTTAAATACCAACGTTATCACGATTATTATTGGAACTGAAATGCTCAGTACAGTACCTGGCACATAGTAAGTATTCACCAAACGCCGTCACTATCATTATCGGAACCGAAGCGCTCAGGACGTTGCCTGGCACACGGTAAGCGCTTTCCAAATACTATCACTGGTATTATTGGGACGGAAGTGCTCGGTACAGCGCCCGGCACATAAACCCGGCTCTGCCACTCGTCGGCTGCGTGACCGTGGGCAGGTCACTTGACTTCTCTGGGCCTCAGTTCCCTCATCTGTAAAATGGGGATGAAGACCGTGAGCCCCACGTGGGACGACCCGATTCCCCCCCGTGTCTACCCCAGCGCTTAGAACAGTGCTCGGCGCGGAGTAAGCGCTTAACAAATGCCATTATTATTCTTACCAAATTTAACAAATACCAACATTGTTATTACCAAATATTATCCCTGTTATTACTGGAACAGAAGCGCTCAGTACTGCGCCTGGCACTCAGTAAGTGCTCACCAAATACCATCATGGTTGTTATTGGAGCTGAAGCGCCCGGGACAGCGCCTGGCACCTAGTAGGCGTTTACCAAATACCATCACTGTTAGTTTTAGAGATGAAGCGCCCAGTACGGCGCCCGGCACAGAGCAGGCATTTCCCCGATACCGTCACTGTTCGTTTTAGAGATGAAGCGCTCAGTACGGCGCCCGGCACATAGGCATTCACCAAATACCATCACTGTCAGTTTTAGAGACGAAGCGCCCAGTACGGCGCCTGGCACAGAGTAAGCGCTTACCAAATATCATAGTTAATATTGGAGCTGAAGCGCCCCGTACAGCTCCTGGCACGTAGTAAAGGCTTCCCAAAGATCATCATTGTTATTTTTGGAGCGGAGGCGCTCAATACAGCGCCTGTCACACAGTAAATGCTTCCCAAATACCATCGTAGTTATTATTGGAGCCGAAGCGCCCAAGACAGCCGCCTGGCATAGCAGACGCTTCCCAAAGACCATCACAGTTATTATTGGAGCCGCAGCGCCCAGGACAGCGCCAGGCACATGGTAAGCGTTTAGCAAATACCATCATCGTTATTATTGGAGTGGAGGCGCTCAGTACAGCGCCCGGCACGTAGTAGGCGCTTCCCAAAGACCATCATCGTTATTATCGGAGCCGCAGCGCCCAGGACAGCCCCCGGCACGTAGTAGGCGCTTCCCAAAGATCATCATAGTTATTATCGGAGCCAAAGCGCCCAGGACAGCGCCCGGCACGTAGTAGGCGCTTCCCAAAGATCATCATCGTTATTATTGGAGCCGCAGCGCCCAGGACAGCGCCCGGCACACAGTAGGCGCTTCCCAAAGACCATCATCGTTATTATTGGAGCTGCAGCGCCCAGTACAGCGCCAGGCACATGGTAAGCGTTTAGCAAATACCATCATCGTTATTATTGGAGTGGAGGCGCTCAGTACAGCGCCCGGCACGTAGTAGGCGCTTCCCAAGGACCATCATCGTTATTATTGGAGCGGAGGCGCTCAGGACAGCGCCCGGCACGTAGTAGGCGCTTCCCAAAGATCATCAGCGTTATTATCGGAGCCGCAGCGCCCAGGACAGCGCCCGGCACGTAGTAGGCGCTCACCAAAGCCCAGCCCTATTCTAGGTGGAGCCGAGCGGGGGTGAGCGTCCAAGAACTAGCACGGAGGGCGGTGCCCCCAGGGGACACGGGAGGCGCCCGGGCGGGCCCCGCGGCGAGGGAGCGTACTGAGCGCCGGAGCCCTGCCCCGAGCGTTGCGGCGCGGGCCGACCTGCTCGGCGTGCAGGCGGGCTCGCAGCTCGCGCAGGAGGAAGGGCTCCAGCCCGCGGCCCGCCGTGCAGAAGTACCGGACGCCTCCCGGGGGCCGCTCCCGCGCCGACGCCGCCGCCGCCGCCTCCTCCGGGCCGCCCGCCATGCCGCCCGTCACGCCGACCCGGGGGAGGGACCGGGGCGCTCCTGCGCGTGCGCCGAAGGCCGGGCTGGCGGGAGGCCACGCCCCCTGGCCGCTACGTAGCCGACGCCGATTGGTCCGGCTCGAGGCAGGCCGCGCCCCTCACCGCAGGCCACGTCACTCATCGGGGGCCACGCCCCCTGACCGCACGTGGCCGACGCCGATTGGCCCGGCTCGAGGCAGGCCACGTCACTCATCGAGGGCCACGCCCCTCAGAGTTGTCCACGCCCCCTGGCCGCCACGTGCCGACGCCGATTGGCCCGGCTCGATGAAGGCCTCGCCCCCCATCCCCGCGGGCCACGTCACTCATCGAGGGCCACGCCCCTCATAGTTGGCCACGCCCCCTGGCCGTACGTGGCCGACGCCGATTGGCCCGGCTCGAGGCAGGCCACGTCACTCATCGAGGGCCACGCCCCTCATAGTTGGCCGCGCCCCCTGGCCGTCACGTGACCGACGCCGATTGGCCCGGCTCGATGAAGGCCTCGCCCCCCATCCCCGCGGGCCACCTCACTCATCGAGGGCCTCGCCCCCTCCGCGCCGGCCACGCCCCCTTACCTCTACGTGGCCGACGCCTATTGGCCCGGCTGGAGGAAGGCCACGCCCCCCTCCGGGCCGGCCACGCCCCTCCCCCCGCAGCACGTCACCGACGCGGATTGGCCCGGCTCGCGGAAGGCCACGCCCTCTCCTTTGGCCACGCCCCCTCCCCTCAAGCCACGAATGCGTGCATTCACTCATTCGTTCGTTCATTCATTCCTTCATTCACTCATGCATTCATTCATTCATTTATTCGCTCGTTCATTCATTCATTCATTCATTCGTCCCTTCATTTGTTCCTTCATTTGTTCATTCATTCATGCATGCATGCGTTCAGGGTGGCTCAGTGGAAAAAGTCCGGGCTTGAGAGTTAGAGGTCATGGGTTAACAATAATAATAATCATGTTGGTATTTGTTAAGCGCTTACTATGTGCCGAGCACCGTTCTAAGCGCTGGGGGAGATACAGGGTCATCGGGTCGTCCCACGTGGGGCTCCCAGTCTTCATCCCCATTTTCCAGATGAGGGAACTGAGGCCCCCGAGAAGTGAAGTGACTTGCCCAAAGTCACACAGCTGACGTGGCCGAGCCGGGATTCGAACCCATGACCTCTGACTCCAAAGCCCGGGCTCTTTCCACTGAGCCACGCTGCTACTCCACCACCTGTCGGCTGTGTGACCTTGGGCAAGTCGCTTCACTTCCTTGTGCCTCAGTGGCCTCATCTGTAAAACGGGGATGAAGACTGGGAGCCCCATGTGGGACAGCCTGATTCCCCTGTGTCTACCCCGGCGCTTAGAACAGTGCTTGTCACATAGGAAGCGCTTAACGAATACCAACATGATTATTATTCAGTCATCGGTTCGTTATTCGCTCATTCATTCATTCATTCATTCATTCATTCATTCATTCATTCATTCATTCATTCGTTCATTCATTCATTCGTTCATTCAGTCCATCGTATTCATTGAGCACTTGCTGTGTGCAGCACACTGAACTAAGTTCTTGAAAAAGTAAAATCCGACAACAGATAGAGACGATTCCCCACCCCAACAGCAGGCTCACAGTCTAGAAGGGGAACACAGACAGCAAAACAAAATAAAGCAAGTAGGCAGGCATCAGTACCATCGAAATAAATAATAATAATGATAATAATGTGGGTATTTGTTAAGCGCTTCCTATGTGCCGAGCACTGTTCTAAGCGCTGGGGTGGACACAGGGGAATCAGGTCGTCCCCCGTGGGGCTCCCAGTCTTCATCCCCATTTGACAGATGAGGTCACTGAGGCCCCGAGAAGTGAAGCGACTGGCCCAAAGTCACCCAGCTGACAAGTGGCTGAGCGGGGATTCGAACCCATGACCTCTGACTCCCCAGCCCATGCCCTTTCCACTGAGCCACGCTGCTTCTCGAATCATAGATATATGGATATATACGCATCATTAACAAAATAGAGTAATAAATATGTACGTATACGCACACGTGCTGTGGGGCCGAGAGGGGGGTAGAGGAGAGGGAGGGAGTCGAGGCGATGGGGAGGGGAGGAGGAGCGGAGGTAAAGGGGGGCTCGGTGTGGGAAGGCCTCCTGGAGGAGGGGAGCTCTCAGGAGGGCTTGGAAGGGGGGAAGAGAGTTAGTTTGGCGGAGGTGAGGAGGGAGGGCCTTCCAGGGCAGAAGGTAGGACGTGGGCCAGGGGCGGACGGCGGGACAGGCGAGAACGAGGCCCGGGGAGGAGGTGAGCGGCGGCAGAGGAGCCGAGTGGGAGGCCTGGGCTGGAGGGGGAGAGGGGTTATTGAGGAGGGGGGGGTGACATGCCCAGAGCGTTTCTGTAGAAAGATCAAGCGGGCAGCAGAGTGAAGTCTAGACCGGGGTGGGGAGAGACAGGAGGACGGGAGATGAGAAAGGAGGCCGACGCAGTAATCCAGTCGGGATAGGATGAGCAAGTGTACCGGCAAGGTAGCGTTTTGGATGGAGAGGAAAGGGCGGGTCTTGGCGATGTTGGGAAGGTGAGACCGGCCGTGACCGATCGGCTGTGCGGGGTGCATGACAGAGTAGACGCAAGGATGACACCGAGGTTGCGGGCTCGTGAGACAAAGGACGGTGGTGCCGTCCACAGAGACGGGAAAGTTAGGGAGAGGACAGGGTTTGGGAGGGAAGCTAGGGAGCTCAGTCTAGGACACGGTGAGTTTTAGGTGGCGGGAGGACATCCGGGTGGAGACGTCCCGAGGGCAGGAGGAGATGCGAGCCTGGAGGGAGGGAGAGGGAACCGGGGGCGGAGATGTAGATCTGGGTGTCGTCTGCGGAGAGATGGATAGTTGAAGCCGTGGGAGCAGGCGAGTTCACCAAGGGAGGGAGTGGAGATGGAGAACAGAAGAGGGCCGAGAAATGACCCTTGAGGAACCCCAACGGTGGGAGGGGGAGGAGGAGCCCGCGAAGGACACCGAGAATGAGCGGCCAGAGAGGTAAGGGGAGAACCGGGAGAGGACGGAGTCCGTGAAGCCCGAGGTGAGGTGACGTGGGGAGGAGAAGGGGATGGTCAGTGGTGTCAAAGGCAGCTGAGCGGTCGAGGAGGATTAGGATAGCTTAGGAGTCATCGGATTTAGCAAGAAGGCAGTCAATCCTCCATTCATCCTTCTCCTCCGATCGATCGTATTTACTGAGCGTTTATTGTGTGCAGAGCACTACGCTAAGCACTCGGGAGAGTAACGACAACAACAAACGGACACATCCCCGGCCCACAACGAGCTCATCATTCATTCATTAAATCGTATTTAGCGAGCGTTTACCTGGTGCAGAGCACTGTGCGAAGCATTTGGGAGAGTACAGTACAAATGACAGGCACATTCCCTCCCCACAACAAACTCATAGACCAGAAGGGACATAATCACTCAGTCATATTTACTGAGCACTTACTGTGCAGAGTGCTGTACTAAGCACCTCTCCCAGAGGGTACCGATAAGACAGGGTTGATTCCCTTTCCCTCCCGTCCCCCGTGGCTCCCTGGGTCCCCAACGATCGACATTTATAGAGCGCTTACTGCATTCATCTTCTCCAGGAAGCCTTCCCTGACTGCGCCCTCCGCTCCTCTTCTCCCACTCCCTTCCGCGCCGCTCTTACTTCCTCCTTCATTCATCCTCCCTCTCTTCCCCAAGGCACATATTAGTATATATCTGTTATTTATTTATTTATAATGATAATAATGTTGGTATTTGTTAAGCGCTTACTATGTGCAGAGCACCGTTCTAAGCGCTGGGGGAGACACAGGGGAATCAGGTTGTCCCCCGTGGGGCTCACAGTCTTCATCCCCATTTTACAGATGAGGGAACGGAGGCACAGAGAAGTGAAGTGACTTGCCCACAGTCACACAGCTGACAAGCAGCAAAGCTGGGATTCGAACTCATGACCCCTGACTCCAAAGCCCGTGTTCTTTCCACTGAGCCACACTGCTTCTCACTGCTTCATTCTTTCTTTCATTCATTCATTCGTTCATTCATTCATTCATTCATATTAATGTCTGTCTCCCCCTGTAGACGGTGAGCTCACGGTGGGCAGGGAGTGGGTCTGATATCATCTTGTACTCTCCCAAGCGCTTAGTACAGTCCTTTGCCCACACTAAGCACTCAACAGAAACGATTGAATTCCAGATCACTGTACTAAGCACCCGGGAGGGTGCGGTGCCACAGAGTTAACAATAATAATAATAATAATAGTGTCAGTATTTGTTAAGCGCTTACTATGCGCCGAGCACTGTTCTAAGCGCTGGGGTAGACACAAGGGAATCAGGTCGTCCCACGTGGGGCTCACAGTCTTAATCCCCATTTTACAGATGAGGTAACAAGCACAGAGAAGTTAAGTCGCTTGCCCACGGTCACACAGCTGACAAGTGGCAGAGCCGGGAGTGGCAGAGTTGGAAGACATGATCCCTGCCCACAACGAGCTTGGCGTCTTAAGGGGGAGACAGACATGAATATAAACAAATTACAGATATGTACATAATTAATAAATTACCGGTATGTACACAAGTGCTGTGGGGGTGAGGGAGGAGTGACTACGGGGAAGCAGCGTGGCGCAGTGGAAAGAGCATGGGCTTTGGAGTCAGAGGTCATGAGTTCGAATCCCAGCTCGGCCACTTGTCGGCTGTGTGACTGTGGGCAAGTCACTTCACTTCTCTGGGCCTCAGTTACCTCATCTGTAAAATGGGGACGAAGACTGTGAGCCCCATGTGGGACAACCTGATTCCCCTGTGTCTACCCCAGCGCTGAGAACAGTGCTCTGCACGTAGTAAGCGCTTAACAAATACCAACATTATTATTATTACGGGGTGCAACGGTGCCCTTGACCTTAGTGGTCCCCGGGGTCAACGACAAGAACCCCCTGCATTCGGCTGAGGGAAACCGGATTAAACCTGCCTCTTGCATGATGTGTGGCAATTTTGAAGGGTCAGACCCTGCCCCGCACAACGTGAACAGCGGACAATTTCATTCATTCATTCAATAGTATTTATCGAGCGCTTACTATGTGCAGAGCACTGTACTAAGCACTTGGAATGTACAAATCGGTAACAGATAGAGACAGTCCCTTCCCTTTGACCGGCTTACGGTCTAATCGGGGGAGACGGACGGACAAGAACAATAGCAGTGCCAGGCAAAAAAGGGAAATCGATCCATCAGTGCTATCTACTGAGCGCTTACTCTGTGAGAGAACGCTTGGGAGACTACACTAAAACAGAGTAAGCAGACACGTTCCCTGCCCACCACAAATCTACATCTAGAAGGGGAGACAAAACACTCACGATCCACGATCTTTGGGTGCCCACCGCCTCGGGAAGCCGGCTGACTGATTTTTACTTTCAAAGCGTCTTTGGTGCAGCAAAAGAAATGGTTGCATTTTAGTTTCGAATTTACAGCAAGCGCGGCTCTCTCCAGTGAGAGACCGAAGACCATGGCTTAGTACTGCGGTTCAGACTCTAGGCTATTAGACTTGGATTCGTGGGCCCAACTCCATTATGGCGCATTAACCCATCTGTTGCAAACCGGACCATTAAGTACATTTATGTGACAATGTCTTTATTATTATTTCTGTGAACCGTGTCTCTAATAGTTCAGTTCATCTTGAGAAAAGACCGCTTTCTGCCTGACCTCTGTGCACAGTTCCATACCGCGAGTCAACTAACCCCACCATGGTCATCTGTACTTCGATCAATCGATCAATTAATGGTATCGATTGAGCACTTCCTATGCACAGAGCACACGGGAAAGTAGAATACGACCTAATTAGCAGACATGTTCCCCGCCCATAATGAACTCACCTTATCGTTTAATGCAAAATTACCAGGAACAAAAGACGGGTTGAGAAAGATTAGAACTGTAAACTAGCTGTGGCCAGGGAATGTGTCTTTTTATATTGTTATACTGTGCTCTCCCAAACGTTTAGTAGAAGCAGCTAGAGAAGCAGTGTGGCTCAGTGGAAAGAGCCCGGGCTTGGGAGCCAGAGATGGGTTCGAATCCCGGCTCTGTCAGCTGTGTGACCGTGGGCAAGTCACTTCACTTCTCTGTGCCTCAGTTACCTCATCTGGAAAAGGGGGATTAACTGTGAGCCTCACATGGGACAATCTGATGACCCTGTATCTACCCCAGTGCTTAGAACAGTGCTCGGCACATAGTAAGCGCTTAACAAATACCAACATTATTATTATTATTATCTCCACTAGACTCTAGACTGTAAGCTTGTTGTGGGGAGGGAATGTGTCCGTTCATTCTTCTATTGTACTCTCTCAAGTGCTTAGTACAGTGCTCTGCACACAGAAGGCGCTCACTAAGCACGATTGAATGAATGAATATGAGCCAGAAGAAGAGCTGTCTGAGAAACAGTCCAAGAAGGATTGGAGAGAGAAGAAAGAGAACTGGATCAGAAAAAAAATAAAATAAAATTGAATTTCCAGAAGAAGGGAGAGTCCACAGTGTTGAAGGCATCAGAAAGGTCGAGAAGGATTAGGAATGTAACCTAGCTGTGGCCAGGAAATGTGTCTTTTTATATTGTTATATTGTACTCTCCCAAGCACTCAATACAATGCTCTGCACACAGTAAGTGCTCAGTAAATGCGATTGACTGTTGATAGAGTAGTGACCTAAACGTTCATTCATTCAATAGCACTTATTGAGCACTCGGTGCAGAGCACTGTACTAAGCGCTTAGAACGTACAATTCGGCAACAGAGACAATCCCTGACCAGTGACGTGCTCACAGTCTAAATGGGGGAGACAGCAAAGCAAAACAGAACAAAACAAAAACAAGACATCATCAAGACAAATAGACTCAAGGGGATGTACATCTCATTAACTGAATAAATAGGGTGATAAATAATATATACAAATAAGCTCAGTGCTGAGGGGAGGGGAAGGGGAAAGAGCAGAGGGTGGAGGAGGAGGGGAGGGGAGGGGGAGCAGAAGGAAAGGGGGGCTCAGTTTGGGAAGACCTCCTAGAGGAGGTGAGCTCTCAGCAGGGCTTTGAAGAGGGGAAGAGTTAGTTTGGCGGAGGTGAGGAGGGAGGGCATTCCGGGACAGCGGGAGGACGTGGCCCGGGGGTCGACGGCGGGATGGGCGAGCACGGGGGACGGCGAGGAGGCGGGCGGCGGAGGAGCGGAGCGTGCGGGGTGGGCGGTAGAAAGAGAGAAGGGAGGAGAGGTAGGAAGGGGCAAGGTGACGGAGAGCCTCGAGGCCTAGAGTGAGGAGTTTTTGTTTGGAGCGGAGGTCGATGGGCCACCACTGGAGGTGTGTGAGAAGGGGAGTGACAGGCCCAGATCGTTTCTGCAGGAAGATGATCCAGGCAGTGGAATTCATTCAATAGTATTTATTGAGCGCTTACTATGTGCAGAGCACTGTACTAGCGCTTGGAATGAACAAGTGGGCAACAGAGAGAGACAGTCCCTGCCGGTTGACGGGCTTACAGTCTAATCGACGGGCAGTGGAATGAAGAATAGACTGGAGCGGGGAGAGACGGAAGGAAGGGAGATCAGAGAGGAGGCTGACACAATAATCCAGTCGGGAGTTCATGAGAGTTTACGAGAGTCGGAAGGTGACATTAGTAATTTACTTTTGTATTTTGTCCAAGAAAACTCTATGGATCCACTACCAGGACGATAGCAGAGGGAAGTGAGGAGATCTGGGAGAGATGTGTCCATGGCGAGGCTATGCGTCGGAGACGACTCCATGCCTTAAGACAAGACAAAACAAGCTGCACACACAGCCAGAATTCTGTGTGACATCACCACTTTCTTCTGTGCGCACATGTGGCCTTCCATAATAATGTGGGTATTTGTTAAGCGCTTACTATGTGCCGAGCACTGTTCTAAGCGCTGGGGTAGTCACAAGGGAATCAGGTTGTCCCACGTGGGGATCACAGTCTTAATCCCCATTTTACAGATGAGGGAACTGAGGCACAGAGAAGTGAAGTGACTTGCCCACAGTCACACAGCTGACAAGTGGCAGAGCTGGGATTTGAACCCATGACTGCTGACTCCAAAGCCACGCTTGTGGAAACCTGGTCGATTCCACAAAGTTAGAGCATTTTTTTGGGGGGGGGGTGGGGCCCTTCACTCACCTCCATTGTCCAGAGCCATCGCGTTAACCGTTTAACTTAGGCACAGTTCTTACCTATGAAGAAGGCTTTCAAATATTTTAGCATCGGTACCGTTGTGCAACTGTCCGACTCTCTTCGAAAGTGGCGCTTTAAGGCGGTTGCTTGCCTGGCAGTCATTCATTCAGTCAGTCAGTCAGTCAGTCTTTCGTATTTATTGAGTGCTTACTGTGTGCAGAACACCATACTAAGCGCTTGGGAGAACACAATACAACAATAGAAAAGACACATTTCCTGCACACAACGAGCTTAAAGACTGAAGCTGGCCCCAGGATAGTTCTCTAAAAATGATAATAATAACCATCAGAGTATTTGTTAAAGCACTCACTATGTGGCAAACCCTGTTCTAAGTGCTGTTCTAAGATACAAGTTTATGAGGTTGGACACAGGTACTGCTCCACGTGGATTCACAGTCGAAGTAGGAGGGAGAGCAGTTTTACGGTACTTAGGTCTTGTCTTGTCTTACGGTGTGGAGTTGTTTCCGATTCACAGCGACTCCAGGGACACATTGCTCCCGGAACACTCCATCCCTATCTGAAATCGTTCTGGCGGTGTATCCAGAGAGTTTTCTTGGTAAAAATACAGAAGTGGTTTTCCACTGCCTCCTTAATAATAATGTTGGTATTCGTTAAGCGCTTACTATGTGCCGAGCACTGTTCTAAGCGCTGGGGGAGATACAGGGTCATCAGGTCGTCCCACGTGGGGCTCACAGTTAATCCCCATCTCACAGATGAGGTAAGTGAGGCACAGAGACGTTCGGTGACTTGCCCACAGTCACACAGCTGACAGGTGGCAGAGCCGGGAGTCGAACCCATGACCTCCGACTCCGAAGCCCAGGCTCTTTCCACTGAGCCACGCCGACTCCTTCCACGCAGTAAGCTTGAGTCGTCGCCCTCTGTTTTCTCCTATGCCGCTGCCGCCCAGCACGGTGGGAGAAAGAGGAATATCTTTAATTTATTTATTTACATTAATGTTTCTCTGCCCCGCCTCTAGTCTGTAAGCTTGTTGTGGGAAGGGAATGTGTCTGTTTTTTATTATACCCTACTCTTCCAAGCACTTAGTACAGTGCTCTACACATAATAAGTGTTCAGTGAATATGAATGACTGACTGATGTATTCAATCCCCATTTTACAGGTAAGGAAACCAAGGCCCAGAGAGGTTGAGCGACCTTCCTGAAATCACACAGCAAGCAACTGGCAGAGCTGGGATTAGAATCCAGGTCCTCTGACTCCCAGGCCCGTGTTCTTTCATTCATTCATCCATTCACTCGTATTCATTGAGCGCTTACTGGGTACAGAGCACTGTATTAAGCTCTTGCACTGTACAATTAGGCAACAGATAGAGAAAATCCCTGCCCAACAACGGGCTCACAGTCTAAAAGGGGGAGAATCGGTCCCAGTAAGTTTCCAATAGGTTCCACAGCTTCTCTAGTCCCATGCTTTGGTGATACAGATGGGGTGTGGGGATTGCAACGATTAAATATCGTCAACGTGATATCAGTTTCTTTCCATTCGGTTTTCCACATCTCTTTCTTGTGATGATAGTAGAGGCAAATCTGAAATGAAGATGCCCTTGCCAAAGTCATCCTTCGTGCAGAGCTCAGATGATTTCAGAATGCAACAGATTGACCTAATTAGGGAAAGCATCGATTCTTGATTGTAATATGTTAAATAGTATGCCCGCAGCTACAATTTCATCCCCCTTAACCACTTTGATCTAAGCTCAGCACCAGCATCACAGTGAGTGTTAATTTCTATTGTCTGCCTGAATTTACAGCAGCAGCAGCAGCAGCCTGATTAATTAATGGTCTGTGATTTGTATGGTGAACGTGAGCCAGTGAGAAACTTTCTGTAGTTCTTCAGTCAGGACTCTCCTCTTCGGGTCTTGGTGGGGACGATTTTTTGGCTGAATGGAGCCATCCCACCTCTGATCGCTTCAGATTAGTGCTGCTGGACTGCCGCAGCCGTCGCCATTCAAGCTGCTCTTTGATACGTTTGGGCAATTTTGCTTCTGTCTGCCACATGGGTAATTGCCCTTCTATTGTCTTCGGGCTAGCCAATTGGGCTTCATGATGGCCTGCTCTGAAAATGACTTGGATTCCATAATTTCTCCCAGAAATGGGCCACCTTAGTATTTGATTTCTCACTCTTTCTACTCTCACCGTCAGTCTGTTGATAAATCTGCCATTTTTTCCCCTCCACATTTCCCAGATTCGTTCATTCATTCAATAGCATTTATTGAGCGCTTACTATGTGCAGAGCACCGTACTAAGCGCTTGGAATGTACAAATCGGCAACAGATACAGTCCTGTCCTTGATGGGCTTACAGGCTAATCGGATCTGTCACTCCCTCTCCATACACAACAATGATAATAATAACTGTGGTTTTGTTAAGCGCTTACTGTGTGCCAGGCACTGTACTAAGTGCCAGGCGCTGTACTAAGCGCTAGGGTGGACACAAGCAAATAGAGTTCATTCGCTCATTCACTCATTCAGTCGTATTTATTAAGGACTTATGTGCAGAGCACTGTACTAAGCGCTTGGGAAAGTTCATCTGTTGCCGAATTGTACATTCCAAGTGGTTAGTACAGTGCCCTGCACATAGTAAGCGCTCAATAAATGCTATTGAATGAATGAAAGTACAATATAACAATAAACAGTGACATTCCCTGCCCATAAGGAGTCACGGTCTACCGTCGGGGGGAGACAGACATCAATATAAATAAAATTACGGATCTATACATAAGTGCTGTGGGGCTGGGATGGAGGGGAAGGGCAAAGGGAGCAAGTCAGGGCGATGCAGAAGGGTATAGTAGATGAGGAAAAGTGGGCCTAAATCTGGGAAGGCCTCTCGGAGGAGATGTGCTTTCAATAAAGCTTTGAAGACAGGGAGAGTAATCGTCTGGCGGATTTGAGGAGGGGGGGCGTTCCAGGCCAGAGGCAGGCGAAGGCTTTAGACAGGCGAGATGGAGGCCCAGTGAGAAGGTTAGCACCAGAGGAGTGAAGTGTGAGGGCTGGGTTGTAGAAGGAGAGAAGCAAGGTGAGGTAGGAGGGGGCAAGGTGAAGGAGTTGGACACAGTCCCTAACCCGTGTGAGGCTCGGTCTCACTCCCCATTTTACAGATGAGGTAACTGAGGCCCAGAGAAGTGAAGTGACTTGCCTAAGGTCACGCAGCGGTCAAGTGGCAGAACTGGGATTAGAACCCATGACCTTCTGTATCCCAGGTCTATGGAATATGGACACAACACCCTGTGTCATCAGAGGTTATCAGAAGGCAAAAGGTGACTCGGCCGCCTGCACAAACCACACTTGCTGTCAGGAATTGTGTAAACCAGCCCTTCCCCTCACGGATTAAACTTCCAGGCATCCAAATCTATTAGCAAAAATGATTATCTTGTAAAATCTGTCAGAAATGGATCCTTAGGACCTTAGGCAAGTCACTTCACTTCTCTGGGCCTCAGTTACCTCATCTGTAAAATGGGGAGTGAGACCGAGCCTCACTCACGTGGGTTAGGGACTGTGTCCGACTCCTGGGCACTTGTCATGACCCAGGTAGACAGTGGGTACTCCTTGAAAAAAATTTTTTTTAACTATTATATCTGCCATTTCACTGATCTCTCCATCTCTAGCTTTACTGTGTGGGTCAGATCACTTTTTAAAACTTGCTTCTGCACAAAATTCCTCACTCCTCAAAAATGCCCATTCCTTTCTACATCAAATAGGAGCTCCTGACCATTATTAAATCAATCCATCAATGGTATTTATTGAGTACTTACTATGCGCAGGGCACTGTACTAAGCATTTGGGAGAGTTCAACAGAGTTAGCTTTAATTACTAGCTTTAAGGCCATCCATCTGTCTCTTCATCTTCTCTATCAACTCACACTCTTTAGTCCTTCTAAATTCACTTTCTCGCTATGCCTGTCCTTGATCCTTTATAGTAATAATGATGTATTTGTTCAATGATTCCTTTGCACAAAGCCCTGTCCTAAATGCTGGGGTAGATACCAGGTAATTAGGTGGGAAACAGTCCCTCTCCCACCTGGGATTCGTAGTATAAGGGGGAAGGAGAATCGGTATTTAATTCCCGTTTTACAGATGAGGATACTGAGGCACAGAGAAGTTAAGTGATTTGGTCACCCTACCGACAGTGGTGGAGGTGGGATTAGAACCCAGGTCCTCCGAATCCTAGGTCTGTACTCTTTCCACTAGGCCATACTCCTTGCCCTCCCACCCTCCCTCTTTAAATCCACCAGACCGCAGCTCTTCCCATCTTTAAAGCTCTCTTGACATCACACCTCCTCCTGGAGGTGTTTCAATCAGTCAATCGATTGTATTTATTGAGCACTTACTGTGTGCAGAGTACTGTGCTAAGTGCTTGGGAGAGTACAATATAGCAGTGTAACATTCGGTAGACATGTTGCCTGCCTACATTGAGTTTATACAGTAGTATTTTTCCCCTGTCACATTTTCACAACTAGCACCACAGCACTAATGAACTCCCAAACACTGCAGGGCTTTGGTACCCAACGATTCAGATATTCTGCATTTTAAACATTTTAAAAATTCACCAATCCATCTCTTCATTCCTACATTCTCTTTTTCCCTCAACTAATGATCTATACTGTGTCTCCCAACCTCTTTGAATGAAAATTCAGTGAGAAACAACGTGGCCTAGTGGAAAGAGCATGGATGTGGAGGTCCCTTATGGTTCAGCTCTGGATCCCCTTCTATGCCACCCACTCCCTCAGAGAAGTCATTCGCTCCCATGGCTTCACCTTTATGTGGATGATACCCAAATCTACATCTCCAGCCTTTATCTCTCTCTCTCTCTCTCTCTGCCGTCTTGCATTTCCTCCTGTCTTCAAGATATCTTTACTTGGATCATCATCATCCCATCATCTCTAACTTAACATGTCCAAAACAGAACTCATTATCTTCCCTCCCAAACCCTGTTCTCCCCCGACTTTCCCATCACCGTTGCCAGCGCCGCCATCCTTCCTCTCTCGCAAGCCCGTAACCTTGGCGTTATCCTTACCTTGGCATCATCCTTGACCCGTCTCTCTCATTCAACTCACATTTTCAATCCATCATTAATCCTTTCGGTTCAACATAGCTGAAATCCACCCTTTCTTCTCCATCCAAACGGCTACTACTTTTAGACAATCGCTCATTTTATCCCGACCTGATGACTGTATCGGCCTCCTTGCTGATCTCCCAGCCTCCTGTCTCTCCTCACTCCAGTCCACACTTCACTCAGCTGTCCACATCGTTTTTCTACAGAAACATTCAGGACATGCTTCCCCCTCCTCAAGAAACTCCAGTGGTTGCCCATCCATCCCTGCATCAAACGAAAACTCGTCACCATTGGCTTAAAGCACTCAATCACCTTGCTCCCTCCTACCTTACCTAGCTGCTCTCTTATTACAACCCAGCCCGCAAACTTCACTCCTCAAATGCTAACCTTCTCACTGTGCCTCCCTCTCGCCTGTCTCACCGCTGACTCCTCGCCCACACCCTGTCTCTGTCCTTGAAGGCCCTCCCTCCTCAAATCCCACAGACAATCGTTCTCCTCCTCTTCAAAGTCTTATTGAAGGCACGGCTCCTCCAAGAGACCATCCCTGACTAAGCCCCCCTTTCCTCTTCTCCCACTCCCTTCTGCGCCATCCTGACCCGCTCCCTTTATTCAAGCAGCGTGGCTCAGTGGAAAGAGGCCGGGCTTGGGAGTCAGAGGTCACGGGTTCGACTCCCGGCTCTGCCACTTGTCAGCTGTGGGACTGTGGGCAAGTCGCTTCACTTTTCGGTGCCTCAGTTACCTCATCTGTAAAATGGGGATTAACTGTGAGCCTCACGTGGGACAACCTGATTACCCTGTATTTACCCCTGTGCTTAGAACAGTGCTCTGCACATAGTAAGCGCTTAACAAATACCAACATTATTATTATTATTATCTCCCCTCCCACCCCCACAGCACTTATGTACAGGTCTGTAATTTACTTATTTATATTAATGTCTGTCTCCCCCTCTAGACTGTAAGCTCACTGTGGGCAGGGAATGTGTCTCTTTACTGTTATATTATACTCTCTCAAGCACTTAGTACAGTGCTCTGCACATAGTAAGCACTCAATAAATACAATTGAACGAATGAATCTGTTTTCTAATCCTGGCTCTGACAATTGCTTGCTGTGTGACGTTGGGCAAATCGCTGGACTTTTCTGTGCCTAAGTTCTCCCTTCTACTTAGACTGGGAACCCCATGTGGGACAGGGACTGTGTCCAACCTAATTAACTTGTATCTACCCCAGCACTTAGTACAGTGTCTGGCACATAGTAAGTGCTTAACAAATATAAATTTCTTCTTTTAAAAAAAACTCTCGAGTGTAACAATAATGTCTTTTACCTCCACTGTATCCCCCCAGGTCTTGTACACAACAGGCTCTCGATACATATTCTCGAGTGAGGTTTGGATTCACAGTTGCCAAGCTACTTCAAGGGGAAGAGGAATTTTCTAGCAAGGATGAGAAAATTGGATTAGTAAGAGAGACCAACTGCTAGGGAATTGTAAAGATGTTCAACGATCACGTGGTGGAACGGATGTGTTGAAGAAATCAACAAAACTTAATAGGTCATTTTAAGAAGGGTTCATTTGCCGTCATCAAAAAGGCCGCATTAAAATAGGCTTTCTACCATCAGAAGAAATGCTCTGCATCATTCTCGCTTCTGTTCTTTAATGTAACTTGAATGTGAATATTCTATTTAAAGTGTATTTTCAAGAGATCATTAGTGTCTCGCAGGGATACTTTGCTGCCACCTAGTGAATTGAGCTTAGTCCTTACTAAGTCTACCTGTTTGACTTTTCAATCAAATTCTACTTTAACAATAATAATAATAATAATGTTGGTATTTGTTAAGCGCTTACTATGTGCACAGCACTGTTCTGTGCGCTGGGGGAGATACAGGGTCATCAGGTTGTCCCACGTGAAGCTCAGTCTTCATCCCCATTTTCCAGATGAGATAACTGAGGCACAGAGAAGTGAAGTGACTTGCCCTAGGTCACACATTTGACAAGTGGTGGAGCCGGGATTTGAACCCACGACCTCAGACTCCCAAGCCCGGGCTCTTTCCACTGAGCCACACTGCTTCTCTTTAATTGACTTCACTTTGTGCTGAGCTTGGTGCTATATAATACAGTGGAGTTAATAAGAATTATGGGACTTGTTAAGCGCTTACTGTGTGCCAAGTAGTGTTCTAAATGCTGAAGTAGATACAGGCTACCTGGTAGATACAGGCTAATCCATTCATTCATTCAATCGTCTTTATTGAGCACTTACTGTGTGCAGAGCACTGTACTAAGTGCTTGGAAAGTACAATTGGGCAACAGATAGAGACAACCCCTACCCAACACCGGGCTAATTGGGTTGGACACAGTCCCTGTCCCACCTAGGGCTTCCAAGTGCTTAGTACAGTGCTCTGCACATAGAAAGTGCTCAATAAATACTATTGAATGAATAGGACTCACACTCTTAATCCTCATTTTCCAGACGAGGTCACGGGAGGCCCAGAGAAGTGAAACGACCTCATTTTCCAGATGAGGTCCCGGGAGGCTCAGAGAAGTGAAATGACTTACCCGAGATCACACAGCAGAAGCGTGGTGGAGCTGGGATTAGAACCCTTGAGCTCTGGACTCCCAGTGCTCTATTCACTAAGCCACGCTGGAGTTGGTTAACATGCTCTTGGCCTGCAGGAGTTCGCAGACTAGAGGGTGGGATGGACATTAAAATAAATTACTGGTGGGGTTAGGTTGGGGGATAGCAAATTTGCAAGCAAATTCAAGTGCTAGGCAATTCATTCATTCATTCACTCATTCATTCATTCATATTTACTGAGTGCTTACTATGTGCAGAGCACTGTACTAAGTGCTTGGAATGGACAAATCGGCAGCAGATAGAGACAGTCCCTGCCCATCGATGGGCTTACAGTCTAATCGGGGGAGACGGACAGACAATAACAATAGCAATAAATAGAATCGAGGGGAAGAACATTTCATTAAAATAGCAGTAAATAGAATCAAGGTGATGTACATCTCCTTAACAAAATAAATAGGGTGATAAAAAATATATACAATCGTTATTAAGCATAGTAAGTGCTTAATAAATACAATTGAATGAATGAATGAATGAATCTAACAGAGTCGGTAGACGTGATCTCCGATCACAAGGAATTTACAGTCTGCCGGGGGAGAACAGCAGAGGTCTTCCTTTTTTATGGTATTTGTTAAGTGCTTGCTATGCAACAAACACAGTTCTAAGTGCTGGGGTAGATAGAAGTTAATTATGTTGGACACCGTCCCTGTCCGTGGTGGGGCGCCCAGTCTAAGTAAGAGGGAAAAAAGGAGAACCGAGACATGAAGAAGTTAAGTGATTTGCTCAAGGTCACACAGCAAACATTTGTCGGAGCCAAAATTAGAACCCAGGGCCTCTGACTCCCAGGCCCGTGCTCTTTCGACTAGGCCATGATGTTTTCTTGCTCACCCTGTTCAGTTTCAAAAGCACAGCTCTGATTTGCAGAAGTGGAAACTTTAAATGACAGGAAAAAAGGAGTTCTGTTTTTCCCCCCCTTATACTACGGGAATTCAATCAATACGAACAGAGGGAGCCAATAGAAGCAGCTGGGTTGAAAACCTGTGGCTGTTGTATGTTTTGTTCTCTGTCCAGACCTAGTGCATGACCAACTCCGTTTCAATGAGAATTTCATACGGTAGGTAGGCGGAAGAGCGAGACCAGGTGCCTGTAAGTGTTAATCAACCTCTTTCATCATTGGATTAGATAATACAATCACTTGCCACATCTTGCCACAGTGTATTCCTCCTAATCCTGGGCAAGAAGACAATAAAATCATTATTTTTCAGAGACATTTTATTATTCTGCTGGGTTTTTTTTAACAATTGGCAGGCTTACAGTGATTACTTATGATAGAAAGTTTGTAGACCTGAGGAGTTTGTCCAACAGGGAAGCAGGTGTGTTTTGGACAGAGTAAAATGAAGGGAAGAAATCTTCTTGGAGGAAACATAGCTAGAAGGGCCCTGGACCTGTCTTTTCCCCACCCAGCCTTGCCCCGTTGTGATCATTTTTTTTAAAAAAAAGGTATTTGTTAAGCTCTTACTATGTGCCAAGCACTGTTCTAAATGCTGGGGTAGATACACTGTAATCAGTTTGGATGTAATCTATGTCCCACGTGAGGCTCACAGTCTTAATCCACATTTTACAGATGAGGTCACCGCGGTAATCAGGTAATCAGGTTGGACACAGTCCCTGTCCCAGAAGGAGCTCACATACCAGCGTTTAGAACGGTGCTCGGTGCTTAGAACAGTGCTGGACACATAGTAGATGCTTAACAAATACCATTATTATGATTAATAATAATAATATTATTTACAGATGAGGTAACTGAACCCCAGAGAAGTGAAGTGACTTGCCCCAAGTCACACAGCAGACATTACATTAATGCCCGTCTCCCACTCTAGACCTGAAGCTCATTACGGGCAGGGAACCCGTCTACCAACTCTGTTGTGCTGCACTCTCCCAACTGTTCAGTACAGTGCCCTGCACATAGTAAGTGCTCAATAAATACCATGGATCGATTCATAGATTAATTGAAAAACTGGCCCTGAGTACTGGGAGAAACACGCAGGGAGGCCTAGGCCGACCTTACCCTTGTAATAAGAGATCTGAAAAGTGGAGATTCAATACCGGATTTCCTCTTAATCAATCAACCTAATTAATGAGCATTTACTCATTCATTCATTCAATAGTATTTATTGAGCGCTTACTATGTGCAGAGCACTGTACTAAGCGCTTGGAATGTACAAATCGGTAACAGATGCAGTCCCTGCCCTTAGACGGGCTTACAGTCTAATCGGGGGAATACTTAGCAGAGGATGGTTTCGATCCATCGACCTCTGGGTTATGGGCCCGGCACGCTTCCGCTGCGCCACTCTGCTCCTGCTCCTTTACTGCATGCAGAGCACTGTACTAAGCGTTTGGAATAGTACAGTATAAGAATACAATGTTCTCTCATTCTCTCTTGCCCTCTCTCTCTTCTTCTTGCTCATCCTCTCTCCTCTCCCTCTTTGGTTTGTCTGACTCTCTCTCTCCCCCGCAACCTACGAGCAATTCCAATCCACGAGCCCTATCAAACGGTCTAAAGAGGACCCCGAGGATTGCCATCTCGAGTCCCAGCACTGGGGCTGGATCGTCTCGAGGTAGCCGAAGTTGGATTTGCTTCCGGCTTCATCCGTCTATAGATGCTTCTTCCCCGGACTGTAATGGCCAAGCAGAAGTTCACAAGCTGGTGCTTGTGCAGAACGGGCGGTATGGATCTTGCTCTCTCCATCTGAGCGTAGCATTCTACTGCAGCGCTATGGATTTTATTAAATGGGAAAGGAAAAAAAATGTTTTCCCCTGATAGCTATAGCTGTACTGGGGGATGTATTCTGTGTAGAGATGAGTTTGAATAAGGAATTATTCAGTGAAAGCCAGGTGAGGGGAGAGCACTGTGGATTGCTATGGGCTTTGCTTTTATAATTCTTGCAAAGCATTCCACTGCAGCGAGTGGAGAGTTTGAAAAGAAAAAAAACACACCCGGTCGGGTTTCCTTTTGATGATCGTCACAGGGAGCAATAGCAAGGGGGAATGTTTGAGTAACCTATTTGGAGTCCCTCTTTAAGTCAGATGATCATGTTGCTGAACATTAGTTCTTGAAAATCTTTATCTGTAAAGCCCGTGCAGGGACAGTATGTGATCTGATTATTCATTCATTCATAGAATTGTATTTATCGAGCACTTACCGTGTGCCAAACACCATACTAAGCTTGGGAGAGTACAATATGACAACAGACACGTTCCTGCCCATAGTGAGCTCATGGGGGAAACAGACATTAAATAAATAAATGGATAATCAATAAATAAATTACAGATATATACAGCTAGATATTATCGGACTGTAAGCTCGTTGTGGGCAGGGAACGTGTCTACCGACTCTGTTATACTTTACTCTGTTATATTGTACCCTCCCAAGTGCTTAGTTCAGCGCTCTGCACACAGTAATCACTCAGTAAATACCACTGATTGATGGATTGATTATCTTTGGCTTCCTTTAACTTCCTTCAGAATTACATTCACCATCACAAGAATCATTCTTCAGACCTGGCTGATATTAGCTCTGATGAATTAACACTGAGCAGGCAGTTTGTTTGTGATATTGCGATATAAAAGCGGCACAAAAATGACACCCATGGATCTATTTCCTGGTCTTTAGTGCCCTTAAATCATGAATGGCAGCACTAAGAAGACTTGGTATTTTAGAATAATTTTACAGCGCTGCAATCAATAACCATAATGGGGATTAGAGATTTAAATGCCTAGTGGGAAGAGCAAGGGCCTGGGAGTCAGAGGACCTGGGTTCTAATCCCAACTCCACCACTTGCCTGCTGTTTGACCTTGGGCAAGTCACTTCACTTCCCTGTGCCTCAGTTTTCCTCATCTGCATTACGTGTGTTTCCCCCCCACTTAGACTGATTCATTTGCTCACTCAATCGTATTTATTGAGTGCTTACTGTGTGCAGACCACTGTACTAAGCACTTTGAAAGTACAATTCGACAACAGATAGAGACAACCCCTACCCACCCCGGGCTCACAGTCTAGAAGAGGGGAGACAGGCATCGAAACAAGTAAGCAGGCATCAAAAGCATCGATATAAATTAATGGACTTATAGAGATATATACATCATTAATATAAATAGAATTATAGACATGTACATAAATACACACAAGTGCTGAGGGATGGGGGTAGAGCAAAGGGAGCGAGTCGGGTCGATGTCGGGGGGAACAAAGGAAAAGGGGGGGCTTAGTCTGGGAAGGCCTCCTGGAGGAGGTGAGCCTTCAGTAGGGCTTTGAAGGGGGGAAGTGTGACCTTCCCTCTACGCTGTAAGCTTGTTATGGGTAGGGAATGCATCTATCAACTCTCTTGTACTCTCCCAAGTGCTAAAGTACAGTCGCACAGTAAATGTTCAATAATTCTGATTGCTTGATTGATATAAAACATAAACATTCATTCATTCAATAGTATTTATTGAGCGCTTACTATGTGCAGAGCACTGTACTAAGCACTTGGAATGTGCAAATCGGCAACCGATAGAGACAGTCCCTGCCCTTTGACCGGTTTACAGTCTAATCTAGTTCTAGTCTAAGAACAAAGGCAATAAATAGAGTCAAGGGGAAGAACATCTCATAAAAATAATGGTAAATAAACAGAATCAAGGTGATGTACATCTCATTAAACAAAATAAATAGGGTGATGAAGCTATATACAGTTGAGCGGACGAGTGCAGTAACACCCTACCTAACATGAAAATGCAATCCAATCAGCTCTCCCAACCTTGTAGCAGCGCTCTCAGGAAAACAGATTTCCGTCGTGGGAAAGGTGAGGAGAATAGATGGCGCAAAGTTCACCCAATCAGCTGTGTGTGATGAGCTGAAAGAGAAACCCACAAGCTGAGAGGGAAGAATGAATGATTTAAAGACAGGAAAGCATGGTCTCAAAAAAGTCTCTCCGTCTCCCCCGATTAGACTGTAAGCCCATCAAAGGGCAGGGACTGTCGCTATCTGTTACCTATTTGTACATTCCAAGCGCTTAGTACAGTGCTCTGCACATAGTAAGCGCTCAATAAATACTACTGAATGAATGAATGAAAAAATGCAAGAGAATCTTGGCAGGCAGCAACTGGAAGGAACGAAGCATCATTTTCCAAAAGGAAGGACACCTTGGGTCGGGGCATTGTTTCTGTTCTAAACATTTAGGGTTGGATAAATGGAGACTGTCAAACAACTAGCACACTCCGCTTCAGAGGGACGTCCCTAGTGAGGGAATAGTAATAATAATAATAATGATAGTAATTGCAGTATTTATTAAGTGCTTATTATATGGCAGGCATTGTATTAAGCGCTGGGCTGGATACGAGTAAATTGGGTTGGACACAGTCCCTGTCCCCCATGGGGCTCACATCCTTAATCCCCATTTTACAGATGAGGGAACTGAGGCACAGAGAAGTGAAATGATTTGCCAAAGGTCACACAGCAGACAAGTTGGAGAACCGGAACTAGAAGCCAGGTCCTTCTGACTCCCAGGCCCCAGATCTATTCACCAGGCTTTGGGAAGGGATTGTCTCTATCTGTTGCCGAATTGTACATTCCAAGCACTTAGAACAGTACTCTGCACATAGTAAGTGCTCAATAAATACTATTGAATGAATGAATAATAATGATGTGGTACTTGTTAAACACTTATTATGTGTCTAGGGCTGTACTAAACAAGGGGGTAGGTGCAAGGAAAATAAAGGATTGAGTCTCTGATTAGATGATGGATACTAGAATTAAGGAGAATTCATTCATTCATTCAATAGTATTTATTGAGCGCTTACTATGTGCAGAGCACTGTACTAAGCGCTTGGAATGTACAAATCGGTAACAGATGAGACAGTCCCTGCCCTTTGATGGGCTTACAGTCTAACTGGGGGAGACAGACAGACAAAAACAATAGCAATAAAATTAAACAGAATTGAAATTCTGACCTACGTTCCAGGAAAACAGCCGTTCCGGAGACTCTGAAAAATTTGATTACTGGAGCAGAGCAGTAATACTATTATGATTATTACTACTACTAATATTTGTTAAGTTCTTACTTTGTGCCAAAAACCGTACTGAGAGTTGAGTTAGATACAAGACAAACAGGACACGCACAGTCTCTGTTTCACCTGGGGCTCACAGTCTAAAAAGAAGGCAGAATAGATATTGAATCTCCATTTTACAGGTGAGTAAACTGAAGCACAGAGAAGTTAAATGTGTTGTCCCAGGTCACGCAGCCAGCAAGTTCATTCACTCATTCCATAGTATTTATTGAGCGCTTACTATGTGCAGAGCACCGTACTAAGCGCTTGGAATGGACAAGTCGGTAACAGATAGAGACGGTCCCTGCCCTTTGACGGGCTTACGGTCTAATCGGGGGAAACTGGTGAAGCCAGGAGTAGAATCCATGTATTCTAAATCTCAGGCCTGGGACCTTTCCATTAAGTCATGGGTCTTCTCAACAGGAATTGACAAGAAGAAATCTCAACTGTGTTGGAAGCTTTTCGTGTTTTCGATTGGGTTTTCAGAGGCAGGCCTGCCCTTAGACCCACTTCTCTCTCTTCCCTAGAAAAGCTGAGGTTAGGGCTGGTGCTGCTGTCAAAGGAAGGAGGCTTATGAAAAAACAAGAAGAAGAAGAACAACAATCAAAAAAAAACCAGACCAATCTGGTCTTTGGGGAACCATTTGCGTTTTATCTACCGAAATTCCAGCTCAGGAGGTGATCTCGGGCGTTTCTTGGAGAAAGTTTCTTTTCTGCCACCAGATGCCACCCTCACCCTTGAAAGGAAAGAGAAAAAATCAAGGAAACCCCAAATCTGCAAGAATAGGCCTTGTTCTCTCAGACCTTGGAACTTGTAGAAAGAAAGCAAGCTGTTTTAGACACAGGATCTAATTCTCATTCCAAGTTCCCCGGAACCGATCCCATCTCAGGTATTCTTTGGGATCAGTTCTGGCAGACTTAGAATGGGAATTAGTTCCTGTATCTCAGGTATTCAGGCGGGAGGAGGCTTGGAGAGCCTAGCACTGTCTACAAAGCCGTAGGGCAAGGACAGAATTTACTCTCTCAGACATCGTGGGGACCGATTTTGAGCAGCTTTAGCAAAAAAATTCTCCCCACAGCAATTATGTACATATCGTTGCACTTGGCTGTTTCTCTTAATTATAATTTATTGTAAAGCATTTAATTTATTTTAGAGAAGTAAATAATAATGATGTTGGTATTTGTTAAGCGCTTACTATGTGCAGAGCACTGTTCTAAGCCCTGAGATAGGTAGAGGGAGATCAGGTTGCCCCACGTGAGACTCACAGTTAATCCCCATTTTACAGATGAGGTAACTGAGGCCCAGAGAAGGTAAGTGACTTACCCACAGTCACACAGCTGCCAAGTGGCAGAGCCGGGATTCGAACCCATGACCTCTGACTCCCAAGCCCAGGCTCTTTCCACGGAGCCACGCTGCTTCTCTAGCGTGGACTGGTAGCATGGACTGGTGGGTAGAGCATGGACCAGAGAGTTCTAAGGACCTGGATTCTAATTCGGCCTCTGCCACTTAACTGCTGTGTGACCTTGGGCAAGTCACTTCTCTTCTCGGCCGCTCAGTTCTCTCATCAGCCAAATGGAGATTCAATTCTATTACTTAGGCTGTGGACTCTAGGTGGGATAGGGACTGTGTCCAACCTGATCAACTTGTAATAATAATAGTAATAATGCTGGTATTTGTTAAGCCCTTACTATGTGCCAAGCACTGTTCTAAGCGCTGGGGTAGATAGAAAGTATTCAGGTTGTCCCACGGGGGGCTCACAGTCTTCATCTCCACTTTACAGATGAGGTCACTGAGGCGCAGAGAAGTGAAGCGACTTGCCCAAGGTCACACAGCAGGCAAGTGGTGGAGTCGGGACTAGAACCCACGTCCTCTGAGTCCCAAGCCCGTGCTCGTGTCACACTAGGCCATGCTGCTTCTCATATCTACCCTAAAGCTCAGAATGGTGGTTGGCACAAAATAATCACTTAACGAGTACCAGATTTATTATTATCATCCTTCACTTTAGTGCTGGGGACTATCAAAGGAGTAGCTAAAAAAGAAAAACAACAGATCCTTGTGACTCACTAGAATTTCGAAGGTGATTAAAACCCCATCTCGTAGACCATGATAATATGTGTGCCACAAAAACCAAAAAATCATGTGACCAATTAGAAACTTTTGTTGGCCGAGAAAAAGAGGTCAGCGGAGGAAGCAGTGCGGCCTAGGGGAACGAACACGGGCCTGGGAGTCAAAAGCCCTTTAATCTCATCTCGGCCGCTTGTCTGCCGTGTGACCTTGGGCAAGTTATTTAACTTCTCTGTACCTCAGTTTCCTCAACTGTGAAATGAGGATTCGATAACTGCTCTCCCTTCAGTGTAGACTGTGAGTCCCATGTGGGACGGAGACTGCGACTGACCTTATTAACTTGTGTCTACCCAGCACTTAAAACAACGCTTGACCCATAGTAAGTGCTTACTATAGTAAGCATAGTAAGTGCTACATAATTATCAGTTATTAAATAGTAATAATAATAATGTCGGTATTTGTTAAGCGCTTACTATGTGCAGAGCACTGTTCTAAGCGCTGGGGGAGATACAGGGTCATCAGGCTGCCCCACGTGAGGCTCACAGTCTTCATCCCCTTCAGTGTAGACTGTGAGTCCCATGTGGGACGGAGACTGCGACTGACCTTATTAACTTGTGTCTACCCAGCACTTAAAACAACGCTTGACCCATAGTAAGTGCTTAACAAATACCATAATTATCAGTTATTAAATAGTAATAATAATAATGTCGGTATTTGTTAAGCGCTTACTCTGTGCAGAGCACTGTTCTAAGCGCTGGGGGAGATACAGGGTCATCAGGCTGCCCCACGCGAGGCTCACAGTCTTCATCCCCATTGTCCAGATGACGGAACTGAGGCACAGAGAAGCCTACTTTTTTCAGAATTGGAAAGCTCATCTGAGCAAGAACAAGGAGGTTCGCAAAGAGAGAGGCCATGCAGGTGCTAACAGGAAATTAGGCAGAACTCCTCAGAGCAGCAAATACAAATGTTTTCCTTAGTTCAACAAAGAGACTGTCACCTTGCCAACATTCAACCCGAATCCATATTCTAATCCTGATTATTTAGTTATTTAGAGAAGCAGCATGGCACAGTGGAAAGAGCCCGGGCTTGGGAGTCAGAGTTCATGGGTTCGAATCCCGGCTCCGCCGCTTGCCAGCTGTGTGACTCTGGGCAAGTCACTTCACCTCTCTGTGCCTCAGTTACCTCAGCTGTAAAATGGGGATTAAATCTGTGAGCCCCACGTGGGACAACCTGATCACCTTGTTTCCCCCAGCGCTTAGAACAGTGCTTTGCACATAGTAAGCGCTTAACAAATACCACCATTTATTTATTTTAGTTGGAGGCGCCAGTGAATTAGGGTCGTTCGGTAAAGTGGGGGTCAGGCAGTCTCTCGGTTCAGTGACTCAGTATTGAACTAGGAGAAGCTCTTCTCCATGCTCTTCTTTCTGCTGGTTTAGACTGCGAGCCCGTCACTGGGCAGGGATTGTCTCTATCTGTTGCCAAATCAAGCGCTTAGTACCGTGCTCTGCACAGAGTAAGCGCTCAATAAATACTATTGAATGAATGAATGAATGAACTTGCTCAACCCGGGCCTGGAAACCCTAACATTTTATGTCTCGAAAGGCCCAAATATTCCAATAAGAGGCCAGGGCGTGGCTTCCCTACCATCTAGATTCAGAATTCAGAATTCTTTATTGCTACTGTTCTTGTCTGTCCGTCTCCCCCCCCCGGATTAGACCGTGAGCCCGTCAGAGGGCAGGGACCGTCTCTATCTGTTACCGATTTGTCCATTCCAAGCTCTTAGTACAGTGCTCTGCACATAATAAGCGCTCAATAAATACTATTGAATGAATGAATGAATTCTCAGCAATGAGGAGTCACATTATTTTGGAGCAAAAGAATAGACTGGAGTTTTGTGAGGCCTAATTAAGTCCTGCAGAAAGTGGACAATCATTGTGAGGTTGGGAATTCCCAGAGGTTTCCGAGATAGTGGCACATCATCGTGTCTTCCTTACCTCTAGGCGGTATCTCTGCTAGGACACCTCCCCTGATCACCTCCACACCCCATTTTCTGTCCAGATGCCACTTCTTTTATTCCAACTCTATGTTATACTCTCCCAAGTGGTTAGTACAGTGCTCGACACACATTAGGTGCTCAATAAATAGCGGTATTTGACTGAATGATTCAACACTTTTCCCCATAGCACTTATATCACATCTCTATACTCTTTCTCCTTCCCGTAATTTCTTTATCCCAGCTCTTAGTATCCCAGTGCGTAGTATCCCAGAGCTTAGTTCAGTACCTACAACACACTACATGCGGAAAGCAGCGTGGCTCAGTGGAAAGAGCCCGGGCTTGGCAGTCGGAGGTCACGAGTTCAAATCCCGGCTCTGCCACTTGTCAGCTGTGTGACTGTGGGCAAGTCACTTCACTGCTCTGGGCCTCAGTTACCTCATCTGTAAAATGGGGATGAAGACTGTGAGCCCCACGTGGGACTTTGACGATGGGACATAGTAAGCGCTTAACAAATACCAATATTCTTTATTTCTTTCTTTCTTTTGGGACCGTCTTCCCTTACCCTAGATTGTAAAATTCCCCCAAGATTGTCATCCCGATCTAGATTCCCTCTAGACTGGAAGTTTGTTATGGGCAGGAAATGTGTCTCCCAACAATGTTATATTAGGATGCTCTGTGCACAATAAGTGCTCAATAAATACGATTAATGACAATCCTTTTTAGGGCTAGGTATCATATCTGCTAACTCCCAAGTATTTTGCAGCCAGAAAGAGCTCAATAAACACCACTGAGTGACTGATTACCTGATCTGGCACAGGTGGTCGGTCAGCTCACTCCTCTTTTCTCTCTTTCAGTTAGCAGTCTTCTTGAAGAAGAAGCAGCGTGGCTCAGTGGAAAGAGCCCGGGCTTGGGAGTCAGAGGTCATGGGTTCTAATCCCGGCTCCGCCACTTGTCAGCTGTGTGACTTTGGGCAGGTTAACTTCTCTGGGCCTCAGTTTCCTCATCTGTAAAATGGGGATTAAGACTGTGAGCCCCACGTGGGACAACCAGATCACCTTGTATCTCCCCCAGCGCTTAGAACAGTGCTCTGCACATAGTAAGCGCTTAACAAATACCACCGTTATTATTGAGTTTTACAACAGGAGTCTTCACAACATCCCTTTGGAGGTCGATGTTATTGTTTTCCTCATATTACGAGCAGCTTTACCTGCCCCTCCCTGCAATTTCTGCTGCCAGTGTTACACTCTAAGTAATAATAGTAGTGATAATAATGATACAATAATAATAATGGTATTTGTTAAGTACTTACCATGGGCCAGGCGCTGCTCTATATGCTGGTGTAGATTAGACACAGTCCCTGTAACACGTGGGCCTCACAGTCTCAATCCCTATTTTACAGATGAGGAAACTGAAGCATAGAGAGAAGAGAAGTGACATGTCCAAGGTCACACAGTAGACAAGTAACAGAGCAGGAATTAGAACACAGGTCCTTCTGACTCCCAGGCCCGTGCTCTATCTACTAGGACGGGCTGCTTCTAACACTTGCCAGGTGTGCTTGGAGCATATCCTGAGGGCTATTTTTTACTTAGCTGAAGTCTCCTGGGCTTTATGAGACACTCAGAAAGTTTTATCATTATGCATCCCTCCCATTAGAGAAGCAGCAGCTCTGCCACTTGTCAGTTGTGTGACTGTGGGCAAGTCACTTCACTTCTCTGTGCCTCAGTTACCTCATCTGTAAAATGGGGATTAACCGTGAGCCTCACGTGGGACAACCCGATGACCCTGTATCTCCCCCATTGCTTAGAACAGTGCTCTGCACATAGTAAGCGCTTAACAAATACCAACATTATTATAGTGATCTATGACCTGAGCCGCAGGCCCCTACTGTAGAGGTAGGAGATCCCCAAAACAACCTCAAGAAATATTTGTTTAACATTTTTGTTTATATGTCACAGGAACCATACCACACCATATAAAATGAATCATATATTTTGGTCCTGGCCCTTTAGGTGCTAACAATTTAAGATAGCGTTGAAGCAGGGATGAAAGGCCAAATAGATACCAGGCTGCTATGGAACATATCTTAAAATAAAGAATTTTCAATGCTTTCCGGGTATTGGGTCATTTTGTAGGAATTGCATGCTTAGGGAAGGGCTCGGGAAAATCCACCACCTCTCTTTCAGTTAATTAGGAAAGACTTCCTTGAGGACATTCGAGAAGCAGTGTAACGTTGTAGAAAGAGACTTGTCCAAGGTCACACAACAGATGAGTGGCAGAACAGGGATTAGAACCCAGATCCTTCCAACTCCCAGGCCCGCGCTCTATCCACTACGTCATGCTGATCCCATTAAGCAGTGGTTTAAGCAGTCGCCCCACTAGTTCTCCGGTGCAAACTTGATATAACAAAGTTGCCGGATTTTCTGTGTAGGAGGTTGATGGGACTTTGAGCTCTCCAGACTGTCCTGAGTCCTAGGAGGAGGAAGGACTCTTCACTCTGCCTTTCACTAAAACAGTGCTGACCATAGGTCCAGACGGCCAACATGGAGGCTGGTATTAATGAATCCGTCAATAATAAACCTCCCCTCTCAGGGTCACACCTGGAGAGTTTCCAGTCCTCTAGTTTCCAGTCCTCTACCAGTCTCGACAATGGGAGGGAGAGTCAAGCAGAGGCCTACCCATTCCATTCTTAGCTTGTCCAGTGGTTAGCGAATGGACGGCAATCTGCTACAAGTCAAAACTCACCCGGGCTGGGCAGCAGCTGCATGGGAGAGAGTCGAGGGTGGAGACTCAAGTTTACTGCACAGAAGGAGGCAAGGTAAACCACTTCTGTATTTTTACCGAGAAGACTCTCTGGATCCGCTACCAGACTGATTGCAGATGGAGGTGGTGCCTTCTGGGAGGGATGTGTCCGTGGCATAACTATGGAGGTGACTTGATAGCATAAGACACACACAATAGTAAATCAGGCTAAAGTTTCCTTCGGCCCTCAGACCTATAGGGTTGTTCCTGTAGGTCAGCTGCAGGATGGAGGGGAGAGTACCAACTCTGTTATATTGTACTCCCCCAAGCACTTACAACAATTTTCTCCACACAGTTAGTTTTCAAAAATATGATTGATTGAGGCCCAAATCCCGATTCCCGGCCTCTGAGGGATGGGATGTCCAAGGTCCAAGGTCTCCTTCAGACCTTTCATTTATTCGATCGTATTTATTGAGCGCTTACTGTGTGCTGAATACTGGTACTGAGCATTTGGAATGTACAATTTGGCAACAGATAGAGACAATCCCTACCCAACAAAGGGCACGTAGTCTAGAAGTCCTGAGACCTGTTGCTCAGCTGGAGGATGGAGGATGGACTGTGTAGTACAGTGATGTACACAAACTAAACGTTCAATAAATATGATTGAGTCCAGAATCCTCCGAGGGATGGGGTGTCCAAACTGCCCCGCTCAGCCTCTCTAGAACAATGCATCTTTTTGTTTTTGGCCGATTCTTCTGTTACCTGGATTCCCTTTGGTCTCCGTCTGACACCCCAAAGGACTTATCCTTCAAAAGGCCCCCCTTCCCGGTCCCCAAAATGGTATTTCACATTCTGTCCCTGTGGCACCTCTTTGCTTGGGGACTCCTGGGGGAATTCATCACTCTGACGGGGAACTTAATTAGTTTACGTCTCTGCTGGCGTGGTAGGCAGCATGGGTACTTTGTCTCTTCTGTCGGGTTCTCAGGTCTGCCCCTGGCCTGCGTCAGAATCACGGAAATCATTTCTCTTGAAATCTTGACTGGGGGCCGAAGAAAGGCAGAGGTAGGTCAGGATTGGCTTTCTGCCGAGAAAAGCCTCATCCCATTCGATCGGTCAGTGGTCAACCCTATTTATTGGTCACCTACTGTGGGCAGAGCTCTGTATTAAGCTCTGCAGGGGGGATACTAGAAGTAAAAGACAGGGTTCCCGCTCTCCAAGAAATTACAAGCTGAAAGGTGAGACAAACAGACCAAAAGTACTTCAGGTTGGCAGAATGAGGCGAAAGACTAAATGCGCAGCTGGAATAGGAGGGCTAGGAAAGATGGATAGGAGTATAGATAATAGTGAGCAGCAGTGTGGCTTAATGGATAGAAGTATGGGCCTGGGAGTCAGGAGGACCTGGGTTCTAATCCTGGCTCCGCCACATGTCTGCTCTGCGACAAAGATCAAGTCACTTCACTTCTCTTGGCCTCGGTTCCCTCATCCAAAAATGGGGATTAAAGATGTGAGACCTATGTGGGGCAGGGACTGTGTCCAAACTGATTAACTTGTAACTTCCTCAGAGCTTAATAGAGTGCCTGGCACATAGCAAGCACTCAGAAAATACCATGAAAAAAAAAAAGATCCCGGAAACCCTCAGATTGTGGCTGGAGCAGTGGGGCTTTCGGAGTTCAGACAACAGAAGAAAGAAGAGGAGAAGGTGGGAGAACCAAAGAGGCAAGACACAGCAGAGCAGGAACAGTGGATGGAGAAAGAAGAGAGGAAACGAAGAGCGGACAAGGAAAGGATGGAAGAACGCAAGGAGACTGGGAACTCCGAATCTCAGCAAGCAGAAGATAATAATAATGTTGGTATTTGTTAAGCGCTTACTATGTGCAGAGCACTGGTCTAAGCGCCGGGGTATACAAGGTAATCAGGTTGTCCCACATGAGGCTCACAATCTTCATCCCCATTTTACAGATGAGGTAACTGAGGCACAGAGAAGTTAAGTGACTTGCCCACGGCCACACAGCTGACAAGTGGCAGAGCTGGTATTCGAACCCATGACCTCTGGCTCTCTTTCCACTGAGCCACGCTCCGAGAGGCCATGGGAGATGGGAGGGGCAGGAGAGTTGGGAGGAGGGAGGTCTTGGGGGATGAGGGATGTCAGAAGGGGGTGGAGTAACACTGTTGAGTTGGGGAAAAGATATAATGGGGGAACAAGGACTAACTGGGGGGCAGACTGGTGTTAATTGGCAGGCGCAGACCAGCCATTGTGACAGACTGGAGTCTCCAAACTAGTTGTTGTATTTTGATGCCCCGGTGATTTGATTCTAATCGTCGTTTCGTTGAGATTTTCGGCCAAGAGGCTTTTTGGGTGAAGAACAGGTCGTCAGAGGACTAGGTGGCTTTTCTGGTTAATCGATGTAACGGTGAGAGAAGCTTTAGAAAAGAAAGTCAGAGAAGAACAGGGAAAGTTAAACTCAGTAAACTAATAGGATGAGGCCATGAGCGTTTAAAGCCGCGCAGAAATGAATATCAAGACATTATCATTGCTATCGTTATTATTAATTACTATTTCTGACAGCTGGACGTTTATTTTGGGCCAAACGTGGCACTAAGCAGTGGAGAAAATGCAAGGATTTTAAATCAGATATGGTCCCGGAGGAAGCTGATGCATTTCCAAAAAAGGAGATTTGAGGAGCCAGATTTTATGCATTCAGAATGAAAGGCCGATGACGATATAGGGCCAAGGTGATTCTTCTGTTGGATGCTAATCTGCTACCCTCGCTGATGTTGTTTCTTGGGATTAAAATCAATAGTTGGAATGTCTTGTTCAATCTAAAACAATCCGAGGAAACGCCTCCCTACCATTTCTAAGATCGACCCATTTGTGCATTTCAAGAGAGGAACGACTCTAGCCGAAGCAGCAGCTCTGGAAGTTATGAAAGCAAAGAAACCGTGTGGGGTTCGTGAGGAATCTGCACGCTTCAGACCGATGGCTGATTGACAGTACTGACGCGGAAGAAACATTTCTCGTCAAGGTAGTGCTTGATGGATTGGGTGCAATATAGGTATTTCAACTTCCTCAGTAATGTCCCAAAAAGTTTTCCCCTTTTAAAAGAATTCTACACTGCAGTGGCTGTAAACTGAATGTAGAATCAATCAGAATGATTAGTCCCTTTCCTCTATCTCAACAGAAGCACCGGCAGAACAGCTCTGGAAGATATTTTTTTTTTTTTTATGGCATTTGTTAAAGGCTTAATATGGGTCAAACCCTGTTCTAAGCGCTGGGGTAGATATCAGCTAATCAGTTTGGACACAGTCTCTGTGGCGGTGCCTATTTTTGCCATTAGGAGAAAAGTATGGAAAGTCACTCTTCTTCGGGATTGGTTGAGTCCATAATTACAATAATAATAAGAATTTTGGTACTTGTTAAGCACTTACTGTGGGACTAGCACTCTTCTAAGGATTGGAGTAGATACAAGTCATTCAGGTTGGACACAGTCCCTGCCCCATATGGGGCTCACAGTCTTAATCCCCATTTTACAGATGAGGTAACTGGGCCAGAGAACTGCAGTGATAATAATGGTAAATTGTATCTTGGCTATTTTAAAATAGCTGGGTGCCTCATTTCTATTTTAATAAAGTTAGAAGCGTCAGCGAGAAAAATTAAAGTAAGGCACTGCTAACAAGTTGCAGAGCAAACCAAGGCACAGAGCCCCTCATTGGCTGGGGGTGGAAGTTGGAATATTTCCAGCGGTATTTAATACATCACGTTTGGGACTGGAACCGTTAGTTGAGATATTTTAAAGTCACTCTCTCATAATCTGGTTTATTCATCTATTAGGTGCTTCTGATTAATGGTGGCTAATTACCTACGTACCCTTATCGGGGTAACGGTGAACTCTGAGGGCCATGGAAATCCTGATAGTGTGAATGAAACCTGAGCCTAGCATTGTGAACTTTCTGAACGATGGGCACTTCTGCTTTTTCAAAGAGAGCCAACAAACAATTACTCTCCCCCACCTTCACAACCTTATTGAAGGCCCGTCTCCTCCAAGAGGCCTTCCCTGACTAAGCTCTCCTTTCCTCTTCTCCCGCTCCCTTCCGCATCGCCCTGACTTGCTCCCTTTATTCATTCCCACGGCACTATTGTCCGTATCTGTCATTTATTTATTTATTTATATTAATGTCCGTCTCCACTTCTAGACTGTAAGCTTGTTGACGGCAGGGAATGTGTCTGTTTATTGTTGTACTGTACTCTCCCCAGTGCTTAATACAGTGCTCCGTACACAGTAAGCGCTCAATAAATACGTTGACTGACTGACACTGTGAGCTCAAAACCTTTTTCCTCAGCTCCCCCTTCCTTCTGCATCACCTTGACTCGCTCCCTGTGCTCTTCCCACCCGCCCAGCGCCCCACAGCACTTATGTATATATGTATATCTCTATAATTCTATTTATTTATTTTGATGCCTGTTTACTTATTCTGATGTCTGTCTCACGTCCTCTAGACTGTAAGCCCCTTGTGGGAAGGGATTGTCTCTCTTTATTGCTGAATTGTACTTTCCAAGCGCTTAGTACAGTGCTCTGCACACAGTGAGCGCTCAATAAATATGAGAGAATGAAACTGTTGTATTTGTTGACTGCTTATTTTGCAGCAGACACTGTACTAAGCGCTGGGGTGGGAACAACTAAATCTGGTTGGACACAATCCCTGACCCACATGGGGCTCACGGTCTCAATCCCCATTTTACAGATAAGGTAACTGAAGCTCAGAGACGTGAAGTGACTTGCCCAAGATCACACAGCAAACAGGTGGCGGAGCCGGAATCAGTGACTTTCCCAAGGTCACACAGAGGACAGGTGGAGGAGTCAGGATTAGAACCCAGGCCCTTCTGACACCCAGGCTTGTGCTCTCACCACTAAACCATGCTGCTTCTCTACAGTCTGTGGTGCTCTAAGGACTGGAAATGGCTACAAATGGGGTACAGCTGGTGACTTGGATGCTGGCATCACTTCCACGGACCAAGTCCACTCTGCCAAGCTTAGGTACAGGCACTAGGTATTGCCAGTGTGTGCTCTAGGAGCAGCCAAACGAAGAACTCTGCTTTGTTTACATCCTTTTACAGAATAGCGGGATCGGCTTTATTTGGAGCCACGAGCAAATGGCTAATTTTTGACAAAAGCATTAAGGCCACGGACCACCGAAGGGCCTTTGAGTCATTTAGTGTTCTCACTGCCAGCCAACTTGGCTTTATTGGCCAAGGTTCGCATCCTAGACCACACACGCTTCTTGGCATGCGGAACCAGGTTCGGAGTCAATCTGGAACACAGATCCAGAGCACCATCCACCAACCGCAACTCCACGGAAGCAGCTCTGGGCGGAGAAAGCTGGGAAGGAGTATTCGGTTCGAATTGCTTTCGCCAAACCTTGCTTGTGAATTCCATTTCCAACGGAGAGTTTTTGGCGGTTTCGTGATGTAGTGCAATTGCAGGGGATGTGTTTCTTGCTTTATTGTACTCTCCCAAATAGTACAGCGGTCTCCAAGCGCTTAGTACAGTGCTCTGCACATAGTAAGCGCTCAATAAATACTATTGAATGAATGAGTGCATACAGTAAGCGCTCAATAAATATGATTGGATGAATGAATGAATTCTCTGCCTACAAACTTCCCTAAAGTCCTCAGAGGAAAGACCCTCCCCCAGAGCGCTTAATCCTAAAGGTGAGAAAGAGAAGAAATTGCTCTCATAAAGGAATTATTCATTTTTCAGGCCGGAAGCATAGCTTTGGGCCATGACCCCTTGAATGCGGAAAGTGGCGCAGTAGTCCCCTGGCTTTCGACCCCTCCACTTCACTGAGACTGTATTGCTTCGGTCACCAGGGACTCCCTTAACCTTGACCTGTAGTCCATCTTGACCTTCTTCGACCTCTCAGCTGCTTTTGACACGGTGGGCCACGCTATATTATTCTAGTTGAGAAGCGGCGTGGCTCAGCGGAAAGAGCACGGGCTCTAATCCCGGCTCCGCCACCTGTCATCTGTGTGACTTTGAGCAAGTCACTTCACTTCTCTTTGCCTCAGTTACCTTATCTGTTAATAGGGGTTGAGACTGTGAGCTCCACGTGGGACAACCTGATTACCTTGTATCCTCCCAGCGCTTAGAGCAGTGCTTGGCATATAATTAGCGCTTAACAAATGCCATTATTATTATTATTAATTCTCATCTTACCACTCTGATTGCTCTTTCTCAGTTTCACCCATTGCCTCCACCTCTGCCTCTTATCCTCTGATTTCGGGGACCCTCCAAGCCTTGTTCCGGGTCCCCTCTTTCCCTTCAACACTCTACACTCGCACTCTCGGGGAGCTCATCCATTCACACGGCTTCATCCAACATCCCTGTGAGGATGATTCTCAAATCTTGCTCCCTCGCCCTGACCTCTCATCTACCTGCCATCCCACACCTCTCTTTGTCTACGGGTCATCTCTACTTAGATATCCCTCCAGCACCTCAAACTCATAAAATAGAACTCATCTTTCTCCCTGAACCTACTCCTCCCTGTCACTTGCCCTTATAAATCAATAACACTCCATCTTTTCTATCCCAGAACACCCTAGTTAAAGAGCTCAGGCCTGGGAGTCAGAGGACCTGGAATTTAATCCCAACTTTCTCACAGTTGTGCAGCGTGACCTTGGCAAGTCATTTAACTTCGCTCCGCCTCGGTTCCCTCATCTGTAAAATGGAGATTGACTACCTGTTCTCCCTTAGCTTCTGAGACCTGTGTGGAACAGGGACTGTTTCTGACCTGATTGTCTTGGATTTTAGCCAGTGCTCAGATTAAGGGAAGCAGCGTGGCTCAGTGGAAAGAGCCTGGGCTTCGGAATCAGAGGTCATGGGTTCGACTCCCAGCTCTGCCACTTGTCAGCTGTGTGAACGTGGGCAAGTCACTTCACTTCTCTGGGCCTCAGTTACCTCATCTGGAAAATGGGGATTAACTGTGAGCCTCAGGTGGGACGACCCGATGACCCTGTATCTCCCCCAGCGCTCTACACATAGTAAGCGCTTAACAAATACCAACATTATTATTAACTGTGCTTGACCCATAGAAAGCGCTTAACGAATACTACAGTTAGCATTTTTATTATAGCTCCTCTCTTTCTTTCAATTTTCACAGTCAATCTGCTTCCAAATCGTATCCATTCTTCCTACACACCACCTTCTGGATCCACTCCTTTATTTCCACCCAAACTGCTACAATGACAGTACAAGCTATGCTCCCATCATGGCTAGACTACTACAAATTTTTACAGCAGCCTCCTCACTGATTTCCTTTCCTCCAGCCCTTCCCCACTCTATGCTATACTTCCTGTCGCCGGACAGGACGGACTATTTTCTTGAAGCATCGCTCTGACGACGCACCTCCTCTCGTCAAACTCTTATACCGGCTTCCGCTGTCCCTCTTCATCAAACAGAGACACCTCACAATACTATTCACCTACTCCTCCTACTTTACCTTTCTGTAGAGAAGCAGCGTGGCTCAGTGGAAAGAGGCCGGGCTTGGGAGTCAGAGGTCATGGGTTCTAATCCCGGCTCCGCCGCTTGCCAGCTGTGTGACTGTGGGCGAGTCACTTCGCTTCTCTGTGCCTCAGGGAACTCATCTGGAAAATGGGGATTAAAACTGAGCGCCCCACGTGGGACAATCTGATCACCTTGTATCCCCCAGTGCTTAGAACAGTGCTTTGCACATAGCGTAGAAGCAGCATGGCTCGGTGGAAAGAGCACGGGCTTGGGAGTCAGAGGTCATGGGTTTGAATCCCGGGTCTGCCACTTGTCAGCTGTGGGACTGTGGGCAAGACACTTCATTTCTCTGGGCCTCAGTGACCTCATCTGTAAAATGGGGATTAAGACCGTGAGCGCCACGTGCGACAACCTGATTCCCCTGTGTCTACCCCAGCGCTTAGAACAGTGCTCTGCACATAGTAAGCGCTTAACAAATACCAACATTATTATTATTATCCACTGTTCCCCAACTGGCTCTTTTAATTCATTCCAAGGCAACCGCCTTTCTACCTGCACCTGACTCTTGACTCTCTCACCTCCAACCAGATTCCCAGACTCTTAGGACCTTGCTCTTTCTATTAGGCCTCTTGTTACCGCTGCCATAGAAGCAGGGTGGCCTAGTGGAAAGAGTCACAGACCCTGGATTCTAATCCTGACTCGTCCCCCTGCCTGCTGAGTGGCTTTTCAGGAAGCAGTGTGGCTTAGTGGAAAGAGCACGGGCTTGGGAGTCGGAGGGCGTGGGTTCGAATTCCGCCTCTGCCACTTATCAGCTGTGTGACTTTGGGCAGGTGACTTAACTTCTCCGTGCCTCAGTTACCTCATCTTTAAAATGGGGATTAAGACTGTGAGCCCCGTGTGGGATAACCTGATTATCTTATATCTACACCGGCGCTTAGAACAGTGCTCGGCACATAGTGAGCACTTAACAAATACCGACAGCAGCGTGGCTCAGTGGAAAAGAGCCCGGGCTTGGGAGTCAGAGGTCATGGGTATGAATCCCGGCTCTGCCAGTTGTCAGCTGTGAGACTGTGGGCAAGTCACTTAACTTCTCTGGACCTCAGTTCCCTCATCTGTAAAATGGGGATGAAGATGTGAGCCTCACAGGGGACAACCTGATGACCCTATATCTACCCTAGTGCTTAGAACAGTGCTCTGCACATAGTAAGCGCTTAACAAATACTAACATTATTATTATTATTATTATTATTACCAGCGCTTAGATCAGTGATTGGCACATAGTAAGCCCTTAACAAATGCCCTTATTATTATTAGTTTCCTTGTCTGTAAAATGGGGATTCAATACCTGTTTTCCCTCCTACTTAGAATGACAGAGATTGTGTCTGACCTGATTATCTTTTATCTAACCCAGTACACTGCTTGGTACATATTAAATGCTTAACAAATACCACAATTATTATTATTATCACCGTAACTACTGAAGCATCTATCAGCGAGGCTCCTCAGGACACTAGTAGATCCCTGATTACATTTAGCCCCCGTACTGATAGAGCGTGTGGTGTTTTTCCACAGTAGCTCATGAAGGCTGTTGATTTGCAGAGTCATTCATTCAATCCTTCAGTTGTTATCAATCAGTCAGATTTACTGAACCCTCACTGTGTGCAGAGCACTGTACTAAACACTTGGGAGAACACAATACGACAGAATTAGCAGACACATTCCCTGCCCACAATGACCTCAGACAGATTTATTGAGCCCTTACTGTGTGCAGAGCGTAATAATGTTGGTATTTGTTAAGCGCTTACTATGTGCCGAGCACTGTTCTAAGCGCTGGGGTAGACACAGGGGAATCGGGTTGTCCCACGTGGGGCTCACAGTCTTAATCCCCATTTGACAGATGAGGGAACCGAGGCACCGAGAAGTTAAGCGACTTGCCCAAAGTCACACAGCTGACAAGTGGCCGAGCCGGGATTCGAACCCATGACCTCTGACTCCAAAGCCCCGGCTCTTTCCAGTGAGCCACGCTGCTTCTCTGCGCTTCTCTCCCCCAAGCATAGCAGTACTTGCTTGGGGGAGCACAATATAATAGAATCGGTCACGGTTTTCCCTGTCCACAACAAACTTATTGGACATCTCTGTGTACTAGGCACTCTGAAAAACTACCGCTAAGGGGCTCACAATATAGTAATGATAATGGTACTTGTAAAAGCACCGACTATGTGCCAGGCACTGTTCTAAGCACCGGGGAGATGCAAGTTAATCATCTCGGACACGGTCTCTGTCCCACTTGGGGCTCACAGTCTTAATCCCCTTTCTACCATTGAGGTAACTGAGGCTCAGAGAAGTGAAGTGACTTGTTCAAGTTCGCATGTGTGGCTCAGTGGAAAGGACCCGGGCTTCGGAGGCAGAGGTCATGGGTTCTAATCCCGGCTCCGCCGCTTGTCAGCTGTGTGACCTTGGGCCAGTCATTTAACTTCTCTGTGCCTCAGTTACCTCATCTGGAAAATGGGGATGAATACTGTGAGCCCTACGTGGGACAACGTGAATACCTCGTATCTACCCCAGCGCTTAGAACAGTGCTTGGTGCATAGTAAGCACTTAACAAATACCAACATTATTATTATTAGGTGGTGGAGCTGGGATTAGAACCAAGGACCTTCTGACTTCCAAGTCCGTGCTCTATCCACTAAGCAACGCTGCTTCCTCTGAGAATGAAAGAACAATTTAAATAAAGAAAAATTTAAATAAAGAGAACAGAAACATAAAATTAAAAAGACAATGCCAAGTGCTTAGAGTGTTATGCTATGCCCTCTGTAGGCGACCAATAAATACTATTGATCGAGAAATATGATAAATTCAGCAGAATACTGCAGCAAAATAATTTCAGACTCATTCATTCATTCATTCAATAGTATTTATTGAGCGCTTACTATGTGCAGATCACTGTACTAAGTGCTTGGAATGAACCAATCGGTAACAGATAGAGACGGTCCCTGCCCCGTGACGGGCTTACGGTCTAATCGGGGGAGACGGACGGACAAGAACAATAGCAATAAATAGACCCAAGGGGATCAACATCTCATTAAGACAATAGCAAATAAATAGAATCAAGGTGATGTACATCTCATTAACAAAATAAATAGGGAAGGAGTGGCTGGGCTGATGGCGACCCACAGTGGATCCTGGTTCATTGCGCCGCTCAGTGCAGGCACTGTAAGCCCTACGACTCATCGGATTGTCACATTTGGAAACCAGAAGTGACCACCTGGCTCGACCACTGACATGTAGATAGAAACCATGGCTCCACGTTAGGGTCGGTCATTGGACGAAGGAATGCAAAGAAGGAAGGAGGGCGAAGGGAGAAGGAAGGAACGATCCTGAAATAGTTACGGCGCCTCCCAGAAGAGAATTCATTCATTCATTCAAGCATATTTATTGAGCGCTCACTGTGTGCAAAGCACTGTACTGAGAGCTTGGGCTAGTACAACAGCAGAGAAGCGGCGTGACTTAGTGGAAAGAGCAGAGGCTTGGGGGTCAGAGGGTGTGGATTCTAATTCCTGCTCCGCCACCTGTCTGCTGTGTGACCTGGGGCAAGTCACTTCACTTCTCTGGGCCTCAGATACCTCATTTGTAAAATGGGGATTAAGACCGTAAGCCCCACGTGGGACAACCTGATTACCTCGTAACAACCGCAGTGCTTAAAGGAGTGCTTGGCATGTCGTGAGCACTTAAATACCATAATTATTTTATTATTATTACAATAAAGGAGAAAAAAGGAAGGATACCGAAATAGTCACGGAATCTCCCAAGGGGGAATTCATTCAATCGTATTTATTGAGCGCTTACCGTGTGCACAGCACTATGCTAAGCACTTGGGAGAATACAAGAAACAGATACATTCCCTGCCCATAAAGAACTCACAGTCTAGAGACGAGATCACAGTCTAGAGAGTTCTTTCTCGGCTCCATCTGAGGGGTGCCTGACTTCTCTTTTCTATCAAAGTGGTGTCTATTTCAAGCTGTGCACTTTTGGGTAAAGTGCTTTCTGCCTGGCTTGGTGTAATGGGTTTTATACTTATTGTTTGTCACAGACAAGCTCAAACACAGCTGGTTTGACAGTCCCAGAGCTTTCCATCGACCGGGAGGCAAACACGGCCATAGAGCAGAATTGGTCTGAGCTGTTCGGAAATCTTGGCAGCGTCACCGGCCCGGCAGCTGGGCTTCCGAGCACCATCTGGAGGAACGGTGGATCTTCAGAACGTGAGCAGGAATCATTTGGAGGTGAAACTCGCTTCACAATATGCTTCCCTCATTATAGTTGGCTTTGCTCTTAATGAGCAATCTGGGCAAGGCTAGGTCCATTTAAGGACTTTTAAGAGGCATTAATTCGGGTCACCTCATGGACAGGTGCGGGGGAGGAACAAGAGCTAAAAGATGGCCCAAGGGTGAAAAGACCCTGTGCCTGGGGTCTGTTTTACCAGAGAGCTGGATGTTATGATAATAATATTGGTATTTAAGTGCTTACTATGTGCAGAGCACTGTTCTAAGTGCTGGGGTAGATAATAATAATGTTGGTATTTGTTAAGCGCTTACTATGTGCAGGGTACTGTTCTAAGCACTGGGGTAGATAATAATAATGTTGGTATTCGTTAAGCGCTTACTATGTGCAGAGCACTGTTCTAAGTGCTGGGGGAGATACAGGGTCATCAGGTTGTCCCACGTGAGGCTCACAGTCTTCATCCCCATTTTCCAGATGAGGTAACTGAGTCACAGAGAAGTGAAGTGACTTGCTCACAGTCACCCAGCTGACAAGGGGCAGAGCCGGGATTCGAACCCATGTCCACTGACTCCCAAGCCCGGGCTCTTTTCACTGAGCCACACTGTTACCTTTATTTTAACTCAGAGGCTTATTTCTTTTCAAGTTTTTCTTAGCTTGCTCTTTGTCAACTCTCTGTCTCTCATCCAGATCTCAGTGAGAGAAATACTATCATCTTTTTCATTCTTGCTGATGAAAAATTACCAGACTTATTCTCCCCTTGCTTTCGTGAGAGCATTTAATACACAGCAACAAGGTAATCAGGTTGTCCCACACAGGGCTCACAGTCTTCATTCCCATTTTACAGATGAGGCAACTGAGGGACAGAGAAGTGAAGTGACTTGCCCACAGTCACACAGCTGGCAAGTGGCAGAGCCGGGATGACCTCTGACTCCCAAGCCTGGGCTCTTTCCACTGAGCTACCCATGATATTCCACAAATTATGCGAAAATCAATCAATCAATAGTATTTATTGAGCGCATCCTTCCGGAATCCCTTGGGAGAATGGATCTCTACGAGCAGACTCTCCCTTCTGTTCCTCCTGTATTTCCACCCCATATCTCTGGTCAGATTCTCCAGTAATCTGCTCTCTGGAGGTTGGGGACAAGGATGGAATAAAAGAAGCAGCGTGGCCTAGTGGATAGACCACAGGTCTGGCAGTCAGAAGGACATGGGTTCTAATCCCGTCTTTGCCACTTGCCTGTTTTGTGATCTTGGGCAAGTCACTTCACTTCTCTAGGCCTCAGTTACCTCATCTGTAAAATGGGAATTGAGACTATGAGCGGGACAGAAGCTATGCCCAACCTGACAACCTTGTATCTTGAGAAGCAGCGTGGCACAGTGGTAAGAGCCCGGGCTTGGGAGTCACAGGTCATGGGTTCCAATCCCGGCTCTGCCGCTTGCCAGCTGTGTGATCTTGGGCAAGTCACTTCACTTCTCTGGACCTCCATTACCTCATCTGGAAAATGGGGATGAAGACTGTTAGCCCTACGTGGGACAACCTGATTACCTTGTTTCTCCCCCAGGGCTTAGAACAATGCTTGGCACATAGTAAGTGCTTAACAAATACCAACATTATTATTATTATTATTAGAGCTTAGAACAGTGCCTGACACTTAGTAAGCACTTAGAAAACACCATAAAAAACAAAAAACTTCCTCTCAGGCAGCAGTGGGCCATGCCACCCGAACCTCCAGGCGATACTGGGGATACCCATTGCCTGGTCCAGTCTCCACACTCCCTCTGAGCATTGCGGGAATCAATTTGGTCCTTTTGACAGAATCCTGGGAAGGTTTTTGTGAGGAAAGACTGTGTGTCTGGAATTTTGAGAAGCCTGAGGGCAAGTCCCTCCACATCCTCTTTAGTCTTGTCTACGTTTTAGTTCTTCTTCTTGGGTTTTTTGGTCTGTTTTAATGGGATTTAAGTGTTTATTATGTGTCAAGCACTGGAGTAGATACAAGGCAATCAGGTTGTCCCACGTGGGGCTCACCGTGTCCATCCCCATTTTACAGATGAGGTAACTGAGGCACAGAGAAGTGAAGTGACTTGCCCTCGGTCACACAGCAGACAAGTGGCGAAGCAGGAATTAGAACCCAGGTCCTTCGGACTCCTAGACCCGTGCTCTCTCCACTAGGCCAAGTTGCTTCTCAGGTTTCCATGACATTCTTTTGTTCAAGGTATTGTCTCCCCACACTGTGTTCTCTCTCTTTCTCTCTGCATAACCTCTATAAAAAAATTCCATGTTCTATCAGTGGATGAATCAATCAGTGGTATTTATTAGGTGTGCGAAGAACTAAGCCCTGGGAAGTACACATGGAGATGATTCATGCATGATCTCTCGCCACCGGAAAGTCACAGTCTAATAGGGAGAGGGCAGAACTGTAGGGGAAAAAAAAAGGAGCAAATCAAAAGCAACAAGTGTAAAAATATCCATTCAATTCTGTGAAGAGTGTGGGTTTGTGTATTATACAGGTGGCTTCTGCCCTGAGGACCCTTTGTCCCGTAGAGTTTAGAGAAAGGACGGACTGCCCTCTGCGAGCCTGGGAATAATTTGCTTTTTAAATTCATTTACGGTTGTGACAGCCGATTCAGACTTCCAATCTTAGCATTAGTTAAAGCTAAACACTTACAACGTAACAAGCACTCTGCTAGGTGCCGAGGTAAATATGATAATATCAATTCATACAGGGTCCCTATCCCTAATGGGGCTCGCTATTTAAGTGGGTGAGTGAGATTCACAGACAAATAAGAATGAAGGGCAGATGATGAATAATAAAAGGTAAATTCAACAGTCCCCAAATCACCATGTTGAAATAAATAAGTAAAAAAATTCTTCAAGGGGGTGACTCTCATGGTCCTCGCTGCTTCTAGGGAGCAATGACTTTCTCATCCGACACTTCAGATCATGGGTCTGCAATTAATGATCTCTCCGGAGCAAAACACCACTTCATAATATACAACTGTAGTGTAAAAATAGTCTTTGTAATCAGGAAGACATCACAAATCATTCTTTGAGATGGTGGCTGTTTATTAGTGATCAGTTTCTACAAGGAATGACCTTCCGGGCAAAAAGGTTCATGCAAAGACAAGCTCTAAAGCTTGTCTAACTGACCAGAATTCTCTCTCTTATTGGCACTGACTTAAATGTGTAGACCACCGGACCCTATTTCTGCAGAAGTCCTGTTCCTTAGCCTTGTCTGGCAGCCTCAGCATCAGTGATATTTACTGAGTGCCTACTTTAGGCAGAACACTGTATTAGATTCTTAGATATACAGATAGAAGGTATGGAATTTACAATCTAAATGATAACCACTGAGATTTTGGTTTTAATTAATTGGGGTATTTATTAAACTCTTACTATGTGCCAAGCACTGTACTGAACACTGAGGTAGCACTAAGATACGTTGGACAGAGTACCTGTCCCACATGGGGCTAAGTAGGAGGGAGGAGGATTTAATCCCCATTTCACAGATGAGGGAATTTGGGCACAGAAGAGTGACTTGCCCAAGGTCACACAGCAGGCAAGTGGTGAAGCTGGGATTAGAACCCAGGTCCTTCTGACTCCAAGGTCTGCGCTCTATCCATTAGGCCGTGCTGCTTCTCAGTGAGATTGTACATTCCCCAAGCACAGGGAATGTACTTCAGACATTCATATCAATATAACATTAGGCATTATTTTTAATGTCTAATAATTCTAACTGTGGTGTTTGTTTAGTGCTTACTTTGTGCCAAGTACCGTCCTGAGCTCTGGGGTAGATACAAGATCATCAGGTCCCACATGGACCTCCCAGTCTAAGTAGGAGGGAGAACAGGTATCAGATCTCCACTTTGCAGGAGAGGGAACTGAGACACAGAGAGGTTAAGTGACTACCCCAAGGTGACACAGCCGGTATGTGGTGCCGTCAGGGTTCTAACCCAGGTCCTCTGACTCGCAGGCCCACGTTCTATCCACGCGACTACACTGGGATAAATCGGTGATGGTATATATTAAGAGAAAAATAACGACCTCCCTCCTCAAACTCTCCCTCACTGCAAAGCCTTATTGAAGGCACAACTCCTCCAAAAGGCCTTCCCTGACTAACCCCTCCGTGGCTCAGTGGAAAGAGCCCGGGCTTGGGAGTCAGAGGTCATGGGTTCGAATCCCGGCTCTGCCACTTGTCAGCTGTGTGACTGTGGGCAAGTCACTTCATTTCTCTGTGCCTCAGTTACCTCACCTGTAAAATGGGGATTAACTGTGAGCCTCAGGTGCGACAACCTGATTACCCTGTACCTACCCCAGCGCTTAGAGCAGTACTCTGCACATAGTAAGCGCTTAACAAATACCAACATTATTATTTCCTCTTCTTTCACTCCCTTCATCGCCCTGACTTGCTCCCTTAATTCATTCCCCTCCCAGCCCCACAGCACTTATATTCATATCTGTAATTTATTAATTTATAGTAATGACTGTCTCCCCCTCTAGACTGTAAAGCTCGCTGTGGGCAGGGAATGTGTCTGCTTATTGTTATAGTGTGCTCTCCCAAGCTCTTAGTACAGTGCTTGGCACATAGTTAGCACTCAATATATACAATTGACTGACTGACTACCCTGAAATCTAACCTCGGTTGTTCTGCGTCCAGCTGTGGAGAGGGAACATAATGGCATTCGAGTGGAGGATAGAGACTCGGATTATTTCTTAATCAGTATATCTCACTCATAATAATGATAGTAATGATGGTTTGTTAAGCACTTACTATGTGCAAAGCACTGTTCTAAGCGCTGGGGTAGAAACAAGGTGATCAGGTTGCCCCACGTGGGGCTCACAGTCTTAATCCTCATTTTTCAGTTGAGGGAACTGAAGCACAGAGAAGTTAAGTGACTTGCCCAGAGTCAAACATCTGAGAAGCGGCAGAGCCGGCATTTGAACCCATGACCTCTGACTCCCCAGGCCTGTGCTCTTTCCACCGAGCCACGCTGCTTCTCTGCTCTTTGCTACGAGTCTGGAAATATCAGGAGATCCTGACAAACTCTTCCACAGTTGAAGCAGCACCACATGATGGTTTGACTACCATGGCTTCGACTACCATCTCTACGCAGATGACACGCAGATCTACATCTCCGCCCCCGTCTTCTCTCCCTCCCTTCAGGCTCGCATCTCCTCCCGCCTCCGGGACGTCTCCACCTGGATGTCGGCCCGCCGCCTAAAACTCAACGTGAGCGAGACTGAGCTCCTCATCTTCCCTCCCGACCCCGGTCCTCTCCCGGACTTCTCTATCACCGTCGATGGCGCGACCATCCTTCCCGTCTCTCGGGCCCGCGATCTCGGTGTCATCCTTGACTCGTCTCTCTCGTTCACCCCACGCATCCTATCCGTTACCGAGACCTGCCGGTTTCACCTCTACAATATCGCCAAGATCCGCCCTTTCCTCTCCACCCAGACGGCTACCTTACTGCTACGGGCTCTCGTCATATCCCGGCTAGACTACTGTGTCGGCCTTCTCTCTGACCTCCCTTCCTCCTCTCTCGCCCCGCTCCGGTCTATTCTTCACTCCGCTGCCCGGCTCATCTTCCTGCCGAAACGATCTGGGCCTGTCACTCCCCTTCTTAAACACCTCCAGTGGTTGCCCATCGACCTCCGCTCCAAACAAAAACTCCTCACTCTAGGCTTCGAGGCTCTCCATCACCTTGCCCCTTCCTACCTCTCCTCCCTTCTCTCTTTCTACCGCCCACCCCGCACGCTCCGCTCCTCCGCCGCCCACCTCCTCGCCGTTCCCCGGTCTCGCCTATCCCGCCGTCGACCCCCGGGCCACGTCCTCCCGCGGTCCCGGAACGCCCTCCCTCCTCACCTCCGCCAAACTGATTCTCTTCCCCTCTTCAAAACCCTACTTCAAACTCACCTCCTCCAAGAGGCCTTCCCAGACTGAGCTCCCCTTCTCCCTCTACTCCCTCTACCGCCCCCCCTTCACCTCTCCGCAGCTTAACCCTCTTTTCCCCCCCTTTCCCTCTGCTCCTCCCCCTCTCCCTTCCCATCCCCTCGGCACTGTACTAGTCCGCTCAACTGTACATATTTCATCACCCTATTAATTTTGTTAATGAAATGTACATCGCCTCGATTCTATTTAGTTGCCATTGTTTTTACGAGATGTTCTTCCCCTCGACTCTATTTATCGCCATCGTTCTCATCTGTCCGTCTCCCCCGATTAGACCGTAAGCCCGTCAAAGGGCAGGGACTGTCTCTATCTGTTGCCGACTTGTTCATTCCAAGCGCTTAGTACAGTGCTCTGCACATAGTAAGCGCTCAATAAATACTATTGAATGAATGAATGAATGAATGATGGTTCTCGAGGCTTCAGTAGCTTCAACCCTTTGTTGTGTCTGGTCCTGTGGGTATTGGGTAAAATGAGAGGAAAAATCTGGAAAAGCCTTTTGGGATTCCAGGAGGAAAATGGGAAAACTGTCTAAAAATAAGTGGGCAGGAGGAGAATTTCCCCCGCTTGTCTTTCGTCTGAATGTCTCTGTGCAGTAGTAGTATTGGTAGAATAATAGAATTAGTAATAATAATAATTTAATTATGGTATTTGTTAAGCATTTACTATGTGCCAGGCAGTATTCTAAGCGCTGGGGAAGATAATTGGAGTGGACACAGTTCCTGTGCCATAGAGGACTCACGGTCTCAATCCCCATTTTACAAACGAGGTAACTGAGGCCCAGAGAAGTCAAATGACTTGCCCAAAGTTCCTCAGCAGATAAGTTGCAGAGCCTGGATTAGAATCCGTGACCTTCTGACTCCCAGGACCATGTTCTATCCACTCTGCCATAGTAAAAGCTTAATGAATACCAATAGAACAAACAAATCGAGAAAGCTTAGCACAGCGCTCCGCACAGAATGAGCACTCTATAAATTCCATTGATTGATGTTGGTTCCCCCACGGAGAGTAAGAACCTAAACTGAGCAAATGGAGAAGAATTCATCATTCCATGGGGACCCTAGGGCCAGCAAAACCCTGAGGGGCCAGTGAGCATTTGTAACTATGAAGTCTCTCTGAGAACGTGAAAGGATTCCGATCAGGATCCGAATTATCGTTGTGGTGAAAAGTGGCACGGATGCTAGAAGCTCAGTGTTTACTGGTAGCAACTCATCCACCAGCAAAGAGACTGCAGCTACACTCCACTTCCTACCTCTTAACCAATATGGCTAACTTGTCTTGACTTATGCCGTCGAGTCGTCTCCGACCCACAGCTCATCGCTCCCAGAACGCCCCGCCTCCATCTGCAATCGTTCTGGTAGTGTATCCAATAGAGTTTTCTTGGTAAAAATACAAAAGCGGTTTACCATTGCCTCCTTCCGCACAGTAAACTCGAGTCTCCGCCCTTGACCCTCTCCCATGTCGCCGCTGCCCGGTACAGGCGAGTTTTGACTCGTAGCAGATCGCCTTCCACTCGCTAGCCACTGGCCAAGCTGGGAATGGAACGGGTCGGCCTCTGCTTGACTCTCCCTCCCGTAGCCGAGACTGGTAGAGGACTGGAAACTGTCCAGGTGCCATCCTGAGAAGGGAATATGGCTAAGAGAGCCACACAATTAGGAAATGGAGCCGTCAGAGGATTGGCCTAGAGCCTTGCTTCCTTTTTCAGTAATGTTGGATTCAAGAGAGACCTGAAGAGAGGCAGGAATAGGTGGAGGGAGCTTACCTTTAAAGTGTACAATCACTTTGCCCCTTCCTACATCACCTCGCTACTCTCCCACTACATCTCAGCCCGCACACTTCACTCCTCTAATGCCAACCTGCTCACTGTACCTTGATCTTATTTACCTCACTGCCATCGTCTCTCCTACATCCTGCCTCTGGATTGGAAAGCCCTCCCTCCTTTCATTCATTCATTCATTCATTCATTCATTCAATAGTATTTATTGAGCGCTTACTATGTGCAGAGCACTGTACTAAGCGCTTGGGATGAACAAGTCGGCAACAGATAGAGACAGTCTCTGCCGTTTGACGGGCTTAGGGTCTAATCGGGGGAGACGGACGGACAAGAACAATGGCAATATGAGCCACGCTCCTCATATCCGAGAGACAATTACTTTCCTCGATTTCAAAGCCTTATCGGAGGCACCCCTCCTTCAAGAGGCCTTCCCTGACTAAACCCTCCTTTCCTCGTCTCCCACTCCCTTCTGCGTCATCCTGCCTTGCTCCCTTTATTCATTCCCCCTCCCAGGTCCTCGGCACTTATGGACATATCTGTAATTTATTTATTTATATTAATGTCTATCTCCCTCTCTAGACTGTAAGTTCACTGTAGGCAGGGAATGCGTCCGCTTATTAATAATAATGTTGGTATTTGTTAAGCGCTCACTATGTGCACAGCGCTGTTCTAAGCGCTGGGGTAGACACAGGGGAATCAGGTTGTCCCACGTGGGGCTCACAGTATTAATCCCCATTTTACAGATGAGGGAACTGAGGCACGGAGAAGTTAAGTGACTCGCCCACAGTCACACAGCTGACAAGTGGCAGAGTGGGGATTCGAACCCATGACCTCTGACTCCAAAGCCCGTGCTCTTTCCACTGAGCCATGCTGCTTCTTATTGTACTTTCCCAAGCCCTTAGTAGTAATAATAATAATAATGTTGGTATTTGTTAAGCACTTACTATGTGCAGAGCACTGTTCTAAGCGCTGGGGGAGATACAGGGTGATCAGGTTGTCCCACGTGAGGCTCACAGTTAATCCCCATTTTACAGATGAGGGAACTGAGGCACAGAGAAGTGAAGTGACTTGCCCACAGTCACACAGCTGACAAGCGGCAGAGCCGGGATTCGAACCCATGAAATCTGACTCCCAAGCCCGGGCTCTTTCCACTGAGCCACGCTGCTTAGTACAGTGCTCTGCCCACGGTAAGCACTCAGTAAATATGGTCGACTCTTACTGTCTCTCTCTCTCTTCGTGATTCCTGATGGGACTTGGTTTAATTCTTGGGGCTCTTGGGAGGGAGCACCAGACTCAATCAATCAAGCAATGGTATTTATTAAGTGCTTACTGTGTGCAGGTCACTGTACTGTGCCCATGAGAGAGTACACAGCATGGCTTAGTGGAGAGAGCCTGGGCTTCGGAGTCAGAGATCACGGGTTCTAATCCCGGCTCCACCACTTGTCAGCTGTGTGACTGTGGGCAAGTCACTTAACTTCTCCGGGCCTCAGTTCCCTCATCTGTAAAATGGAGGTGAAGCCTGTGAGCCCCACGTGGGACACCCTAATTACCCCAGCGCTTAGAACTGTGCTTGGCACATAGTAAGCGCTTAACAAATGCCATCATTGTTATTATTATTATTACACTATAATAAATTTGGTAGACACATTTCCTGCCCACAAGGAGCTTTCAGCCTAGCTGGGGAGACAGACATTAAAATAGAGTATAAATATGTACATAAGGACCGTGGGCTGAGGATAGGTGAATTTTGAGTGCTTAATGGGTACAGAGCCAAATGCATAGGCAAAACAGAAGGCATAGGGAGTAGAGGAAATGGAGATTAAATTAGAGAAGGTCTCTTGGAGAAGATGTGATTTTAGCAGGGTTCATTGGCTCATCTAACGGGAAAAGAAACACAGACTCTTAAATTACCCTATAATCTCAATGGAAAATCTACGGACCCCCCCCCCCGCCCCCCCAGTCATCTCACACAGACTCTAGTCTTTTTAATCATTTTTTCATCATTGGCTGTTTTGTTGGCAATCATTTTGTGTGTGCCCAGAAAGAACTCAATGTAGCTCTATTTAAGGGTGAAAATGTGCTGGACTGTGGCATAGCGTTCAGGTTCAAGGATTTTTCCCCTCATTTGTTTGTGTGTAGAACATCTTCCCTCATAATTCTTCACTTAGTCCCTTTCTTACATTTTTGGCTCTTGCCTGGGTACTTATCTGCGAAGAATCGGAACATGGTAAACTCTGGGATGTACTAGACCCTGAGTTGGTAGACTGCTTAAAAGACATTTTGTGCCCTTCGGAGAACATCCCTTTTTATCTGCTAAGGGTTGACAGCCATCAATGTTTGTAGCAATCTCTTTGAGGTCAACAGCGGAGCAGAAATCTGAGCACATCACAGGTGGAAAGCTAAGGCTCAGAAGAGAAGTCAAGTGATATTCTCAGAGGAAGTCGATGGAAGAATCAGAATTTTAGCAAGCAGACTCGTACTGCCTAGTCTGTAAGTTCTGTTTTTCTTTTTATAAATGTTGCCATTTGTCAAACACCTGCTATGTGTCAAGCACTGTTCTAAGGTCCAGGGTTGAGATACAATTCATCAGGTTAGACACAGTACCTGTCCACAGTCTAGTTAAAAGAGAGAACAAGTATTGAATTCCCATTTTCCAGGTAAGAAAACTGAGACACAGAGAAGTTAAGTGACTTGCCCAGGGTCATACAGTAAGCAAGTGGCAGAGCTGAGATTAGAACCCAGATCCTCTGGGTCCCAGGCCCATGCTCTTTCCACTAGGCCATGCTGCTTCCCCTCTCTCCCTCTAGACTGTGAGCTCTTTGCGGGCAGGAATGTGTCTGTTTGTTGTTATATTGTACTCTCTCAAGCGATCAGTACAGTGCTTTGCACACAGTAAGCACTCAGTAAATACGATTGAATGAATGAATAAATGCTTCTCCTTGTGGGCAGGTAACTTGTCTACCAACTCTATTGTACTGTACTCTTCTAAGAGCTCCGTACAGTGCTCTAAACACAGTAAGCGCTCAATAAATACCATCGATAGATTGATAATTGGTCAAACTATTATTTTGGCTGAAAACTAGGCTAGCGGGATATCATTCCAAGCTTGCACATCTTCCCCTGGCTCTGCAGCATTCTGGGATGTCCAGAGTTCGGTGAGCATTCGCCAGCCAATATTTGGAACTTAATGAGCAGGACCAGCTGGGGACCAGTGCGAGGTAATCAACCAGTCTGGTCAGGATAGTCCTAATTGCATGAATATTTTTCAGACAATAGTCGCCATTATCTTGGAGCAGTAGTGTGGTCTAGTGGAAAAAGCATAGGCCTGGGAGCCAGAGGACCTGGTTCTATTCCCGACTCTATCAATTCTTTGTTGTGTGACCTTGGACGAGTCACTTAGCTTCTCTGTGCCTTAGTTTCTTTACCTATAAAAAGGGGATTCAATAGCTGTTCTCCCTCCTACTCAGTGAACCTCGAGTGAAGTGTTCTTCCTCCCCCTTCTCTCCCCACTCCTCCTCCTCTCCTCTTGCTCCCCCACTCCTCCTTCTTCTCCTTCTCTTTCTCCTCCTCCTCCTCTTCCTTTTCCTCCTTCTCCTCCTCCCTCTGCTCCTCTCACCTCTCCTCCTCCTTCTCCTCTCTTTCCTTCTCCCCCTCCTTCTCCTCTCTTTCCTTCTCCCCCTCCTTTTTCTCCTTTTCCTTTTTCTTCTTAGGACTGGTTCTCTCTCCACCTTCTGCAAGTGTAAACATTCCTCTGGGTTTGAAGTCATTTCCATCAGGGCTTTTTTTCCACTGATGACATGTGTTCTCTAATACTAACTGTGGAGTCTGTAAAGCGCTTACTACGTGCAAGCATTGTACTAAACGCTGAGCTGGATACAAAAAGATAATTAGGTCGGGCACAACCCGTGACCCACAAAGAGCTCACGGTCTCAAAAATAAAAATAAATTGTGGCATTTGTTAATCGCTTACTACGTGCAAAGCACTGTTCTAAGCGCTGGGGGATACAAGGTGATCAGGTTGTCCCATGTGAGGCTCACAGTTTTAATCCCCATTTGACAGATGAGGTAACTGAGGCACAGAGAAGTTAAGCGACTTGCCCAAGATCACACAGTTGACTAGCGGCGGAGCCGGGTTTAGAACTCGTGGCCTCTGACTCCCAAACCCGCGCTCTTGCCACTGAGCCACGCTGCTTCTCCCAAGTAGGGGAGAGAGAACAGGTAGACTGTAAACTCATTATGGGCAGGGAACGTACCCACTAATTCTGTTGTAATGTACTCTCCCAAGCATTTAGTACAGTGCTCTGCACACGGTAAGCACCCTATAAATACGATGGATTGAATGAATTAATGAACGAGGAATAGGGTCAGGGGGACGTGGAAGGGAGAGGGAGATGAGGAAAAGTGTGGATTAGGAGCTTCTTCCTAGGATCTGCTTCAGCTTAAATACTTGTTCTCTCTCCATCTTCTGCAAGTGTAAACATTCCTTTGGGTTTGAAGCCATTTTCCTCAGGACTTCTGGCACTGGTCGTGGTGATCAAACCTAGTGGAAGGTGGGAGACCTGCTGCGTTGTACTTTCCCCAAACCCTCAGTACAGTACTCTCCACAGAGTAAGCTTCTCAGTCAACATCACTGATTGAGATTTTAGCATACTTCTGGGCAAGGGCTGTGCGTGATGTGAACAGTGAGTAGCCAAACGTTGGAGGCCCTAAAAATCTTTTACAGATTTGCTTTAAAATCAATCAATGGTATTTATTGAGTGCTTACTGTGGGCAGAGAACAACACTAAGTACAAGGGAGAGTACAACAGAACAGAGATACAATCCGCCCTTTTCTCTGCCACCAAACCATCACCACGTTAATATCATCACTCATCCTAACCCGCCTAGATTACTGCATCGGCCTCCTTTCTGACCTCCCAACCTCCTGCCTCTCCCCACTCCAGTCCACACTTCTCTCTGCTGCCCAGATTATTTTTCTACAGAAACATTCAGGGCATGTCAACCCCTCTCTAGCGGTTGCCTATCCACCTCTCTACCAAATTAAAACTCCTCACGATAAGCTTTAAAGCTCTCTATCACCTTGCCCTCTCCTTCCTCACCTCCCTTCTCTCTTTCTGCAACCCAACAGGCACAGTTCGCTCCTGGGGCGCTAACCTTCTCACTTTGCCTCGTTCTCGCCTATCCCGCTGTGGACCCCCGGTCCACACACTACTTCTGGCCCTGGCACTCCCTCTCTCCTCAAATCAGCCAGACGATTACTTTCCCCCGTTCAAGGCTTTACTGAAGGCACATCTCCTCCAAGAGGCCTTCCCAGACTTACCCCCGCTTTTCCTCACCTCCCATTCCCTTCCTTGTCCTCCTGACTTGCTCCCTTTTCTCATCTTCCCTCTCCCCGGCCACAGCACTTACATATATATCTGAAATTTAAGTTTTTTATATTGATGTTTGTTTACTTGTATTAATGTATTGAGAAGCAGCTTGGCTTAGTGGAAAGAGCCCGGACTTGGGAGTCAGAGGACACGGGTTCTTATCCCTCCTCTGCCACTTGTCTGCTGTGTGACCTTGAGCGAGTCGCTTAACTTCTCTATGCCTCAGTTATCTCATCTGGAAAATGGAGATTAAAACTGTGAGCCCCATGTGGGACAAACTGATTATCTTGTATCCATCCCAGTGCTTGGAACAGTGCTCAGCACATAGTAAGCGCTTAACAAATACTATAATTATTAATGTCTGTCTGCACCTCCCCCTCTAGACTGTGAGCTCGTTGTGGGTAGGGATTGTCTCTCTCGATTTGTACTTTCCCAAGCAGATAGTGCAGTGCTCTGCACACAGTAAGCGCTCAATAAATACGACTGACTGAATGAATGAATGAATGAATAGAATTGGTAAACAAGTTTCCTTCCCACAACAGTCTAGAACAATCCCAGGGACACCTGGTCCTTGCCATATCAAACCACCCTCATCTCCTTAAAAGAACGAAGAATTTATTTCTCACTCATATCCTAAAGGGTTTTCCCTCACAGGCTATCCCACACGATGAAAGTTGCTGAATTGATGAGTTTCATAAAGTCTCAGTTCTGATGACACCCAGAACCTAAATTTCTCCGACTGGAAGAATTGCAGTCTCCCAATCAGGTACACTTAATTCAGTGATGACGGTGACTAACAACACCTTAATAATATTGCCAAGGTTATCACATGTTATTTGAGAACCATTACCCCACCAGGAAAGGACCACCGAATATCTCAGCAAAAGATCAGCACACTCTTGTCTTTATTGGATGGGAAATTAAAATCCCTCCGGTGATTTTATTAGTCTGGCCACATTAACGAGCAATTTAGCTATCTACATCTTGAAATAATTTAACAGGTAATGAGACCATGAGGCCTCAGAACCTGAAAATGTCAAACCCGCTATTAGTGCAGCTACTGGAAGGAGAAACTAGCCCTTTTAAAATGTGACCTTTGTCTCCTTTGATAATTGGGGAAGTAGCCGAGATCCACGCACTCTGCCTCTTCAAGAGAAAAATCGGGTTTCTGACCCCCATCGTGCCCTCATTCAGCTTTCAACCCTGCCATCAGCACCCAGCCTGTGGCAAAGGCATCATGTTGATTTTCTCCACTTGATTTAAGCTTAAAAGATTAACCAGTTAGTTGAGCTTCTGAAGGAAACCATCATCTACATTCTAATAATCTTTCATTTGTACTCCCATCCCCTAAGCTTATTACCTGCCCCTCAAGGTAAACTGAAGGGAAATAAATAGGCTGTTTCGGTTGTAGTTTTATTTGCTAAACTACCCACTCCAGGCCCCAGGGGAACCTTGAACCAACACATCAGTCAATCACTCGCTGGAGAAATAGGCGTAGTAGAAAGAACACGGGCCTGGGAGTCAGAAGGTCATGGGTTCTAATCCCAGCTCCACCTCTTTTCTGCTGTGTGACCTTGGACAAGTCACTTTAATTCTCTGTGACTGTTATCTCATTTGTAAAATGGGGATTGACACCGTGAGCCCCAAGTGAGACAGAGACTGTGCCCAACCCCATTTGGTTGTGTCCACTCCAGTGCTTAGTACAGTGCCTGGCACATAGTAAGCATTTAACAAATGCCACACATATTCTTATTATTAATTGAGCACTTACTGTGTACAGAGCACTGTATTAAAAGATTGGAAGAGTACAATACACTTGTTGGACACAGTTCCTGCCCTTGAGGATCTGACAGTCTTACAGACAGGAAGAAGCATGACCTAATAGAAAGAGCATGGGCCAAGGACTCAGAGGACCTGGGTTCCAATCTCAATTCTGCCACTTGCATACTGTATAACCTTGGGCCAGTCACTTAACTTCTCTGTGTCTCAGTTTCCTCACCTGTAAAATAGGGATTCAATACCTGTTCTCCTTCTTAATTAGACAGTGAACCCCATGCAGGATAGGGACAGAGCTTTAATGGAAAGAGTAAAGGAGTCAGAAGTCACAGGTTCTACTTCCATCTTCACTGATGCCCTGCTCTGTGACCTTGGGAAAGTCACGTAACCTCTCTGTGCCTCAGTTTTGTCATGTATTAAGTAATGATGGTATTTATTTAGCACTTGCAATAAGCCAAGCAACGTCTCACATGGTTCACAGCCCAAGGAGAGAAAAATCCCCACTTAAAGACACAGAAAGGTTATGTATGACTTGACCAAGACAATATTGGTTTGTTCGTTCGTTCGTTCGTTCCTTCCTTCCTTCATTTAATCAATCATATTTATTAAGTGCTTTGGGGTATGGGGAGCAGGGGAAGAGCAAAGGGAGCAAATCAGAGTGACGCAGAAGGGAGTGAGAGATGAGGAAAAATGGGGCTTTGTCTGGGAAGGCTTCTTGGAAGAGATGTGCCCTCAGGAAGACTTTGAAGTGGGGAGAATAAGTGGCAGATTTGAGGAGGGAGGGCATTTCAGGCCAGAGGTAGGATGCGGACCAGGTGGTGAGACAGGTGAGATGGAGGCACAATGAGAAGGTTAGCACCAGAGGAGCGGAGTGTGCGGGCTGGGATGTAGAAGGAGAGAAACGAAGTAAGGTAGGAGAGGTCAAGGTGATGAAGAGCATTAAAGCCAATAGTGAGGAGTTTTTGTTTGATATGGAGGTGGATAGGCAACCACTGGAGATTTTTGAGGAGGGTCGTGACACGTCCTGAACGTTTCAATCATATAGTAAGCAAATGGCAGATTTAGGACTAGAATCCAGGGTCCCTGCCCCATACTCTTTCAACAGGCCATGCTACCTCCCAAAATAGGGAAACGATACCTACTGTCCCTTAGACTATGAGCCCTTTGTGGGTCAGGGCCTGTGTCCATTCTGATTATTTTATAACTAACCCAGTGCTTATCCCAGTGCTTGATTATTATTATTACTATTATTAATAATAAAAACAGCATGGCAGAGTGGATAGAGCATAGGCCTGGGAGTCAGAAGGACATGGGTTCTAATCCAGGCTCCGCCATTTGTCTGCTGTGTGACCTTGGGCAAGTCATTTCACTTCCTCTGTGTCTCAGTTACCTTGTCGGTAAAATGGGGATTGAGACTGTGAGCCCCATGTAGGACAAGGTTCTGGGTCCATCCTGATTTGCTTGAATCCACCCCAGTGCTTAGTACAGTGCCTGTCATATAGTAAGCACTTGACAAGTACCATTATTATCATTATCATTATAGCTATTAATATTAAAACAATGAACTATGATGATGGTTGTAAATTCTGCCCCAGGCATGTCTCATTAGAGAAGCAGCATGGCTTATTGGAAAGAGCCCGGGCTTGGGAGTCAGAGGTCGTGGGTTCTAATCCCGACTCTGCCACTTGTCTGCTGTGTGACCTTGAGCAAGTCATTTAACTTCTCTGGGCCTCAGTTACCTCATCTGTAAAAATGGGGATTAAAAAATGTGAGCCCCACATGGGACAACCTGCATCTACCCCAGCTCTTAGAACAGTGCTCTGCACATAATAAGCGCTTAACAAACACCATAATTATTATTATTATGGAGTTTGGCCATTTCCTACATTTGTGATGTGAAACAACATTTGGAGGCTGTGTAGCAAAAGTCTAAATTGTTATAATATCTTTCACGTTTTAATGATATTGGTTAAAGACCTTACTATGTGCCAACTCTGTACTAAGCAGTGAGGTAGGTACAAGGTAATCCGGTTGGACACAATCCCTGCCCCACATGGGACTCACAGTCTTAATCCCCATTTATCGATGAGGTAAGTGAGGCACAGAGCAGTTAAGTGACTTGCTCAAGGTCACACAGCAGACAAGTGGGGGAGGCAGTATTAGGAACCAGGTCCTTCGACTCCCGGGCCTGTGCTCTTTCCACTAGACCACACCGCTTCCCAGGAGCTCAAAATACTTTATAGATGAGGTTGGATCTATTTTTACCACATATCTCAATGTGCAAAAGGAGCAGGAAGGTAAATTAAAGTGGTTCAGAAAAGCCTCATTCCAAAAGACTAAAGATGAGGGGGAACCAGCCTCAATCAGTGAAAAATCTGAATGTAAAAATGTTTTCACAATGCTGTTTTGTCATAAGTACCTAAGTGTGCCTCTTTCTGTGTGTCTCTGGGGGTGTTTACCCTAGATTTATATTTTTGGTGCCCTTAGCAGTATGTCTCTTTCTATAACTGTCCTCTAGACAGTCTTATGGCAGTTAGAAATTCAGTTTGTCTCCTTGACAGAGATCCCCTGCTGCCTGCAACTCAAATCATACTTTTTAAATCCACTGTGGATCAAATGCTTCCCTTTTCAACTGGGAATCTGTCTTTTTTTTCACAGCGTTAGGAAGAAGAAAGGTGTGGGGTTTTTTTGCCATCCTTAACCTCTTCACCTTGGACTGGTGCAGTGCTAGCCACTCTCCCACTCATATTCTTATCGGATTCCTGCACTGGATGGCCATGGTCCCTAACAGCTTCTTTGTTCACCAGGGACACACCTGAAGAAGGACAAACTATGTCCTTTTTGAGCCCGGTATTGGCATTTTTGGCCCCCTCTAAACAGTAAGCTTGTTGTGGGTAGGAAATGTGTCTACCGACTCTGTAGAGAAGCAGTGAAGCCTAACGACAGAGCAAGGGCCTAGGAATCAGAAGGACCTGGGGTTCTAATCCGCCCTTTGCCGCTTTTCTGCTGTGTGACCTTGGGCAAGTCACTTAACTTCTCTTTGCCTCAGTTACATCACCTATAAAACTGGGATTAGGACTGCGAGCCCCACGCGGGTCACGGACTGTGTCCAACCTTGTATCTACTTTAGCGCTTAGAACAGTGCCTGGCACATAGCGCTCAACAAAAACCATACAAATCAGCAAAAAAACCTCTGTTGTACTCTCCCAAATGCTTAATACAGCGCTCTTCACACAGTAAGCACTCAATAAATAGCATCTATTGATTACTGATTGGTGCCATTAGATCAAAGACTGTACCTACCTTGTGGAGGGCCCGGTCTTAAACCCAACTCAGTTTCTGTGAAACTCTATATGGTGCAACTTCCTACTCAGACGACCCTGGGGGGTACATAGGAAGTCTCAGAATTCCTTGTGGGATCCATCCTTCCCCATCCAACCTTCCTGCCCTTTCCCTTTTGTCCTCCCTATTCACAGGATTGCAAGGACGATGAAGTTCTATATCAGGTCCCAGGCAGGATTACTCCTGACCTGCCATTCCTCTCTCTTTCCAGTGACATGCTTGGATTTGCAACTAAATTATTATTATTTTTATGGCTTTTGTTAATCACTTACTATTCACCAAGCACTATATTAAGCTCTGGCGTAGAGATTGAATGAATGCATACAAGCTTATCAGGTTGGACACAGTCCGTGTCCCGTAGGGAGCTCACAGTCTTAATCCCCATTTTACAGCTGAGGTAATTGATGCACAGAGACGTGAAATGACTCGCACAAGGTCACAGCGCCTTTGGAGTCCCGCCCCGTGCTTTTTCCACTGGGCCAGGCTGCTTTTCAAAGTTCCAAAGCGTTCCAAAAACAAAGTCAGTCTGAATCTATGGGGGAACTCTCCTTGTATTGGATAAGGACCATCGGATCCTCTGAGATTGGACTATTTTCTCTCCACCAGTCTATGCTGTTCTCTGCTTCTCTTACAAGGGAATTAAAGAGTTGCCAGTTACCCCGATGAAGAACTGGACTAAATATGGCTGACTAGTTATCAGAATTCTCTGATATATTATTGGCAAATCGGGCCAGAGGATAAACTGCTCCCTGACTTCTCTCTTGTAAATGGTTTGTGTCCTGACCTCCGGGACCCATGGAATGGATTCAACCATTACAATGTGGCCTGGGGATTTGCTGCAGGAGATTTTGCAAAGCGCAGAGTCGAACAGGCAATACGATGAGCTTCAAATTGCTCTCTTGATATCCACCTCAACATTCAGCTTATGTTTCATATTCCTCTTGTCAGCGTTGTTGGAAAAGTTAGGCAAATCCAAGCCAAATGTGTCCCCTGTGGAAAATCAAAGTTAAAAGAGGAAGGTAAAAGAGCAAGGAAGGGAGGGAGGAGACAAGGAATGGAAAGGAAAGACTTTTTTGGTTCATTTTCCCATGTCCAGAGGTGAGAAGAGGTGGAGCGATGCCGAGAAGTCAGATCCATGTAGAGGATGTGGCCAGAAAGAGAACTGTTGTTTTCAGAATCATGATTTAGAGATAAGACAGCCCCTTTGTCAGATGAAGCTTTCTTAGGAGACTGGGAGTTTTTTTGAAACACTAAAGGTACCAACGTGGTTTAGTGGTGGTACGATAATTTGAGGAATGTCCCACTCCAGCCCAGTGGGGAAGTTCACATCTGTGCTTTTGTGACTTCCTTGTCGTAATGCGCTTTCCCAAGCGGCTAGTACAGTGCTCTAAACACAGTAAGGGCTCAGTAAATACCGTCGTTTGATTGACTGCGTTCCACCAGTGGCCGATCAGCCATGATACAATTTTCTTTTCGCCTCTTCCAGATTCCTTTCCTTTTTGGCAGTTCTGCTCGCTAATCAGAGAATAGCAGCTAATCTTCCTTCCTCTTCACAGAGGGATAACTGCTTACCAACTGGGCACCACACAACTTAGCAAAAGAATGGCCTGAGAAATGATTTAGCTGCCCAAGAATAGTCCACTCTTAGGGGGTACAGTGGTCCCTATTCAATCAATACAAAGCCAGTTTCCCCCATAGACTTGGACTGACTTTGTTTTTGGAACTGTTAGAAACTTTCAAAAGCAGAATGGCTTCGTGGAAAGAGCACAGACCTGGGAGTCGGAGGACCTGGGTTCTAATCCCAGCTCTGGGACTTGTCGGCTGCGTGACCTTGGGCAAGCTACTTAACTTCTCTGTGCCTCAGTTACTTCATGGGGACTAAGACTGTGAGCACAGTGTGGCACAAAGACTGTGTCCGACCTGATTATCTTGTATCTACCTTAGTGTTTGGTACAGTACCCGGCACATAGTAAGTGCTTAACAAGTACCATAAAAAATAAGCAAACAAAAAACTGCAACTTCTTTGGACCTGCCCACTCTTTAAACTGGGATAGGAAACACTCCAAGGCACTGGAGAAAAGCCACATATCCTAGAGGTTAGCAGTAAATAGCTAAGAACAGGAAGCTCTAGAAGGGAAATATTTACTGTAGAAATTTCTGCCTTGAAGGTTTAACTCTTGACTTGAGGTATGGCAGGTATAAAGGCAGAATGAGAGGGTTCAAAACTGAGCCACCCCAGCTAATCAAGAATCTGTCGGGAAGATGAAGATGGAGTGAAGAAAAAGGTTGAAGGCCTCTCTCCTCTTGGACTGTAAGCTCCTTACTCAATATAGAGGTTGTTTGATTTTCGGAAGGAAGATTGATAGGACGCTGAGCAAGTTCCCGTGAAATTATGCCGGTTAAAAACTTATCTTCAGAAGATGCCAATGCTAGAAAAATGGAGGACTTGAGGATACTCATCCCAAATGGAAAACACAGAAAGTTTTCTCTTCTAAATAAAGTGGATCTTTGACGGGATTTGGGCTGCTCAGTGTGACGGAAGGGTGAGAGCAAGAAACTATTCTTCATTCTCTAGGGGAGAATAAAAACTGACAAGGAAGAGCTGAATTATTTACTCCGCTGAAAACCCTTCTGAGGACTAGCCAGAGGTTGGGAAAGGCAAAGGAAGGACAGAGATAAAGCACTAAAATTCGCAAAAAATCCACAGCTCTCTGTGCAGGAAGAAATACTGTTTTCCATCCAGTGGTGAAAGCTGCCCTTTCTGTTGCCACTAGGAGCCTGGACATCAAGTTCAAGAAATGGAAGCCACCTTGAAAGGAAAAAGGATGAGTTTAAACCCCTGAGAAGGAGTTATATATCACAAAGTAGCTGCAAGAGTGAACCAGGCTCATCCAATGATCTGGGCAAGATAACACAGGAACTCAGTCTTGATTTATGCTGTCGATTTGTCTCCGACCCAGAGTGACGCCATGGATGTATCTCTCCCAACACGCCCCGCCTCCATCTGCAATCGTTCTGGTCGTGTATCCATAGACTTTTCTTGATTAAAATACAGCAGTGGCTTACCATTGCTTCCATCCACACAGTAAACTCGAGTCTCCGCCCTCCACTCTCTCCCATGCCGCTGCTGCCCAGCACAGGTGAGTTTTGACTTGTAGCAGACGGCCTTCCACTCGCTAGCCACTGGCCAAGCTAGGAATGGAACGGGTCGGCCTCTGCTTGACTCTCCCTCCCGGAGCCGTGACAGGTAGAGGGCTGGAAACTCTTCAGGTGTGATCCTGAGAGGGGGGAAGGTGCCTGCCTCACGCCTGTGTGAACATGCTCTTCCTGGTGTCCACAGCTAGCATCCCACTTCCCGGAGCCGCTGCCTTCATAATTATCACCTTTTGGAGGTAGCCCTAGCTCGACTGGTCCACCCTGAGCCAACGCTCACTGTGGGAAGAGAATGGGTCTGCTAGAAGCGGCGTGGCTCAGTGGAAAGAGCACGGGCTTGGGAGTCAGAGGTCATGGGTTCGAATCCCTACTCTGCCACTTGTCAGCTGTGTGACTGGGGGCAAGTCACTTCACTTCTCCGTGCCTCAGTTATCTCATCTGTAAAATGGGGATTAAAACTGTGACCCTCATGTGGGACAACCTGATGACCCTGTATCTACCCCAGCGATTAGAACAGTGCTCTGCACATAGTAAGCGCTTAACAAATACCAACATTATTATTATTATAATATTGTACTTTCCCAAGAGCTTAATACAGTGCTCTGCACACAGTTAGTGCTCAATCAATACTATTGACTGACTGACACCCTGTAGGCTGAAATGATGGCTCGCTGTGGGCAGGGTATGTGTCTGCTTATTGTTATATTGTACTCTCCCAAGCATTTAGTACAGTGCTCTGCACATAGTAAGCACTCAATAAATACACTTGAATGAATGAATGAATAAATGGGCATAGCTGAAGCTGAGGCAGGGACAAAAGACAGTAGAGGAAACTCAGCAGGCCAAAGTATCTCCTTGCCTTGGTCTCCTTTCTCTACTTTCTGCCTCTTTCTAAAGACTACGTACCAAGACTGTGTACTTTTTTACTGACAGGGTACCAAGCACTGTATTCAATGCTGCAGTAGATACAAGCTAATTGGGTTGGACACAGTCCACGTCCCACATGGGGCTCACAGTCTTAGTCCCCATTTTTCAGATGAGGTAACTGAGGCACAGAGAAGTGAAATGACTTGTCCCAGGTCACACAGCGGACATGTGGCAGAGCTGGGATTAGAATCCAAGTCTTCCGATTCCTTGGTCCATGCTCTTTCTGTTAGGCCACAGTCCTTCCCTTTTAACTCTCTCCCTCCCTCTCCCTTTCCCTCAAAGTTCCACCCACAAAGCTCCGCCACCAAAGCTTTGCCTTCCAAGTCTCCCAAACCACACCAAACTCACCCCAATCCTCAAAAAGAAAAGTTGTCGCCCTGTCCTGTATTTTGAAAGAAGTAGATTCGAACGTCTCTCAAAGCCCTTCGGAACCTCAGTCTTCCACCCCTGTCCCTTTCTCAGTCTGTGCCCCCTTTGATGTAAGGAGCATGAGAAGAGAAACAGGCAGAGTATCTGGAAAGGTCAGACCCTGCTGGGTCTTGAGCTTATTTTAAATCGCAGAACAGGCAGAAATGGTTTTCAATCGCCCCAGGACTTTTAATAAGCCAATCTTGCAAGGATCTACCCCACAGCAACCTCTGTAGGCTTTTCTTGTTTCATTTTCTTCCACTCGAATTCCCACAATCGAAATAGAAATGCACACTGGTTATCTGATTCACAGCAGCCAATCCACTTGTTTAAGCTTCCAGTCCTCGGAACTCTGAAGCAGCAGCTTGTGAAAATATTTATCTGGCACTGGAATAAAGTCTGAAATGTTGGCTCCCCTTCTATCTCCCTTTGCAGTACGGCCACCGGGGTGTTGTTAACCCTCCAGATTTGCATTCTGGATAATTCGGTCAATCCAGACATCAATCGATCGTAGTTATTGAGCACTTACTATGTGCAGAGCACTGTACTAAGTGCTTGGAAGGGGACAGTATAACTGAGTTGGGAGAAACACGGTAGAAACATTCCCTGATCACAACTAGAGGTGGAGATGACATTAATATAAATCAATAAATAGTGGAGTAGAGGGATAGGTGAGTAAAGGGCAAATCCAATTTCAAGAGCAAACAGAAGGGAGTAAGAGAAGAGGAAATGAGTGCCTACTCAGGGAAGGCTACTTGGAGGAGATGTGTTTTTAATAAGGTTTTAAAGGTGGGAAGAGTGAAGCAGCGTGGCTTAGTGGAAAGAAGGCAGACTTGGGAATCAGAGGATACGGGTTCTAATCCCCGCCCTGCCACTTGTCTGCTGTGTGACGTTGGGCAAGCCACTTCTCTATGCCTCAGTTACCTCATCCGTAAAATAGGGATTAAGACTGTGAACCCCACATGGATCAACCTCATTACTTGGTATCTACCCCAGCGCTTAGAATAGTGCTTGGCCCATACTAAGAGTTTGACAAATACCATCGGTATTATTATTATCATTATTATCCGTAGGATATGAAGAGGGAGGGCATTCCCAGCCAGAGGCAGGATATGGGCAAGAGATCGGTGGCAAGATAAATTAGATTGAGGTACAGTGAGTAGTTTGGCATTAGAGGAGCAAAGTGTGCTTGCTGGGTTATAGTAGGAAAGCAGTGAGGTAAGGTAGGAGGGGACAAAGTGGTTGAGTGATTTAAAGTCACTGGTAATGAGTTTCTGTGTGATGCGGAGGTGGATGGGGGACCACTGAGAGACCTTGAGGAGTGGAGAAACATGGTCTGAACGTCTTTGTAAGAAAAATGATCCGGACAGCAGAGTGAAGTAGGGACTGGCCTGGGGAGAGACAGGAATCGGGGATGTCAATGAGGAGGTTGATGCAGTAATCAAAGTAGCATAGAATAAATGCTGGGAATAACATGGAAACAGTTTGGATGGTAAGTCACCATTTATAACTGTTTACCCTCCAATGGCTTTTACCCCCACTGCTTTCAAACAGGCTTATGTCTCCCTTATCCAAAAAAAAACACCTCTCCCTGAAATCACCCCATCTCCCTCCTACAGTTCCTCTCCAAACACCGAGTCTGAGTTGCCTACATCTGCTCTCTTCACTTCCACTCCTCCAGTTCTCTCCTTGACCCCCTCCAATCTGGCTTTCACCCCCTTCAGTCCAAAGAAACTGCCCTCTCAGAAGTTCACATGTGATCTTCTTCTTTCCAAATCCAAAAGCCTCTACTCTATCCTAATCCTTCTCTAGAGAAGCAGTGTGGCTCCGTGGAAAGAGCCCGGGCTTGGGAGTCAGAGGTCATGGGTTCTAATCCCGGCTCCGCCAATTGTCAGCTGTGTGATTTTGGGCAAGTCACTTCACTTCTCTGTGCCTTAGTTTCCTCATCTGTAAAATGGGAATTAAGACTGTGAGCCCCAGGTGGGACAACCTGATCACCTTGTATCCCCCCAGCACTTAGAACAGTGCTTTGCCCAAAGTAAGCACTTAACAAATACCATCATTATTATTATTATTATTTTTATTGCCACTCAGTTGTCTTTGACACTGTCAACCATTCCCTTCTCCTGGAAGCAGTATACAACCTTAGCTTCACTGACTGTCCTCTCCTGTTTCTCCTCCCATTTCTCTGACGGCTCATTCTCATCTTCTTCTGTGGGTTCCTCCTCTGCCTCTAACCCCCCAGAAGGGAACTCTTCAAAGCTCTATTCTATTCTCCATCTCTACCCACTCCCTTGGAGAATTCATTCGCTCCCATAGCTTCAACTCCCATCTTTATGGAGATAATTCTCCAATCTACATCTCCAGTCCTGTTCTCTCTCCTTCTTGGCAGTCTCGTATTTCCTCCAGCCTTCGGGACATCTCTATCTCGATGTCCTGCTGATACCTCAAAATTAACATATCCCAAAGAGAAACTTCTCATCTACCCACTCAAACCCTATTCTACCCCTATCTTTCCCATCCTGGTAGATCACACCACTATCCTCTCTGCCTCACAAGCCCGTAACCTTGGTATTATCCTCGACTCATCTCTCTCATACAGCCCACATATTCAATCTGTCACCAAATCCTGTGAGTTTAACTTTCACAACATTACTAAAAATCTGCCCTTTCATCTCCATTCAAAATGCTACTATGCTGTTCCAAGCATTCATCCTATCCTGCCTTGACTAGTGCAACAGCCTTCTTGCTGACCTCCCTGCCTCCTGCCTCTCTCCACTCCAGTCCATAATTCACTCTGCTTCCCGGAGCATTTTTTCCACAAAGCCATTCAGTCCTTGTCTCCCCACTCCTCAAGAAGTTCCAATGGTGCCCATCCCACTCCACATAGATTAGAAACTCCTTATGATTGGCTTTAAAGCTCTCAGTCGCCTCAACCTCTCTTCTTTTTGAGTGCATCTTATGCCGTCGAGTCGTCTCCGACCCACAACGACACCATGGACACATCTCTCCCAGAACTTCCCGGTCTCCATCTGCAATCATTCTGGTAGTAGATCCTTAGACCCAGCCCACTCACTTCTCTCCCCAACTTACTAACTGTACCTTAATCTCGTCTATCTCTCCGATGATGCCTTGCCCACATCCTCCTTCTGGCCTGGAACTCCCACCCCATTCATATATGACAGACCACCATTCTCCTAACTTTCAAAGTCTTATTTGAATTATATTTCATCCAAGAGGTTTTCCCCAACTAAGTCCTCATTTCCCCTACTCCCTCTCCCTTCTCTGCCGCTTATGTATTTGGATCTGAACTTTTAATAATGATAATAACAATAATAATAGTATTTGCTAAGCACTTACTATGTGCCGAGCACTGTACTGAGTGCTGGGGTGGATACAAGCAGAAGCACTTGACCGCCCACAGCCCTTATCGACATATCTGTAATTTATTTTAATTTCTCTCTCCCTCCTAGACTGTAATCTCACTGTGGGCAGGGAGCATGCCTACCAACTCCATTGTATTATAGTCTCCCAAGTGATTAGTACAGTGCCTCTTTATTCATTCATTCATTCAATCATATGTATTGAGTACTTAGTGTGTGCAAAGCGCTGTACCGGTAAGTGTTCAATAAATATCAGTGATTGATTGATTAAAAGCAGAGAGACCCCACTCTGTCTCCCCAGAGGCAATCACAGATACAAAGCATCCACTAAGGAAAACACTGGGATTTTATGTTTGGTTTGGTGAAAGTTGGGTCCTACCCCAAACAATTATGTACATATCTTAAAATTATATTTTATTAATTACTTATGCATTTGTATTAATGTCTGTCTCCCCCACTAGACTGTAAGTTCTTTGTGGGCAGGAAACATGTCTGCTAATTCTGTTGCCTTGTATTCTCCCAAGCACTTAGTATAGAGTTCTGCACATAGTAAGTGTTCAATAAACACCATTGATTGATAAAACTGTGCACTTTCCACTGTGCTTAGAGAAAAGTAAATGCCTGGCCAGAGTGACAGACTCAAGCAAATTCCTGTGACTGATGGAAAGAGGTTTTCCCACAATTTACACCCTTCTTTTATGGGCAACCCCTTTTCTTCCTGCTCCCAAGTTTACCCTATTTTTCTTACCTCACTATTGAAGGATTGGGAAAGGGCTTTTTTTTGGTCAGAGGGTACTGGAGATTTTGCTGGGTTCCCTTGGGATGGGGGCGGGTGGGGTGGGCAGCGAGGGGAGAAGAGGGACATTTAAGGAGTCTAGTTGAGATGAGAGGAATGCAGTCCTGGGGCCCATGTGCTTACTTTCCTGCCCTATTTGATCCTCCTACACCATCTGAGCCTCTGAGATAGATCTAGAACTCTCTCTCAGTGTTTTGGGAGAACACGATCAATCTGACCCATTCGGGACCTTCCCCGGACCTGACAAAGGTCTTGAGAATCAGTGCTGCCTGGTTCATGGGTTTGGAAGTCAGAGGGACCTAATAATAATGATAATGATAATAATAATACTATTTGTTGTATTTTTAAGTGCTTACTATGTGCCAGGCACTGTACTAAGCACTGGGGAGGATACAAGCAAATTGGGTTGGACACAGTCCCTGTCCATGTGGGGCTCACAGTCTTAATCCCCATTTAACAGATGAGGTAACAGAGGCACAGAGAAGTGAAGTGATTTGCCTAAGGTCACACATCAAACAAGTGGCAGAATTCAGGTTAGAACCCAGTTCCTTCTGTCTCCCAGCTATGCCACTTCTTTGATGTGGAATCTTGGGTCAGTCACTTAGTTCTCTGGGCCTCGGTTTCAGCGTGGCTCAGTGGGAAGAGCCTGGACTTCCGAGTCAGAGGTCATGGGTTTGACTCCCGGCTCTGCCACTTGTCAGCTGTGTGACTGTGGGAAAGTCACTAAACTTCTCTGTGCCTCAGCTACCTCATCTGTAAAATGGGGATTAACCATGAGCGTCACGTGGGATGACCTGATTACCCCGTATCTCCCCCAGCACTTAGAACAGTGCTCTGCATATAGTAAGCGCTTAACAAATACCAACATTATTATTAAGACTGTGAACCCTATGTGAGACAGGGACTGTGTCCAACCCGATTAACTTGTAACTCCCCCAGTGCTTAGTACAGTGCCTGACCCATAGTGAGTGCTTAACAAACACCATAAAAACAAACAAACAAACCAGTATGAACAGTGATCCTAAGAGTGACCTGGCTGGCATGATGGTCTCAGAGACCTGCATAGACCCTTATGATGCTTCGAGTGGCATATGCACGTCTGGTTTCAGATGGTATTCATTTGTTCAATTATTCAATAGTATTTATTTAGTACTTATTGTGTACAAAGCACTATATTAAACACTTAGGAGAATACAGTATAACAACAAACAGACACGATCCCCGCCCACAGCGAGCTCACAGTCTACAAGGGGACACAGACATTAATATACATAAATAATTGAATAAATACATTACACACACACATATATATATATATATATATATATATATATATATATACACACACATAATTTGCTGTGGAAATTGAAGGGAGAATGAATGAAGGGAACAAGTCAGAGTGACGCAGAATGAGGTGGGAGAAAAGGAGAGGAGGAATTAGTCAGGGAAGGCTTTTTGGAGGAGATGTGCCTTCACCAAGGCCTTGAAGTGGAAGAGAGCAATTTTCTGTCTAATATGAAGAGGGAGGGCATTCCAGCCCAGAGGCAGGATGTTGGCCGGGGTAGGCAGCGAGATAGGTGAGATCGAGGTAAAGAGAGAAGGTTGGCATTAGAGGAGTGAAGTTTTCGGGCTGGGTTGTAGTAGGCGAGTAGCGAGGTGAGGAAGGAAGGGGCAAGGTGATTGAGGGCCTTAAAGCCACAAGAGATGGTACTTTAAGTAGGCCGTTGCCTCGGGAAAGTGTGGGCAACGGTGACCCTGGGAGATCTTTTAAAAATAGTGGCTACCCGGCTTCTCTCAAAGAAGGACATGCTACTACCGGCTCAGGGGAAGTGGCAGGAGGGAAATGATCTGCTAATGGGACAAATTTGGTCCTGGAGCCGAACTAGATTCATTCATTCAGTCAGTCATATGGAGCGCTTACCGGGTGCAGAGCACGGTATCGAGTGTTTGGGAGAGTACAATACAACAATAAACAGACACATTCCCTGACCACAATGAGCTTACAGTCAAAAGGGGGGCTTCCTTTGAGGAGTGCCCCAATTTTTCTGCATATTTTTCTGAGAATCAGAGGTGTCGCAGATTAACTTAGTAGTGAAAACATTTATCGAAGCTCCAGAAGACGCAATGTACTATACCAGGTTTTTGGGAAGTACAAAACAAACAAGAGACACATTTCCTGCCCACAAGAATTTTACATTTTAATCTAAAGCTTCACACTTTAGGCCAAAACTTCCATTCCTTTGGTAGTAGTTTACTGGGGAAGAGAGAGTACATACTCTGAATTATTACGAATTCGGTATCGGGGGGGTCTGAATTAATAAGGACTTGATGCAGTTGGAAGAAATTTTAGCCTCACAGATAAACTGCTGAAATAATTATTTTTAAATGCAATTTGAATTGAATAATTCTTCAGGTTGCGAATTCATTCAATCTTTTCAAATGTAGTGGATCAAATATTCTAACTCTCGAATAGGAATAGATTTGCAACTTGCTTGTGTCATTAGATTATCCACAACCTCTCTATATTTGATACACGGGCAGACTATTTCGCTGAGACATTTGGCAGTGGAATGAGGGGCCAGAATTGAACTCAAATAAAGCCTTTAGTTTTCTTTTATGAAATATGAAAGTCTTTTCTGGGAACTCAGCCAGAGAAAGGGAAAAGAGAACTGAATCAACTTTGCCAAATGTGTTATCAAGTACATTCCGTCTCTAAATATAAATGTCCAACCGGGGTTGTGGAAGAGAATTGGGTATCATTAGAGAAGAATGGATGGAAAATTGGGATTAGGTTCTCTCTTTAAAAAAATGTAATTGTTTTGAAAGTAAACGGAGGAAGAGTTAAGGAGGAAGATGGAAAAGTTAAGGGGGAATGTTCTAATTCTAGTTCCACCACTTGTTTGCTGGGTGACACTGGGCAACTAAGTCACTTCACTTCTCTATCCCTCAGTTACCTCATCTGTAAAATGGGGATTAAGACCGTGAGCCCTGTGTGGTACAGGGCCTGTGATATCTTCCCAGGAAGCAGCATGGCTCAGTGGAAAGACCTGGGCTTGGGAGTCAGAGGTCATGGGTTCGAATCCCGCCTCAGCCACTTAGCTGTGTGACTGTGGGCAAGTCACTTCACTTCTCTGGGCCTCAGTTCCCTCATCTGTAAAATGGGGATTAAAACTGCGAGCCTCACATGGGACAACCTGATGACCCTGTATCTACCCTAGTGCTTAGAACAGTGCTCTGCACATAGTAAGCGCTTAACAAATACCAAAATTGTTATTATTATATCTTGCACATAACCCAGGTTATCTTGTCACTACCAAGTTATCTTGTACCCACCTTTGCACAGCTCCTGTCACAAAGTACACGCTTAACAAATATAATTAAAAACAAACCAACCAAAAAACATAGTCAAGAGCCAATAAGCTGCATCTGAATATTGGTTACATAGGTTGATAATGCGGGTATTCAATTCACTTAGTGGTCAAGATATACTGTTGCCCATTTTCCTCCAAACATAGGCTAATCCACAGGTGTGGAATTAACAGTAGCTCTACTCTACTGCCCCTGGTTTTGTCATCTGACCAAGATCCTCCACTCCTCCTGACTTTCTAGTACGCTGCAGACAGTAAATGCTCAGTAAATACCACTGACCGATCGACTGATCAGAATGAACGTCCGGAGAGGAGGGGGGATGGGAGCAGATTGAGCTGAGGTGTTGGAAAGGTGAAGGGGAAACTCCTTTCCTAAGACTTCCATTCACCCTGAAAGAGCTCTAGCTCTGCCAACGTCCTGCCTCTATCCCCTTCCTCCTTTGTAAACGGTGCCACTGTGACCAATTTCTCCCACCGTGCATTAATCGATCAAGCGATCGATCAGTGGTATTTATTGAGTGCCTACTCTGTGTAGAGCACTGAGTTAAACAGTTGGGAAAGCAATAATGATAACAATAATAACGATGGTATTTGTGAAGTACTTGGAAGTAATAATAATAATAATAATGTTGGTATTTGTTAAGCGCTTACTATGTGCCGAGCACTGTTCTAAGCACTGGGGTAGACACAGGGGAATCAGGATGTCCCACGTGGGGCTCACAGTCTTAATCCCCATTTTACAGATTAGGTCACTGAGGCACAGAGAAGTTAAGTGAGTAGCGTGGCTCGGTGGAAAGAGCCTGGGCTTCGGAGTCAGAGGTCGTGGGTTTGACTCCCGGCTCTGCCACCTGTCAGCTGTGTGACTGTGGGCAAGTCACTTCACTTCTCTGTGCCTCAGTTCCCTCATCTGTAAAATGGGGATTAAGACTGTGAGCCTCACATGGGACAACCTGATGACCCTGTATCTACCCCAGCTCTTAGAACAGTGCTCTGCACATAGTAAGCGCCTAACAAATACCAACATTATTATTACTATGTGCTAGGCACTGTTCTAAGTGCTGGGGTAGATACAAGTTAATCGGGTTGGACACAGTCCCTGTCCCACTAGGACTCCCATTCTTAATCCCCATTTTACAGATGAGGAAACTGAAGTTCAGAGAAGTGACTTGATCAAGGCCACAGAGCAGGCAAGCGGCAGAACAGGGATTAGAACCTAGGTCCTTCTCACTTAGAGGCCCGTACTCTATCCACTAGGACACGTTGCTTTTCCTCATCCCTCTACTGAGTACAGTACAATTAGTAAATACAGTCCCTGCCCTCAAAGAGCTTACCGTCGAAGGGGTTAGGATACAACAGATGAGTGGCCCTACCCAATGACCCGTGTTGAAAGTGATGTGGGGTTGCATGTCTGCAGAGAACTGGCGCTTAGTACAGTGCTCTGCACAGAGTAAACGCTCAATAAATACAATTGAGTAAATAAACTGGCCCAGGGGAGCATGGGGTAGGACCGATAGGAGGGCCGATAAGAGTTCTCTTTGGGAAACCTGGATTTTCTTATATCCTGAAGCTTTCTAGTCAGGATTCTTTCTAGCTGTTTTCCCCATGCGTTCTCCTCTCCCAGCCCCGTACATCTCTTCTCTTAAGATCCCCAGTTCTGAGACTTTTTTGGGCTCTTGGCAGGATGGACATCAGTCGGTTAGAAATGTCTGTCGCATGTGCGGGAGTTTGATAACCAGCCAGCGGCACTGCTGCGAAAATTGGAGAAGACACAATATTGAATGGAAAACAAAGGAATTAAGCCATTAAAAAAGTGATGAATGGAAAACAAATTAAAGCAGATCCTAGAACACTTGAGCGGAGCCCATTGAATCGGAGTTAATGTTCTCTACGGCAGGGTAGTTCGGTGAAATATTCCCAGGTGTCAGGGGCAAATTCTTCCCTGTGGAATCTCGATGGGTTTTGGCTAATATTTTGTAGTTAGAGTGAGCCCATCTCCTCAGAATCAGGGCCCCCCACAGGCCCACTTCCAATCAAGTTGTGAAACCTCAGGCTTCCTGCCATCTGGAAGGCAGCTCTTCACTTTCACTCAAGGAAATGAACCCGGGATGGTGTCATTCAGAGGTCAGGGACCTCATGGTCAGAGGTGTGACTTACCTAGAGTGGGTCTTAATAATAATAATAATGATGAGGGCATTTGTTAAGCGCTTGCTATGTGCCCAAGTACTTTTCTAAGCTCTGGGGTAGATACAAGGTTATCAGGTTATCCCACTAGGGGCTCACAGTCTTAATCCCCATTTTACAGATGAGGCAACTGAGGCACAGAGAAGTGAAGTGACTTGCCCACAGTCACACAGCTGACAAGTGGCAGAGCGGAATTCGAACCCATGACCTCCGACTCCCCAGCCCGGGCTCTTTCCACTGAGCCACGCTGCTGCCCTCGAAGGCATATCTCCTCCAAGAAGCCTTCCCTAACTACGGTGGATGGGGGCTCTGGGTGCTGTGGGGGACACCCTCTTTGTTTTACTCCCTCGATTAGGCTCAGCCTAGTGGCTCCCACCTCTTATGAGTCAAATCCCTTGGGTTCTGAAACTTGTGTCTGTTATGTTGTACTCTCCCAAACACTCAGTACAGTGCTCTGCACACAGTAAGCACTCAGTACGATTGACAATTGACTGACTCGCCATTTCTCCCACTTCCTCTGCATCACTCTGACTTGCTCCCTTCAGTCAATCCTCCATCCCAACCCACGGCACTTATTTATACATCATTTATTTATTTATATATATTTTCAGGTCTGTCTCCCCCTTTAGACTGTCAGCTCATTGAGGGAAGGGAATGTGTCAGTTGTTTTACTGTACTCTCCCAAACTCTTAGTGCTCTGCACACAGTGAGTGCTCAGTAAATACCACTGACTGACTGAATGATCTGATTGGATAGAACAGAGTAGCCACTCGCTTGTGAACCGTTTGATACTGTACTTTAACGAATATAATTGTGGTATTTGTCAAATGCAAATACCATAGAGAGGCAGCGTGGCTCAGTGGAAAGAGCCCGGGCTTGGGAGTCAGATGTTATGGGTTCAAATCCCGGCTCTGCCACTCGTCAGCTTTGTGACCGTGGGCAAGTCACTTCACTTCTCTGTGACTCAGTTACCTCATCTGTAAAATGGGGATTTACCGTGAGCCTCACGAGGGACAACCTGATTACCCTGTATCTACCCCAGCACTTAGAAGAATGCTCTGCACATAGTAGGCGCTTAACAAATACCAACATTATTAACATTATTAAATGCCTACTATGCACCCGTTACTGATCTTAAAGATGGGGCAGACACAGTATTATAGATTGGACACAATCCCTGTCCCACATTGGGATCAAAGTCTAAGTAGTAAGGGAATTTACTCCCTATGTTACAGATGAGGAAACTGAGTCACGAAGCTGGGATTAAGTAGCGGAACCAGGATTAAAACCCAGATCCTCTTTCCACCAGGATAGGCACAGTAGACCAAAGCTAGTGCCCCATCATCAGTTAGTTCAAAATTGACATGCAGCTATGATTGATTGATTATATCGGGTTTACTTCCTTAATCCAATGTGCTACACAGTTTTGGTGTAAGCGTGCGCTCATACAATCACCCGCTGTATCTAGATGTTCCTGGTGTTTGCAGATACATGCTACTGATGGTGAGATATAGCCGTTTGAGGGGGGTGGATAATAATGATGATATTTGTTAAACACTTACTATGTGCCAAGCACTGTTCTAAACACTGGGGTAGATGCAAGGTAATCAGGTTGCCCCATGTGGGGCTTACTGTCTTGATCCCCATTTTACAGATGAGGGAACTGAAGCACAGAGAAGTTAAGTGAGTTGCCCAAAGCTGATAAGTGGCGGAGGCGGGATTAGAACCCACGACCTCAGACTCCCAAGCCGCGCTCTTTCCACTAAGCCATACTGCTTCTATATACAGTATAGTGGATAGTGCTCCAAGTGCTTAGCACAGTGCTCTGCATAAAGTAAGCACTCAATAAATACCATGAATTGATTGAGGAGGTGGAAAGATTGCTAATAATAATTGTGGTGTTTGTTAAACACTATGTACCAAGCACTGACTTCATTCCTGAGGTAGGTACATGTTAATCAGGTTGGACACAGTCCCTGTCCCACGTGGGGCTCGCAGTTTCAAGGGGAGATCCATTCCCTACTAGATGCTGGGTTATTTTTCTGGGTTCCATGGTTACAATATTATAAACCCAATTGTTGTTAATCTGGTTTTCAGCATAAAGCTGATTTTTTTTTTTAATTCTGGCAAACGTCCACAGTGACAACCGTACAAACCTATCCCTCCTGACACTCAATTTCGGTAAAATCCACAGGATGAGATCTGGGTTTTCACCACAGTTCAAAATAGAAAATCCCACTATATGAAAATAGTTTTTGTCTGTATCACCCATTAGGTTAAATCCTCCCTGAGGGCAGGGAAGATGGGTGAAAAAAAATAGTGTAGCCTAATGGAAAAGAGCGTGGGCCTAGAATCGGAAGACCTGGGTTTTTATCCCAGCTCCATCACTTGTCTGCTGTGTGAAACAGGGCAAGTCACTTCAATTCTCAATTTTTTAATGGTATTTGTTAAGTGCTTACTATGTATCAAACACTGTTGTAAGCGCTGGGGCAGGTCCAAATGAATTAGGTTGGACAGAGTTCCTGTCCTGCATGGGACTCACAGCGTAAATGGAGGGAGAAACAGGTATTCAGTTTTACATTTGAGAAAACTGAGGTTCAGAGAGTAGTGAAGTGACTTGCTCAAGGTCACACAGCAAGCAATTGGCAGAGAGAGAAGCAGCGTGGCACGGTGGAAAGAGCATGGGCTTTGGAGTCAGGGCTCATGAGTTCGAATCCCAGCTCTGCCACTTGTCAGCTGTGTGACTGTGGGCAAGTCACTTTACTTCTCTGTGCCTCAGTTCCCTCATCTGTAAAAAATGGAGATTAAGACTGTGAGCTCCACGTGGGACAACCTGATTCCCCTGTGTCTACCCCAGCGCTTAGAACAGTGCTCTGCACATAGTAAGCGCTTAACAAATACCAACATTATTATTATTATTATTAACCCAGGTACTCTGACTCCCAGGACCGTGCTCTTTCCACTAGGCCATGATCCTTCTTGATGCCTCAGTTTCCTCATCTGTGAAATGGAAATTAGATCCTGCCCCCTCCTATTTAGTCTTTGAGTTTCTTGTGGGATGGGGATTTGTCTAATCCAATTATCCAAAATCTGCCCTAGGGTTTAGCATAGTGCTTGGCACATAGAAAGCACTTAACAAATGCCATGCTTATTATTTTTATTATGTGTTGTACTTTGGTTGTCCATTCCCAACTGCTTAGTAATAATAATGATGGCATTTGTTAAGCGCTTACTATGTGCAAAGCACTGTTCTAAGTGCTGGGGAGGGATACAAGGTGATCAGGTTGTCTCACGTGGGGCTCACAGTCTTAATCCCCATTTTACAGATGAGGGAACTGAGGCACAGAGAAGTGAAGTGACGTGTCCAAAGTCACACAGCCGACAAGCGGCGGAGGTGGGATTAGGACCCATGACCTCTGACTCCCAAGCCCGGGCTCTTTTCACTGAGCCATGTGGTGCTTCACACTCAATAGGGGCTCAATAAATAGCCTGGCTGGATTGATTCTGGTATTTTATAGCATTTCTAGAAAAGCAGAGTTCCCTATTTCCACAGCCAGAGAGACCCAAACCTGATATTACCCTGTATCTACCCCAGCGCTTAGAACAGTGCTCTGCACATAGTAAGCACTTAACAAATACCAACATTATGATTATTATTGCTTAGTTTCCACTCTGATTGCTCAGTGTTATTAGCAATCCCAGCAGCTGTCCTCCTAATACCATTTTTCTCTGCCTCTTCACAGAGCGGGCATGACGTTGAAGCTGGAACGTTCCTATCCACGTCTTCTGCTATCAAAGTTGATAGGTCAGTATAATCAATCAATCCATTTATTGAGCACTTACTGTGTGCAGAACACTGTACTAAGTGCTTGGGAAAGTATAACACAACAATAACAGACACATTCTCTGCCCTCAGTGAACTTACAGTCTAGAGAGGGAGACAGACATTAATATAAATAAATCAATTACAGATATGTTCATAAATGCTGAGGGGCTGGGAGGGGGGATAAATAAAGGGAGCAAGTCAGGGCCGACATAGAAGGGAGTGGGAGAAAAGGAAATGAGGATTTAGGGAAGACCTCTTGGAGGAGATGTGCTTTCAATAAGGTTTTGAAGGAGGGGGAGAGTAATTTTCTGTCAGATATGCATTCAATCGTATTAACTGAGCACTTACTGGGCATATAGCACTTTACTAAGCGCTTGACAGATATGAAGAGGGAGGGTGCTACAGGCCAGAGGCAGGATGTGGGTGAGAGATCGTCAGCGAGCTAGATGAGATCGAGGTACAGTGAGTGGGTTGGCATTAGAGGAGCGAAGTGTGCGGGCTGGGTTGTAGTAGGAGAGTAGCGAGGTGAGGTAGGAGGTGACAAGGTGATCGAGAGCTTTAAAGCCAATGGTGAGAAGTTTCTGTTTGACACAGAGGTAGATGGGCAACCACCGGAGGTTTTTGAGGAGAGCGGAAACATGGCCTGAGTGTTTTTTATAGAAAAATGATTCGGGCATCAGAGTGAAGCATGGACTAGATTGGAGAGAGCCAGGAGGCAGGAAGGTCAGTGAAGAAGCTGGTGCGGTGATCAAGGCGGGATGGGATAAATGCTGGCATCTACTTGGAAGCAGTTTGGATGGAGAGAAAAGGATGTTTAGCAATGTTGTGAAGGTTCAACTGACGGGAGTTAGTGACAGATCGAATATGTGAATTGAATGAAAGAGAGGAGTCAAGGATAATGCCAAGGTTACGAGCTCATGAGACAGGAAGGATTGTGGTGCTGTCTACAGTGATGGGAAAGTCAGGGGGAGAACAGGGCTCGGGCGGGAAGATAAGGAGTTTGTTTTGGACATGTTAAGCTGGAGGAGATGAGAGGCCATCCAAATAGAGATATCCCAAAGGCAGGCGTGGCTTAGGGGAAAGAGCACAGGCTTGGGAATCTCGGCTCTGCCACCTGTCTGCTGTGTGACCTTGGGTAAGTCACTTAACTTTTCTGTGCCTCAGTTACCTCATCTGTAAAAGGGGGATTAAAAGTGTGAGCCCCACGTAGGACAACCTGATGACCCTGTATCTACCCCAGCATTTAGAACAGTGCTTGGCACATAGTAAATGCTTAACAAATACCATAATTATTAATTATTATTATTTTTAGGAGGAATTACAAAACTGCAGAGAGGGAGAGAGATCGGGACTGGAGAAGGAGATTTGGGAATCATCTGCATAGGGGTTGTAGTTGAAGCCATAGAAGTAAATAAGTTCTCCAAGGGAATAGATACCCACAGTTAGGGGATAGGAGGCAGAGGAGGAGCCCGCAAAAGAGACTGAGAATGAGCAACTAAAGAGGCAGGAGGAGAACCAGGAGAGGACAGTGTCAGTGAAGCTGAGATTGGATAAAGTTTCCAGAGAAAGCGGGTGGTCGACCGGGTCGAAGGCAGCTGAGCGGTCGAGAACCATTAGGAAGATGTAGAGGCCGTTGGATTTGGCAAGGAGGAGATCATCGGAGGCCTTTAAGAGAATGGTTTCTGAGGAGTCAAGGGGATGGAAGCCAGAATGGAATGGATCAAGGAGAGAACTGGAGGAGAGAGACTTGAGACAGTGGTTGTAGACATCACACCACCATCCTCCCCGGCTCGCAAGCTCCTTCTTTTGGCATTATTTTTGACTCCGCTCTCTCATTCAACCCCAATATTCAATCTGTCAACAAATCCTATTGGTTTTGCCTTCAAAACATCACTAAAATCTGCCCTTTCCTCTCCCTCTAAACTGCTTCTATGCTGACCCAAGCACTTACCATTTCCTGCTTGGACTACTGCATTAGCCTCCTTGCTGACCTCCCTGCCTCCTACCTTTTCTCCTCCCGTCCATACTCGGCTCTCTAGATCATTTTTCTACAAAAACTGTTCAGTCCATGTCTCCCTGCTCCTCCAGAACCTCCAGCTTTTGCCCATCTACCGCTCATCAAACGGAACCTCCTTACCATCGGCTTTAAAGCATTTACTCACCTTGCTCCTTTTTATTTTGCCTCACCAATTTCCTACTAGAAACCCAGCACGCTCACTTCATTCTTCTAATGGCAACCTATTCAAACTTGCTTATCTCGCCATCGGCTCCTTGTCCATATCCTTCCTCTTTATATTGGACAGAGCACCGCTCTCACTACCTTCAAAGGCTTATTAAAATCAATTCACCTCCAAGAGGCCTTCCCCAACAAAGCTTTCATTTTTCCTACCCCCTCTCTCTTCTACTTCATCCTGGAACTTGGATTTGTACCATTTAAGTACTTGATATTCATTCCACCCTCAGCCCCACAAGCACTTAAGTAAAAATCCATAATTTACATTAAGGTCTGTCTATCCTTCTAGACTGTGAGCTTCGTGTGGGCAGTGAATGTTTCTATCAACTCCACTGTATTGTACTCTCCCAAGGGCTCAGTACACTGCTTGATACATTGCTATTGTTCTTGTGTGTCCGTCTCCCCCGATTAGACTGTAAGCCCGTCAAAGGGCAGGGACCGTCTCTGTTACCAATTTGTACATTCCAAGCGCTTAGTACAGTGCTCTGCACATAGTAAGTGCTCAATAAATACTATTGAATGAACGAATGAATGAATAAGCACGCAATGAAATAGCATTGCTTGACTATTTCTGGAAGAGCTCCTGTCTTTGATTTTAGTGCTATCTTACTGAACTGCAAACAGTATGCTTTCCCCAAAGTACAATTTCATGAGACTCAAGATAATATAGAGAAGCAGTGTGGTCTAGTGGATAAAACATGGGCCTGGGAATCAGAGAGTACAATATAACAATATAATAGATACAGTCCCTGCCCTGCGTTCCAATCTTGAGCCTGCCACTTGTCTGCTGTGTGAACTTGGCTAAGTCACTTAACTTTTCTGTGCCTCTGCTGCCTCATCTATAAAACGGGGATTAAGACTGTGAGGTCCATGTGGAATAGAGACTGAGTCCAACCTCATGATCTTATATCCACCCCAATGCTTAGAGCAGTGCCTGTACATAATAAGAGCTTAACAAATTCCATAAAAAGGAAAAAGCAAATAAAAAAATCTTATATTTATGTCCACTCACTTCTTCTGTTTATGGTGCTGAAATAGTTAAGGACTGAACCTTACTTTTTTCTGACTTTTGCTGCGCTTCCCTCCCCCATGAAACCTCTTTTTGTTCCCTCGTGCATCCTTCATCATTTTCTTCACCTCCTCCACCCGAGTTTGCAACTTACATCCTGGTTTGGGTAGAATTCAGGTATTTTTCTTTTAATGATAACAAGAGAGCCTGAGTCATCTGGACAGCTCATTTCTTTAATCCTGTGCCCCTGCTTTCACAGCCCTCATCCAGTTCTTTCACAGTAACCAAGAGTGTTTCCTTTAAGAATAGGTTGGTCACCCTTTCATTTCCTGCAGAAGGAGAGAGGTCAAGGGGTCACTACATGCCTATCAATGTCCGGGAACTCTCAAGTACTTACAGACTGAATTTTGTAGAAGACCTTTATTTTAGGCCCCAAATTTCACTGGGATCTTGATAACCATCCTCATTTTTTGGGCTCACCTTCTCCCCTGGACAGAGCCTGTACTTAACGGGAGGTTCTCCAACTAATGGCAAGATTAGCAAAATTCTTTTGTTATAAGATGATAGATAAATGCGTTCAAGGGAATTTATTCCTGTCTAATCGGCCTTCCTCCATAACCGATCTGAGTGATTTTGGGCGGGCAAAGTGGGTTTGTAGTGGAGATAAGGCTAATCTTTCCCTGTCATTGTTTCCTAAATTGTTTTCCACAGCCCTGTTGCTTCTGACCTTCATGTCCAATGTAATAGTATTTTTCCATAATCTGTCTGTGAGTCCCTTGAAGTTTTCTATTCCAGAAGGGGCCCCATCTCCCCTTAGAAATCAGCACATCAATTTTAGTAATTTGGGGTGGGGGTGTTCTCATTCTAATCCCACTCACTCAAATCAGCAGATTCCCTCTGACAGAACCACATAGCCCTTCTTATGTTCATCTTGATAAGCTCTGATAACAATGATCATAATAGGCAGCAGCCTACAAACTTTATTCTCAAATTACAGAATACTAAAGCCAACCAGCCCTTAATAGGGATGGAAGGGAAAATTTTACACTCAGAGGATCAGAGGAGTGGAAAACAACAGAGAACTGGACTCACCAAATTTGGAACACCCTGAAAGCATCTGCCAAGCTCAGCGAGCTGTTCTCCAGCAGTGCAGTAACACACCTGTTGTAGCTTTCAGTAAGACAGCAGTTGTAGTGCCCTGTGAGTCTTAGAACCTGAATGAACTTGATCTTCTTTCTCTATTTCTCCCTCTTCTCCTAAGGCCGATCTCCTGGCTGAAGCTCTATCTGACAAGGAGGAAAATTTAGGGAGAATATTTAAGTGTGGACTGGGATGATCAGCAGGAAGGTCAGTCAGTCTTTCATATTTATTGAGTGCTTACTGAGTGCAAAACACTGTACTAAGCTCTTGAGGGAGGGCAACACAACAATAAACAGACATATTCCCTGTCCACAACGAGCTTACAGTCTAGAAGGGGAGAAAGGTTGCCTAGAAGGGTTTGGGTGAGACCAGAGATTCACCGGAGGGTTCCATTCGGCTCCGGATCGAGCTGGATCTGGGTCTCTCTGGTCCACTTTTGGCCTCTCCAAGGGCTGAACCTCATCCTCAAATATCCCAGATTGCCCTGACTCTGATGGGTTTTCACTGGACTGTTGGTGCCACGTCTAGACTGGACCCTCCCCAGCCAAGACTTATTGGCGAGCAAGTGGCCTTATGCTTCTCTAAACTGAGTGCTCCATTGGCATAGGTCAGTCAGTCAGACAGTTGTATTTATTGAGCACTTACTGTGTGCAGAGCACTGTACTAAGCACTTGGGAGAGTACAATATAACAATCTAACAAAAACATTCTCTGCCCACAACAAGCTTACAGTCTAGAGGGGAAGAAAGACATTAATATAAATAAATGATGAGATAATAAACCAGATCCGTTGGTTCCTTCTTAACCCTCTCTGTTTGGGCTTTTCCTCCATTTAGACAGGATGACCCAAAAGCTGCAAGTTCTTTCATCTTTTTTTTACAGTATTTGTTAAATGCTTACCAGGTGCCAGGTACTGTACAAACACTGGGGTAGATACAAGATAATCCAGTCGAACCCAGTCCCTGTCACGTACAGAGCTAACAGTCTTAATCCCCAATTTACAGAGGAGGTAACTGAGGCACAGAGATATGAAGTGACTTGCCCAAGTTCACACAGCAGACAAGAAGCAGAGCCAGGACTAGAATGGATAGGCCCATGCTCTGTCCATTGTTCCAAACACTTTAGCCTCCTTGTAACACTCTTTTTGGATGGGATCCTGAATGTTTTCACTTTCTGCTTTCATACCAGTCAGAGGCTGTCTAGGACTAAGGATCAGCTGCTTATTTTGAGTCTGGCAGGACTCTTCCCCAGACTGGGGCAGTTGCCGGCCCGCCCGCTGCCGTGTTGTGCTAGGTGGAATCTTTGCAGCGAGGAATCCAGACCCTCTGTGAAGTGATGTATCCATTCTTTCCTCTCATCCATGATGGGCAGCAGCGGCATGGGAGGGAGTCAAGTGTGGAGACTCAATTTACTGCGTGGAAGGCGGAAATGGTAAACCACTTCCGTATTTTTACCAAGAAAACTCTCTGGATACACTACCAGAACGATTGCAGATGGAGAGCGGGGTATTCTGGAGAGATACGTCCGCGGTCTCGCTATGGGTCGGAAATGACTCGACGGCATAAGACGCACGCAGACACACAGGAAGAGACAACTTCTAGTCTATAGCCAAGTCCTTCCTGAATGAAACCCAAGAGCTCCACAGGGTGAGGGTTTGGGACAGGTGAAATCTGGACCAGAGTCCCCCCCATATTCAGAAATATACAGGCTGAATCTGTAACTGAGCACTCCAGAGCTAGCATTTGGTCTCTTTAGTTCCTGCAAAGATTGGCTGGCACTGGCAGAGTTTGTTCTGTTCTCATGACAACAGAATGGACAAACAAATCGATTGTAAAAAAAAAAAAGGCACATTGGAAAACATCGCTCACACTGAAGGGTTCTGTTCTCTAGAGAAAACACTGAAGAGAAGGAAGGTTCAAAGTGGAAAGGTCAAAAGCCTCAAAGATGTGGCAAATGCAGGGCACTGCCCATTGGGAACACTGTGTTTTGAAGGACTTTCAGATCCTCTTCATTTGTTGCATTTAAGGTACCAGTCATTGCATGTTCTAAAGCCTTAATGAGCAAGAGGACAGGCTTCAAACTCTAGTTTTGTCATTCTGCTCTCTCTGATGGAGATCAGTCAGTGGGATGTGAATACGGTTTGCCATCTGGGAAATTGATGTCTTGAAGCTTCCAGAGAGCTGAGAACTGGGAAGTTAATGGAAGGGATGAAGTTTGGACCTAGAGTCCAGAGCCTAGTTATGATCTTGAATATTTTGTTAATGCCACCAAATCTTTCCTTTAGCATATAATTATCTATGGTACTTATATTTTGGGGAAAAGATCTATGACAATTTCCTTGTTTTCTAGAATAAATAAATACTCTTAGAGGAAGAAATACATGGGTCTGCTGTAGTTTAGATTCATACGTTTGGGAGGTTTTTCCTGTCCAGCCTTCCTTTTTTTAAAAATGGTATTTGTTAAGCACTTAGTAAGTGCCAGCCACTGTACTAAGCACTGAGGTAAATACAACCTAAGCAGGTTGAACAAAGACCCTGTCCTGCATAGGGTTCACAGTCTCAATCCCCATTTATGGATGAGGTAACTGAGGCACTGAAAATGTGACTTGCCCAAGGTCACACAGCAGGTAAGGGGCAGAGCCAGAATTAGAACTCAGGTCCTTCAGACTACCTGGCCTGCGTTCTATCCACTAGGCAGCCACCAAACTACTTGTATATTTAAATTCTTGGCTGAGAAGGGGGAGCCCAATGACTGGAACCCTGCAAGGATGAATATTGAATGAGACCAACTGAAAGGCAACGGGAGAAAACTTGGCCAGAGTCAGGTTGTGGGAGAGCTAGTGTTTTCAGAAATCAGGAAGCAGGAAGTTGGAATTGGAAGTCAAAGTCAGGCAGGCTAACTGAAAACCACATGAAAGAAAGTGACTTCACACTTACCCAACCTTAGAGCCAGACAGACCAGGGCAGTTAAGTCTAGACCCGACCAAAAGAGGACACTTGTATAGAAAAAAAATATTTCATTGTCCAAAAATAATCCCTGTTTGTTCATTTGTCCTTCTTCCCAAGAAGTCGAGAACAGGACAGAAGGATCTTATATTACCACCCTTGAAATGTCCTAACTATGGGGTCATGATTAACTGATTATAGCTGCTGATATTTCTACTTGTTTTATAGTGAGGACAAAGTGATACATTCCACGGTTTTGGAGAAATGGGCCCCAGAATCCATATCTCTAATACTAGCTTTACCAAGTTTGGAGCTCACGGACACGTTCCCCAAAGAAATAGGACACTGGAGCCAGTTCCTTTTTTGCCGTTGGGTTCACTGAGGAGAAAGAATTCAATATGGGTGCCATCTGGAACATCATTTCAATAAAATTTTGCCATGGGGAAAACAATAGGACTAAAACCTTCAAAGCCTCAGAACCAGAAACCTTTTCACAGAGGGTGAGGGATGGTAATAACTGAGCCCCAACAGAAATGGCCAGAAAATTTGGGGATGAAGCAAAGAGGATATTAAGAAAAGGACAGACTGATTCAGGGAAAGGGGGGTGGGGAGGAGGGCGGATGGTGGAGTGTCTGTGCATCTCTGTGTGTATGTGTGTGTATATCCTACTCTCTTTATCTTTCACTTTATATCCCAGAAGTGCTTAGTTGCAGTAGTCATAATAATAATAATTGTGATATTTCTAAAGTGCTTACTACATAACAATACATAACTACATATCCTGGGGGTGATAGAGGAAAATCAGGGTGGACACAGTCCCTGTCTCTCATGGGGCTCACAGTCTTAATCTCCATTTTACTGATGAGGTAGCTGAGTCATAGAGAAGTTAAGTGACTTGCCCAAGGTCACACAGCGGACAGGCGCCGGAGTCAGGATTAGAACCTAGATCTTCCCGATTCCCAGACCTTGGCTCTATCCACTAGGCTGTGTTGTTCTATTGCTTCAGTGGCATTATTCATTTTTCAGTATTTGTCACACAATTGATAATTGTTTGCCCTCTGATTTGTTCCTTGAAATCGCTTCCAGGTGGTGTGAGTTCTAAGTAGATCCAGGGAATCAAGAAATCCAGTATAGCATTTGGGCGAATGACAGGCAGAGTGGGCCAGCAACGGGTTTTATTTTATTCCAAAAATATAATAAGCGATTTTATTCCCAAAGGAATGTCTAAAGAGCCCTGATAGTATTCTGCCCTCAGTAAATTTAGGAGACGTGGACTGAACACAGTCTCAAGGGGTCAGGAGTGGAATGTTAAGTCCTTGCTGAATGGCAATGACCAATAATCGTAGGTAAGCCTGAGATCCAGGATCCAAGATCAATAGCAAAGTCATTGGGCTGGGAAACAGGATACCCGCTTGGTCAATATTGTAGCTGAGGGACCTCGGGCAATTCAATGACCCTTTTGTGCCTCAGTTTCCCCGTTCTTGTCTCAAAAGATTTTGGAAGCCTGAAATGAGGAAAGGCGGTGAAAGTACTTTCAGTTCAGAAGAGTGAAGGCTCGGCATTTATCAGCGGTCTTATCGCTAATAGCCGGAGAGTCGGCATAAGGTAGAATGCCTTACCATTTCCAGATAAAGTGAAATACGGTTTACATTGATGCACTGGGAGGATGACGGCAACTTGGCCTAATGGCACTCGAAGTTGAGTTCAAAATCTCAGCTCTTCCTTTGGCCCGCTTTGTGACGTCGGGCAAGACACTTAAAACTTTGAATGCTTCATTTCCTCATCTGCAAAATGGAGTTCATTCCTTCTCTCTTTACGTCGCAGGTTGGGAGCCATGTACGAGCCAGGGATTGTGATTCTTACGAATCTACCCCAGCGCTTAGAACAGAGTGAAATCTTTAGCAGAGAGTTGGGACAGCCAGGGGTAGTTTATAGGCCTAAATAGCTATGGAGCCACTAGAGGGTAGTATTAACTTTGCAATAACAACTTTTACAGTCAACTTTTCTTTAGAAAGAAAGCTCTATCCGAAGTGCGAATACTTCATAATATAAAATCCCTATATACCAACACGTCAGGTTACTTCAAATATGTGTCGGGAAATGGGGCATTGGCATTTAGACTCTTCTTTCGGCTAAAGACAAGGTCATCAAGAAGTATGTCTATATGCTGCACGTCCCCACAGCACAACAGATGGTAATAATAATGTTGGTATTTGTTAAGCGCTTACTATGTGCAAAGCACTGTTCTAAGCGCTGGGGGAGATACAGGGTAATCAAGTCGTCCCCCGGGAGGCTCGCAGTTAATGCCCATTTTACAGATGAGGTAACTGAGGCACAGAGAAGTGAAGTGACTTGCCCACAGTCACACAGCCAAGTGGCAGAGCTGAGATTCGAACCCATGACCTCTGACTCCGAAGCCCGGGCTCTTTCCACTGAGCCACGCTGCCCAACTCGGTGGCAGCCTTAGATGCAAACGACTTTCTGATTCTTCCCTTCTAATTCAGACTGCCCCTTGCGTCTTCCGAAATATACACAAGTTGATTTTCAGGATCAACTAACCTCCCTTTCTTGGAAACAGAAATCATAGTCGCCCTTAGAGTGTTGCTAAGGTGACACCACCGATGATGAGATTTGATCAGTTTGTGCAGGTGAGGCTAAGACCAACGTGTGGTGGATTCTTCCTCTCCCACTGTGGAAGGGTGTGGAAATGATAATGATGATATTTGTTAAGCACTTACCATGTGCCAGCACTGTTCTAAGGGCTGGGGTAGATACAAGGTAATCAGGTTGTTCCGTGTGGGGCTCACAGTCTTCATCTCCATATTACAGATAACTGAGGCCCAGAGAAGTGAAGTGACTTGCCCAAAGTCGCACGGCTGATAAGTGGCGGAGCCGGGATTAGAACCTATGACCTCTGACTCCCAAGCCCGGGCTCTTTCCACTATTGGGCAGCAAGGCCTGGGGTCGTTCTTGTGGCCTGGGGTAGTTTTTGTTTCTGCCTCTTGGGATCACAACCTTCCTTCAAGCTTCTGTTTCAACCATCAGTCGGTCCATCAGTCAGTGGTATTTATTGAGGGCTTACTGTGTGAAGAGCACTGTACTAAGAGCTTGGGACAGTACAATAGAAAAACAAACACATTCCTGCCCACAGTGAGCTCACAGTCATCCTGCTAATCTAACAGTGGGAACTTGGGGAAGCCAGTCAGGTAGTGAGGGATATGGGAATACACCTTTTCCTCCTATCCAGGTGAGCAAATAGAGGGGTTGAACGATTACCTGCATTGACCAAGTTCACACAAAAAGTCAGTTAGAGAAGCAGCGTGCCTTAGTGGAAAGGGCCTACGCCTGGGCGTCAGAAGGGCGTCTAGTCCCTGTTCTGCTACATGTCCGCTGTGTGAACTTGGGCAAGTCTCTTCACTTCTCTGGGCCTCAGATCCCTCGTCTATAAAATGGGGATTAAGGGTATGAGCCCCATGTGGGAGAGGGGCTGTGTCCAATGGATAACTTGGGTCTATCCCAGTGCTTAGAACAGTGCTTGACACATAATGAGCACTTAACAAATACCATAATAACAATGCCATAATAATAATAATGGAGATCAAACTGGAGGACATAGTACCTAACTCTCGGGGGTCTCTGCGCTACCCTCCGAGGACTCTATCTCCCTTTAAACAACAGTCTCCTTTCTTCCTTCAGTAAGCCACTGGGCTTTTACTAAACTCTCCTCCTGGCAATGTCTTTCAGAACAATAGGTTTGATCCACTACTGGGTGTTCCCGGAGGAAGTATTTAGGAGAACAACTTTAGAAAGAGTCTCTGTTCAGATAAAACCCAAGTTCCATTATTAGGTAATGGCTCACTTTATTTCCCTGCAAACACCGCTTGCAGCCACCTTGATGCAGTGTACGTTTTTTCTTAAGAGTCAAATTTTGACAAAGACGTGTCTGAGAAAAGCATAAATCTCGGACTAGGTTTAGTTTTAGGTTCAGTAACACGGCCAAACACGTCAATCTAGTTACTGTTATGCAATTTGATGTCACTGTCTTTCTCTAGCTTTTCCCCTGATGCTATCATATCACTGTTTCGTTTCGATTTTCTGGATTTTCTGGATTTGTCTGCCACATTCGTAACTATAAGTTGAGGCTAGAAATTCCAATGAATTTTGCCATTAGGGAGAAGCAGCACGGAGTGAGAAGCAGCATGGAGTAGTGGATCGAGCATGGGCCTGGGAGTCAGAAGATCATGAGTTCTAATCCCAGCTCTGTCACTTGTCTGCTGTGTGACCTTGGGCAAGTTACTTCACTTCCTCTGTGCCTCAGTTACCTCATCTGTACAACGAGGGCTGAAACGGAGAGCCCCATGTGGGACAGGGACTGTGTCCAACAGATTTGCTTGTATCCACCCCAGTGCTTAGTACAGTGGCTGGTACATAGTAAGCATTTAACAAATACCATAATTATTATTCTTAGGAAGAGCCTTCACTAAGATGCCCCCAAAAATGTAATTCTTGAGTTAAATTCCTCCATCCCTTAAAGCTCATAGCAAATCCATCTTGAAAATGCTTCATTCTGTGGCGAGACAACAATCCTTCCTGCTCGTAACTTCAGGCTTGGGTTTCTCATAATTATTCACAGAAATGAATGTTAAAAACTTGGTCAAATGGGAATTTTCCTCTCTGGTTAAATCTAGTGGAAAATCAATCTTGCAAAATCCGTTGGTGCCAGTGAAGGGTTTGTGGGAGTTGGGCCGACTGGCCAGAAACAGCACATTTTCCAGAGAATGCATTTCCTAATCGGATTCTAGAGAGATCACCATTCTGCAGGGATGTCTGAGAGGGGCCCTGCATTTCCCCACATTTTCAGCATTGCTCCCATCGAGATGTGGAAATGATGAAAGGTAGTATCGTTCTACTCTTATTCTCACCCTTCTTTTGCAGTAGACCAAGGAATCTGCGGTTAGAGAAGCAGCGTGGCTCAGAGGAAAGAGCATGGGCTTGGGAGTCAGAGGTCATGGGTTCGAATTCCTGCTCTGCCACTTGTCAGCAGTGTGACTGTGGGCAAGTCACTTCACTTCTCTGTGCCTCAGTTCCCTCGTCTGTAAAACGGGGATGAATAATGTTGGTATTTGTTAAGCGCTTACTATGTGCAGAGCACTGTTCTAAGCGCTGGAAAGACTGTGAGCCTCACGAGGGACAACTTGATTACCCTGTGTCTACCCCAGCACTTAGAACAGTGCTCTGCACATAGTAAGTGTTTAACAAATACCAACATTATTATTATTATTATTATTAATGCTCTGGGGAATGCAGTAGGAATGTGTGTTTGTGCATGTGAGCAAGTGTGTGGGTGTGTCAGAGGGGTGAGGCTCAAGCAGAGAATATTGCTTTCTACTTACAGTAGAAATTGTGTGTCTGTGCGTACACACACCTAGGCAGAGAATATGAGTGTCTACTTAGAGCAGGAGTTTGTGTATACCCAGGCAGAGAATATTACCTCTTACGGTAGGAATTTGTGTGAGTGTGTGTATGTGTCTGTGTGCATCTAAACACAGAGGAAAAAGGAGAAAGTCCATTTCAGAGGCTTTTTTGACCTTTTGTCTGTTTACATAGGCTGGCGTTGCCATGGTAGCTTTCTAGGCTATCAAGCCCCAGGCACCCAGGCAGAAGCCGAGATGCGACAGGCCTTGCATGAGGAAACTGCTGTTCTGACAAAGACAGAACAAGAGCTGGCCTGGCCGATAGATATTCCAGCATGGCTCCAACTCATCCCTCTGGGGCCCAGGTTGACGTATTTAAGGGGTGGAAACTCAGGCAGAGACCTGAGACGCCACAGGGCGGGAGATACGGAGGGCCGGATGGCTATCCGCCATGGCTTTAAGGATGGGGTAGAGTGGCGATGACCATGTGTAGCTTTGTATTCAACTCTACTGCCTGGGCCGATGAAATCACGTCCCTTCCTCCGCTCGGAATTGGACTAAAGGGCCGCCTCCTCCACGAAGCCTTCCCAGTTCAGCCCTACTTGATGTCCTGCAAATCAATCAGATCCATGAGTGGTATTTATCGAGCACAGGGCAGCGTACTAAGCACTTGGGAAAGTACAGAATAATGGAACAGGTAGAAGCAATCCCTGCCCATGAGGAGTTTACAGTCTACAGTTGCAAATCATTCCGTTGGCCACATATCCATTATGTCTATTCCTGTAAACCCTCTGCTCACCCTATTACTTGTGTCATTACGTTGGTTTGACGAGTGCTTGCCCTATAGCAAAATTCTAGGTCTTAATCCAGCCCAAGAGAAGCTCCAGGAATATGAGTTTATTCCTGGGTTCCTAACACCACTTTAGGCTCACAGACAACTCTCTTGCCTCTCAAATGAAGGAAAAACATCTCGGAAGCATCCACGACGTGGAGAGTCAGACATTCCACTAACGATATCAGAGTGCAGCAGAGGGACCTCAGAGAAGTGTAGAAACCAGCGAGCTACGTGCGGAGCTGAATATTGCACGGAAACGCTCCAGCTCATGCTGTCCTTATTCATTCATTCAGTCGTATTTATTGAGCACTTACTTCGCGCAGAGCACTGGACTAAGAGTTTGGGAGGATACAGTACAGCAGTAAACAGACACAATGCCTGCCCACAACAAGCTTACAGTCTAGAGTGGGGGAGACAGACATTAATATAAATAAATACTTTACAGATATGGACATATGTGCTGTGGGGTTGGGAGAGGGGAAGTACAAAGGGAGCAAGTCAGGGTGACACAGAACAGAGAAAAGGAAAGGGAGGTTAGTCAGGGAAGGCCTCTTGTAGGAGAGGTGCCTTCAATAAGCCTTTGAAGTTTGGGAGAGAAATTGTCTGTTGGATTTCAGGAGGGAGGCATTCCTGGTCAGAGGCCGGATGTGGGCAAGCGGCAGGATAGACGAGATCGAGGCACAGTGAGAAGGTTAGCATTAGAGGAACAAAGTGTGATCCTTAGAACTACGATGCCAAAAATTGGCCACCAGAACACTTGAAGGTGAAATTCCTGGAGAACAAAGGTAACCACGTGCTACTCTACAACAGCATCACCACAGCCCTGCTGAAAAAGAAAATCAAACCACAGTTACCAACATATCACTAAATCAATCATATCTATTGAGTACTTTCTGTGGGCAGACCACTGTACTAAGCGCTTTGGGAAAGTACAATATAACAGAGTTTGTAGACACGCTCTGAACAGGAGGAGTTTGTGGACGGGTATAGTGTCTACCAACTCTGTTACATTGTATACTCCCAAGAGCTTAGAACAGTGCTCTGCACAAAATTAGCACTCAATAAATACCATCGATTGATTGATTGATTGCTGTGTGCAGAGCATCGTGCTAAGTACTTGGGAGACTATAATAGAATTAGAAGACGGCGACTGCCCTCAAGGAGCTTAGAGTCTAAATGCAAAATTATTTAAAGATGGAAAGAAGGAGGGAAGTGGAATTTAGATGAATGCTCAAGGCATAGGCTATGAACAGAGGTGTTATAGTCGGTTGCAAGTATTGAAGCGTATGGTTGGAAAAAGTGCTTGGGGTGGTATTTTTGGGGATAAAGTCAAGGGAGATAAGAAATTAATTGGGGGACACCTCCTGGAGATGTGATTATGGAGGTGCTTTGAAGAGAGGGAGAGCTGAGGTCTGCTGTATGTTAAAGAGGCTGGAGACAGGGCTTGAGCAAGTTGAGAGAGACAGACAGGAGAGATGGAAGCAAAGCACAATGGAGAGGAACGAAGAGTGCAAGCTGGGGTATAGTAGGAGAGGAGAGTGTACAGATCTGTAATTTATTTATATTAATTTCTTTCTCTCCCCCTCTAGACTGTAAGCTCGTGGACAGGGGATGTGTTCGTTTATTGTTTGATTGCTTGAGCTGATTGAGCATCTTGAAGTTCAGGATCTACGATTTTGCTTGATGTGGAATGGAACAAGGTAACTATGGAAGACTTCGGTGGTATGGGAAGAAATGTACAGAGCCATGACTCTTCTATTTCTCTAAATCTGGAAAACTGTACGACCTTCAGGAAATGGCCATTCAAATAACCCGAGAGAATTTGGCTTGTCTAAATTCTAGGCTGAGCTTTCCTTGGGGGTGAGTGGGTCTCCCACTGACGCCGGATTGACACCAAGCATTGACCTTTTCCATTGCACTTGATTGCAGAGGGGATAACACCAGCATTCAAATCTCCTCCTTCTTCCTTCAAGCAATTAGTCATATTTATTGAGTGCTTAATGTGTGCAGAGCACTGTACTAAGTGGTTGGAAGAGTACAACATAACAGAGTTGATGTCCCATCTTCCTCCCACCGAGGCACAAATAAACTAGAGCCCCTGGAAATATGTTGACCAAATCTGTTGTATAACACTTTCCCAAGCACTTAGTACAGTGCAGCATGGCTCAGTGGAAAAAGCCCGGGCTTGGGAGTCAGAGATCATGGGTTCAAATCCCGGCTCTGCCACTTGTCAGCTGTGTGACTGTGGGCAAGTCACTTCACTTCTCGGTGCCTCAGTTACCTCCCATCTGTAAAATGGGGATTAAGACTGTGAGCCCCACGTGGGACAACCTGATTCCCCTGTGTCTCCCCCAGCGCTTAGAACAGTGCTCGGCACATAGTAAGCGCTTAACAAATACCAACATTTTTTTTTTTTTTTGCTCTGCACTCAGTAAACACTCAATAAATACCATTTTTTTGATTGATGTGGCTGTAGTGAGTAGAAACAGCTCCAAGCTGCTTTGAGTGTCTATCAGGGTTCAGTTTTAGCGTGGATATGGATTCTAATCCCAGCTCTGCCCCTTGCCTGCTGTGTGAACTTGGGCAAGTCACTTCACTTCTCTGGGCCTCAGTTACCTCTTCTGTAAAATGGAGATTTAGACCGTGAGCTCCATGTGGGACAGGGACTGTGTTCAACCTCATTAACTTGTATCTAATTAACCTGATTAGCTTGTGTCCCCGTGTAGACAGTAAGCTTGTTATGGGTAGGGAATGTGTCTGCTAATTCTGTTGTATGATTCCAAGCGCTTAGTATAGTCCTCTGCACATACTAAGTGCTCAATAAATATCAATGATTTATTGATTATCTACTCTAGTCCTTGGCACGGTGCCTGGCACACAAATACCATAAAAAAAGAAAAAAAATTATAATAATAATAGTATTTTTTCATTGCTTACTCTGTGCCAGGCACTGTACTAAGCTGTGGGATGGACGCAAGTAAAACGGGTTGGACACGGTCCCTGTCCCACGTGGTGCTCACAGTCTCAATCCCCACTTTTATAAATGAGATAATTGAGGCACAGAGAAGTGACATCACACAGCAGACAAGTGGCGGAGCTTGTTAAAAAATTAGCAAGCTTGGAGGTGCCATCCTGCTATGACTGTAAGCTCGTTGTGGGGAGGGAATGTGTCTATTGTATTGTACTCTCCCAAGCGCTTAGTACAGTGCTCTACCTACACTAAGTGTTCAAATAATATGATTAAAAGACCGACTGTGATTATGATTCAAAGATTAAATATGATTTGAGACTGTGAGCCCCACGTGGGACAGGGACTGTGTCCAACCTAATGTGCTCTATCTACCCCAGGGCTCAGTATAGTGCTTGGCACATAGTAAGCGCTTAACAAATACCACAATTTTTATTATTATTATATGAATGAATGAGATAATTTTGGCCTATCGAAAGAATGACCTCATTGGTTCACTGACTTAGCTGTTGTATCTCTCCTTCCAGAAACGGGGACGGTTGTAAAGGCTGTTTTCCTTAAGACTTAGATTGAGGAATTTATAACCCTCTCTCTAGACTGAAGGATCCTTCTAGACAGGGACGGTGTCTACCAACTCTGTTATGTTGTACTCTCCCAAGCGCTTAATACAGAGCTCTGCAGTGTGGCTTAATGGAAAGAGCATGGGCTTGGGAGTCAGAGGTCCTGGGTTCTAGTCTCTGCTCTGCCACAAAGCTGTGTGACTTTGGACAAGCCACTTAACTTCTCTGGGCCTCAGTTACCTCATCTGTAAAATGGGGTCTAAGACTGTGAGACCCACGTGGGACAACCTGATTACCTTGTATCGTCCCCAAGGCTTAGAACAGTGTTTGGCACATAGCAAGCGCTTAACAAATACCATCATCATTATTGTTATTATAAATACCACTGATGATGGTGATGATCCTGATATCGCCCAGGAAGTTACTGAAAAGAAAGGTACTGCAGTCTATAATCAGAGCAAACTATTATTATATTACCCTTCCTCCCAGTAAATTTTTAATCACTGAGGAATGGAAGGATGAGTCGTGTAATTTAAGACTTTAAATTACAGGCTGCCTTTTAATTAATATTTTTAAAGGGAAGAATGTGAACAATTCATTGGGAATGAATCATTTACGTTCCTTCTGTGGCCCAGTCACCGCATCTGGAGCAGGCAGTTCCTAACAAACACGGGTCAGAAATGCTTGTGTATAAATGCAGCAGGGTGACAGGTCCCAGCTTGAAGGATCTGTGTCTTTTCTTTGTCCTGGAGGTCACTGGTGAAGAAATGGCCCTGCCCAGACCAGGAAATACATCCCGCCATAATCATCTATTCTGAAAGATCACCCAGCCCAGGTCCCTTACCTCCTCGGACCCTCCAGTGGTGGCCCATTTTCTTCCACATGAAGATGAAATTCCTTCGACGGCTTTAAGATTTTCCACCACTTTCTCCTCCTTAGTTATTGGCTCTCCCCACACACTTCATCCCTGATAATAATAATAATAATGATGGTATTTGTAAGTGCTTACGATGTGCCAGGCACAGTACTAAGCGCTGGGGTGGGTACAGGCAAATCGAGTTGTACACAGTCCCTGTTTCATGTGGGGCTCATGGTTTCAATCCCCATTTTACAGATGAGGTAACTAAGGCCCAGAGAAGTGAAGTGACTTGTCCAAGGTCACACGGCAGAGAAGTGGCAGAGCTGGGATTAGAACCCATGACCTTCTGACTCCAGGCCCGGGCTCTGTCCACTATGCCATGCTGCTACTACCCACGATGACATTTTTTGCTCCTCCCAAGCCCACTGCCTAGCTGCATCCCACTCTTATCTTTCCTACTTCTGATCCCTTGCCCATGTTTTTTTTTTTAATGGTATTTGTGGATCATTTATTATGTGTTAGTTACTGTACAAACTTCTGCAGTAGATACAAGGTAATCAGGTTGGACCCAGTCCCTGTCCCACATGGGGCTCACGGTTTTAATCGCCATTTTACAGATGAGGTAACTGAGGCCCAGAGAAATGACTTGCTCGAGCAACCTCTCTGGGCCTCCGTTCCCTCATCTGCAAAATGGGGATGAAGACCGTGAGACTCACTTAGGACATGGACTGTGTCCAACCTGATTAGTTTGTATCTTTCCCAGCGCTTAGGACAGTGCCTGGCACATAGTAAGTGCTTCACAGAGGCCTTAAAAAAAATCCCAAAATATAGAAGTGGGTAAAGGGTAGCCAGAGTACAGTAGCAGGGTCAGTAATGATATCAATATCAACAGTACTTTAGGTATCAGGAGTAGGAAAGTCGTGGCCACCGTGCGCTCCTTCTGCCATCCTTTTCCCCTGTTGGATGCGGGCGCCTCCAGAAGATTGATTCTATTTATCTTGATGATGTTGTCTTGTTTTTGTTTTATTCTGTTTTGCCTTGCTGCGTCTCTCCCGTTTAGACTGTGAGCCCGTCCGTGGACGGGGATTGTCTCTATCTGGTGCCGAATTGTACATTCCTAGCGCTTAGTACAGTGCTCTGCACATAGTAAACACTCAACAGATATTACTGAATGAATGAATGAAGAAGCTCTGTTTCGCCTTGCTGTCTCCCCAATGTGAGCCCGTCATGGGGCAGGGATTGTCTCTATCTGGTGCCGAATTGTACATTCCAAGCGCTTAGTGCAGTGCTCTGCACATAGAGAGCGCTCAATGAATACTTTTGAATGAATGAATGAATGAAGAAATGCTGGCAGGCGAAGTGGAAGTGGCTACAGAAGGAGCAGAGATCACGGAAGCAGTGGAAGCCGCACCGTATTGTCTGTTAATTCTTACCTCCTCTTTCTACCGCTCTCGATCCCTCACTGAAGAGCTCACCTAAGGGAATGCTACTTATCCGTGTGCACGTGTGTCTATCGTGTGTTTGCTTGTTTGGGGGGAAGCGTGGGCCTGAGAGTCCGAGGGCGTGGGTTCTAGTCCTGCCCTGCTGTGTGACCCTGGGCAAGTCCCTTAACTTCTCGTGCCTCACTTTCCTCAACCGTGAAGTGGGGATGAAATACCTGTTCTCCCTCCTACTTAGACTGCGAGCCCCACATGGGACAGGGATGGTGTCCGACCTGATTAACTTGTATCTAAACCAGAGCTTAGAAAGGTGCTTGAATCATAGTAAGTGCTGAACAAATATCATTCTTCTTCTTCTTCTTATTTACCTCTGCAGTGCCTCTATCTCTGTACTTTTTTCTTTCTCTCTTTTCTTTCTCCTTTCTGGCCTTTTCCTTCCATGCACTCCAGAAGTTTCCCCAGCAGCCTGCCCCTCATCCCAACTTAAATTCCAGACAGAGCTCGGGCCTGGGAGTCAAAGGTCATGGGTTCTAATCCCAGCTCCACCACTTGTCTGCTGTGTGACCTTGGGCAATCCACTTCAATTCTCTGGGCCTCAGTTACCTCATCTGTAAAATGGGGTTTGAGACTGTGAACCCCATGTGAGACAGGGACTGTATCCAGTTCGATTTGCTTGTATCCACCTCAGCGCTTAGTACAGTACATGGCCCATAGTAAGTGCTTAACAAATGTCATTATTATTAAATAGGCCGACAGAGGAAACCCACTTGCCATTTTCATTTACCCTGGAAGGAATCTATTGGATTCCAATAGACTTAAACCTGGGAAGGAACATGACCTACTGGAAAGAGCTCGAGCCTGGGAGCCAGAGGACCCGGGTTCTAATCCCTGCTCTGCCACTTGTCGGCTGTGTGACCTTGGGCAAGTCACTTCACTTCTCTGGCCTTTAGTTACCTCATGAAGTCTGGAGGTGGCTCTCCATCCCTTTGGTGGCGAATTCCGATCCCAGGCGCATTTTACTTTGATTTAACAACCACATGCTCTTGCCCTCGAGTTCGACTGCACTGTAATATTCTTGATGGACAGTCGATTGTAAACCAAATGCTTCAGAAACAGTAAAAGTCAACCCTGAAAGCAATAGTTCTGCCATGTGTCCAAGTATCCTTAAAGGGATATAAATTCAAGGGGGGAAAAAAAAAAGCATTCATCGGGGAAGGTGGGGCCCAGAGAGGTTTCTCTTTCCTGAAGCTGGTCTCCACTGTAACCACCAGCTGCAGTAAAACTAGCTAATTTCCAATAGACTTAAACCTGGGAAGGAACATGACCTACTGGAAAGAGCTCGAGCCTGGGAGCCAGAGGACCCGGGTTCTAATCCCTGCTCTGCCACTTGTCGGCTGTGTGACCTTGGGCAAGTCACTTCACTTCTCTGGCCTTTAATTACCTCATCTGTGAAATGGGGATTAAGACAGTGAGCCCGATTTGGGACAAGGACTGTGCCATTCATTCATTAACTTGTATTTAATGAGTGCTTATTGGGTGCAAAGTTCTGTACTAAGTGCTTAGAGGAGTACAACATAATAAACAGACACAATGAGCTTCTGTCCAACCTGATTAACGTCTATCTATCCCAGCATTTTGGAACAGTGACTGACACGTAGTAAGCGCTTAACAGATGGCATGATTATTATAATTAATTATTATCTCCTTACCTTTACCTAGAGCAATAGGCGAGAGATTGAGGACAGAGCACATATTGATTCCTTAATAGTAATGCAGCAAGTCCAATAATTATCCTGGGCCAAAGTGCCCCCAGGACATCGATTAATTACCATTCGAGAGGATACAGATCAGATCCCTAAGCCCGACTCAAGGTTTTATTATTTTTTAGTAAGGGTTTGAGCGTGATGGTCTATATCTGTAGATGAGCTAGCTCTGAGCTCTTCACTGAGCTCTCAGTTTATAATTGTTCTGCGGAAAGTGTTTCTGTAATTACCCTCTTGTCTTGTACAGAGTGTTTGGGATAACTGTTTTAGCTTAATGTTTAGGCATCAATGGAGAAATTGGGCTGGGGATGAAGCCAGCCCTGGGCATTGTTATTAAGGTTATAGGTTTTAGCCCGATTGGATTAAACGCTGATTACGTCTAAAGACTCCAGGGGGAAAGTTATTAAAAGCTATCGGGAAAGACTTGTTCCGTGTGACTTGGTGTCCTTCCCAAGGGCTTCTCTATGTCAAGGCCATTAGCGGATGTTTGGGGGAGTGGAAGCCAGTCTTCATAAATGAAAACAACCAGGGGGACTGGGCAATGAAGGGTTTCCTGGGTGTAGCACCCTCTTTTCCAAACGTGGCAGAAAATGCAGAGCCAAAACAATGCCACACCAAATACGGGGCGGTGGTTAAGGGGATAAAGTTGATTAATTTGCAAAGTGGCATTAGAAAAAGGGCAAGTTTGAACTTGCTAAATATGGGCAGATACATTCCACTCTTCTGCACACCCCAAGCTACCCTAAACAGTGAAACGGTGAATCTGCTCCCATGACAATGTATTTCTTCCATTTTCAAAGATGCCAGGCACAGTTAGGAAACCCTACTTCATAAACTGTGGTCCTGTTCTCTACAGTGTTGCTATTTTGGTCTCCAGACACGATTTCTGCCTGTTTCCGACAGCATGCGGCTGCACTGACCAAAGAGGGTTGATCGTTCCCAGGTAGAATGGAGGCCTGCTTTTCACTTTCGTGTTGCTCCTGGTCAAGGAAAGTCCCTTCTCTGGGAATCTGGTTCCCAAAAGCGGCCACAGGCCGCAAAGAGAACACAAAAAGGCGAGCCCCTGGAGAAAGCCCCTGCTGTGGATTGAGAGGCACACAGAAAGACTTGATTTAGAAATGGGGTCGTGACCTCCAGTTGAGATTTATTTCCAACAAAGACGTTCCAGTTTGGCCAAGGACACACTTAGATCCGTGGCCCCGTGAATCGTGGGTTAGAGCCATTCATCCAGGACGCGGTGGGGTCGGTATGATTAGTCACCGTGTAGAATGAACTGAGATTCCTCGTCAGGCCTTTATGGTCTCTTTTCCAGACACTAAAGAGACCCCCGAAAGCCGAGACGTTCAATTAATACGTATACTGCTCTGCCCTTTGGAATGAGCTGGGTGGCAGTCCCCTTGGCTCCTCGCCCTTAGGAGCGGATGCGGGGTGGGAATGAGGTAAGGAGGGCACGGGAACGATATTTAAAATACTAGGAAGTCGGGCCGGTCTTTAACTGAGGATTTTGAGTGAGACAGGGACAATGAATGAATGAATCCTACTTACTGACTTTTCTCTGCTTCTGCCCTCCCCTTTTTAGAGCGTAAGCACCCTGAGGACCTGCCCACGCAAACCCTAACGAATGGTTATGCTTTGACCCCTCGACACTTTTCAATTGTTGAAGTTTACCAGTTTTTCTTAAATCTGATTAACCCTAAATCCCTCTTTCTTCTTCTCCCACTCCTTTCTGTGTCGCCCTGACTTGCTCCCTTTGTTCTTCCCCGCTCCCAGCTCCACAGCACTTGCGTACGTATTTGTCATTTATTAATGTCTGTCTCCACCCCCCTTCTAGACTGTAAGCTCATTGTGGGTAGGGAATGTGTCTGCTTATTGTTGTACTGTAGTCCCCCAAGCACTTTATACAGTGCTCTGCACATATTAAGCGCTCAATAAATACTACTGAATGAATGAATAAATCCTACTTGCTGATTTTTCTCTGCTTCTGCCTTCTTCTTTTTAGGGTGTAAGCCCCCTGTGGACCAGAGATCTTTCCTAATCAGTTTCCTAGGAATCATCCCCGCGCTCAGAACAACTCTTCACATACTACAGGACATCCCCAGCTATCAGTACGGCTCTGTATGAACCGCAGAGTTCTGTATGAACTGTATAGTGCTCCGTATAGCTCATCAAGCACTGAAGGAATATCTCCAGAGGTTAGGACAGTTCTTTCCCACTGCAGGGCTCTCCCCAGTGTTCAGTACAGCCCTTAATACACTGTAGAAATCTCCCTAGTGCCCAGTAATCCTCTTAACACACTACAGGAATCCCCCCAGTGCTCAGGACAGCTCTTCATACACTTCAGGAGTCTCCTCAGTGCCCAGTACAGCTCTTTACATGCTGCAAAACGTCCAAGGGTAACCAGGTTTTTATTTCAGTGAATGGGGCTGGGGGAGAAATCAGAAGCCATGGATCCACTCAGGGTCAGGGAAGTGAACCTCCCTCCCCACCCTGCCACACACACATACCAGGAGCCAGAGAGGTGGGCAATAGACACAGTCAGTCAATCAATCAATCAGTGGTATTTACTCAGCGCTTACTGTGTGCAGAGCATAAGTGCTTAGGAGAGTGAAATACAACAGAGTTGGTAGACTCATTACCTGCCCACAGTGAGCGTGCACGGGCGCACGCACACACACACACACGCACATATTCTCTCCCACTTTAATTACTGTATTACCCTCCTTACTGACCTCCAAGCCTGTTATCTCTCCCCCCTCCAGGCCATATTTCACTTGGCTCATTGCCTGGATGATTTTTCTCCAAAAACATTCAGAAAATGTTTCCCCACTCCTCAAGAAACTCCAGTGGTTGCCCATCCACTTCCGCAACAAACCAAAGCTCCTCTTCATTGGCTTTAAAGCCCCCCATCACCTTTTCCCCTCCTACCTCACCTTGCTACTCTCCCACTACAACCCAGCCTGCACTTAGTTCCTCTAACGCTAGCTTTCTCACTCTACCTCGATCTCATCCGTCTCACCTCCGACCCTTGCCCACATCCTGCCTCTGGCCTGGAACATCTTCCCTCCTCACATCTGACAGACAATTACTCCTCCTGGATTCAAACATTGTTGAAGGGACATCTCCTCCAAGAGGTCTTCCCTGATAGCCCCCCTTTCCTCTTCTCCCACTCCCTTCTGCGCTGCCCTGCCTTGCTCCCTATGTTCATCCCCTTCTCAGCCCCACAGCACTTAAGTACATGTCTATAATTTATTTATTTATATTAACGTCTGTCTCCCCATCTACACTATAAGCTTGCTGTGGGAGGGAATGTGTTTGTTTATTGTTATACTGTATTCTCCCAACTCTTAGTTCAGTGTTCTGCACATAGTAAATGCTCCGTAAATATGATTGAATGAATGAACACACAAGCACACACAATCACACACATCCACAACTAGGGAAGTGCACGGGACCAGGGAGGTATTTAGTGCTATTGTTTTTGTCTGACTGTCTCCCCCGATTAGACCGTAAGCCCGTCAAAGGCAGGGACTGTATCTGTTACCGATTTGTACATTCCAAGTGCTTAGTACAGTGCTCTGCACATAGTAAGTGCTCAATAAATACTATTGAATGAACAAATAGACACCCACCCACTTACATTGGTCAGGAAGACACAGATATGGGGTGGAAAGGACTCCCAGGACACACAGAGAAAGCAGCTGAGGCTTGACAGGCCCCATTCCCTGCTGGAACTGGGACAGGAAAAAGCTGTGATCGGGATCAGTGTCTCTGCTCCTGCTTCTGGATGGTGTCTTTTGATAATAATAATAATGATGGTATTTGTTAAGCGCTTACTATGTGCCAGGCACTGTACTAAGTGCTGGGGTGTATACAAACCAATCGGGTTGGACACAGTCCATGTCCCACATGGGGCTCACGGTCTCGATCCCCATCTTACAGATGAGGTAACTGAAGTCCAGAGAAGTGAAGAGACTTGCCCCAGGTCACCCAGCAGACAAGTGGTGGAGGTGGGATCAGAACTCATGACCTTCTGACTCCTAGGCCTGTACTCTATTCACTATGTCATGCTGCTTCTCTGCTTCTTCTTATGGATAGGAGCTGGGGGTGACAGGCTGCCCCAAAGTGGTGAGGTTTAATGTATCCCCTCCCCTCCCCAGACAATAAGCTCATTTTGGGCAAGGAATGTGTCTGTTTATTGCTGTAGCATATTCTCTCAAGCGCTTAGTACAGTGGTCGGCACATGGTAAGTGCTCAATAGATATAATTGAATCAATGAATGAATAAATGAATCCCCTCTCTTTCACCCAGTTCAAACTGTATGGGAAAAATATCCCCTTTCTCCTCCCACCTTCCCACACTTGACATCCCCGGGGACATTTATTCCACTGGCTTGCTCTGTGACCTCAAATAAGCGACAACCTCAGGAGAGGCAGCGTGGCCTAGTGACTGAGCATGTGAGCCAGAGGACCTGGGTTCTAAATCTGGCTGTCTGCTTGTCTGCTGTGTGACCTTGGACAAGTCTCTTCACTTGTCAGGGCCTGTTTCCTCATCTGTAAAATGGCAATTAAGACTTGAGCCCCATGTGGGACAGGAACTGAGTCCAACCCTGGTTATCTTATATCTACCCCTGTGCTTAGTACAGTGCCCGGCACAAAGTAAGAGCTTAAGAAATTCCACTATTAGTAGGAGGGTTATTTTTCTTGTCCAAGGTTAAGATCTCATGGCTAGTCAGTGGAAGACACAGGATTAGAACTTGGTTTACCTCATCATTAGATTGTGAACTGTTGAGCGGGCGTTTTATACTTCCTCGAAAGAGTATTCAAGGACCTTGAACAGTCCATGCATTTTTAATAAACACTGTGATCCTGATCCCCCCGGGGATGTGCTGAATGAGCATTTTCCTGGAGCACGCCATTAGCCAGTCCAAGTATTACAACTTATTATTGTGTAATTTTTTTAAAAGGTATTTGTTAAACACTACGTGGCTGGCACTTTACCAAGCCCCAGGGGTAGATGTAAGCTAATCAGATTGGACACAATCCCTAATGGGTCTCACATCTCAAATCCCATTTTACAGATGAGTTAACTGAGGCCCAGAAGCAACTGAGGCACACTCCACTCCTTTCATTCATTTAGACTGAGCCGTTGTCGGGCAGGGATTGTCCCTATCTGTTGCCGAATTGTACATTCCTAGTGCTTAGTACAGTGCTCTGCACATAGTAAACCCTCAATAAATACAATGGAATGAATGAATGAAGGGAAGTAACTTGCCCAAGCTAACCCAGCATGTAAGTGGAGGGATAAAGATTAGAACTCAGGTGCTCTGACTCCCAGGTCCTTGCTCTATCTACTGATAATAATAATAATGTTGGTATTTGTTAAGCGCTTACTATGTTCAGAGCACTCTTCTAAGCGCTGGGGTAGATACAGGGGAATCAGTTGTCCCACGTGAGGAGCACAGTTAATCTCCCTTTTTAGATGAGGGAACTGAGGCAGAGAGAAGTTAAGTGACTTGCCCAGGGTCACCCAGCTGCCAAGTGGCAGTGTGGGGATTCAAACCCATGACCTCCGACTCCCAAGTCTGGGTTCTTTCCACTGAGCCACAGTGCTTCTCTATCCATGCTGAGTCTCTGCTATCATAACATCCATTTTTCCAAATGCCTGAAGACTCTCTCCAGACTTAAACGTCCTATTTTAGTACACCCTCGCCAATAAATTAATCCATTGATGGCATTTATTGAGTACTCACTGTATGCAAAGCCCGAGGGAAGGTATTAAGCAACAGAGTTGGTAGATTTGATCCCCGCTCACAAGGTGTGTAGTCTCAATCCCAAATACCTCTTCCTCCTTCACTCCTCTCTTCCCGTGAAATCTGTAGGGGCCCAAGCTGTTAAATCTTAAAGCGAGATGACGCTTCATAGGAAAAAAAAAAAAGATCGAGTTCCAGAACTGCTGTAGTTGACTACTCTTGTTTTCTGCTTTTCTTTCTCCGGACCATGTCCTTATTTACACCAGAATGGAAAGAAGGCCAAATCCTGAAGAAAAATTCTGGAAATAATAAGCTCTATTCCAGCTGCTTCAGCAAAAGGAAACAGCTGTGTTAGCAAAGGAAATCATACACACCGGATTCCCCTCTGAAGCTGAAGACCGAAAGAGTTTCAAGATGTTTGTGACAGTAATGCATTTCTCTTCCGGTGATTTCACTTCGCTCTGGCTTCGAAAGATCCTCTTTAAAAGAGATTGTTTTTATTTTAATGGATATCATGGAAGAATAATGGAGAGATGATTAGGTTTCATTTTCAGGTTGGATTTTGCTTTCCAGATTTCCACGTGACACTCCACCCCTGTCATTCCAGGGGTGACTGTGACTATTATATTCACTGAAAGAACCTCAGCATAAATGAATGCCTTCCTTAACAGGGCGACGCTGACATAAAAAACAGGCGCAGGCTAACACTCCTTTAGATTGAGAGCCCCATGTGTGACAGGGATGTGTCCAACCTGATGATTTTGTACCCACCCCAGTGCTCAGCAAAGAGCACAACTATTATTATAACCGAAGAGCTACTTGTGACAAAACAAGTAATATATCAACAGTGCTTAATGGAAAGAACAGAGGCTTGAGAGTCAGAGGTCGTGTGTTCTAATCCCAGCTCTGCCACTTGTCAGCTATGTTACTTTAGACAAATCACTTCACTTCTCCGTGCCTCCGTTACCTCATCTGTAAAATAGGGATTAAGACGGTGAGCCCCACGTGGGACAACCTGATGACCTTGTAATAATAATGTTGGTATTTCTTAAGCGCTTACTATGTGCAGAGCACTGTTCTAAGCACTGGGGTAGATACAGGGGAATCAGGTTGTCCCACATGAGGCTCACAGTCTTAATCCCCATTTTACAGATGAGGTAACGGAGGCACAGAGAAGTTAAGTGACTTGCCCACAGTCACACAGCTGACAAGCAGCGGAGCCGGGATTCGAACTCATAACCTCTGTCTCCCAAGCCCGTGCCCTTTCCACTGAGCCACGCTGCACCTACCCCAGAGCTTAGAACGGTGCTTGGCATATAGTAAGCGCTTAACAAATACCATTATTATTATCAGCGCTTAGAACAGTGGTCGGCATGTAGTAAGCGCTTAATAAACACCATCGTTATTATTACCTAGTGACAGAGAAGGAACACAGCCTAGTCACAGAGCAAAGGTCTGGGAATCAGAAAGTCCTCGATTCTAATCCTCTGGGCCTCAGTTACCTCATCTGTAAAATGGAGATTAAGGCTGTTAGCCCCACGTGGGACAACCTGATTATCTTTTATCCAAACAGTGCTTGGCATATAGTAAGCGCTTAATCCTGGCTCTGTCACTAGTCTGCTGTGTCTCCTTGGATGAGTCACTTCACTTCTCTGTGCTTCAGTTACCTCATCTGTAAAATGGGGATTAAGCCTGGGAGTCCCAAGTGGGAAAGGGATTGCGTCCAACCTGCTAAGTTTTAACTACCTGAGTGCTTAGTACAGTGCTCTGCACACAGAAGGGTTCAATAAATTCCAGTGATTGATTCCTTTCTCCATCACCTGCAGAGAAAAGTTGTGTTGTTCTAGGTGCACGGTTGTTCAACCTATTCTATATGTTGATGACTGACCTTTGGAAGCATATACCCCGGAAGGCATGAAGTTGATGCTGAACTGCTTCTCACAGTCAGTAAAATTAATATTGGTATTTGTTAAGCACTTACTATGTGCCAAGCACTGGGGTAGACACATGGGAATCAGGATGTCCCACGTGGGGCTCACAGTCTTAATTCCCCTTTTACAGATGAGGTAACTGAGGCCCAGAGAAGTTAAGTGACTTGCCCACAGTCACACAGCTGACAAGTGGCAGAGCTGGGATTCGAACTCATGACCACTGACTCCAAAGCCCGTGCTCTTTCCACTGAGCCACGCTGCTTCTCTAAACTAACTGCTTCTCTAAACTGACTGCTTCTCTAAAATAACCCTAGCTAACAATTTGTCCGAAGGAGTGTGAGGTCATATTCCAGCCTCTTCTTCCTTCGGCTGATGTTTTAACACAGAGTAGAATAATAATTACAGAGTTTGTACTAAGCGCTGGGGTGGAAACAAATGAATCGGGCGGGACACAGTCCCTGTCCCATAGGGGGCTCACAGTCTCAATCCCCATTTTACAGATGAGCTAATTGAGGCCCGGAGAAGTGAAGTGACTTGCCTAAGGTCACTTAGCAGACAAGTAGCAGAGCTGGGATTAGAACCTATGAACTTCTTACTCCCAAACCCGTGCTCTATCCACTCCACCATGCTGCTTCTCTGTGTCGTCACTCAGTTTGGTTACTTGTCAACGAAGATGTGGGCAGGGGAAGTGGATACCAACTCTTGTTACACTGGACTTTCCCAAAGAATTGGTACAGTTCGGGGTACACAGTAAGAGCTCCGTGAATATGACTGATTGATTGATCGGTTGATCGAGGAATCTAGAGTGTATTTGAGGAGACTAAGAGTGACATAAGATTCAGATTGAACTGAAGTTACACAGTTCTGTCACTTGGTTAGCCCTTTGTTCAAAGACACAAGGACAAAGAGATGTAAAACCCGATGAAGGAGACTAGGTTATCTTTGGGGAAACCCTAGTCATTTTAAAATACTACGAATCATGGCATTTGTTAAGTGCTTACTAGGTTCCAGGCACTGTACAAAGTGCCGGGGTAGATAGAAGATAATCGAGTTGAAACACAGTCCTTGATAATAATAATAATAATGATAATAATGTTGGTATTTGTTAAGTGCTTACTATGTGCAGAGCACTGCTCTAAGCGCTGGGATAGATGCAGGGGAATCAGGTTGTCCCACGTGGGGCTCACAGTCTTAATCCCCATTTTACAGATGAGGGAACTGAGGCCCAGAGAAGTGAAGCGACTTGCCCACAGTCACACAGCTGACAAGTGGTGGAGCCGGGATTGGAACCCATGACCTCAGACTCCAAAGCCCGTGCTCTTTCCACTCAGCCACGCATGGGGCTTACAGAATCAATCCCCATATTGCGAATGAGGAAACTGAGGCCCAGAGAAGGGATGTTACTTGCCCAAGTTTATACAGTAGACAAGTGGCGGAGCTGGGATTAGAACCCAGGTCATCTGACTCCCAGTACCATAATGATTATTATTGTTATACTTTTTGGTTGGAGCATGGTGAAAGAATCAGGGAACATTCTTCCAGCAAGGGTCATCCAGTGGGATATAATAATAATGTTGGTATTTGTTAAGCTCTTACTATGTGCAGAGCACTGTTCTAAGCACTGGGGGAGATACAGGGTAATCGGGTCGTCCCACGTGAGGCTCACCGTTAATCCCCATTTTACAGATGAGGTAACTGAGGCCCAGAGAAGTGAAGTGACTTGCCCACAGTCACCCAGCTGACGAGTGGCAGAGCCGGGAGGCGAACCCGTGACCTCCGACTCCGAAGCCCAGGCTCTTTCCACTGAGCCACGCTGCTGCCCATATAATATAATGTCAGACTCGGGGTGAGTATTTCAGTGCAATTTACTCTTAACAAGGGGCTCTGAGAGAGATGCAATTCTTGCAGTAAAGCAGATCTGAGTGCACATCTAAATCCCCAATAGTTCACCCGCTCTAAATACACTGAGCTTCCCACACAGGAAGATTAGCATGGACTGCTCCAACACAAGCAGAATGAATGTTTACATTTCTGCCGGGGCAGAAAGTAAGTAACTCCAATTTTGGAACGGTAAAGATAGTCATCACCCTGACTCCGTTTACCGATCGTATCTGGTCTTTAGCATTCCGGAAGAGTTAAAGATTTACCAGTGAGAAATCTCCGGCTTCCACCTTTTGAATCCACGTCCCACCGACTTGACTCCAACGGCTCATTCCTTGAGTTCAAATCCTTGCCATCACCTCGGTCGATCTTTTAAGCACCCGAATGTCAGCGGTAAAGGCCGCATCTCCTTAGCGTTGTGACTGAGAGTGGGAAGAAAAAAGGGGCTGAACAGTGTCCATTTTCCACGCTCCCTGTGGCAACCCCAGAGGTGAAGAATTTGGCCCTGGGAGCGAAAAATCAAAAAAAGTCATAGAACTGTTTATTTCACGATATTCGCTGAGTGCTTACTATGTGTCAAACACTGTTCTGAGTGCTGGATGATTAGTTATTTGTAAAGCGCTTACTATGTGCCAGGCACTGTACCAGGCTTGGCAGTCAAAGGTCATGGGTTCTAATCCCGGCCCCGCCACTTGTCAGCTGTGTGACCGTGGGCAAGTCGCTTCACTCCTCTGTGCCTCAGTTCCCTCATCTGTAAAATGGGGATGAAGACTGTGAGCCTCACGGGGGACAACCCGATGACCCTGTATCTACCCCAGCGCTTAGAACAGCGCTCTGCACATAGTAAGCACTTAACAAGTACCAACATTATTAACATTATTACTAAGCACTGGGGTGGACACGAGCAAATCAGGGTGGACACAGTCCCTGTCCTGCCTAGGGCTCACAATCTTAATTCCCATTTTACGGATGAGGTAACTGAAGCCCAGAGGAGTGAAGCGACTGGCTCCAGACCGCACAGCAGGCCAGTGGTAAAGCCAGGATTAGAACCCATGACCTTCTGACACCCAGGCCGGTGCTCTATCCACTACACCCAGCTGCTCCTTGGACTCGCCTCAGTGCCATCTGTTCGGTTTGCTTTCTCTTCCCTTGCTCTTCTGTCACATGCATTTCCCCCGGGGAAGCTCCATCTACTCTGAGTTTATTGCGGACGGGCCCCGTCCTCCTGCGTCAGAGAAGAGGCACATCACTAATTGGTGTCAGGGAGACATCTGATCCCGGGGTGATGTTGCACGGCAACCAAGGTTCTCAGTTTCTCAGTTTTTTTCCTCCTCTCCTCCCAGGCGGCCGGGTCTGGGAAGCGTCAGGCCCCGGACGGGGCCGCCGTCACCCACTTGGGCTGGAACACGGCTATGCCGGTCTAAAATAGGTTACACACGGAGCGGTGGTCTGGGTTCGAACTCGCTTCCGTACACCCTATCGCTACCCCGTGGAGCTCCCTTCCCTTCTCCTGAAGATTTCCTCTTCTTCCCATCATACAGCAGATGGAAAAAACACCCTGCAGGCTGTGCTCTGGGAATACAAATAGCAGTTATGAGATATAGTCCCGCTACGCAACTGTACACCGTATAGTTGACTTTCGACTGGAAATTCACCCTTCCTGAATTCCCAGAAACCGTGATTCAGTTTAAATTCTTCATTCATTCTGTACGGATGTGCACGTGTTCACATGCAAACACACACGCACTCACACGCACCTCTAGAGAAGCAACTGGCTCGGTGGAAAGAGTGTGGGCTCGGAAGTCAGAGGCCACGGGTTCTAATCCCGGCTCCGCCGCTAGTCGGCCGTGTGACCGTGGGCAAGTCGCTTCGCTTCTCTGTGCCTCACTTCCCTCATCTGTCAAATGGGGATTAAAACTGTGAGCCCCACATGGGACAACCTGATCACCTTGTATCCCCCAGTGCTTAGAACAGTGCTTTGCACATAGTAAGCGCTTAACAAATACCACGATTTATTTATTTATTTACATTGTAAACTCTTTGCTAGATTGTAGATCCTTCAGGGCCGAAATAGTGTTTACTTACTTTATCGTGCTCTACCGAGGACTTGGTACAAATCTCCGCACATAGGAAGTGCTCAGGAAATACCAGTGATTCAGGCACACACACCCCACACACACCCACAAACAGATACACATAATAATAATAATGTTGGTATTTGTTAAGCGCTTACTATGTGCTGAGCACTGTACTAAGCACTGGGGTAGATACAGGGTCATCAGATTGTCCCACCAGGGGCTCACATTTCAATCCCCATTTTTGCAGATGAGGTAACTGAGGCCCAGAGAAGTGAAGCGACTTGCCCAAGGTCACACAGCAGACGAGTGGCGGAGCCGGGATTAGAACCCACGCCTCTGACTCCCAGACCCGGGACCTTTCCACTAAGCCACACTGCTTCTCTAAATCTGTGATTAGGGTTCAAACAAGGACCCAAAATAACAGAGTGTAGGGAGAGACCTCCTCCAAGAGGCCTTCCCTGATTAAGCCGTCATTTCCTCTTCTCCCACTCCCTTCTGCGTCACCCTTGCTCTTGGATTTGCTCCCTTTATTCACCCGTCCCTCAGCCCCACGGCATTTGTGCACATATCCATAATTCATTTATTTATATAAGTGCCTGTCTTCCCCTCTAGACCGTAAGCTCACTGTGGGCAGGGAGCGGAGCCACAACTCTGTTATACTGTGCTCTCCCAAGCACCTAGTACAGTACTCTGCACCTAGGGAGTGCTCAATAAATATGACTGATTGTATGACTGATTGACTGGAGAATCGGGCGGGGGGGAGGTGGTTGAGTTGGGGTGCAAAGAGCAGGAACCTGCATAGCGGAAGCAGCTTGGCTCAGTGGAAAGAGCCCGGGCTTGGGAGTCGGAGGTCACGGGTTCGACTCCCGGCTCTGCCACTTGTCGGCTGGGTGACTGTGGGCAAGTCGCTTCACTTCTCTGGGCCTCAGTGACCTCATCTGTAAAATGGGGATCAACTGTGAGCCTCACGTGGGACGACCCGATGACCCTGTATCTACCCCAGCGGTAACAACAGTGCTCTGCACATGGTAAGTGCTTAACATTCATGCATTTAATAGCATTTATTGAGCGCTTACTATGTGCAGAGCACTGTACTAAGCGCTTGGAATGGACAAATCGGCAACAGATAGAGACAGTCCCCGCCCTCTGACGGGCTTACGGTCTAATCGGGGGAGACGGGCAGACAAGAAGAGTGGCAATAAATAGAGTCGAGGGGAAGAACATCTCATAAAAACAATGGCAAAGAAATAGAATCATTAACAAATACCAACATTATTATTATAGTGCTAGTGGCTCGCAGTGTCACTCAATCAGTTGGATCGAGCGATGGTAATTCTCGATCTCTTTATGCAGAGCACAGAACTAAGCACGTGGAAGACTCAAATAAAATAGAATTCAAAGACACGGCGCCTGTCCTCAAGGAGCTTACAGACTAGTGCGATAGACAGACATTAAAAGAAATCCCAGAGGGGAGAAGCGACAGAGTATGAGAACATAAGTGGTGTGGTGTTAGGGGAAATATCGAAATTCTTCCAGATTGGGACTAAGGACAAGAATGGGGAAGGAGGGAGGCTAAAATGGATCACGTGCAGGAGTGCTTAATCTGCAGGAGATTAGCACTTGGAGGACGCCCCATAAGCACGGCTACCTGGAGGATGGCAGCACGTCGAGAAGCAGCGGGGCTCAGCGGAAAGAGCCCGGGCTTGGGAGTCAGAGGTCATGGGTTCGAGTCCCGGCTCTGCCACCCGTCAGCTGGGTGACTGTGGGCAAGTCGCTTCACTTCTCTGGGCCTCAGTCCCCTCATCTGGAAAATAGGGATGAAGACGATGAGCCATATTACTGTGAGCAGTAATAATACCATAATTTTAGTAGTATTATTCAGCTGCTGCTGGTGGTATAACCACCATCACTACCCCCGCGTCATCCTAACCCCATTCTCACGGTTCTGGTGAGCGTTGTAATTCATTTATCAGATCTATAATTTAGTACACTGCTCTGCGCACGGGAGGCGCTCAGGAAATACGACTGAATGAACGAGCTAGGGGTTCACTCGTGCATTCAGTCCTATTTATTGAGCATTTACTGTGAGCGGAGCACTGTACTAAGCGCTTGGGAGAATACGATACAACAACGAAGGGACAGAGTCCCTGCCCACAAAGAGCTTGCGGTCTGGTAGAGCTGCAGGCTGGAAAGGGGAAAAGGGTGCCAGAGAAAATACCTACATCAGCTGACACTAATGTTTCCTTGGAACAAAAATGATACTTATTGGAGCGTGGAAATGCTGGGATACGCCTGGGAAGTGGAAGGAAGATTGAATTCAGAATTCATGGTTGGTGGGATGGTGCACAGGACTTTTTTTACTTACAGTGCTTGGTTGTATACAGGGGCTGACTCTGGAATGGATTAGGGGCCTGGGAGTCAGAGGACCTGGGTTCTAATTACGGCTCCGCCACTTGTCCGCTGTGTGACCACGGACAAGTCACTTCCCTTCTCTGGGTCTCAGTTACCTCATCTGGAAAATGGGGATGAAGACTGTAAACCCTGTGTAGGGACTGTGCCCAACCTGATTTTCTTGTATCTTCCCCATTGCAGCATGGTGTGGTGGATAGAGCCCGGGCCTGGGAGTCAGAAGGTCATGGGTTCTAATCTTAGATCTGCCACTTGTCTGCTGTGTGGCCTTGGGCAAGTCATTTCAACTCTCTGGGCCTCAGTTACCTCGCCTGTAAAAGAGGATTGAGACTGTGAGCCCCTCGTGATACAGGTCCAACCTGATTTATTTGTATCTGCCCCAATACAGTGTTTGGCACATAGTAAGTGCTTAACAAATAATAATAATAACGTTGGTACTAGTTAAGCACTTGCTATGTGCCGAGCACTGTTCTAAGCGCTGGGGTAGATACAAGGGAATCTGGTTGTCCCACATGGGGCTCCCAGTCTTAATCCCCATTTTACAGATGAGGCAACTGAGACACCGAGAACAAATACCTCAATTATCATTATTATTATTACAGTGTTTTGTACATAGTAAGTGCTTAACAAATACCATAAAAAAAGTTTATATAATTTTATGTGAGTTTATGGGAAAACATACTCATGATATAATCATTCATGATACAACTGGATTTTCCAGAATCGTCATCAGGTGATTTTAGAGGGTTTCCTTGTATTTGTGACCTAGCCAGCCTCGATTTCTTCAACCTCAGAGGCCATGGACAGACGTGTTCAGAAACCGGGCTGAGACTCTTTAGGACAGGTGAGAGTTGAGTACGAGACAAAGACTTGCTAGAATTGGGCTGCTATCGACTTTCTGAGAAGTGGAAATAGTCCAAACCAGAAAGCAATTCTCTTCCTCGTTGTGATTTATTGTGGCCCCTGTCATTTCTGCTGCTTCATTCCTGTTTATTTTCACTCAACCTCGCTTCCCCTTAGCTGCCATGCACAAATCAAATCATGCACTTTTTATGTCTAGGGTCACACTGTGTTCTGAAATACTACAATTTGTTTCCTATCTTCCTCCCTCCCTTGTTAGATACCTAGTAGAAGGAATATAAGCCTGGTAATAATAATGTCAATAATAATAATGTTGGTATTTGTTAAGCGCTTACTAGGTGCCGAGCACTGTTCTAAGCGCTGGGGTAGATACAGGGTCATCAGGTTGTCCCACGTGAGGCTCACAGTTAATCCCCATCTTACAGATGAGGGAACTGAGGCACAGAGAAGTTAAGTGACTTGCCCACAGTCACACAGCTGACAAGTGGCAGAGCTGGGATTCCAGTAGTCAGAGGACCTGAGTTCTAGCCCTCCTCCACCCCTTGGCTGCTGTGTGACTTTGGGCAAGTCATTTGACTTTTCTGTGCCTCTGCTCCTCATCAGTAAAATAGGGGTTAACTACAGGTTCTCCCTCCCTCTTAGACCGTGAGCCCCTTGCGGGACAGGGTCTGTGTCGGATCTCGTATCTACCTCAGTATTAGAATGGTGGTTGGCTGACAGCAATAATAATAATAATAATGTTGGTATTTGTTAAGCACTTACTATGCGCCAAGCCCTGTTCTAAGCTCTGGGGTAGATACAAGGTAATCAGGTTGGACACAATCCCTGTCCCACATGGGGCTCACGGTTTTAATCCCCATTTTGTAGGTGAGGTAAATGAGTCTCAGAGAAGTTAAGTGACTTGCCCAAGGTCACACAGCAGAAAAGAGGTGGAGCCAGGATTAGAATCCACATCCTCCGACTTCCAAGCCTACGCTCTTGCCTCCAGGCCATACTGCTTCTCAAGAGATTACTAAATATCACAGTTCCGATTCTGATTATTATTAAGATGCTCTCCCCTCTAGCAACTCCGGGAAAAGGGGCCCATCCACAACCGCATCAGACTAAAACTCCTCAACATTGGCTTTAAAGCACCTCATCACTTTCTCCCTCTTACCTGACTTCACTTCTCTCCTACAACGCGGCCCGCGTACTTCACTCCTCTAGTGCTAACCTTCTCACCGTGCCTCAGTCTCGCCTGTCTCACTGCTGATCCCTCGTCTATATGATGCATCTGGCCCGAAACACCCTGCGTCCTCAAATCCGACGGACAGTGACTCTCCCCTGCTTAACGGCCTTACTGAAGGCCCACCTCCTCCGAGAGGCCTTCCCAGACTGAGCCCCAGCTTTCCTCATCTCCCGCTTCCTTCCGCGTCGCCCGACTTGCTCCCTTTGCTCTTCCCCACTCGCCGTCCCACAGCACTTATGTACAGATCTGTAACTATATTTATTAGCATTGTATTGATCCCTTGCGCTAGACTGTAAGCTCGTTGTGAGCAGGGAATGTGTCTGTCGTTGTCTTGTACTACCCCAAGCGCTTTGTAGAGTGCTCTGCAGACAGTAAGCGCTCAGCACATACGACTGAATGAATGAATGAACGAATGAAAAGGACCTGAAGGGTTTGCTGAGAGGGAATCCCAGAGCCTTGGACCGTTAAATCATGGCTTTTCCAATCGTTGGGTGAGTCTCAGGAGACCTAAGCTCACTTTGGCCAGGGAACATTTCTAACTCTTTTCTACTGTCCTCTCCCAAGCACCTACTACAGTGCTCTGCACACAGTAGGCGCTCAATAAATCCAACTGACTGACGACAGGCAGGATGGATGAAAACAAAATCCATCCCTAAAGTAATTAGGGGCTGGCTTGTTCAACTTATTCTACACAGTCATGCTAAATATGAAGCATTCAAATGATTATGAAATAATTTTCAGGATCAGCAACGTGTTAGGGATAATGATTAGACTGTAGAAAACAAACATTATGATTAGGAAGCACCAGGAGAGGAATAAGCACGTCCTAGTGGAAAGAGAACAAGCCTGGGAGTCAGAGGGCTTGGGTTTTAGTCCTAGCTCCATCTCTTGCCTGCAGTGTGACCTTGGATAAGTCACTTAACTTCTCTTTGTCTTGGTTCCCTCCTCTGCAAAATGGGGATTCAATACCTGTTTTTCCTCCTACTTAGACTGGGAGCCCCAGATGGGAGCTGATTATCTTGACTCTATCCCAGTGTTTAATACAGTTCTTAGTGCTGAGAAGCAGCATGGCTCAGTGGAAAGAGCACAGGTTTGGGAGTCAGAGGTTGTGGGTTCTAATCCCCACTCCACCACTTGTCAGCTGTGTGACTTTGGGTGAGTCACTTAATTTCTCTGTGCCTTGGTTAACCTCATCTGGAAAATGGGGATTAAGACTGTGAGCTCCAGGTGGGGCAACCTGATTACCTTGTATCCCTCCCTGTGCTTAGAACGGTGCTTGGCAAATAGTAAGCACTTAATAATAATAATAATAATGTTGGTATTTGTTAAGCGCTTACTATGTGCCGAGCACTGTTCTAAGCGCTGGGGGAGATACAAGGTAATTAGGTTGTCCCCCATGAGGCTCACAGTCTTAATCCCCATTTTACAGATGAGGGAACTGAGGCACCGAGAAGTGAAGTGACTTGCCCAAAGTCACCCCGCTGACAAGTGGTGGAGCCGGGATTAGAAGCCATGACCTTTGACTCCTAAATCCGTGATCTTTCCACTGAGCCACGCTGCTTAACAAATGCCATCATCATTATTATTATTATTATATTGCTTGGCACATAATAAATGCTCAGTAGATACAATCATCATTATTATTATCATTATTTTTAGCTTTGCCTAGTCAAGAGTACCCACTGATGACCCAGAGTTGAACGCAGTCCCTTAAACTATCTATGCATTACATTGCCCTTTGGTGGCAGACATTTTTTTAAAGGTATTTCCTAAGTGCTTATTCGATCAATGGTATCTATTGAGTGCTTACTATGTATAGAACACTGTACTAAGCACTTGAGAGAGTAGCATGGCATAGAGGATAGAGTCTGGGCCTGGGAGTCAGAAGGTCATGGGTTCTAATCCACTTGTTTGCTGTGAGACATTGTGTAAATCACTTCACTTCTCTGGGCCCCAGTTCCCTCATCTGTAAAATGGGGATTGAGACTGTGAGCCCCACGTGGGTCAGGGATGGTGTCCAACCCTATTTGCTTGTATCTACCTCAGTGCTTAGCACAATGCCTGGCACAAAGTGCTTAACAAATTCCATGATTATTATTATTGCAACATAATTCATTCAATTGTATTTATTGAGTGCTTACTGTGTACAGAGCACTGTACTAAGCATTTGAGCACTGTACTAAGCGCTGAGCAGACACATTCCCTGCCCAGAATCAGTTAACAGTCCAGCTTAATATGGACCAGAAATCCAGGAAGATTGAAGTGTCTCCGAATCACCGCTCAGAATCAGCTAAACTCCTGAGAGCATATTTCCCATATGGGCAGATCCTCTATCCCACCTGATTATCTCGTGTCTACCCCATCACTTAACCCAGTGGTAAGTGCTTAATAAATATCACAATTACTATTATCCGTTATTATCTAAGTGCTCTCAATTGACGATTAGTCTGTAGAAAAATGAGCTTATATAATAATGTTGGTATTTGTTAAGCGCTTACTATGTGCCGAGCACTGTTCTAAGCGCTGGGGGAGACACAGGGGAATCAGGTTGTCCCTTGTGGGGCTCACAGTCTTAATCCCCATTTTACAGATGGGGTAACCGAGGCACAGAGAAGTGAAGTGACTTGCCCACAGTCACACAGCCGACAAGTGGCAGAGCTGGGATCCGAACTCATGACCTCTGACTCCAAAGCCTGTGCTCTTTCCACTGAGCCACGCTGCTTCGCTAATATGAGTCTGCTCCTGGAAATCCCTACACAGAGTGAAGATTCTCTGTGAGCGCCATGTATTTGAATGCTGTCACTGATTTCTGCCACCTTCACTCAGTCATTCACTCAATCGTATTTTCTGAGCGCTTACTGAGTGCAAAGCACTGTACTAAGCGCTTGGGAGAGTACAATATAACAATAAACAGACACATTCCCTGTCTTCAGTGTGCTCACAGTCTGTGAGACAATAATGTCCAGTGGCTTAGGGGCAGAAAAGGAGGTAGAAAACCAAACTGAGAATAGTGGGTGTTCTGAGAAGCTCAGTGGATGGTACCAACGTGGCATCTACACCGGCGCTTAGAACAGTGCTTGGCACATAGTAAGCGTTTAACAAATGCCACCATTATTATTATTATCAGAATTCGGATCAAATAGGTGGTTCGCGGGGCAAATTTAGCGTCCAACGGTCTTTATTGCTGCAAGTCCTGGACTTACGAGGAGGCGCCACATCAACACCCAGAGCAGTTCCACCCATATAGGCCAAGGGCGTTGGGAATGCCAACTTCACTAGCAAGACGGAATCGCCAACAATGAGGACCTGGAATTAAGTTGGTCTGCCCAGGGCCTAGTGGCAAGAGCAGAAGCTTGGAGTCAGAAGATGTGGTTTCTAACCCCAGCCCCATCACTCGTCTGCTGTGTGACCTTGAGCAAGTCACTTCACATCTCTGGGCTTCAGTTACCTCATCTGTAAAATCGGGATTAAGACTATAAACCCCTATATGGACTGTGCCCAACCTGATGACCTCAAGCAGCATGGCTCAGTGGAAATAGCCAGGGCTTGGGAGTCGGAGTTCATGGGTTCGAATCCCGGCTCTGCCACTTGTCAGCTGTGTGACCGTGGGCAAGTCACTTCACTTCTCTGGGCCTCAGTGACCTCATCTGTAAAATGGGGATTAACTGTGAGCCTTATGTGGGACAACCTGATGACCCTGTATCTACCCCAGCGCTTAGAACAGTGCTCTGCACATAGTAAGCGCTTAACAAATGCCATCATCATTATTATTATATCTATCCCAGCACTTAGGACAATGGTTGGCACATAGTAAGTGCTTAAAAAATACTAGTATTATTATTATTATTAGATGCTCTCCGCATCCCAGCTTCTCTGGATAGGTCCTGGGAGGAGAATGGATAACAGCAGGGCACTGAAATGGCTGCTCCAGTGAGAGATGAAATGGAGAAACAGTAAATAGGATGGGCAGAAAACATGATTTAAAGACACAGTAAAGCTCAACTTCATATGATATTAAATAGTGGTGGATAGCTGGGAAAAAGCAGCAGAAGACGGGCCGGGCTTGCAATCGGTAATACAAAATGAGATGCCTCGCAGAGATTTTGAAAAAATAACTGTGATATAAATGAAAAGAGATGAAAATGGCAGTACTGAGGGTAGCAAAGGGCTATAAACCCAACAGGGGGCAATTTTTCCACACACCCAAAGAATATTGTTAGTCATACATTGGCCTTATCAGCCCTCCTTGCCCATACTGATTAAATTCTGCCTTCCCAGACCTCGTCTTTGAATGCTGAGGTACAGGCAGATAGTCGCTAACGGGGGTTTCTTCCCATTTCTAGGGGTCCCCAGAGATGGCAGACACTTTGAGAGTGAGCCCAGATCACATAAGGCCCTCCTCCTCTAGGAAACGTCCTTAGCATAAGCAAAATGGAGAGGTTATACTGTTTCAGGCTCATCAGATCCACTATTGCAGGGTGAGAAGCATGTGGCCTAGAGGAAAGCTCACGGGCCTGGGAGTCATAGGACCTGTGTTCTAATTCCAGCTCAGTTATTTGCCTGCTCTATCTTGGGAAAGTCACTTAACTTCTTTGTGCCTCAGTTTCCTCATCTTTAAAATGGGGTATTGAATCCCCAGTACTTGTTCTCCCCCCTTTTAGACTATGAGTCCCATGTGGGACAGGGACTGTGTTGGATCTGCTTATGCAGTATCTTCCCCATTGCTTGGGAGCTAATAAGAGCCTAAAAATACCTTAAATCAAACAGGTAAAAGCAGGGTGGGATTTTCCCAGCCACACCAGTGACAGTTCCCTTAAGCTTCCTTCTGTTTGCCTGGTAGAAGGAATGGAAGCCTGGGTTTTAATCCTTAGGCAAGTCACTTAATTTCCCTGTGACACAGTTCCCTCATCTGTAAATTGAGGATTAAGACTGTGAGCCCCACGGGGGACATGGACTGTGTCCACCCTGATTGGCTTCATGGCCTAGTGGATAAAGCACGGGGCTGGGAGTCAGAAGGTCATGGATTCTAAACTCCTCTCTACCACCTATCTGCTGTGTGACCTTGGACAAGTCATTTCACTTCTCTGAGCCTCAGTTCCCTCACCTGTAAAATGGAAATTAAGGCTATGAGCCCCGTGGGGGGCCAGGGACTGTGTCCAATTCCATTACCTCGTATCTACTCCAGTGCTTAGAACAGTTTCTGGCACATAGTAAGCACTTAAATACCATAATTATTATTATTACTATTACTTTTGTCTGGCATATAGTAAGCACTTAACAAACACCATTAAAAAAAAACATAAGGAGGCCATATAATTCAGAAGTTCGAGGATTTTCCAAGGATCGGGAAATCCATTTTACGTGGCACTCCCTAGACTTTGTTTCCCCGTCTGTCAAATAGAGATCCCATTCCCAACTGCCCCTCCTTGCCCCCCAAGATAGTGTGAATAGGGAATTGCAGGTTGATGTCTTTGGGTTAAGGTGAGATGGGAGGGAGATTATTACAAACCAATATCATCCATGGGTAAACTCCTTGGAGAATTTTAGATGAAAGAGTCCTCATTTGATTATTCCTGTCCTAGCCGCTACTGCGACTTTGCTATCCCTCAGGTCATTTATCATTGGTTTTCCTCCGAGACTGCTCTTTTCCAGCAGCTTTTTAAAGGCTAGATGGTGGGCGGAGGGGCTTGAATGTTGAATAGGTGCAGCAAAAGCTGTGGGCCATTAAAGGATGGCCTGATCGTCTCAAAATATCAGAGCCTATCACAGCTGCTGGCCCACAGCAGGCCTGCATCAATTCCCCCCATTCCTCCCTCCTCATCTCTGTCCCCCGTCACAAAAAATACAACTGTGTGGGCTTGGTAATGCTAAAAGGCAATTAATTCTTCTAGGAGAGGATGGTACTATTTGTTCCAGGGAAGAGGGGGTTTTTTGCCTCTGGTTATTCTAACTTAATGGACAAAGTTCCTTCAAAATGATACTCATAGGAAAGGAAAGACTTGTTGTACCTTAGTTTGGTACAGGTTGCTACTCCCTCAGGAAGCAGAGGGATTGGGGATTTTCCTTTCCAAAGACCAAGCAGAGGATTGTCAGTGGCCTCTCTGCAGATGAGAAGCCTCAAGGTCTAGTGAATAGACTACGGGGCTGCGAGTCAGAAGGTCGTGGGTTCTAATCCCAGCTCCGCAACTCATCTGCTGAGTGATCTTGGGCAAGGCACTTCACTTCTCTGTGCCTCAGTTCCCTCATTTGTAAAATGGGGATTAAGACTGTGAGCCCTATGTAGGACAGGGAATGTGTTTAAGCTGATTATGTTGTATCTATCCCAGCACTCAGAACAATGCCTGGCACGTAGTAAGTTCTTCGCAAATACCATAATTATTATTACTACTATTATTAAGGAGACTCTGAACATCTGCAGGGACCCAAGTTCCCAAAGCCAGAGAGGATCTCTGAGACTGATCAAAGTCTTGTTTTTTCTTTTTTTGGGGGGATGGGTGGGAGGCTATTCTTCCTAGGTATCAAGCACTGTACGAAGCCCTGGACAAGATAACCAGATCGGACCCAATCCCTTTCCACAAGGAACTCATAGTCTTAATCCCACAGATGAAGTAGCTGAGGAACAGAGATGGGAATGACTTGCCCAAGGTCACACAGCAGAAGAGTGGTGGAGACAGGATTAGAACCCAGGTCACACGAACCTCAGGCCTGTGCTCTTTTCTACCGGCCCACCCTGCTTCTCTTGTTCTGGGGGGCCAAGAGGGCATGGGGAGGGGATAGAAGAGAGAATCATCCAGAAACCACTCACTGATTGCGGAGTGACCCAGTTTCCCTGTAAAAGAACCGTGGATGATTGTTTCGCCACCCAGGTCAATCTCCAGGCAGAGTAGGAGAGAACACATTGGAAAGTGGAAGACATGTTCAATTCATTCAGTCATATTTATTGAGCGCTTACTGTGTTCAGAGCACTGTACTAAGCACTTGGGAGAGTACAATGCAACAATAAGACACATTCCCTGCCCACAGTGAGCTTACATTCTACAAGTAGGAAGACCGACATCAATACAAATAAATAAAATTACAGATATGTATAGAAGTGCTGTGGGGCTGGGAAGTGGAGGAGCAAAGGGATCAAGTCAGGGCAACGCAGAAGGGTGTGGGAGTTGAGGAAAGGTATCATCCACATAGAGAGGTAGTTGAAGCCATGGGAGCAAGTGAGTTCTCCAGAGGGGTTGGTGTAGATGAGGGGACCTAGAAATAAACCTTGAGGGACTCCCACGGCTAGGGGTGGGAGGCAGAGGAAGAACATGCGAAAGCCTGAGAATGAGCAGCCAGAGAGATGGGAGGAGAACGGGGAGAGGACAGTGTCAGTGAAGCTGAGGTTGGATAATGTTTCCAGGAGAAGGAGATGGTCAGCAGTATCAAAGGCAGGGGCCAAGGTGAGCATGATAAATGAAATCCCAATTTTTTTTAAAAAAAGTCTTTTTGCTTTACCAGCCACCACCAACAGCATTTTATCAGTGAGGCTACCGAATCACAAGATTGGAGAGATTTTAAATTTCACTCTCTTTCCCCCTTCACCTCCTGGTGGAAAGGTTAAGAATGGTGTGTAGGGAAGCAGAAAAGGGTGGAAAATCCTGAGTAATCCTTGACTTGGACTGGAGGAGGGAGACACAGGAGGATGGGTAGTCAGCAAGGAGACAGATGCTATCCCGCCAGTCAAGGTGGGATAGGATAAGTGTTTGGATCAGCTTGGTAGCAGTTTGGATGGAGTGGAAAGGGAGGATTTTAGCAATGTTGTGAAAATACAACTGACTGGATTTGGTCACAGATTGAATATGTGGATGGAAGGAGAGAGATGAGTCCAGGACAACGTCAAGGTTAAGGTCCTGTGAGATAGAGAGGCTAGTGATATTGTCTAAAGTGATGGAAAAGGCAGGGGGAGGACAGAATTTGGGTGGGAAGCTAAGGTGTTGAGTTTCTGACACGTTTAATTTGAAGCGTCAGCAGGACAACCACATAGATACGTCCTGAAGGCAGGAGGAAATGCGAAATTGCAGGGAAGGAGAGCGGTCAGGGCTGAAGATGTAGATTTGGGAATCATCTGTGTAGAGATGGCAGTTGAAGCAATGGTAGAGAAAGCTTTCTCCAAGGGAGGGGGTGTAGATCTGGAATTCATCCGTTCACTCAATCGTATTTATTAAGAGCTTACTGTGGGTTCATCCTCTTTCTGATTTTCCAGCAAAACTTTCTGAAGTGGTCCCAGTCAATCGATCGATCACTCAGTCGATCAATAGTGTTTAGTGACTGCTTTCTGTGGGCAGAGCGCTGTACTGTTTGGGAAAGTACAGTAAAATAGAGTTCATAGATGTGGTCCCTGAGAAGCAGCACGGTCTAGTGGATAGAGCACGGGGTTGGGAGACAGGAGGACCTGGGTCCTAATGATGGTTCCACCACTTGAGGGATACGTGACCTTGGGCAAGTCACTTTACCTCTCTGAGCCTCAGTTACCTCATCTGTAAAATGGGCATTAGGATTGTGAGCCACATTAGGGCCAACCAGATTAGCTTGTATCTATCCCAGCTTTAGTATTGTGCCTGGCACATAGTGAGCGCATAAAAAACACCATTAAGAAAAAAAAGAGCCCTAGCCACAAGGAGCTTCCAAACCCCTCAACCCTTATGTCTCCTGAGAAGGTTAGCAATTACCTGGGCCTGCTTGAAACCTTCTTCCCTGCTTAATTTTCTAACACAACCAAGTTGGATCCGATTACTTCTGCTGGACTCACTCATTGAGATGAACTACCCAGGCCAATACTTTCTATTTGAGATTGTAGGCTTGGTGCCAGACCTGTTTGCTAAGAAAACCTCCAACTTTTATTTTATTGTTTTGTCTAATGGCATTTAAGTGCTTACTGTGTTCCAGACCCTGTACTAAACACTGGGGTAGATACAAGCTAATCAGGTTGGACACAGTCCAGATGTCACATGAGACTAAGTCTTCATTCCCATTTTACAGATGAAGTAACTGAGGCATAGAGAAATTAAGTGACTTGCCCCAGGTCACACAGCAGACAACTGGTAAAGCCTGCATTAGAATCCAGGTCCTTCTGACCCCATGGTGTGAACTGCATCCACTAAGCCATGCTGCTTTATTTCTGCACCCATTTGACAGCATGATTTAGACTTGTGCCTCTCGTAACCCTCACACAATTTGGGAGGATCAGACCTTCGGTCGTTGGATCACAAAGCAGCTGTGTGTCGGAGATAGGTCTGACAGAGGCAGAGGACTCCGCTTCTTGCCGTTCCCGTATGCAGAGGCGCGGGTCCGAATAAACTTGGTCTAATCCTGAAGGGTCGTGCCTTGCATCTTTTATCATTGACTACAGCATCAAATAAATAGATGACTGAAAAACAGCTCACTCTTCAGCACACCCCATTTCTGCTGAGCTCTGGCTTCACGGTGATTAATGAGAATGTTTTCTCTCTCTCTCGCTCTCTCTCGCTCCCCCACCTTTCCTTCTTTGTGAAAATTGGGTGTGCTGTCTCACGAGAGTCATTTTGACTTACTGGAAAGGGGGTAGGACTGTGAGTCAAAGGATCCAGGTTCTAATCCTGACTCTACAACTGGCCTGCTGTGTGACCTGGGGCAAGTCTGAACTTTTCTGTGCTTTAGTTTTCTCCTCTGTAAATGGAAATGAGTTATCTGGTCTTGCCTCTTAGATTAGACTAGATGGAAAGAAGGGACTGTTCCTGACCTGATTATCTTGCATCTATCCCAGTGCTTGGAATGTAGTAAGCACTTTATATCATAATTATTTTTTTTTATTCATGAAGTCCTCGTTCCTTCATTCTTCAGGGACCATCGTGTTATCTCTCTAAGGGAGTTATTTCCAGTTCGCTAATACACTACTGCTTGAAGAATGAATTGGCTTTAATCCAGGAGAAGTCTGTAATTTGGCGTCTCTGTTTGACATAAACTACAAGCACTCAGGTCAAGAGAGTTTGGTTTAGCCTACGTTGGCAATCATTTTCTCCCCAATAATTCTGTAGATTGTCATACCATTAGTTTCCAAGGAAACCCATCTCGGTGAATTCTGAAGAAAGTAGCTCTTACTGGAGAAGTGCCATTTTTCTCCATGAGAATTGGATTGAATTTTCCACTTCCCTCCAAACTACGTGTACTCCCGAACTTGACTCTGGCCACTGTCTGTCCTTTTGACCTCATGTTGTTGTCAGGAGTGAGTGAGTTGTATGCTGGAAATTATCCCTACCTACCTGAAAGATGGATTCAAAATACAAAGGCTCTTAGTAGATAGGGAATGTGTCTACTAATTCTGTTATTCATTCATTCAATTGTATTTATTGAGCACTTGCTGTGTGCAGAATACTGTACTCAGTGCTTGGGAGAGTACAATATAACAATAAAAAGACACATTCCTTTCCACAGTGAGCTTACAGCCCAGAGGGGGGAAACAGGCATCAATACAAATAAATAAATGACAATTCTGAACATAAGTGTTGTGGGGCTGGGAAAGGGGAAGAGCAAAGACAGCAAGTCAGGGCGACACAAAAGGGAGTGGGAGAAGAGGAAAGGGGGATTTAGTCTGGGAAGGCCTGTTCGAGCAGATGTGTTTTTAATAGGGCTTTAAGTGGGGCAGAGTAATTGTTTGATTTGAGGAAGGAGGACGTTCCAGGCCATAAGCAGGGCATGAGCGAGGAGAGATAGGCAGGATCGAAGCACAGTGAGAAGGGTCGCATTAAAGGAGCAAAGTGTGTGTTGTATTGTACTCTCCCCAGTGCTCAGTACAGTGCTTTGCATTCAAGTAAGTGCTCAATAAATACAATGATTGATTGAAATGCTGTCCTGGCCCATCCTCACTGGTCTTTGACCACCTCACTCTCTGCCCCACATTTCAACCGTTTGGATAACAACAACCCTCCTCATCTAATCCCAGCTCTGCTGCTTGTCAGCTGTGTGACTTTGGGCAACTCACTTTACTTCTCTGTGCCTCAGTTACCTCATCTGTAAAATGGGGATTAAGACTGTGAGCCCCACGGGGGACAACCTGATTACCTTGTTTCTTCCCCAGATCTTAGAACAGTGCTTGGCACATAGTACGTGTTCAATAAATACCATCGTCACCATCATCTAAGAACCTGCGTAGGATTTGGTGGGCTTTTGCTGAACACTGATTCACTCTCCTCTATGTTCCCCTCTCAGTAGCAAGTTTGCCTTTCTTTTCAGCCTGGAAAAGTCAGGAGGTGCATGGTTGCATGGTTTGGTAATGCCTCATTTACGCAGACTTCTCCAAATTCAGTCCCCTAAGTTTTCTGGAATTTTTGGATTTTGTTTTTCTGTACCTGAAAAAAACATCTTTGAACAAAGCTAGGAAGCACCCGATATCATTAGATATCAGTCTCATTAAACTGTGCAGGCAGGAGGAGAGTAGTTTTTGGTTTGAGTGGGTCACCGGTGGGGAAAGGAGGAATGCAGAACTGAAAGGCAATTGGGAAGATGTCTGGTGAGCGCTTCTCCAGGCCAATGACAAAATGGCTGTTGTCTCTCAAAGTAACTCTATTTCCAGAAGGCAAGGGAGGGATAATCATGGACAGACAACATTCCCACTGGCTTTCTGCTTGAAGAAGAGATCCTACTGATAAGATGATGGTGAGGAAAAGAAGAGAATCAGTGGGATAATTTCACCCACGGGACACAAGCTTGGCACCCCTGGACCAAAGACAGAACTGGGCCATCATGATTTTAGGAAATCTCTATCTGGTCTTGCTTGTTTTTAACCAACTGATCTTCATTGGACAGTTTTAATTGCAAAACCAATTTTATTCTCGCATCCCAGATTGCTTTTTTTCCTTATTATGGTATTTGTTAAGTACTTAGTATATGCAGGCACAGTACTAAGTGCTGGGGAAGATACAAGATAATCAGGTTGAACACAGTCTCTGTCCTATGTGGGACTCACAGTCTTAAGCCCCATTTTACAAATCTGGCACAGAGCAGTTAAGTGACTTTTCCAAGGTCATATAGCAGACAAGTTGTGAAGATGGGATTAGAGCCCAGGTCCTCTGACTCTAACTTACAGCTGACCTCTCGCTCAAGTCCTGCCTCTGGCCTGGAACACCCTTCTTCCTCCTATCTGGCAGCAATTATACCTTCAAAGCCTTATAAGGCACATCACCTCCAAGAGACCTTCCCTGACTAATCCCTCCTTTTCTCTCTCACACCCCATTCATCCCCCCTCTCAGCCCCACAGCACTTATGTAAATATCTTCAGTTTATTTACTTGTATTAAAGTCTGGCTCCCCCTCTAGACTGCATGCTCACTGTGGGCAGGGAATGTGTCTGTTTACTGTTATATTATACTCTCTCAGTGCTTAGTACAATACTCAGCACTCAGGAAGCGCTTAATAAATACGATTGATTGACTGATTGACTCCCAGGACTGCATTCTACCCAGAAGACCATGCTGCTTCTCTGGCTTGTGGAACTACTGGCCCAGGGTTAACTAATATAGGATAAACCTGATCATTTCCCCATGGGGTTTATCCAGAATGATGCCGGCTGGTTGCAGGCATGTCATAAGTTAAGAAGAAAAGATTTTCTCTTCATAAGAGATTTAGAGTTAACCAGAGTCCCCACTTCCAAGAAATCCCCCAATCCAATTTCTGGATTATTCAATATGTGCCTGGTTCCACAGGAGAATTCCAAACATGAGGAACTGAAGTGGAGATTTCAAGGATCCCAAATGAAGTTTACATTTCTCCTCCAACATCTGTCTTAACAACAATAACTAATGAGATGGAAATGTAATCTTGTGAGTCTTGGGTTGAGAGCTAGGTGGCCTGTAGAAAGTGCTGAAAGAGAAAAGAATGAACATGTAAGAGTACTTCAAGCGGAGAAGAAATAGTTGTCTTTGGGGATGAAATAGCAGGTTATTCTTGTGGGCTTCTATTCTCCATCATCAGCAATATTAGTCCTAATGGTTCTGTGGGAGGGATTGAGGAGAAGAAATAAAGAATTCAAAAGATGTACTACAATCCAGAGGAATTTGTTTCATTTCGGCCTGCAAAAAAGTGACTAACAGATTTTGAGTTGCAAAGGCTTGAATTCCAGAAGTTGTTGTAAGATTGTGGCCCTTGAGAATGAATATATAATTCAACTCCTTGAGGTGAAAAGTCCGACGAAGAACAATGGGGAAAGCTACTTGAACACTGAAACAACTCGGCAGAGGCTGAAAAAGTTGTATCGAAGTGAAACGTCAATCAGATGTCTCTCGTGGCTTCAGTTGTATCTTGGTCCAATTTAGGTTCAAATAATATACTTTTAGAATGATTTCAGGCTTTATGACTTGGGTCTAAGAGTTGGCCACAAAGTTTAGACACATTTCCAGTGTGTTTGTCCTTCAGTAAAGCATTACTTTTTCCAACATCTGACATATCTTTAGGGCTAGGAAATCATTTTAATTTTTCCAGATTTTAGAAAGTGAAGAATTCTACATAAGGAAAGGGTCTCACTTTAGCTTTAGCTCTTACCTTAGCACCGATTAAGCTCTCTTTTTCCTGCCTCCCTCGGTGTTGTCTGTGAATTTAGATCTGTCCTCTTTGGGCATTGGGTATTCACCCCACCCTCAGCCCCACAGCACCGAAGTTCATACCTATAAATTATTCATTTATATTAATGTCTATGTCCCATTCTGGACTGTAAACTCATTGTGGACAGGAAACATCTACCAACTCTGTTGTTCTGGAGTCTCCCAAACACTTAGGACAGTATTCCAAACTGCTGCCATGTTATACAGTCACTCATCCTTTTCCACCTGGATTACTGCATCAGCCTCCTTGCTTACCTCCTAGCCTCCTGTCTCTCCCCATTCCAGTCCATACTTCTCTCTGCTTCACAGATCACTTTTCTACGAAAATGATCGGGACATGTCACCCCACCCCTCAGAAAACTCCCATGATTGTCTATCCACCTCTGTATCGAAGAGAAACTTCTCACCATTGGCTTTAAAACACTCTACCACCTTGCCCTCTCCTATCTCACTACTCTCCTTCTACAATGCAGCACGCAAACTTTGCTCCTCTAGTGCTAGTCTTCTCACTGTACCTCAGTCTCTCCTATCTCACCTCCGACCCCCCCGGGCCATATCCTGCCTCTGGCCTGGAACTCCCTCCCTCCTCATATCTGACAGATGGTAACTCTCCCCTACTTCAAAGCCTTATTGAAAGCACACCTCCTCCAAGAGGCTTTCCCACCTTTCCTCATCTCCCACAACCTTCTGCATCACCCTGACTTGCTTCATTTGCTCTTCCCTGCTTCCAGGCCTACAGCACTTATATACATATCTGTCATTTTATTTGTATTGATGTCTGTCTCCCTCAGTCTAGGGAATGTGACTGTTTATTGTTGTACTATACTCTTCCAAACACTTAGTAGGGAAGCAGCGTGGCTTAGTGGAAACAGCAGGGGCTTGGAAGTCAGAGGTCGTGGGTCCTAATTCTGGCTCCGCCACTTGTCAGCTGTGTGACTCTGGGCAAATCACTTCACTTCTCTGTGCCTCAGTTACCTCTTCTGTAAAATGCGGATAAAGACTGGGGGGCCCTATGTGGAACAACCTGATTGCCTTGTATCTACCCCAGGGGTTAGAATAGTGGTTGGCACATAATAAGCGCTTAACAAATGCCGTCATTATTATTACAGTGCTCTGCACACAGTAGGTGCTCAATAAATACAATTGAATGAGTGAAAGAATGAATGAACAAGTGCTCAGTAAATGTCATTGATTGATTGATTGACCTGATTTTTCTTCCTTTAAAGCCACCTTCAGGAGCCACATTTAGGAACTTCTCTTTTTCAAATCTGTTCAAGATGGTGAGTGGTGATGTGGGAGGAGGCTAAACTGGTTGCCACCCGGGGGCATCGGTGTGGAAGATTTGTGTCACATTTAATGTTGCTGTACTGCTGTTTATAGCTGTCCTTTGTATTCTAAGATGACTCTACTGGTGTTGAATTCATATTCATGCATGCAAATGTGGCCAAAAAGACTAACCCGTCCCACATCGCCTTCAGCCTTGTGACAAGAACGGATCCCTGAAGTGCTGGTGAGTTTGTCCCACAATGATTGGGCCTAGCTCTATTTTCTGCTCTACTTCCTCATAACCCACTCTTCCTGATGCTTTTACTCTCAGAGTACAGTCCCTCTCCTGACTTCTTCTCTCTGGGATGGTCGGTCTGTCTGCAGCAATGGGCTTCCAAGAGTCCGTTCCTGGACTTCCAAGAATCCAATGGTATAGAACATCACTGGAGACTGTGCTTCAACATGGCTTCAAATTGTTTATTCCTCTCATCAGGGTTGCAAGTGCCCCTTTTCAGTGTTCTACAGAGCAGCTGCTTGGGCACCCGGCTGTCATCCAGATTTAGCATGGTCTGGTGGATAGGGCATAATAATAATAATAATAATAATAATGTTGGTATTTGTTAAGCATTTCCTATGTGCAGAGCATTGTTCTAAGCGCTGCAGTAGACAGAGAGTAATCAGATTATCCCACACGAGGCTCACAGTCTGAATCCCCGTTTTACAGATAAAGGAACTGAGACACAGAGACGTTAAGTGGCTTGCCCACAGTCACACAGCTGACAAGTGGCAGAGTTGAGATTCAAACCCATGATCTCTGACTCCCAAGCCCGGGCTCTTTCCACTGAGCCACGTTGGGTCTGGGAGTCAGAAGGACCTGGGTTCTAAACCCAGCTCTGCCACTGGTCTGTTGTGTGACCTTGGGCAAGTTACTGCACTTCTTTGGGCCTCAGTTACCTCATCCGTAAATGGGGATTAAGACCGTGAGCCCTCTGTGGGACAGGGACTCTCACCAACCTGATTAACTTGTATCTACCCCAGGGCTAAGTCCAGTGCCTGTCACATAGTAAGCCCTTAACACATACACAAAAAATCCACTCTCACTTGTCCTACCTAAGAGAGCCAGGTTACAAATGGCCTCACTACATTTGGATAAACTTTTAACGTGGTTTTTGTTAAGCACTTACTATGTGTCAGGAACTATTCTAAGCTCTGGGGTAGATAAAAGATTGTCAGGTTGGATACAGTCCCTATCCCACATGGGGCTCACAGTCATAATCCCCATTTTACAGATGAAGTAACTGAAGCACAGAGAACTGAAGTGACTTACCCAAGATTAGAAAGCAAACAAGGAGCCGGCAATTAGCGCCCAGGTCCTTCTGACACCGAGGCCTGTGCTCTTTCCTTTAGGCCTGCTCCTTGACCCGCCATTCAATGGTGAATATGATTTGTTGGCGATGCTGAAGGAATGGCAGTAGCTTCTAATTTGTATTTTCAATCATTTATCCACAAATGACGACCATGAGAGAAAATAGAGACAGAGGAACCGAAAAAACAGCATACTTTACCACAGTGAACTGGAGGCTTAGCGGCATTACTAAACACCTGAAGAAAAGCAGCTTGTAGGTCCTAAACGAAATCCATCGTTGCCACCTTCCGATTCCAGACTTGGACCGTCTACAGACGATGCATCCAACTGTTGAAACAGTTCAATCGGTGTCACCTATAAATCATACTCACCATCTGATGGCAAGACAAGATCATCAGAAAGACAGGGAGGTCAGGCTCAAAGCAGCCTGGCTCTTTTAGGCAGGACAAGTGAGAGTGCTTACTATGTGTCATGTTCTGGGGTAGATACAACTAGTCACTTCGCTTCTCTGTGCCTCAGTTTCCTCATCTGTAAAATGGGGATTAACCTTGAGCCTCATGTGGGACAACCTGATTACCCTGTATCTAGCCCAGCGCTTAGAACAGTGCTCTGCACACAGTAAGCGCTTAACAAATACCAACATTATTGTTATTATTGTTACAACTTAATCAGGTTGGATCCAGTCTCTCTCTCATACAGGGCTCAAAGTCTCAATTCTTATTTTACAGATGAGGTGACTGAGGCCCAGAAAGTGAAATGACTTGCCCAAGGTCACACAGCCGACACGTGGTAAAGCTGGGATTAGAACCCAAGACCTTCTAACTCCCAGGCTCTTATTCTATCTACTACGCCTTGCTGCTCTTCAACTTTTCCCTTCTTCCCCATCACCACGTCTTTTAAAATTTCCATTTTCCTGTGGCTCTTGAGCTTTCCCACATCTTGCCACCGTATCTGCTCCATGAACTCTGCAACTTTCCCTTCAACCCAAGCCAACGATGCTTAATTATTTTATTCCATTTTTTAAATTTGTTAAGTGCTTACTATGTGCCAAGCACCGTTCTAAGCACTGGGGTAGATACAAGGTCATCAGGTTGTCCCATGTGGGGCTCACAGTCTTCATCCCCATTTTATAGAAGAGGTCACTGAGGCACAGAGAAGTTAAGTGATTGCCCAGAGTCACACAGCTGACAAGTGGCAGAGCTGGGGTTAGAACGCACCATCCCTGACTCCCAAGCCCGGGCTCTTTCCACTAAGCCACGCTGCTTTTCTGAATCTTGTTTCAGTGACTTGACTGGTCCTTTCTCTGATCCCATTTTTGGGGCTGCCAAAGTCATGGGGACTGGACGGCTTTGGACAGAGCAATGTCAGACCCTTCTTGACCCCTTCCAAAACTCCCCATCCCTGCCTGGGTCCTGTGAAAAAATAACAGCTGACAAACTGTCTCCTACCTGCCCTACATTGGTCTCTGCAGTCACAGCTCCACTCGGTAGTGATGGAAACACATCCACACCCGGATCTATTTAGTGGTAAATTTTAAAAAGCATTATGTCAATTCCAAGACAATCGTGCAATTTTCATATATGACTGAACACATCTTTCGTAAAGTATGGCAATTTCTTATTGAGACACGTTTTCTACTATAAATTGAATTGTTAAGGTTAAATCAGTGATATTCTACTGAGACTGTTTTCACATATTTTTGAGATCGGTCTTTTTATTTATTTGAGGAAAATAAATAGAAACATTCAGAATATTCTACGACTAATCTCTTTCCTCCCCTAAATTTCTTCCCCTTCTGAATTGATGCATTTTAGTTTTAATTATTTCGGTTTCTTTTCAGTAACCCTAGATCCCTCGAAAGAGCTAGTAAACTTCATTTTCTCAAAGGGACTCTCCTTTATTTTCTGTATTTTCATCCTGCCGACCTAGCAAACACAAGATGGAGAAGGTGAAAGAAGGGGATGTAAAGTATTAACTGCAATGATAAGGGACAGGTAGCCTTTCATTCCCCTCTCAGGGTCGCACCAGGAGGGTTTCCTCTGTCTCGACCACGGGAGGGAGAGTCAAGCAGAGGCCTACCCGTTCCATTCCTAGTTTGGGCAGTGGCTAGTGAGAGGAAGGCAATCCGTTACAAGTCAAAACTCACCTGTGCTGGGCAGCAGAGGAAAGGGCGAGAGTTGAAGGCGGAGACTCAGGTTTACCGCTCGGGTGGAGACAATGGTCAACCACTTCTGCATTTTTACCAAGAAAACTCTATGGATCCACTACCAGAACGATTGCAGATGGAGGCGGGACATTCTGGGACAGATGTGTCCGCTAAGGATCGGAGACGACTCGAAAGCACAGACAAGTTTTTTTATTTAGAGATTTGATCACCCTTTTTATGTTTTACCATAAACTCCAATCTAAATACAGAAAATGGTGGTATTTGTTAAGCACTTACTACGTGCAAAGCACTGTTCTAAGCGCTGGGGGATGCAAGGTGATCAGGTTGTCCACGTGGGGCTCACAGTTTTAATCTCCATTTTACAGAGGAGGTAACTGAGGCACAGAGAAGTTAAGTGACTTGCCCAAAGTCACACAACTGACAAACGGCGGAGGCGGGATTAGAACCCACGACCTCTGACTCCCAAGCCCGGACTCTTTCCAGTGAGCCACGCCGCTTCCCTAAGCAAGTAGCAGTGTTCCTTGAGGGCCCACTTGGTATGCCACACTGTACTTGGGAAGTAAAGATAGAGAAGCGTCACACTCCTCGCCCACAAGGAGTTTACGCTCAAAGAGAGAAGAGAGACATAAACATATTTACATTGTCTTATCTTATGCCACCGAGTCGTCTCCCAGCGATACCATGGACACATCTCTTCCAGAAGGCCCCGCCTCCATCTGCCACCATTCTGGTTGTGGATCCACAGAGTTTTCTTGGTAAAAATGCAGAAGCGGTACACCATTCCCTCCTTCCGCACAGTAAACTCGAGTCTCCGCCTTCGACTCCCTCCCTTGTCGCCGCTGCCCAGCACGGGTGAGTTTTGACTCGTAGCAGATCTCCTGCCACTTGCTGGCCACTGGCCAAGCTAGGAACGGAATGGGGAGGCCTCTGTTTGACTCTCCCTCCCGTAGTCGAGATTGGTAGAGGACTGGAAACTCTCCGGGTGCCACCCTGAGAGGGCATATTTACACTAGAATAGTCAAAAGTAAGGAAATAAATGACATCAATGGAAAGTATTTATTAAGTGCTTACTGTCTGCAGAGCACTGTAGTAAGTGTATGGGAGAGTATAGTATGGAAAGTGCCCGGGCTTGGGAGTCAGAGTTCATGGATTCGAATCCCGACTCTGCCACTTGTCAGCTTTGTGATTGTGGGCAAGTCACTTAAGTCAGAGTTCATGGATTCGAATCCCGACTCTGCCACTTGTCCGCTTTGTGACTGTGGGCAAGTCACTCAACTTCTCTGTGCCTCAGTTCCCTCATCTGTAAAATGGGAATTAACTGTGAGTGTCACGTGGGACAATCTGATTACCCTGTGTCTACCCCAGCGCTTAGAAGTGCTCTGCACATAGTAAGCGCTTAACAAATACCAACATTATTATTATTATTACAATAGGAGAGAAGCAGTGTGGCCTAGTGGAAAGAGCACAGGCTTGGGAGTCAGGAGACCGGCGGTCTTGGTCCTCCACTTACCTGTTACGTGACCCTGTGTGCTCTGTACCTCAGTTCCCGCATCTGTAAAATGGGGATGAAGACTGTGAGCTCCATGGGGGACATGGACTGTGTCCATCCTGATTAGCTTATATCTACCCCAGTGCTTTAGTACAGTGTTTGGCACATGGTAAGTCCTTAACAAATACCATGGAGCTGTGAGTCAGAAGGCTGCGGGTTCTACTCCTGGATCCGCCACTTGTCTGCTGTGTGGCCTTAGGTAACTCACTTTACATCTCTGTGCCTCATTAGCCTCATCTGTGAAATGGAGATTAAGACTGTAAGCCCCATGCGGGACTGTGTCCAACCCGATATCCTCGTATCACCACCCCCCCCCCAGACCTTGGTACAGTACCTGGCACACAGTAAGCGCTTAACAAGTACCACGATTATTATTAAATACCTTTAAAAAATAGAGTTGATAGCCATGATTCTTGACCACAGTGTAGAAGGGAAGACAGACATTAAAATCAATTACAGATAGGGGAAATAACGAACAAAGGCACAACTGAGTACACAGAGAAGCAGCGTGGCTTAGTGGAAAGAGCAGGGGCTTGGGAGTCAGAGGTCGTGGGTTCTAATGCTGATGCAGCCACTTGTCTGCTGTGTGACCTTGGGCAAGTCACTTAACTTCTCTATGCCTCAATTCCTTCTTCTGTAAAATGGGGATTAAGACTCTGAGCCCCACGAGGGACAACTTGATTACCTTGTATCTCTCCCAGGGCTTAGAACAGTACTTGGCACATAGTAAACACTTAACAAAAGCCACCATCATTATTATTACACATATGTAATAATATATGCACCTATGTACATGAGTGCTATAAAGAATATAAATAGGTTCATATGTGCTACAATTGGCCAAAGGGATGATATGGATCAGGGGGCTGGGAAATTAACTGGGGAAGGCTAGTTGGAGAAGGTGGGATTTTCATCAATCCTGTGAAATCTGTGGCATCTGTTCTTCTTATGTAGCTCAGCAAAACAGACAGGGAATTCAATCCACTGGGTTTTTAAATTCTGCTTTAAAAGCTTTTCCTTCCACAGAGTCCAACAAAGATCTTTGATCTTCAGAGTAATTTTTTTTTTACTTCTATCGATTCAACATAAAACAAGAGAGAGGATAGGGTTTTTTTTTAATTTTACTCAACTCTATTCTCTTCAAACAGCTGGAGAGTTGTGGGGTCACTGAGTGGCGTAGCTTGGAAGCTGAGGTTCAGAGCCGGTTCCTGCATCTTGCCCTTCTTTGATTGCATTGGAGGTTGCCAGATTTCCAGCGTTTAAGTTAGTCCTTTTGCTGTAGAAGTTCCTGCCTCGCAGCATTTAGGCTAATCGTAAGGACACATAGTTCCTGCTTCAGCTAGCTGATTGGAAGTCTTGGGAAGTAGAATAAGTCAACCATTAATCCTTGTATGGGTCTGACATAATAATAATGAGAACTGTGCTATTTAATAATGTTGGTATTTGTTAAGCGCTTACTATGTGCAGAGCACTGGTCTAAGCGCTGGAGTAGATACAGGGTGATCAAGTTGTCCCACATGAGGCTCACAGTTAATCTCCCTTTTACAGATGAGGTAACTGAGGCACCGAGAAGTGAAGTGACTTGCCCAAAGTCACCCAGCTGACAAGTGGCGGAGCCTGGATTCGAACCCGTGACCTCTGACTCCCAAGCCCGGGCTCTTTTCACTGAGCCACGCCGCTTGTAAAGTACTTACTATCTGTCAGGCACTGTGGCTAAGCTCTGGGATAGATGCAAGCAAATCAGGTTGGACAAAGTCCCCGTCCCACATGGGGCTCACAGACTTAATCCCCATTTACCGGATGAGGGAATGGAGGCCCGGAGAGGTGAAGTGTCATATAGCGGACAGTGGCAGAGTCAGGATTACAATCCTTGTCCGTCTGACTCCCGAGCCCATGCTCTATCCACAACACCGTGTTGCTTCTCAAGGATATAGGAGAGGACCCCAAGAAGTATCCCCAAACGAATCCCGGCTCTGCCACTTGTCAGCTGTGTGACCGTGGGCAAGTCACTTCACTTCTCTGGGCCTCAGTTCCCTCATCTGTAAAATGGGGATTGACTGTGAGCCTCACGTGGGACAACCTGATGACCCTGTATCTACCCCAGCGCTTGGAACGGTGCTCGGCACATAGTAAGCGCTTAACAAATACCAACATTATTAATAGCCTATGCACCAGTGAAAATTCTTCCGCGTTCTTCCGTTATTGTTGTCGAGTCACGTCCGACCCATAGCGACGCCATGGACGCATCTCTCCCTTCCTTGACCTATTTGATAAATAGTGGTGACAGTAGATGACTTACTGTCCTTGGCCTTCGTCCTTTCCAGAGGCCTCCGGGAGATGTAGTAATAATAATAATAATGTTGGTATTTGTTAAGCGCTTACTAGGTGCCGAGCACTGTTCTAAGCGCTGGGGTAGACACAGAGGAATCAGGTCGTCCCACGTGGGGCTCACAGTCTTAATCCCCATTTTACAGATGAGGTCACTGAGGCACAGAGAAGTGAAGTGACTTGCCCACGGTCACACAGCTGACAAGTGGATGTAGTGAGCACGGCATCCTCAGTATACGTCATTTTGTCGACCTGTTGCAGGGACCCACCAAGGAGGATGAGAGAGCCAGTGGCCCTGTTAAGAGCAAACAGCTTAGGGGTAAATAAAGTGATTTCCAGAAAAGATATACTGGACGACGATTATTCAGTCTGTGCAAGGCTGATGTAGTTTTCTGCCTGTGTATCCGCTGGTTCCCATTCTGAAATGGTTTGCTATGTTTAGAATAGCATTCTTTTCCCCTGTCAACTATTCTGGAACTAATATGCTGACGAGAAAGCAGCTGGGGCTACTTCAATCAGTAGTTGAGCACTCATTGTGCACAGAGTACAGCACTGTGCACTTGAGCACTGTGTTAAGCGCTTGACTTTTAAGTGAATAACATGACCATTCTTGTCTCTGGAGAGAGAATCCTTATTTTTTCAATCCAAATTAGAGTTTCACTGAAACAAAGGAAAAGATAAATTTACACTGAACCTAGGAGATCTTCCTGCAGGAGGTGTCTGACATCCCAATCTAGGCTGGCCCTTCGCATAGACAAGGAGAAAGCTGCAGAAGTGTCTATAACAGGGAAAAGAGAAAGCTCACTCCCCACACCCTCTCAGAGGAGGTTTTTTTTAATTGCATGGGATGTTAATCACTCACCTAGTGACGTCAGCTGGAGCACGGATAATCACAGGGGGAGTGGGGCAATAATATGGGGGGCTAGAAAATAGGGCTTACATGCTGGAGCCCTGTGGGATAGCCAAGGGAACGGACTGGGGAAATCGATTTTCACTTAGAAAGGCAGAGAAGGTCAGCAGAGAAGGACTGGACTCCTCCTTAGTCCTCTAGACTAAGGGCTCAGTGGAAAGAGCACGGGCTTTGGAGTCAGAGGTCATGGGTTCGAATCCCGGCTCCGCCGCTTGTCAGCTGTGTGACCGTGGGCAAGTCACTTAACTTCTCTGTGCCTCAGTGACCTCATCTGTAAAATGGGGATTAAGACTGTGAGCCCCACGTGGGACAGCCTGATTCCCCTGTGTCTACCCCAACGCTTAGAACAGTGCTCTGCACATAGTAAGCGCTTAACAAATACCAACATTATTATTAAGTTTGTTGTAGACAGGGAACGTGTCCATCAACCCCATCACATTGTACTCTCCCAAAGACTTAGTAGGATATTCTGTGCACAATAAGCACTCAATAAATGCAATTGATCGATCGACCGCCCCTTGGACAGAAGATCTGCCCGACTAAACCCTGGATGATCCGTGTGCCTTTCGGAGGTTTCCGATCGAAGCGTCATGGGATGGAGGCAACGAACTACTGGAACAAACTTGGGGGACACTACAGTCAGGACGCAAGAGAGTCCCTGACCGGGCCGTATATTGCTGAGGACACTCAGAGACTGGACATCTCATCTCAAATGATGGAAAGTCACCCGTGATCTTGGCAAGGTGGTTTATGTCACCTCACAAGATGGGGTTGAAGTAGAGCCTTGAATTAATAATAATTGCGGTATCTCTTAAGTGCTTACTATATACCAACCACTATACCAAGTAAAAAATAAAAAATAAGTGATGGTATTTGTTAAGCGCTTACTATGTGCAAAGCACGGTTCTAAGCGCTGGGGGATGCAAGGTGATCAGGTTGTCCCACGTGGGGCTCACGGTCTTCGTCCCCATTTTACAGATGAGAGAACTGAGGCACAGAGAAGTTAGGTGACTTGCCCAAAGTCACACAGCTGGCAAGCGGCAGAGCTGGCATTAGAACCCATGCCCTTTGACTCCCAAGCCCGGGCTCTTTCCACAGGGCCATGCTGCTTCTCTGGGGGGGATACGAGATAATTGGGTTGGACACAGCACCTGTCCCACATCGGGCTCACAGTCGTAATCCCCATGTTACAGATGAGGTAAGCGAAGCTTAGAGGAGTGAAGTGACTTGACCAAGGTCACCCGGCAGACAAGAGGCAGAGCCGAGATTAAAACCCATGTCCCTCCCAGGCCCAGGCTTTATCCACTAATCCATGCTGCTTCTCCATTAATTCTCCAAACTACTAATTAATTGACAAACTGGTCAGTGGCTCTACAAATTCTTTTTGCAATAATAGCCTTTGAGATCAGAATTGTCTGTGTAAAGACTCCTCCACCCTTCCTTGATTTTGCCTGGTAGAGAGAGCCTTGCCGATCTTGTCTTTTGGAGGCCAGCACCAAAATGATCCTTTTAGAGCTGAATTAAATTTCTTTCTTCCCCTCTTCAGTGTAATTTTTAAGATACTTTGCCAGATATCAGTTTTAATATCGAACGATAAACTGTGCCCATAAAAATGAAATCTGTTATATTTCTTCTGTTATATTTAATTCTTAGTTTATTTTCCGGAGCCCCATCCGTACCAATATGATGTATGACAATGAACATCCGAGAATTTCTAGAATACTTCAGGCCTGTTCTCAGCTCCTGTTGGGCTTTTACGGCCAGCGGCTTGATCTTGCTGACAAAAAGCAGGAGCCGATTTCCACTAGCTCCGTGTGGTTATAAAAAAAAAAATGTGAAATCAAATTTTCTTCTTGAGACCAGGGAATGTTTAACTCATTAGCTGGCATCGTGACATGAAATACCAATTATTTTGGCTGAGGGCTCACATAGCTCTTTGGGGGGGGGGTGGGTGGCGTACACGGATGCTATCATGAGGAGAACGGGGAGCAGGTTGGAGAGGCAAAAAGGGCACCCTTAATGGTTTCTACCTAATAATAATAATTGTGGTATTTGTTAAATGCTTATTATGTGCCAGACACTGTATTAAACTCTGCGGGGGTTGGGGTCAGGGAGGATAGCAGGCAAATCAGGTTGGACACCGACTCTGTTCCACACGGGGCTCACAATCTTTATCCCCATTTTACAGGTGAGGGTAAAATGAGGCACAGAGAAGTTAAATGACTTGCTTAAAGTCACCCAGCTGACACGTGGAAGAGCTGGGATTAGAACCCACGACCTCTGAATCCCAAGCCCGGGCTCTTTCCACTAAGCTTCGCTGGCATAGCTGCAATTGTCAAACCTCACCTCTTCTGGGCAATCCATGTTTTTGGAAGACTCATGTTTGTAATCTAGATTTTTTTCGCCCCCATCTCTCCCTTTCTATCAGACAGATGGCTCTCCTGGAGTCTGAAATGTCCAACAGATGTGACTCTTAGCTGGCGACGGAGAGCAGGACGGGGACACCCGTGCCTCCATAGTCACTCATTCAGGCGAGTCTTCCGAGACCAGATCTCACAACGCCAGACACGATGGAGGGCTTACTGTGTGCAAAGCGCTGCACAAAGCGCTTGGGAGAGTACAATGTGACAGACACATTCCCTGCCCACAACAACAAGGCCTAGTGGCAAGAGCACAGACATTAATATGCAAGAATAAATAAATAAATAATACTAATAGTACTTGTTAAGCACTTACTATGTGCCAAGCACCGTTCTAAGAGCTGGGCTAGATACAAGGTAATCGGGTTGGACACAGTCCCTGTCCCACATGGGGCTCAGAGTCTTACTACCCATTATACAGATGAGGTACAGATGAGGTCACTGCACTTTTACAGGGAAGTGAAGTAACTTGCTCAAGGTCACACAGCAGACAGGTGGCAGAGCTGGGATTAGAACCCATGACCTTCTGACTCTCAGGCCCGGGCTCTATCCACTAAGCCAAGCTGCTTCTTTTACAGATAAACTACAGATATATGTGCCGTGGGGATGGGAGGGAGGATGAATGAAGGGAGCAAGTCAGGATGGCACAGAAGGGAATGGGAAAAGAGGAGAGGAGGACTTAGTCAGGGAAGGCTTCTCGGAGGAGATGGGCCTTCAATAAGGCTTTGAAGTGTGGAGGGAACAATTATCTGTCTGAGATGAGGCGGGAGGGCAGTCCAGGCTAGAGGTAGGATGTGGGCAAGAGGTCAGCGGTGAGAGAGGCGAGATGGAGGTACGGTGAGAAGGTTGGCATTAGAGGACGAAATGTGCTTAATCACCTTACCCCCTCCTCCCTCACCTCACTACTCTCTCACAACACAGCCCGCACACTTCAATCGTCTAATGTCAATCTACTCCCTCTACCTCGATCTCATATACCTCTCCAAGACCGCTTGCCTATGTCCTGTCTCTGGCCTGGGATGCCCTCCCTCTTCATAGCCAACAGATACTCTTCTCCCCTTCAAAGTCTTATTGAAGGCCCATCTCCTCCAAGAGGCCTTCCCTGACCGGGCCCTCCTTTCCTCTCCCACTCCCTGCGGCATCACCGTTACTGGTGCCTTTTATTCACCCCTCCCACCCCCTCCTCCCAGCCCCACAGCATTTCTGTACATATCTGTAATTCATTTATTCATATTAATGTCTGTTTTCACCTCTAGACTGTAAGCTCGTCGTGGGCAGGGAATGGGTCTGTTATATGGTTGTATCGTATTCTTCCAAGGACTTAGGATAGTGCCTTGCAAACAGGAAGTGCTCAGTGAAAATGATTGATGGATTGTTTGATTGATTGATTCTAGGTTTTGTTCATTTTCTGGTTTCTAACTTCCTCAACAAGGAGTCTTCATTCTTTGGGCAGCACACGTTTATATAGTTAATAGGCATCGAAATGGCAAAATGGGACTCTTACAACTTTTGTTTCGAACATATGGTTAGAATATATAGAGGGCAATGTTGATGATAACAGTCTAAAACACGCAAACCATGTGGCAGGGAATACCAGTCACCCCATAGTTTTTTCCACCACACTGGCACGCATGGGTTGGATCAGATCACAGTCAGAAATGCCACCTTTGAAAACTGAGCAAAAAGCCAAGGTTGATGTCCATTTTAAGTAGACTGAGGTTTTTCTCTGACACTCAGCTAACGACTCCGACTGTAAGCCCGTCAAAGGGCAGGGACTGTCTCTGTTACCGATTTGTACATTCCAAGCGCTTAGTACTGTGCTCTGCATATAGTAAGTGCTCGATAAATACTATTGAATGAATCTGAGGATGGATTCTTGTACATAGATTGTTCAGATTTAGGCCGTGGGCTCAAGGCTCCTTGAGGAAGAAACTCAATCAATCTTTTGTATTTATTGAGTGCTGACCTTGTGCAGAGCACTGTACTAAGTTTTGGGGAGAGTACAAAATAACAGAGTTATTTGCCCACAAGGAGGTTAAAGTCTAGAGAGGAATCAGATGTGAATATAATGAAATTACGGATGTGTACATTAGTGCGTGGCGTAGTGAATAGAGCATAGGTCTGGGACTCATAAGGTCATGGGTTCTAATCCCGGCTCTGCCACTTGTCTGCTGTGTAAGCTTGGGTAAGTCACTTGTATATATCTATAATTCTATTTATTTATATTGATGCCTGCCATTTCTTTTGTTTTGTTGTCTGTCTCCCCCCTTCTAGACTGTGAGCCCACTGGGTCGGGATTGTCTCTATGTGTTGCTGAATTGTATTTTCCAAGTGCTCAGTACAGTGCTCTGCACACAGTTAGTGCTCAATAAATACGATTGAATAAATAAATGAATTTCTCTGGGCCTCAGTTACCTCATGGGGAAAATGGGGATTAAGGGCGTGAGTACTACACGGGTCAAGGAACTGTGTCCAAAGTGACTAACCTATATCTACCCTAGTGCTTAGAATAGTGTTTGGCACATAGTAGGCAGTTAACGAGTACCATAATAATAATAATTACTATAAGTGCTGTGGGGCAGAGGGAGGGATGAATAAAGGGTGCAAATCCAGGTCAATGGTGACTCAAAAGGGAGAGGGAGTCAAGGAAATGAGAGTTTAAGGAACGTTTCTTGGAAGCAATAGGATTTTAATAAGTTTTTGAAGGTGGGAAGAGTGATGGTCTGTCATATGAAGGAGGAGGAAGTTTCAGGTCAGAGGTAGGTTTATAGGTGAGGGGTCAGCAATTAGATAGATGAGATCAAGATACAGTAAGTCAACTGGCATTAGAGGAGAGAAGATTGCAGGCTGGAATTGCAGTAGGAACTCAGGAAAGTAGGATAGGAGTCGGCAAAAAGTGTTTTAAAGCACTCTGTCTGGACTGTGAGCTCTTTACAGGCAGGGACTGTGTCTGTTTGTTGTTGTATTATACTCTCCCAAGTGCTTAGTACAGTGTTTTACACACAGTAAGTGCTCAATAAATATGATTGACTGAACAAAGCCAATCAATCAATAGTATTTATTGAGCACCTACTATGTGCAGAGCACTGTCCTGAGTGCTTGGAATGTACAAATCGGTAACAGATAGAGACAGTCCCTGCCCTTTGACGGGCTTATGGTCTAAACAGAGCACTAGACTAAGCCCTTGGGATTCTGGAAATTCTTGAGGCATGAGGAAACCTGGACCAAACACTTGCAGGAAAATAATTGGAACAGCAAAGTATGGACTGGAGTGGAGAAAGACAGGAGGCAGGAGAACAAGAAGGTTGATGCAGTATTCAAACCAGGATAGGATAAATGCTTGGATTAATGTGATAGCAGTTTGGATGGGGAGGATTTTAGCGACGTCGTGAAGGTTGAACCGATAGGATTTAGTGACAGATTGAATATAATAATAATGTTGGTATTTGTTAAGCGCTTACTATGTGCCGAGCACTGTTCTAAGCGCTGGGGTAGACACAGGGGAATCAGGTTGTCCCACGTGGGGCTCACAGTCTTAATCCCCATTTTACAGATGAGGGAACTGAGGCACCGAGAAGTGAAGTGACTTGCCCAAAGTCACACAGCTGGCAAGTGGCAGAGCCGGGGTTCGAACCCATGACCTCTCACTCCAAAGCCCGTGCTCTTTCCAGTGAGCCACGCTGCTTCTCTAATATAAAATGTTGGTATTTTGTTAAGCGCTTATTATGTGCAGAGCACTTTTCTAAGCGCTGGGGGAGATACAGAGTAATCAGGTTGTCCCACGTGAGGCTCACAGTTAATCCCCATTTTACAGATGAGGTCACTGAGGCACAGAGAAGTGAAGTGACTTGCCCACAGTCACACAGCCGACAAGTGGCAGAGCCGGGATTCGAACTGACGAGCTCTGACTCCCAAGCCCGGGCTCTTTTCACTGAGCCACTCTGAATATGTGGGCTGAATGACAGATATGGGTTGAGGATAAAGCGAAGTCTCCAGACGGAGAATGGTAGTGATGGGAAAGTAGGGAGGAGAACAGGGTTTGGGTGGGAAGATGAGGAGTTGTTTTGGATATGTTAAGTTTGAGGTGCCAATGAGACATGAAAGTAAAGATGTCTTGAAGGCAGGAGGAAAGGTGAGGCTGCAGAGAAGGAGAAATAATGATAATAATAATAATAATAATAATAATGTTGGTATTTTGTTAATCGCTTCCTGTGTGCAGAGCACTGTTCTAAGCGCTGGGGGAGATACAGGGTAATCAGGTTGTCCCATGTGAGGCTCACAGTTAATCCCCATTTTACAGATGAGGTAACTGAGGCCCAGAGAAGTGAAGTGACTTGCCCACAGTCACACAGCCGACAAGTGGCAGAGCCGGGAGTCGAACCCATGACCTCTGACTCCGAAGCCCGGGCTCTTTCCACTGAGCCACGTGGTGGGCTAGAGGTGTAGATCATCTGCATAGAGATGGTAGCTGAAGCCGCAGGGGTGAATGAGTTCTCCAAGGGAATGAGTGAAGATAGAGAATAGAAGGGGACCCAGAATTGAATTTTCAGGGACTCCGTTTTGGGGGGTATCTGCAAAGGTGACTTTGACTACTCTGTTCTCAAATCCTGTTTCAATCTGGCCAGTTCCACCACTCTGCCCAAAGACGTTCCCCGTTGAAGAAGGAAAAACTCCTCAATCTTAATAGCATCTCCTCCACCCTCAGTTCCAGCTCATCTACTCTTCAGTTTTAATTAAGCCCTCCCTGTATGTCAGTGATTACTGAGTAATTTATTAAACCACGAGGCTAATTCGTTTCTGAATTCTTTTAAATTAGATCTGCTGGATTCGGAACTCAAATCACGCTTGCTAAAGCAAAGACAAACATTTCATCTCCCCCGTGGGCAAGGTGGCTCAGGGAAGCCCCAGCATAGATATGTTCCAGGCCCTGGTTTTGCCCTCAATTTACTAGTCGACATTCGTTAGATCGGTTTCTCGGTTCTCCAGACTCCTTTGCATGTGAATATGGAGATGGTGCCTCGTTTATTATCATCAGTCAGTCGGTCATATTTATTGAGCGCTTATACTGTGTCCAGAGCGCTGTACTAAGCTCTTGGGAGAGTACGATATAACCGAATTGGTAGAAACATTCCCTGCCCACAGTGAACTTACAATCTGGAAGGGTCGTCAGTAGTTTGTAAACAAATTCTTATTCCAGTACATGAGGATGATGCTGAGTTTTAGGGGTTAAATTACCCAAGAAGGGATGGAAATGTTTTCCCAAGAGCCCATGGGGAAAGTTGTAATTTCTACAGTTGTCCAGAGGGTTAATCAATCAATCAATCAGTTATTTTCATTAACCCCTTACTATGTGCAGAGCACTGTGCTAAGCTCATGGGAGAGTACGGGCACGTGTCTGTCAACGCTGTCGTGTCGTACTCTCCCAAGTGCTCCCAAGTGCTTAGTACAGAGCTCTGCCTACAATAAGTGCTCAATAAATACCACTGATCGATTACAAGAGAGTTGGTAAACCAGTTCCCGGTCCACAACGAGCTAACAGCCTAGAGGGAGAATTACACTCTCAGGGAGACTGTCCCCTTTACTCCTCACCATCCCAAAAGACAGAAGACCCTCTCTTCTCCGATCAACCCAATAGCCTGGCATTGCATGGATTTGCCCAACCATTGGGTAAAAGTGGTCTAATGCTCCTGGACCCTGATCATTTCTTCCCTATCTGCCTCACCCGTGAGTGGGCGATTTCTTCTCCAGATAGTCTACTGTTTCACCGTAATAATAATTGTGGTATTTTTTTAGTGCTTATTATGTATCACGCACTGCACTAAGTGTTGGAGTAGATACAGGATACTCGATCGGTGGTATTTACTGAGCTCTTATTATGAGCATTATTATTATGTCATGGGTTCGACTCCCGGCTCTGCCACTTGTCAGCTGTGTGACTGTGGGCAAGTCACTTAACTCTTCCGTGCCTCAGTTGCCTCATCTGTAAAATGGGGATTAACTGTGAGCCTCAAGTGGGACAACTCGATCACCCTCTATCTACCCCAACGCTTAAAACAGTGCTCTGCACATAGTAAGCGCTTAACAAATCCCAACATTATTCATCCATTCGATAGTATTTATTGAGCGCTTACTATGTGCAGAGCACTGTACTAAGCTCTTGGAATGAACAGGTGGGCAACAGATAGAGACAGTCCCTGCCGTTTGACGGGGTTACAGTATTATTATTATTATGAGCAGATCAATGTTCTCGGCGGTTGGGAGAGTACATTTCAGAGCTGGCAGACACGTTTCCTGCCCACAGTGAGATTACAGTCTAGTGGGGAAGGGCCCGCATGGAATTCATAGAGTAAGAAGGAGGGAGAAGAGACATTGAATCCACATTTGGCAGAGGAGGAAACCGAGGCATGGAGAAGTTAAGTGACTCGCCCAAGATCACACAGCAGGTAAGTGGTGGAGCCGGGATAAGAAACTACATCCTCTGACTCCCAGGTCCACGCTCGGTCCACTAGGTGTTACTTGACAAATGTGATCCAGTTAATCAAACAATAAATCAGTCAGATATATTGAATACCTGCTGAGTACTCGGCATTGAACTACGTACTTGGAAGCATTCAAAAGTAGCAAGACATATACTCCCTACCCTCAGGGAGTTTACAATCTAACGGAGGAGATGGATAAAATTTATTTATGGATAGTAAAAGCAGGAGAAAGTACAGGGATAAAGCAAGGAGCAGTTCAAACACATAAGGACATAACAGCTGAAGGACTAACTGAACATACTACCAAATATATTGATAAACTACATAAAGAGATTAAAACAAGCACATATGGGGAAGCAGCGTGGCTCAGTGGAAAGAGCCTGGGCTTCGGAGTCAGAGGTCGTGGGTTCGACTTGTCAGCTGTGTGACTGTAGGCAAGTCACTTCACTTCTCTGTGCCTCAGTGACCTCATCTGTAAAATGGGGATTAACCGTGAGCCTCACGTGGGACAACCTGATTCCCCTGTATCTCCCCCAGCGCTTAGAACAGTGCTCTGCACTTAGTAAGCGCTTAACAAATACCAACATTATTATATGTGAGTGTCAAATATAGGAATAAAACATACAAAAGCTGTGGGTGGGCAGTGGACTGATGGAAATTAATTGGGGAAGATTTCTGGAGAAGATGAGATTTTAGGAGGGCTTTAAAGACGGCCAGTGTTGCGGTCTGGTGAAGGGCTGCAGTTTCCAGGGAAGGACGTGAGGGACAGGCTGACGGTGGGACTGTCAAGAGTTCAGGCACAGTTAGAAGGTGAACTTGGGAGAAGAAAATAGTGTGAGTTGGGAAGAGTGTTTGAAACAGTTGATACAGGAGATGAGAGAGAACAGGCAGAGAGCCTTAAGGCAACGGTAAGGAGTTTCCGCTCCATGTGGTAGTCAGTGGAGGAGTTAGAGGAGTGGGTGATGAGTCTAAGAGATGCTGCGAGAAGATGATCTGTTCATCAGGGAGAGGCTACAAGTGAGAAGGCTGCTAGGATAGTATAATTGTGGTATTTGTTAAGTGTTTACTATATACTGAGCCCTGGACTGAGCACTGGAGTAGATAAAAATAATGTTGGTATTTGTTAATCGCTTATTATGTGCCGAGCACTGTTCTAAGCGCTGGGGTAGACACAAGGGAATCAGGTTGTCCCACCTGGGGCTCACAGTCTTAATCCCCATTTCACAGATGAGGCAACTGAGGCCCAGAGAAGTGAAGTGACTTGCCCGCAGTCACACAGCTGACAAGTGGCAGAGCCGGGATCCGAACTCATGACCTCTGACTCCAAAGCTCGTGCTCTTTCCACTGAGCCACGCTGCTTCTCTACAAAACAAGCCATCTCACACAGGGCTCACAGCCTAAGTAGAAGAGGTATTGAATCGCCATTCTGCAGGTGATGGAACTAAAGAACAGAGAAGGTACGTGACCGGCCCAAGGTCACACAACAGGCAAATGGTGGAGCCGGGATTAGAATCCAGGTTCTCTGACTCCAAGACCAGTGATCTTTCCACTAGGCCATGCTACTTTGATATGCAAAGAGCTTGGGTCAGGGTGGGAATTGAAATAGAAGGGAAAGGGCGGCTCTGGAAAGTGAGGAGCGGTAAGGCCTAGTGGAAAGAGCATGGGCCTGGGAGTCAGAGGACCTGGGTTCTAATCCTAGCTCTGCCACTTGTCTGCTAGGTGTGACCTCGGGCAAGTCACTCAACTTCTCTGGGCCTCAGTTACCTCATCTGTAAAATGGGGTTTAAGAATATGAACCCCATGAGGGACAAGGACTGTAACCAAACTGATTAGTTTGTATTTACCCAAAGACCTAGTTCACTTTCTGGCACATACTAAGTTCTTAAACGCCGTAAGATCAAAATAATGAAATGGAGGAAGAACTGGCAAGATTTATGTGCCATGAGAGATGGAGGGGGAAAAGGTCAAGGACATAGCTTCACTAGCCTGTGACATTTCTGGTCATATTTTGAGATTGCACTCCTGGTTACCACACTAGGTCTCAGTCCCTCTGGCAATTTATTATTATTTTTGCTATTACTATTATTTGTGCTAACAATAATGATTGTTTCACACTTATGTCAAGCGCTGTATTAAGTGTGGGGAAAGACACAAGATAATCAGTTTAGATACTGTCCCTGTTCCACACATAGCTGTGAGCCCGTCATTGGGCAGGGATTGTCTCTATCTGTTGTCGAATTGTACATTCCTAGCGCTTAGTACAGTGCTCTGCGCATAGTAAGTGCTCAATAAATACTCTTGAATTGAATGAGTAATCTAAGTGGAGGGAGCACAGGTATTAAATCCCTATTTTAGAGATGAGAAAACTGTAGCACAGAAAAGTAAAGGGACTTGCCCAAGATCACCAATGCAGACAAGTGGCAGAGCGGGGATTAGAACCCAAGTCCTGTGACTCCCAGGCCCATGTGCTTTCCACTAGGCCGCACCGGTCCTCAGTCAAGAATACCTTCGTATCCTAGGCCATAGTTGCGAATTTCCCTGAAAACTAAACCAGAAAGGCACTGTAAGTAAAAACAGTCTGCCGTCAGTCCGTCGGTCAGTCAATCGTATTCATTGAGCTCTTACTACGTGCAGAGCACTGTACTAAGCGCTTGGGAGAGTGCGGTAGAACAGTAAACAGACACATTCCCTGCCCACAGTGAACTTACAGTGTAGAGGGAAACCGGCTAGTCCAGTGTGACCTGGCTACCTTGCAACTCCTTCCTCCCCTCATTCTGGGAAGCCAAAATATCAGGCAGAGGGGAATTATGGAAGCCATGCTGAGCAGTTCACGTAGAAGCACATCAGCCTAGAGATAATTCACCGAGTACCCAGCGGATGCTAAACATTCATCCCGATACCGGAGCCTTAGGTGCTCTTTCCGGCCAGGATGACCTTCCCTGATGGGCAGCCCCAGAGGGAATATCGGAGTTCCACCCCAAGAGCCAAGGGAAAGGGAGGGATAGAAACTCAAATGTATTTATGTATGTCAGGGTTATTGGACTGTTTAATTTGTTTATGTCTTGTTAGTTTACTTAATTCATTTAATGCCAACTTAGTCTTTCGTGATTTGGTTTGTTCTTATTTCCCATGATTGGCCGCGTTATTATTGTTTGATTTAAGGGTCGTTTTCTGTTTTCATTCATTATTTTATTTTCTTAGACATCTGATTTGTTTATTACAGGAACCTAATGACATCTCTTTATTCCCATCCTCTATTTCTCCCTGCCGCCTTCCTTCTTCTTAATTCAGATTGGCTGTGGGAGTAAAGAAGGGGAGATGGGGATGAGAGGGACCGTTAAGTCTGCCCTCACTCCTCATCATCAATCATATTTATTGAGCACTTTCTGTGTGCAGAACACTGTACTAAGTGCTCGAGAAAGTACAATTCAACAGAACTGGAAGACATGTTCCCTGCCCACAGTGAGCTTACAGTTTAGCGGGAGAAACGGACATTAATAGGAATAAATAATTTATAACATGTAATTTATAGATATATACATAAATGCTTCAGGACTGAGAATAGGGTGGATATCAAATGCCCAAATGGCCCCTCCTTGTGGGCCCCAGTGACCCCTCCTAAAGTCTAGGCTTCAGGGCATCTGTTTCTCTCTTCTTTAGCAACCAGAGGAGCAGAATCTGGTGCAAGTGGGGATGGAGATCAGGGGGCTAGCTCTTATGTGATAGACAGAGAACCAATAGGAATGAGCTGGCCCGTGGGGAAATGGAAAGTTGGAATCAAGGTTTTTCCTGGCCTAAGTAATTATGGGATCCTTAATAGGGCTGGAAGAAGGATCGGAATCGCATTTATCCCTTGCTCCATAAAAGGGAGGGGTGGTGGTGAATCTCTTCATTTTAGACTTCCAGAGAGGGATGTTCCCTAGCCTTCCTCCATAGTGGACCTCAGGGCTCACGTACACTCACACAACAGAGACACGCAAACCCAAACGTAATAATTGTGATCTATGTTAAGGGCTCTCTACGTGCCAAGCCCTGTATTAAGCGCTGGTATAGATACAAGATAATCAGGTCCCATATGGGGCTCACAGACTAAGTAGGAGGGAGAACAGATATTGAATCCCTATTTTGCAGAGGGGGGAACTGAGGTGCGGAAGAAGTAACTTGCCCAGGATCTCACAACAAGTCTATCAATCGATGGTATTTATTAAACATTTACTGTGTGCAGAGAACTGTACTAAGCACAGTATATCAGAGTTTATAGAGACACTCCCTGCCCACAACGAGTTTACAGTCTAGAGGTAAGTGGAGGGGCCGGATTTAGAACCCAGGTCCTCTGACCCCTAGGCCCAAGCTCTTCCCATAGGTCACGTTGCTTCTTCAGTATAAACACAAACAGCAAATATGCAGGCCCAGACACACACAAGATAAATGCAGACGCATGAACGTACAATCAGGACACACGTAAGCAGCCCTGCATGATATACAAAGATGCATATGCTTAGCACAGTACTTTGCACACAGTAAGTGTTCAGTAAATACGATTGTATAAATGCCAAGAAGATATTAATACCTCCATTCATGGGGGGTGGGACTTGACTGAAGAAGCATAGAATGGTGGACATGGTGGGGGGGCATTTAGGGCAGGATGGTAAGATTGGAATGCTGGGCCTGATAGTTCAGGGATGCTCCAAGTCAGCTGCCAATGTCACCCAGCGCACCAAGAATAACTTCCTGCCCGTGGCTTTGGGCAACCAACCAATAATCAGTGGAATTTATTGAGCGCTGTGTACAGAGCACCGTATTAAGTGCTTGGGAGAGTGTAATAAAGCAGAATTAATGGATCACTTCCCAGCAAATAAAGTTTACTGTCTATAGCGGGAGGCGGCCATTAATATAAGTAATTTATAATATAGACTAAGCAGGCTGACAAGCAGAAAGGCGAGCTTGCTCACTCTGTGCTTATCTTTATTGCCAAGAGCAGGCAGACAAAATGGCGTGGCCTAGTGGAAAGAGCCTGGGCCTGGGAGGCAGAGGAACTGGCTTCTAATCCTGACTCCACTGGTTACCTGTGGTGTGACCTGGGGCAAACCATTTCATTTCTCTGTGTCTCGGTTCCCTCCTCTGCAAAATGGGGATTCAATTCCTGTTCTCCCTCCTCCTTAGACTGTGAGACTCATATGGTAGTTGATTAGCTTGCATTTACCCAGTACTTAGCACATATTAAGCACTTAAGAAATAATACAATTACTATTATTGCAAACTACTACTTGGTATCACCATTCATTTCAAATCTTATCACAACTAATTCATTTCCTGAGGGTCACAATATACCGCCACCTTCATTATCATCCCCAAACTTGTGTTTCATTCAAGCTATGAAAAAGTGGCTCAAAGAATTAACAGTAGAGGTCACTCAAATATCTTCCTACGAGAGGGAATCCAGCCTGGAATAATGGTCTTCCTGGCTCAGACTTTTATAATAATAATTCAGCCACTCTTCCTCCACCTTCCTTCTCATTTCCCCCAGACTATGTGAAAACCATAGAAACAAATAAACCCTCTTGAGGCTAATGCACAAACTCTTCCAACCACCAGTGGCTTCTTGGAAATGAGCTTTGCAGCTGTGGAAGATTTGAATGGGAAGAGAGATGAGAATTTTGCTCTCTCAAGCAGTTCTTTCATTTTGGGGCTTTCATTTTTCCTCTGCCCTCTTTCAGTGAAACTTTTTTAACCGTATTTGTTGAGCATTTATATAGTATGTGCCAGGCGCTGTTCTCAGCCCTGGGGTAGATAAAAGGACAAAGCCTCTGTCCCACATGGAGCTCAGTCTTAATCCCCATTTTACAGATGAGGTAAATGAGGCACAGAGAAGTAGAGTCACTTGCCCAAGGTCACAAGACAGACAGGTGGAGGAGCCAGGACTAGAACTTGGGCCCTTCTGACTTTCTGGCCTGCGCTCTATTCGGCCACACTGCTTCTGTTTGGTTTGCTATGCCACATATCTCGAATCAGTCCAAGCCCATTTATTAGATCCCAGGCAAAGTAATATCAATCATCTTTGTTTTTTTCTAGAAAGGATCCTCTGCGCTCAAGTTTCGGAAGACCTCGTAGCCCTGGTCCCGTGGCAACTTTCTGGAATTTATTTCACACTACGAGATGGGTGAGCTAGGGATTAGTATCTCCATTATTCAGATGAGGCACGGAGAGCTTAAGAAATTTGCCCAACGACACAGGACAGTGCCGTGGCAGCCGTTCAACTAAAATTAAGATCTCCTGTCACCCAGATTCAAGTGTTTTTTCTCGTTTCCTCCCTGGATCTAACCTGTCTCAGACCTAACCAACCATGAAACCCACCATAAACTGGCCCCCATCTGCTTCAGCTTCAGCACTGGCGGTCTAAGCAAGCTGGGCTGCCTCTGGCTTGCTATTAATTTCCTTCACCCCAACAGTCATTAAAGGAGAGACAAGCCAGGTTTTCTCTGTTCAGCTTTTATTGCCACCACCTGACTGGTCATTAAAAAGCAATTGGGCATCAGCAAACAGCAGCCCCTAAAACAACGGCCCCGTGAGAGAAGACAGGCCCCACGTCAGGACCATCGACGTCTGGCGTGTTTAAATATCTGACAGGAGAGGAGGAGGCTCAAGTCCCACCTCCAAGGTTCCATAGGCCTTGAAGAAAAGGGGGTTACATGTCAAAAGGACGCCGATGTTCTTGGTTCTGGATGTGCCCGGCACTAAGCTAAGTGCTGAGGTCGAAATGAGATAATCAGGTTGGACACAGACACTGTCACGCTCGGGAATCACAATCTTAATCCCCATTTTGCAGATGAGGTAACTGAAGCCCAGAGAAGTGAGGTGAAGACTTACCTAAGGTTACACAGCAGACATGTGGAAGATCTGGGATTAGAACCCAGCTCCTTCTGACTCCCAGGCCTGCGTTCTATCCACCAAGCCATGCTGCTTCGCATAATAGAGTTGGTAGACATGATCCATATCCTCAAGGAATTTACCATCTAGTGTGGAAGACAGATGTTAAAATAAATCACAGATAGGGGAGAGGTAGCGTGATCTAGTGGGTAGAGCATGGGCTGGGGAGTCGGGACCTGGGTTCTGATACCAGCTCTGACACTTGTCTGCTGAGTGACCTTAGGTGAGGCACTTAACTGCTCTGAACCTGTTAACTATTCTGTAAAATTGAAATTAAGGCTGTGATCCCCATGTGGGACATGCACTGTGTCCAGTCTGAAGTGTGGCTCAGTGGTAAGAGCTCGGGCTTGGGAGTCAGAGGTCATGGGTTCGAAGTCCGGCGCTGCCACTTGTCAGCTGTGTGACTGTGGGCAAGTCACTTCACTTCTCTATGCCTCAGTTTCCTCCTCTGTAAAATGGGGATTAAGACTGTGAGCCTCACATGGGACAACCTGATGACCCTGTATCTACCCCAGCGCTTAGAACAGTGCTCTGCACATAGTAAGCGCTTAACAAATACCAACATTATTATTATTATTAGCTCGTGTCTACCCCATTGCTTAGTATAGTGCCTTGAAAATGTAAGGGCTTAACAAATACCACAAAAAACTAGGGGAAGCAGCAGAGTATAAGGATATGTACCTAATATTTTGAAGATGGGGTGAGTATCAAAGTATTGAGGGGGGACAGACCCTCGAGAAGCAGCATGGCGCAGTGGAAAGAGCACGGGATTTGGAGTCAGGGCTCATGAGTTCGAATCCCAGCTCTGCCACTTGTCAGCTGTGTGACTGTGGGCAAGTCACTTAACTTCTCTGTGCCTGAGTTACCTCATCTGTAAAAGACTGTGAGCCCCACGTGGGACAACCTGATTCCCCTGTGTTTACCCCAGCGCTTAGAACAGTGCTCTGCACATAGTAAGCGCTTAACAAATACCAACATTTATCAAAGTGTTGAGGGGGGACAGACCCAAGTAAAAGTGGGAGAGAAGAAGAGGTTAGTCAGGGAAGTTTTCTTGGAGGAGATATGACTTTAGTAAGGTTTTAAGGATGGGGAGAGTGGTTGTTTTCCACATATTAAGCAGCAGGACCTAGTGGAAAAGCACAGGCCTGGGAGTCAGAGGACCCGGGTTCTAATTCCGGCTCTGCCAATTGCTTGCTCTATGACCTTGAGCAAGTCACTCACCTTCTTTGTGCCTCAGTTTTCTCATCTGTAAAATGGAGATGCAATACCAGTTCTTCATCCTACTAAGACTGTGACCAGTCTCATAAACCTGTATCCACTCCAGCACCTGAAACAGTGCTTGACACATAGTAAGAACTTAATACAATGATAATGATAACGAAGGGGGAGGGAGTTTCATCCAGGAGTAGCACCATGACCTAGGAAAAAGAACATGGGCCTGAGAATCAAAGGAACTGGCTTCTAATCCTGACTCTGCCAGTTGTAAAATGGGGGTTGAAACTGTGTGCTCCACATGGGTCAAGGACTGTGTCCAAATCGATTTGCCTGTATCCCCCCCAGCAGTTAGCATAGTGCCTGAACAAGTCCCTTCACTTTTCTGTGCCTCAGTTACCTCGTATAGAATATGGGGATTCAATGTCCATTCTCCCTCCTACTTAGACCATGAGCCCCACGTGGGACAGGGACTATGTTTGATCTCATTAACTTGTGACCACTCCAGGGCTTGACAAATAGTATTTAACAAATACCTAATGATAAGTAGAGAGAGACATATGAGAGCAGTTCAACAAACCAATGGGTAGGGAAGCAACATGGCCTAGTGAAAAGAGCATGTGCCTGGGACCTGGGTTCTAATTCCAGTTCTGCCACTTGTTTGCTGTGTCACCTTAAGTCAATTAACTTCTTTCACCCTCAGTTCTCATTTGTGAAATTATTATTATTATTTTATTTAGCACTCACTAGGTGTGTCAAGCTCCGTTCTAAGCCCTGGGGTAGATCCAAAATAATGAGGTTGGACACAGTTCCAAATCCCACGTGCTAGTCACAATCTAAGTAGGAGAAAGAACAGGAGAAATGATGATTAAATCTGCCTTCCTCCACTTCAGATTGTGAGCCCCATGTGGGATAGGGGCTAATTATTTTGTGTCTCCCCAAGTGTTTAGTACAGTACCTGCCACATAGTAAACACTTCATAAATACCATTCATAACAATAAATGAATAAAACAGTTACCTCTTAGCTGAGATCTCAGACCCATGGAAACTCCTCCATAATCTCTTGTGCCACCTGGCCAAGATTACTTGACAGAGGGAATGCAACCTAGCCAACACCCACCTATATTTTTAAATGGTATTTTTGAATCGCTTACTATGTGCCAGGCACTCTTCTAAGCATTAAGGTAGATACAAGTTAATCAGGTTGGACACAATCCATGTCCCACATGGGCTTTTCAGTCTTGATCCACAATTTACAGATGAGGCAACTGAGGCACAGAGAGGTAAAGTGACTTGCCCAGGGCCACACAGCAGACAAATGGTACAACAGGGATCAGAACCCAGGTTCTAGGTTAGCTCTCATGTCACCTATTTATTTGAGGTGGGCTGGCCTGTAGCTCCGACTTCATGATAGCAGAGAGCAGTGGGCTTTTAGCCTTAAGGCTTCCTCTGATTAATGATGATGATGGTATTTATTAAGTGCTTACTATGTGCCAGGCACTATACTAACTGCTGGAGGGGGATATGGGAAAATCGATTTGGACACAGTCCTTGTTCCATGTGGAGCACACAGATTCAACCCCCATTTTACAAATGAGATAGCTGAAGCACAGAGAAGGGAAGTGATTTACCCAAGGCCACACAGCAGACAAGAGGCAGAGATGGGATTAGAAGCTGTGACCTTCTGACGTCCAGGCCGTGTTGCTCTATCCACTAGGCCATGTTAATCAATCAATCAATCAGTGGTATTGATTGAGTACTTACTGTGTGCAGAGTACCATACCAAGATTTTGAGAGAGTATAATTCAACAGAGTACATAGACATGTTCCCTGTCGACCACAAGTTTACAGTCTAGACTGATTTAGAAGCCTCCCTAGTTCTGTTGAATCTGGGATTTGAACCAAAAGCAAACTTTTCAGTGTTCGTAATTGTTTACGCTAGGCAAAAAGAAATTTGCGGTTCCCTGGGAGGAAAAAAAAATGAGCTTTTCAGGATAATTTTTTAGAACACAAAAACGTTCTTGGACACTCTTCCTCCAAATAACAGTTCGATGAGTTAAATGTAAAGGAATCAGAAACATATGGATTAAACTGCTATTAAAAACTCACAGGGGTTTCACGCAAATGGAAAATGCACTTGGGGGGAGCTGGAGCTGAAGCATTGGGAAAACTCTGGGGATACTGGACAAGCTCCAGTTGCAGCTGCAGAATCCTTCCTCACCCCGGTTCCCACGGCTCCAGGCTCGTCTCCCTCTCTACGTCAATAAAACAATCAATCAATCGGTGTGCGCAGAGCACTGTAGTAATAATAATAATAATAACTATGGTATTCATGAAGTGCTTACTGTGTGCCAGGCACTGTACTAAGCACTGGGGGTGGTTACAAGGTATTCGGGTTGGACGCAGTCCATCCCACGTGGCCTCACCGCCTCAATCCCCATTCTACAGTGGAGGTAACTGAGGCACAGAAATGTTAAGCGATTTCCCCACAGTCACACAGCAGGCAAGGGGTGGAGCCGGGATTAGAACACACGACCTCCTGACTCCCAGGCCCGTGCTCTATCCACTACACCATATTGCTTCTCTAAGTGCTGTACTAAGTGTTTTGGAGAATACAATAAAACAGAGTTGGTTGACATGTTCCTGGCTCACCAACTGCCAGCCTACTCTAGAGAGAGCTGAGAGGGCCTTGGAAATGCGTGGGGTGATAAGGGAAGATGGCCTGGATGCCCATTAGTGGAACTAGGATTTCACGAGGCCGCAGCTGCAGGGATTAACAGTTACAGGACAATTCTGTCCTGCTCCCTTAGTAAGAATCCACAGAGACTTTTTTTTAAAAGATACTTGTCAAGTACTTACTCTATGGCAGGAACTTGTACTAAGCACTGAGACACATATGGCAGATAGGCTATAATCAAATTGGACCCAATTCCTACCCCACATGAGGATCATAATATAAATATTTCCAAGCTACTTACTTCATGCTTCCCCAGCTCCATGGACAAAGGCCTTTCACTTTCTGTCCCTTGCTTCTGGACTCCTGAACTGGTGATGGTTCACTTATAAGGAACAGCTGTTTTCCACTCGAAGGGCTTAATTCCTTCTCTTTAAGCCCATCGGTGATATCAGTAGTAGCAATAATATCATTAATGGTATTTTTTGAGCACTTACTATGTGCAGAGCACTGTATTAAGTGCTTAGGAGGGTACAATACAGCAGCATTGTTAGACATGTTCCAAATATATTTATTTACCACTAATAGCATGCCAAAGCATCATGTCAAGTACTTGAGAAAGAACAACTGATGCAAAAATCACTCTGCCTTTGATCATGTTGAAAACTGACCTTCCACCCCTAAATGATAGAGTCGCAGCATCAGGAAACAGTGTTTCTGTTATTGTCAAAGTAATAGCAGGGAGGGAGGGGAAGCATTATAGAAATAACCACCAATTTTCTCTAATCCATTTCACTCTCTGAAGAGTGGCCTGTTTTCTACACCCAGGCAATCGATAATAAGTAGAATGAGGTGCTTGGAAAGCATTGTGAAGTAGGTAAATAAAGAGCAGGAGGGTCGGTCCTTCTTGATGGTGGTATTTAAGTGCTTACTAAGTATAAAGCACTGTTCTAAACATGGCAGTAGATGAAAGCTAATGGAGTTGGACACAGTCCCTGTCCCACATGGGGCTCACACTCTTAATCCCCATTTTATGGATGTAGGAACTGAGGCATAGAGAAGTTAAGTGACTTGCCCAAGATCACCCAACAGATAAGTGGTAAAGCCGGGATTAGAACCCAGGTCTGACTCTTGTCCTAACAGACATAACAAATCAGATCTGTTTTAAGACTGAGGTTAGGGTCTCCTTGAGAATAATGGGCTATTTATTTACCTGGTCCCCTAGAATATAAGATGAGGTCAGTAAAGGAGGGGAAATTGGCAGCCAGTCACCACACGCGCCATCTCCCCTAGATTGTGAGCCCCTCATAAATTGTCAGCCCCTTGAGGGACAGGGACCCTGATATATTGCCACCTGTGTATTCTCTTCCAATACTTAGTACAGAGCTCTGCACACAGTAAGTGCTAAAAAAATATCATTATTCTGCTACCCCCCCACACCCTGGTCCATTTCATCCCCAATAACATCACCTGCTACTTTGCCGGATTTGAGTCTCATAAAAATGATTCAACACAGCAGGGTTCCAGCTCTAATCCATGTGATCATTCAGGGATAACGGGGGAAGAAATTCATGATTAAGAAATTCGTGATTATTCCATATAGCCTCGCCAACACAGAGGTGATAAGGTAATAATGTTTTTAATATAAAGAGAGTAAGAAGGGATAGAAGTTAAGCCCAGATTCTTACACTTCACTTGTCACCCAATAATAACCTAACTTGTTTCCTTACCCATGCTTTGTGGGATTTGAGCTAGTCTGGGTGGAGATTGTACTAATTGTTAAATCACACAGGGGCAACGGCAGAGAGAGAACCAGAAAGCCCCATGTCACCTGGAATTGTAACTCCACCTGCTTAGCTGATTGGCTGAGCTTCTTCTAAATTTTTATTGGCCAGCCCCACCTCCTTCTATAAGATTCCAGTTACCCAGGAACATAAACTCTTTTAGGACCTTGGGAAATATAGTTGCCAAGTAGGAAAGGGGTTATAGGAACAAGCTTCCCATTCCTCCTTCAATCCCCTAACAGTTGATGACATTTATTGAGCACTTCCTCTGTGCAGAACACTGTACTAGGCCTCTGGGAGAGTACAATATAACAGTTGGTAGATTCATTCCCTGCCCATTTATGACTACATGGCTATATAGTAATCAATAAATTGTATTTATTGAATGCTGACTATGAGCAGAACACTGTTCTAAACAAGGAGCTTGCAACCTCTCTCTCTCTCTCTCTGATATGATTACATGGTTTTATATATAGTATATAATTATGATTGTGGTTGCTGTTTCATCTCCAGCAGTGGCTTCACTATTTCTGCAACCAGATTTCATTTCTACTTGGATTTGCACCCTTTATTCTCCCCTTCTTCAGTCCCACGGCACTTATGTACGTATCTGTAATTTATTCATAGTAATGTCTGTCTCCCCCTTAGACTGTAAATTCATTGAGGGCAGGGAACATATCTACCCACTCTGTTATACTCTACCAAGTGTTTAGCACAGTGCTCTGCACATAATAAGTGATCAATAAATACAACTAATGGGTCGATCTCCTGAAGCCCAGCCCCTAGCCGTACCACCCAATCGGTATCATCCGAATTGGACTGCCTGCCTAAAACTGGATTATTACACCTCATGTTAGCATATAATCCCTACTGTCCCTGACCAGGCTCAGGCCTGAAGACTAGGTGTGGAAAGGTGAAAATTGGATATTCATTCAATCGTATTCATTCCGCTTCAGTGGGGGTGGAAATTTTGCAGATTCTCCGGGCTGGGCCGTGACCTCGGGCTTATCTGTTGAAATCTGAGGCATCGGCTGAGAAGGTGTTGAAGGGTCTGTCTGGGTAGACAATGGGACAGGTACTGCTGGAGAATACGATCGATTGGATGGCCCATCAATTACTCTGTCCAGTGTCTTGCCAGGAGAATCTGGACTGGTTTTATGTGGGTAGAACTGACTTTGTTGGCTGTGAAAACCCATTGCAATTTACTTCCAGCTTTCATTTGTGTACAGTGTGAAACCAGCTCTGCAGCTTCATTGCCTGCAAAGACAGTCCCGATGGTTCAGATGATATGAACTAAAGGTAGAGAATGATACGTTTTAGAAGATCACTGACGTCTTACTCTGGAAGTAGAATCCACCTCAAGGCCTGCTTTCTCTTGACTGTTTCTTTGTTAACAGAAATATCTTTCGCTCTATCCTCATCAGCTCTTCAAGGAAGTTAATCTGGGCAATGACTGACTGACTGACATCTAACCATCTGAAGAATTACCTTCCTAACACCAAACAGGCTCTTTGCTTTGTCGCTGCTCTTGGGGCAAGATTTCAGTGACTTCTGATGCTCCAAGTGCTATTTCTATTAGAGTTATCTGATAAATAATAATTGCAGTATCTGTTAAGCACTTTCTAGGTACCAAGCACTGTACTATGTGTTGGGGTAGATACAAGATAATCAGGCCCTTTATGGGGATCACCGCATAAGTAGGAGGAAGAACAAGTATTGGAGCTCCATTCTGCAGACGTGGGAACTGAGCCCAGAAAAGTTAAGTGACTTCCCCAAGGTCATACAGCAAGCAAGTGGCAGAGCTGAGATTAGAATCCAGATCCTTTGATTACCAGGCCTGAGCTCTTTACACTAGGCCATGCTTTTTCCACTAGGCCAAGTTGCTTTTCTGTTTCAGAACTGGGCAGTCTGCTAGCTCTGGGAAGCTCAGTTCATTAATGAACAATTCTTTCATCTAAACTGGGGATCCTTACCCATGTCATACATACATCGTATGCCCTGTGAGTCCCGTGAGGGACGGAAACTATGTCCAAACTGATTAAATGGTATCTACCCCAGTGCTTAGAACAGAGTTAAACACATAGTAAGCACTTAACAGATACTACAATAACAGTAATACCTAAAAGTCAATGAGACTGTCTTCTGATACACTTTCAGAGAAGTCAGACAAGCATCCAAAGGCATCGACACAGCTGAGGAAAAAAGAAATTAGAACTTCTCGGGAAATCTGAAGCCATTCATTGCTCTTCCAATTACCTTAGCCACTATTCATTTCTCGGGGAAATATTTGGTCAAGTGGTTTTAGTTACAAGTCGATCATTATGAGCTCTTCCAAAGTAGGTCTTGGACTTAGTCATAGATGGTCCCTGTGTGTTTACAATCGTCACTTCCGTGAATATGGCTATGCGGTATACTTTTGAACGAGGTGACATGAAGGGCTCTTAGAGCATTGATTCACTTTCTTCTATTTCTCCTGGAAAATAAGGAAAAGGAAACTGAGAAAGAGCAGTCAGAAAGGCGGGAGGGAGACAGGGGAAAACAGGTGAGTGAAACCAGGCCAGGGAGAGTGTTGCTAAGAAAGGAGGTCAAAAGGACAAAGGCAGAACAGAACAGGATCCCATCAGATATGGCCAAAAAGATATCGTTAAGGACTTGGATGAGAGTGGACTCAGTAGACCTCCCCCTCTAGATTGTAAACTCGTTGTGGACAAGGAATGTGTCCATTTGTTGTTGCATTATACTCTTCCAACTGCTTAGTACAATGCTTTGTACAGAGTAAGCGCTCAGTGAATATGATTGAATGAATGAATAAAACTCTTTCAGCACTTATGTACATATCTAGAAATGAAAGATTATAATTTACTTGTTCATTTTAATGTCTTTCTCCCCCTCTAGACTGCAGGTTCACTGTGGGCAGAGAACATGTCTGCTATCCAGATTTCACAGTACGCTCCCAATTAGTTAATGTGATGCACTGAATAAGCACTCAATAAATACCAATGACGGATTGAATGATATCATAAATTATTTACATATATCAATATCTGTCTCCCCCTCTATACTCTAACCTCGAAGTGGACAGGGAATGTATCTACCAACTGTGTTGTATTGTGCTCTCCTATGTGCATAGTACAGTGTTCTGCACACAATAAGCACTCAATAAATACCATTGATGATGACGCTATGCCCCAACTGCCCTTTCAGTACTTTTGTTCCACCTAAGTACTCAAAACCCTCAACCCCACCCCAAAACAAGGTACCTGTCTTTGTAGTTTTTGATGTAATTGAGGAATGCATTTCAGTGCCTGTCTCCCCTTTTACATTGTAGACCTTTAGAGAGCAGAGATTATTTCTGCTTACTCTATTGTACTCTCCTGCGTGCTTACTTAGGTGCTCAGTAAATCCTACTCATTGAGTGAAAGGAAGAAAAATCAGTTTGAGTAGTAGGAGAAGAAGAGAGGCAGTGAAGTTTATAGTCTAGTCAAAAAGATTTGGCAGAGCGAAAGGAGGAAGTGGAGGTGGTAATTGGAGGAAAATGTGGGGTCAAGAGAGAATTATTTTAGTAGGAGACACAGGCATGTTTGGCATAGTGGAAGGAGCCAGGGGAGAAGGAGAGGCTCAATATAGCAGTAAGAGAGGGGAAGAGGGTATGAACAAATGATTTTAGGAGGATGAAGGTCCACATACAAGTAGAAGGGGAGTAAATTTCATTGTTTCATCATTGTTCTTAGTGTCAATTTAATAGTAATACTTTTCCACATTCTTCCCAATTATGTTTGCCACCATTTTGGAAACTGCCATTCTTTGGACCTAGAGTTAAGTGTTTACTTTGTGGATCTCCATGTCTGTGTGCATGTGTGAGTGTGTATGCACATCTAAATGTACATTTATGTATGATCTGTGAAGGTGCCTGTTAGGGTCCCTCGCATGACAAGTGGATGGGGGAATTCATTCAATCATATTTTTTAAGTACTTACTGTGTACAGAGCACTGTACTAAGCGCTTGGGAAAGTACAATGCAGATCATTTTCAGCTCTCTCCTTGAGTCTCTAAATGAGTGGATCGAGATTATTTTAGAACCGGCTGCCTCGATTTGCATCTGATTAATCTTGACCTCCCATTGGGTTGAGGAGACTAATTGTGGTTAGAAACCGTGGGATAGGTTTTAATCAGATGGGTTCATGATTTCTTTGTGTTTTGGTTTCTATGGTAACTAAAGGTTGCACCTTTTCCTCAAGAAGTGAAGCCACCCCTGGTGCACCATGGTATCTATGACAACAGATGCCACAGTTGGAGACCTCATTCATAGCCTTGTAAGGGCTTGAACCTTAATCCCGTGTGTCTACTTGGTGATTCTCATCTGGGTAATGTCAGGAGAAATAACCCTCGGAATTGATCCATTGATGACGAGCCCATCGTATCTGGAGCTTGAGGAGTGTTTGGTCTTCCAGAGTTAGGGTCCGTTAAAGACTTCGGACCAGTAGTCAATCAGAATTTTGTCCTCCATTTCTTTCACACTAATTAAAGGATTCTACTGTAGCCGTGACCCAGGGATCCCATCCTGAGCTATGTAATGTCTCACTGTGGTCCAGGGAACATTCTGTTATATTGTTACTCTTCCAAACACTTAGTACAGTCTCTGCACACAGTAAGTGCTCAATAAATACATCTCATGGTGAGCCGGGGACGTGTCTACCGACTCCGTTATATTGCGCTCTCTCCAGAGCTTAGTGCAGTCTCTGCCCACACTCAACAGTACAACTGACTGATGAAGTCCTGTAAAACTGGACCATTCTAGGCGACCCCACTGGGCCATATTGGCACTTAATATTTCACCTCTTGTTCCTCTAGACCACAAGCTCGTTGTGGGCAGGGAATGTTTCTGCTTATTGTTGCACTGTTCTCTCCCAAACGCTTAGTACGGTGCTCTGCGCACAGTGACCGCTCAATAAATATGACTGAATAGGATTGAATGAAGGGCAGTATCACTTGTGAAGTCTAAACAAGAGGAAAAGATGATTTCCTGTCAGGTTCCTGCACCAGCTGATAAGCTGCTTTCCTTCTTTAACCAATAAACCAAGGAGCAAACATTAGAGCTGGCCTGAGGGCTAAATAAGGTCTAGAAATATTGCTCATTCAGGGCTTGTCTTGTTCCCACTTTCACTGCCAGCCAGCGATCTGTCACTGCCAGATAACATTCCCAGTCTCTCTATCCCTGCTACCCAAGTGTTGGGGACAGGAAAGGCCTGGAGATACATAGCTTGATGCTTCATGGCCCTGGAGGGAAGCAGTCAAGGGTAATAATAATTATGATAACAGTTGTGGTATTTGCTAAGCACTTATTATAATAATGTTGGTATTGGTTAAGCGCTTACTATGTGCAGAGCACTGTTCTAAGCGCTGGGGGAGATACAGGGTCATCAGGTTGTCCCACGTGAGGCTCCCAGTCAATCCCCATTTTACAGATGAGGGAAGTTAAATGACTTGCCCACAGTCACACAGCTGACAAGTGGCGGAGCCGGGATTCGAACCCATGACCTCTGACTCCCAAGCCCCTGCTCTTTCCACTGAGCCACGCGGCTTATGTGCCAGGCACCATACGAAGCTCTGGGGTGGATACAAGCAAATTGGGTTGGGATGGATCCAAGCAAAAGCCTGTGGAATCTTGGAAGGCAGAATAGTTTATGTGTCACCTATGGCCTTTTTTTCTTAAGTGATATCTGTTAAGCACCTACTCTGTGCCGAGCACTTTACTAAGTCATGGGATAGATAGAAGGTAATCAGGTTGGACACAGTCCCTGTCTCACATGAGGCTCACAGTCTTAGTCCCCATTTTTACAGATGAGATAACCGAAGCAAAAAGAAGCTAAGTGATTTACCCAAGGTCACACAACAGAGAAGTAGAGGACCTGGGATTAGAAGCCTGGTCCTTTTGACTCCCCGGCCTGTGTTCTATCCACTAGGCCAAGCTGCTTCTCATGGGACTTCCTCCTGTACTCCCCCAAGTGCTTAGTACAGTGCTCCGCACACAGTGAGCACTCAGTAAATACGACTCATTGATTAACGCCCCCGGCTTTGCTTTCCCAAAAGAAGAACTGAGGCTTACAGGATCAGTCAATCAATCAGTTGTATTTATTGAGAGCTTACTATGTGCACAGCACTGTACTAGAGGCTTGGGAGAGTAGAGGAGTGAGGTCTGAGATCTCTTCCTAGCTTATCCCCCATGTCTCCCTCCTCTTTCCACCCCCATTTCTTCTTTCCTCCCCACCCCACCTCCAGGCCCTGAAAAATGCAGTAGAAAAAACCCAGACTGGAGAACATACTGCTGCTACACGTGATGGGTCATGGGTGATCAGAGAGCGAAAGAATGGGTTGAACCCTTCCCAGTCTTTTTCATGAATCCACAATTCCTCATCTTCATTGAAGATTATTTAATCTTTCACAGGAGTTGATCTTTCCCTTAGAATTTCACAAGCACAGTGTGCTGAAAGAGATGCAGCTGGGATTGATGATGAGAATTAGGATTGAATTCTTGACATTCACTCCCAGAAACACCCCGTCTTCCAGCATTTAGCTTACTTTTTGTGCCCGGGTATACGCATGTGTGTTTGTCTTTCTGTGTATGTGTGGCTGGGCCTATTTATTCAATCGTATTTACTGAGTGCTTACTGTGTGTATAGCACTGTACTGAGTGTTTATAATAATAATAACAATGTAGGTATTTGTTTTCTTCATTTAACATCCTCCTCCTATTGGTCGGTATAAATGGTCAGGAACATTTCCCAATCGCAGGACGTTCCATAGATCAAAATGGGATTTATCTCATCAGTGGTATGTAATAATAATAATAATGATAATGTTGGTATTTGTTAAGAGCTTACTTAGAGCACTGTTCTAAGCGCTGGGGGAGATATAGGGTAATCAGATTGTCCCACACGAGGCTCACAGTTAATCCCCATTTTGCAGATGAGGTAACTGAGGCAGAGAGAAGTGAAGTGACTTGCCCACGGTCACACAGCTGACAAGTGGCAGAGCTGGGATTTGAACCCATGACCTCTGACTCCCAAGCCCATGCTCTTGCCACTGAGCCACGCTGCACACAGGCTTTTTTTTTTGCCTTAAACTAGATTGTAAACTCCTTGAAGGCAGACTTCTTGTGTCGCTGTTCCCCATTTGGCAATCAGTACCGGTGTTCACAGTGACAGAATGGAACATAAAATTGATGAATAGTCACAGATATGCTTGAGGCTGATTTTCACGAAATAGAGAAGTCAGGCAGTGGATATCAGGGGCTAGCCTACACGGACCTGACATATCTAATAGGAAATTGCAATGGTTCCAGCCTTCCCTTCCTCCATGCCCACCTCAGTTCTTTCATGCCCATAACTCACCTTGGAATCAGATGTCCCGCTTCTGAAAATGAAGAGGTGAAGGTGATTAGGAAAGGAGATGAGAATTAGGCCGCACTTTAACTTGTAGAGCTTAAATAATTTAGAACAACATGAAAGTAGAGAAGAATGATGGTTTAAAAGAAAGTAAGAGAATTCTAGAGGAGAGGCATGATAATGGAAGGAATTCTGAAACAACTCTGTTGTATTGTACTCGTACAAGAGCTTAGTAGTTTGCCCACTAAAATGCTCAATAAATATTTCTTATTGATTGATATCCTCATCCCGTTTTCATCCTAGATTATCTCACCAAAGAAGTCCTTTTGTCAGCTATTTCTCCCTAATTTTAATCATTGTGTCAGGCTTTCCAATTCAGACTGTTACAATACGGGGCCATTTAATTTACACAGCAAACCTTCCCCAACGATCTGCAGAGACAAATGCTTACTCTTCACACCAGTGGCCAGAGACTGTGATGTGATTTTTCTTCCAGGGGTGGGGACCAAATCTTTTTAGTGATAAGGAGGACTTTGCATCTCTTGTAATGGGAAGCAGTGTTGCCTAGTGGAAAGAACACGAATCTGGGAACCAGAAGACCAGGGTTTGAATCCTGGTCTGCCTCTTGCCTTCTGTGTGATTTTGGGGGAGTCATTTGCTCCTCTGTGCCTCAATTTCCTCATCTGTAAAATGGGATTAAATCCTCCTCCCTCTAGTTTAGTCTATGAGCCCCATGTGGGACAGGGACTTTGTCCAACCTGATTATCTTGTATCTACCCCAATATTTAAAACAGTGCTTGGCACACAATACTTGTGATATCTGTTAAGTGCTTACGGGGTGACAGGCACTGTACCAAGCACTGGGGTGGAGACAAGCAAATTGGGTTGAACACAGTCGCTGCCCCACAATGGGCTCCCCGTCTCAATACCCATTTTACAGATAAGGTAACTGAGGCACAGCAAAGTGAAATGACATGGCCAAGCCAGGATTAGAACCCAGGTCCTTAATTGTAATAATGATGGTATTTGTTAAGCACTTACTATGTGCAAAGCACTGTTCTAAGTGCTGGGGTAAATATAAGATAATCAAGTTATCCCACGTGGGGCTCACAGTCTTAATCCCCATTTTACAGATGAGATTACTGAGGCACAGAGAAGTTAAATGACTTGCCCAAAGTCACACAGCTAAGTGGCGGAGCCGGGATTAGAACCCACGACCTCTGACTCCCAAGCCTGTGCTCTTTCCACTAAGCCACGCTTCCAGGCCCAAGGACACGCTGCTTCCTAAATAGTATATGTTTAACAAGGACCGTAATTGTTATTAATTATTATTATTTACATCCATAATCCCTGTCTACTGAAATAGTGCTTTTGTATGTTAATGCATTTTGTTTTGATGCAAACTTCCTCTGATATTCAACGGGGCATTCTCCAAAACAAAGTGGTCTATGGATTTATGATGGCCCCTGCTTCAGAATGGCAAAATAGCTATTCCTCCATTTGCCTTTCCTTGCCTCCATCTGCCTGTGCAGTTTGCCCTCAGGGCTGACCCAGTAGTACAGAAAGTGAGAAAGAAAGCAGCCTAGTGGTCGGAGAATGGCCCTGGAGTCAGAAAGCCCTGGGTTCTAATCCTGTCTCCACCACTTGTCTGCTGTGTGAGCTTGGGCAAGTCACTTAACCTCACCTGTAAAATGGGGATTCAGACTGTGGGGCCCATGTGCGAAGTGGCTTGTGTCCAACTTGATTACCTTGAATCTACCCCAGAACTCAGTATAATGCCTGGCACATAGTAAGCGCTTAACAAATACCATAAAGAAACCCCAAACAACAAAGAAAATAAAAAACTAAAAACAGCTGCCCCAGACCCCAGGCTTTAGGAAGGCCTATCCTTCTCTTGGAGTCCTCTCGGCCCTAAGAAATAGGTTCTTGCAGGATTCATTCTTTCATTCAATTGTATTTATTGAGCGCTTACTGTGGGCAGAGCACTTTACTAAGTGCTTGGGAGAGTACAACACAACAAAAAAGAGACACCTTCCCTGCTCACAGTGATCTTACAGTCCCCGACTTGGTCCGCTAGAATGTAAGCTACTTGAATGATAATAATAATTATGGTATTTGTTTATCGCTTATTATGTGCCAAGCACTGTACTAAGCGCTGGGTGGATACAATACGAGCCAATCGACTTGGACACAGTTCCTGTCTCACATAGGGTTCACAGTCTCGATCCCCATTTTACAAGTGAGGTAGCTGAGGCCCACAGAAGTGAAGTGACTTGCCCAACGTCAAACCGCAGACCAGTGGTGGAGTCGGAATTAGAACCCATGACCTTCTGACTCCCAGGCCTGGGCTCTATCTACTCCACCATGCCGCTTCTCTACTTGAAGGCAGGAATTGTGTCTATCACGAATATCGTATCGTGTTCTCCTTAGCACGTAATACAGTTCTCTGCGCACATTAAGCACTCAGTGCCTTTGACTGAGTGATCGATTGGCATATCTTGGTGGGGAATGACGATGGGCCTGCTGTCTGTCTCCCCCCCCTTCTGGACTGTGAGCCCACTGTGGGCAAGGATCGTCTCTATTTGTCGCTGGATTGGACTTTCCAAGTGCTTAGTACAGTGCTCTGCACACTGTAAGCGCTCGGTAAATACGATCGAATGAATGCTAAAGTCTGGCTTGAAGAATAGAGCTATAGCAACTTTTCTTAAACCCTGTACCCCGAGGCTGAACTCAGGACTGACCCCGAGTCCCAAACCCAGCACTACTTGGAAGGGTCCTGATCACTCTATGTTTCTCCCTGACCCTATTTTCCTATCGCTCACCTTGGGCATCCCCTCGATTGATGTCTACGGAACTAGAGCAGATTCCACCTACTGGATAGAGAACGGGTCTGGGAGTCAGAAGGATCCGGGTTCTAATCCCAGTACCTCCACTTGCCTACTGTGTGACCTTGAGAAAGTCACTTCACTTCTCTGGGCCTCAGTTGCCTCATCTGTAAAATGGGGGTGAAGACTGTGAGCCTCACGTGGGGCAGGGACTATGTCCAACCTGATTTGTTTGTATCCACCCCGGCGCTTAGTACAGTTCCTGGAGCATAGAAAGCCTTAACAAATACCACCCTCATTATTATTATTAGTAATATTTGTTAAGCGCTTACTATGTGCAGAGCACTGTTCTAAGCGCTGGGGGAATACAAGGTGATCTGCTTGTCCCACATGGGGCTCACAGTTTTAATCCCCATTTTGCAGATGAGAGAACCGAGGCACAGAGAAGTGAATTGCTCAAAGTCACACAGCGGACAAGTGGCAGAGCCGGGATTAGAACCCATGACCTCTGACTCCCAAGCCCGGGCTCTTTCCACTGAGCCATGCTGCTTCTCTATTATTATCATTATTATCAGGAGGTGGGAGTCAAAGATTGAATTGATACTACAAGACGATAGACATTCGGAGACATCCACATACACTCCCACACAGACAGAGAGATACAAAGAGAGACAGAGAAAAATGGGGAAGGCAAGAGGCAGAAACGTAAACACAAACGCTTAGGGAAAGGTTAAAAAAACTCAGAGTGTTTTTGTTTTTTCTCTAGCGTTTTCTGTTCTGGCCTCTGTCCCTTCTAGAGAGAGGCAGTGTGGCCTAGTGGAAACAGTACAGGGCAGAGAGTCAGAGGAACTGCCGTAGGCCACAGTAGCTTTGGATTGAAAGCGGAAAGGTGGGGATCACTTCCCATATTTCCACCAGTTTAGTCCACAAAGTCTCACATGAGAGACATAAAAAGAGACCAAATGGATGAATAATTTGCAAACATCTAATCCCGGCTCCATCGCTTGCCTCCTCTGAGACCTTGGATAAGTCACTTAACTTTGCTGTGGCAGATAATTACCTGTCCTCCCTCCTCCTTAGACTGTGAGCCCCATGTGGGACGGGGGCAGGGTCTGAGATGATTAATTTATAGCTACCCCAGCACAGTATATTGCTTGGCACATAGTAAGTGCTAAACAAAAACTAATCTCATTTATTATCAGCGGCACTTAGGAGGAGAAGGTTGGAAAGCTGGTTAATGCAAACTTCCTCTCTTTAGGGCTAAATGGTGGAACAACCATCATGTTTTGGAGCAATGCAGGGATTATATCAAAGGGGAAGTCAAAAGTTAGTTCATTTGCAATGGAACTGGGGAATCTTGGGACAGCTGGTGTAGGAAGGGCCGAGGGTTTGCGACTCCTTCGGGCCCCTAGAATCCCCTCTCTGTTGCTGTAGGCCAGAGGAGCCTTGGATTGAAGGAGGAAGGGAGGAAGTCATTTCCCAACCTGCCACGAGGTTAGTCCACAAAGCCTCACTTGAGAGACATAAAAGGAGACCAAATGGATGAATAATTTACAAACATCTATATTTCAGAGTTAGGAAATGTGGCAAGATTAGGAAAACAGTTAGTCGAAGACACTGATTTGTACAAAGCTGACCATTTCAGGCGATGAGAGAGAGCTCTACAGGATACAGTTTAACAAGGTCAAGGTTAACCCACGACATACACATAGAACAGACATAACCCTTCGGCATTTGACAGAACACGTCATCGGTTACACATACACCATGATGAAACGCTGCGTGTCAATTGCGGTTATGCAACATACAATCTTTTTGCATAAGGCAAGTCATATATAACTCTTAGTTTCAAATCACAATCTCAGGCAGCATGCAGGAAAAAAGTCATTTATTTTGTACAGCTGTATGACACACCTTGCAACAAGCTTCCATTTTCGGTAATTAGATCGAGGATATAGAAACCATTCAAATAATAGATTTGTTTAATCAGCAGTTGTAATTACTTGATGAAAGAGCAGTAAGTCCTGGTAAAAATAAAACTATCTGATTCATTCATTAACAAAATGCACAGTGATCATGAACTCAATTCTTCTAAAAATGGCCTTTCCCAATTCATTCTCTGTGTCTGTGATGCGATTCTGGATACACAGAGCTGATTGGACATCACAGGAGGAATTTTTTGTTCCTGTAGTTCCCATGGCTACAAAAATGTTGCTAACCATTCGCAATCACAAATTATAACAACAGTGCTCCACGAACATCACACACATCTGATGTTTCAGAAGTTCAACAGGTATTATAATGCGTATCGTAATCACACATATCGTAAGATTTAGAAAATACATTTTATACAACAGGTATTTCATTTCTTCACTACCAATTAGTTGCAGTGTTCCTCATCTGTACACTTGCAGTCCGTGAAGAAACTCTGGTTTGGCCCGAGTCAGTAAAACCAATATCGTTGATTCTCCCCCCCCCCAGCTGCCAACCCCCCACCCCCACCCCAGAAATATGGCTGAGTATATATTAACCTTAAAGTCAAGAAAGCAAATCTAAATCACGATAGCTTTCAAAAAAGTCTGTAAAATCAAATTGTTATACTAGAGATCAACTTGAAATTCACACACACAAAATTAAACAAGTCTCTTACAAAAGTCTGACGTGGGTTTTTGTGAATGGTTCATTCTCGCAAACTGCACAGGAAATAATTTTCACACCGTTTGGCAATTCGACTTGTTTACCATACAGTTAAGCTTCTTAGTAGAGTTACATGAAATGCTAAATACAGTGTTGTGGAGATGCAGATTCCTGGAAAATTGGATGATGGTTTCTCTCCCCATAAACACTTGAAACGTAAAATTCACTATTGGTTCCTACAACGGTCAAGCTCCCCATTAACGATCCTAACTTCACCTGGCAGCACTACTAATTAGAAGAAAACCTAATTGGTTAGTAACCTTGTGTCCTGATTCCACACTATTATTCTGCAAATGACTGGCATAAAGTTACCTGTTTATTGGTCAAGCCACAACCAATGACTTTGTCTTGAAATATAGAAAAATCTTGATTTCTGAAAACAAGCGGGTGATCAGGTGGAGGTACTTCACAATCACATTCACAGCAAAAGATTTTAAATTACTTAACAGCTTATGAAATCATGGTCTTTGGCAGAATATTTTCAATAAATCATCGTTACAAATACATTTCGGCATTATCATGATTCATTTGGACTATCGTACTCTGGCTTCAGCTCGATGGCTGCTTGTTTCCTACTCTAGGTCTACAGGAAAACACCACAGATATAAAAATATACGAGTTTCACACGTTATCTTTGTTAACAACTCTTTTTCAAAGTGTTTTAATTCACACCAGAGAAGAAGATAGATATTACACGGGAGTTCCTAAGAGGGTCATTTCAGATGGTCACAATTTTTACAAGGCATCCAAAAAGACTATAGCTTAGCTTCTGCCTTCCACAGGATCAGCGCATCAACACACTGGACGAATGATGCATTTGGAATTGCTGTACGCCTTGGTTTCTGTCCAACACGATGCCTACTATCTCTTGAGCGATGTTGAGCTCTAGATGGCGAATGGGTGTCTCTTTGAAATGCTAAGGCTCACAGAATAGAATTTCATCTGAGGCATTGAGGAATGGCTAAGGATACTCGAGTGGCCAAGGAAGGTGAAGATTTCATAAAAACACAGCCCAGAACAAGTGAGCTGGGTTCCAGGGGCAAATAGGGGAGTGGTGGTGGGGGGGGGTCAAACTTCACTGCGTCAATGGGATAATAGCAATTCCACCTTATTTTGAAGGGTTTGGGAACATATCTTGGCGAGGTCTCTCGGGCCCCAATTTGGGTAACCCTAGCCACTGGGCTAGGCTTCAGGAGACCTTTGGCACCACAATCTCCTGGTTAAAATTGTGGAAAATTAAGCTAATTCAAATCGACCTCAACTGCCTCCCCTATTCCCCCCTGCTCGCCTTTTGCTATGGCTTCTTCCATGTGGACCAAGGAGTCTAAGTGCCCAAGGAATGCATGGTGGAGTCTACCCAAGTGCTAACCAACAACGAGGTCTTTGGAGGACTCTCTTTCCAATCCTATGAAGTGACACATGTTCTTTATGGCATTCCCACTGGCCCGGCGGGATAATGTCTCACCAGTTTAACAAGTGAGAAAGATTTACTAAGGATGCCAAAGACTAAGTCCCTTCTCCTCCTTCCCTCCCACCCCTTCAATCTTACCATTTTAGGGGTGGAAATTTCCTTTCCTCCTCCCCTCCTTGGTATATCCAGTGATTTTATCGAGTATTTAGGCATTTTAAACAACTTATACACTATATACAGGTTTACAGTACACCTCACCCTTTCTGGGACACTACAAGTGTTTCCTCATTGTGATCTCTCTATTATCAACTAATATTTCCATTTGAGACATAGGGGGAAATTCCCCTCTGTAATAGTAGGAGTGCTACCAGCTACTATTATGGCTTATTTCATAGCTTTGTATTGTGCCGCGGAATTCAAAAAATAATCAAGAAAGACACTGAAACGAGAACCTGGTTAAAGAGAAAAATCATCGCCCTCCAACCAAACACACGCTCAGCATGAACGGCGAGAGTATCCCGGCGGATTTCAGGCCTGATTTGGCTCTGCCAATGAAACTTCAGAAAGCAGATTGGTTTCCATCTTTAAGACTAACGTGCTGAATCTAGACCGTTCTAATTGAATTTCTCTTTTCAGATTGTGTGCAGAGGCGGTGAGGAACTGGAACTTCTGAAAGAAAATCCTCACCTCTCCTTAAAAAAGTGCCCTGTAAATGTTTGGAGGAGATTATGGTTCAGTTTTTTAAGGGTAGATTTTGGCGTGATCTCCAGAGTGAAAGGTGATGAGGGCACTTCCCATTCTTCTCTCATCCACCCAAATTCCTGGGTGGGAGGGAATCATTTTCCCTTTTAGGGATATGATTGAGGGCTAGTCCGATCTCATCTCTTTTAGTTTTAAGTCGAAAACATTGTTGATTTGAAATATGAATGAATGCACATGCACATGAATACGGAAGAGATGCAGTATGGTCTCTGGAGTTTCTTAGGGATATTACCTAAGAGAAAAGGCAAAGAAATGTGGAGATAAAGCTTCATGTTTTCTAATTCTTGAGCGTAAGAACAGAAGACCGACACAAAGCCATCCCTGGATAAAAACATAGAGCCCTGTTTTCAACAAGAACTAAAGGACATTTTGTTAGAAATGGATAACCTGGCATTCCTAATTTTTTCCCTTCTGCAGCCTTAACTTTTTTTTCAGGTAGTCCATTATGTACTTCTCGTCCTTGAATTTATCCATAATCTTCTTGCATAAATGCTTACCACCCGAAAAGGTGTTTTCTCTTCTTTACTTTGAACCTACTAGTCCTCAAATTTTCCCTTAGTCTTGGTGGTGTGGGATTTAATGAATAGCAATTCTACATCTGCCCTGTTTCCTCTCTTCACGATTCTGTATACTACACTCGTATCCCTTTCTCTGAGGCTCTGTCTCTCCAGATCAAAAAGCCCAAACATATTCCGTTTCTCCTCTTAATGGAAACTACTCTAGCCCTTCTCCAGTGCATTCATCTCCACCTCTATTACGTTATTTTTTTTTATCAAGCTTTAGATGTAAGAGGAAAGGACACGATAATATGGTCAGTGTTTTTAAAAAAATGACCCCAAATTCCCAGTGGCTTCATTGGTTAAATGCCAATGATCATAGAAAAAAAATCACAAATAAACTACTAGCTGAATTATTGCTGAACTAATGAAATGACATTATGTCTAAAATGAAGTCTTTTGATCTTAAAGGCCAACAAAACCCAACCTTTAATAAGGATTTTACCCTAACCCCCATTTCTTTCTCAAGGCCAGCACTGCCAAACTTTTTATTACTTCTAGTTTCTGTGGGTTGGACTGAAGAAAAGAGCAAATCCACTAACAGATTTACTTTGGCCTTGGTGCAGTGACATTTATAATTCTGAAGTTTCCTGCCAGAGTCCAATGTCTTCTTTGGGGTATCTTTTGACTATCCTCTCAGCCTATTCTTGACATCAAAGAAAGAGTCTTAATACATTTTGGTTTCTTTGAGATGGTTTTAGTTTTGTCAATAAAAAATGTCCTGAATATTCTATTCAGCTTATTTTTCTTCTCTAAATCTACCTCCTGACCATCCCCACACTTGTCTATTTTTCAATCTCATTTGGCTCCTCTTAAAATTAAGGCTCTTTGAAAAGAGTTTCTGATTGTCATCTGAATATTTCTAAATTGTTCAAGACCTCATGCTAACCACCTTTGGAAAAGTCAGCCCAAATATAAATAATGCCAATCTTTTATTCCCCCCAAGATTCCCCATACTACACTCACAGGCCATAGATCACCTGCTGTCTATCTTTTATGCAAAACAAGGGAAACTGATTTAGATACTTAAGGCAATTATGTCTGGAGGCAGGATGGAAATCAGAGAGATAAAAGGTTTCTGCTGTTATCTCTTAAGATTAACAAAGTAAGGCATTCAAGTAGAACGAAGTCTAGAAAAGGAATTAACAGCTTCTGTAACTCAAGGCCTGAGACTATGGTCTCCTTAGTAGCTACAAGACATCAGTGTGTGGAAAGTCTGAGCTGCTTAATGTGGCCTAGGAGTTAGTAATTGAGTGACTAAGGCTGTGAAATCACTTCTCTAATAGTTCCTCAAGTAACTTTTGAAAGCATCAGGGATTCTTGTCTAGGGAGTGCCGGATGGCTGGTTTCCATGGCCATCTTAGGTCATGCTATCATGGCACCCAACATCTTCCCAGATATTGAGAGGGGGAGAAGAATGGTTTTCTCCACTTCCAATCCCAGGGGCTTCCACCCCACCCAGGAGTGTGGGGATCAGAATAGAGGGTCAAATTAAATATCATTCTCGCTTGCTCTGAACCCTGCAGCTCTTAACCAGCTTGTCTTCAACAGCAACCAAGGATGGTGGGAAAAATCATGATTTCCTGGACAAACTGAGGTGAGTTATAATAATTAAAAAGAATCATGGTATTTACTAAATGCTCGCTAAGTATCGAGCAGCGTAGTAAGGGTTAGAGTAGTCACAAAAGGTTGGACACAGTCCCTGTCCCACACTGGGCTCACAGACTGAGTAGGAGGAAGTAGGTTTTTATCTGCATTTTACAGATGAGAGAAAACTGAAGTTCCCAGGAAGTTAAATGACTTGCCCAAGGTCACACAACAGGTAAATGGCAGAGTGACTTGAACAGTCAACAGTTTCCAAAAGCAACAGATAGATATGTGATAGAAAGATGCCTAATTTGTTCTTGGGTTGGGACTCAGATATGATGCAAAAGACAATGTATTATACTTATTTTAATTTTCACCACCTTGCTGTATCTACGCGGAGGCCAGTAGTGGAAAGATGAATAGCTCTGAGCAAAGAATGTCTCAAATTTTCCAAACCTGTAAGATATGTCCTATTTCAAGTGCCTGGGTGTTTCCTGGTTTATTTCCTAGTTAATTCTTCTTCTTATTCCCTAGCTTCCTGGAAGGTTGCAGCTTCATGGAGAACCTCATCTTCCCCTGGGGATTTGCGTGTGTCCTAGGAGGAATTAGCCAATTAACTGTGGGGTAAGTCTGGAACAAATCTTTATCATCATCATCACTATCATCACCATCAACACCGTATTTATCAATGTGGTCGATCTACACTGTATCACGGGCTCGGGGAACTCAAAGAATCAATCAATGGCATATACTGAGATTTTGCTATGTGTACAACACGGTACTAAGCACTTGTGAGAGTACAATAAACAAAGTTGATAGACACATTCCCTGCCCATGACGCGCTTACCATCTAGAAGAATCTAAGGCATGATTTCAATGTAATAGTTCTCGCCTGATTTCATTATCTCGTATCTGCCTCAGCACTTAGCACACAGTATGTGCTTAATAAATTCCGAGGTGCTTTTCTAGGTATTCCTAGCTGTTTATGAAAAAATATAAATGATCAAAGAGGCCAAAGGTATGGCCTCAGGGCATATAAATTAATTACTGAGTAGAGAATAAAATTGAAAATTCATAACCCTCTTCCAAAACTCTGCAAGTCTACTCAGCTCCGAGTTTCATTTAACCAGCACAATTTCTCTTATCTTTGCATCTGGGAGTCATTCCGAGGCCTCCATTCTGGTTTCTTGGAGAGTTTGGGCATGGGGTGGAGTTTGGATGGGTATTATATGCTGAAAAAAATTTATTTTGCACTATTTGGGTGCTATTATGGCTAAACATTATTGTAACGCTAGTGTACAAATATTAAACCTTTTAAAAACAGCCAAAACGAATCATTTCCAGGAGCGTTTCACCTGCCTTATCTAATTATTGGTAAAATGAGATTCCATGATGGTCATTTGTGATAGGTTTATATTAGGTTTTCTTCCCTCAGGAATCTAAGAGTTCATTTTTCTTTTTGGGAGAAAAAGTTGTGTTTGGTTTTGTTTTTGTTTGTTTTTTTACAAAAAGCCTGCAGGACCTCTAAGGAGTGTCTTGCTGACTCTTGCTCTAAGGCTCCGTTCTTGCTAAATTTCCTTTCCCACTGATAAAGCCAAAGCCAGCAGTTCATTTCATGGCTTAGTCTTTTGAAATCCTCCTCTGAGTGTCAATTGGGTACCAAAGTGCTAGTGTGGTAACAAACAGATGGGAAAAACATGGCAGATCAATTCCTTTAAGCCTGGCTTTTGAGGATTAAGTTGAAGATGTCATGACATTTAATTATATCTTCATGTTTCTTTGAGGATTCAGGGTGGGTCAATGAAGGGGGCCAAATTTGTGACAGGGACAGAAGAACACAAATATATGGGCTGGTATTCACGGGGCCAAAGGAAAGCTGAATTGATTCATACGTGGCCTTAAAAGTCATCTCCTCAACTGACTGAGAAAGCAATACTCCTCATAACAGCTACTGAAGACAGATTGTGGCACATCTGTTCCATTCTTATATTCTCATTTTCCCAGTCAAATTACAAATGGGGTCATAGAGGGCTGCGTCTTCAAGTCCAGCGTAATAAGCTGTTCAAAATCAGAGGTCTTAAGTACCTCATTTAAAAAAAAAGTAACTTAAAAGTAAAAATAAAAGGCATAATGAGAGTAGAAAGAGTAATATCTTCCTCCAACTGATGTACAAAATGTCTAAACGGCTGTACTTTATTTAGCACTGCACCTATATTGTAGCTCGCTGTATGTCATCTGGTGGGATGTGGCATCTCTGTTTACCTTTTCACACAACACATTTGCCTTTTGGCCTCAAGGCTAATAAAAGAAGGAGCCTATCAGTGTCAGGGTATTACAGGGATTTTGTGGTACCCGATTACTAACTGAGATTTTCTTGCAGGAGAACGATTATATTTATTTATTTTATTCAAGAGGCAGCTCATATTGATTCCGTGGTAACTTTCTCTGTTTACAACACTCAAATTCACCAAAGGTATTTTTTTACTTTTGTTTGCAATGTCAGTACATTTAGTGCATTTTTCTCTGGCTGGGTAGAGCCACAACATTATAATTTTGAGCCTACACTGGAGCACTTATTTGGGAAAGAAATGATGATTGCTGGTGATGGGATTTATGTCTTTTTGTAATCATTACCGAATTTCATTTTTGCCATAATCATCACCCAGGGAGATATTTCAGAGCATCTTGAATCTGTGGAAAATGCAAGACTTAAAGAGAACATGAAAAGCGATGGGGAGAAACAAATGACTGACTTCAATTTTCTCCCGTAGCCTGCTGCCATCCAATTTCCTTCCGTCAGTTCTCTGTTGCAGTCCGTAACTTGTACGCTTGAGTCTAAAATAGTTCTGGTTGTCTTTCCCCCTCTAAAAGAGTTTTAATGTTCCCAAAGCCAAGCTGCGTCAGAAAGGAAAAGGAAGTGAAGATAAAAGCCGATTGACCGGAGGAAACTATAAAAATCTGTTCTCTGCTAAATTTTGAATTTTGATCAATGGAGACATCGTCCCTCAGTTTTTAAGAATTTTCGAGAAGTAATATACTAAACGATATCCTTCCTCTGTACAGCTTCCAAAAGTTGAACCCCAAATCAGGAACCAAACATGCTGGGATGTGTGCTACTGGTTTAGAACTCACCAGTCCCATAAATCTACAGAAAATTTGGTGGTGGGAAGTACCTACCTCTTGGAGTGGTGAAACATGCAAGTGGGGAAATGAAATAAATTTCTAGCCACTTTGTACGATATTTGTTAAATCTATGCGCCAGGCACTGTACTGAGTCCTGAGGTCCATACAAGCTAATCAGGTTAGACACAGTCCATGTCCCACAGGAGTCCCACAGTCTTAATCTCCATTATACAAATGAGGAAACTGAGGCAATGTAAAAATTAAATGACCTGCTCAAGATCACACAGCAGACAAATGGCAGTGCTGGAATTAGAACCCAGATCCCTCTGACTTCCAGGCCCATACTCTATCCGCTAGGCCACACTGCTTCTCCACTAAGGGCCACATCTAAGTTGAAATTCAATTTGGTTCCTGGCAAGCTGGCCCATTCAGACCAATAAACTGCTGATGAAGGAAGGTGGGAGGATAGTTTCTATGAGGAAATACAGTATCTTTAGGAACTTCTGCTATGCACTGAAACAGATTCTTCATGAAAGGGGAATATTTTAATATTCCTCCTGAACCTACATTGCCTGAACCTCGTTGCCCTTTGATTGTAGAGGGGAACTCATTATTTCTGTTCTTCATGTTACTGAGGACTCTGGGCTACTCTGAAAGTGCACCGCTGATTCCATGGGGTGGGAAGCAGATTCACAGTACCAGAACACAGAATCCAACAACAGAAAGTCACTCAAATCATGTGAACGGAGGCACAGCCATCCTAGACAAAATGACGTCAAGTAAATGTCATCCCCTCAACTAGAGAACCAGGAGCTGGGGGTAGGCCTGAAGATTCAACTAATATATTGTGGTGTAAATGATTTTCACAGAACTGGAGAACTCTGAATATAATAAGAAAAAAAATCACGTGACTACTTAAGGATGGCAAGTCCTCTGGTCTTTTTTAACAATTTCTAAATTTTAAACACTTGTTTAAACCCATGGAGTTAATCTAAGTGAAAATGAAGGGAAATTCAATAGAAAGTCCCAGAGTTAGCTGGAGATTCCTTAAAGATTTCACAGCAAGGCTTAGTACTAATCCTGTCAGACTGTGCAAGCTAGTACTTCCTCTTCAATGTCTATGAAAATTGGATTTCCGACCAAATTGCACCGTTGTGTTAACTGGGAGAAATCTTTTTCAGTTTTCTGTTATAGACAATGGTTGTTCAAGGGGACATTAGCATATCCCCAGACTCAGAAGACGGAGTTTAGCTGTAATGACATTTATTTTCAACCACCTCTGGGTGAATGACTTTCTGAAAGGTCTTCCTCCCCGAACCCACATTGCCGGAACCTTGTTGCCCTTTAATTGTAGATGGGAACTCATTATTTAGAGTGTAAATTATCTAGACTGTACACTCGTGGTGGGCAGGGAATGTGTCTGTTTATTGTTATATCTTACTCTCCCAAGCACGTAATAGAGTGCTCTGAACACATTATGCACTCAGTAAATATGATTGATTGAATGAATCAACTACGGGGCCAAGAGGTTGTTCTGCAGAGGAGTAGGAGGGTCATTTAACTTCTTGGCATTTTCTAGTACTTTGTGATGGGGAAAACCTTTGACCCTCCTGAACCCTGACTGTAATCGCCATAATGACAGATGTCGATGATGGAGATGGAGATGGGGGAGGCTAAGGAGCTGTGCTTCGGTTCAAAGACTGGGGAATCGGATCACTTTTGAGAAAGTCTTAGCAACAGCTTTCAAGGAAGTCTTCTTGCAGGGCCTCTGTCCCAAAGTGAAAGGTGAAATCATGGTGACACTTCCCCACTGACGAGTTCAGGGTAGGTCTGCCCTGGTCAATCCCTGTCTTGGGAGAATTTCTCAAGTAAGTGTGTCCAACCAGGCCCAGCCTGACCTCTCATTATCCTTTCTTGCTCCCTAATGCCAGAATGCTACTCTGCTCTCCAGTCTCATCTGGTTCATTGTCCAAACATAATGTCCATCATCAAATGGGAAAATTCCATTCAAGGCTAGGCAGGGATGGTCATAAACCCCCAACACCCACCAGTGGAGTCCGTAATGCTTTCAGCTTGCAACGCGAACATTTTCTTTTGGATACTGCTTTTAAAAAACTGCATCCAAACTGGATTAAAAATAATGCAAACACCCTTAGTTATTCTGGGAACTATTCATCATTTTCTTTGCAGAAGCAAGTACAATAAGCATAAATATATCTTCCTTTTTATAGACTCGAAAGACTATTTTCTACAGAGATAAACTGTTTCCCTCCCATTTAAAGAGATACACTTGCCACCCATTAGCTCTCTTCTATACTTTTCAGCCATTTCTGAAGAACGTGGTTGGGTTTTAAGTACCTGTAGTGCTGAATGGCCTGGTCAAGACACGGTCAAGAATCTATCTGGCGGCTCACAACTCTCTCCGTGAGCCCATTGTAGAATGATTGCTGTGGACAACATCAAAATTTCAGATGCATCTATACTGTTCACTCAACCATTCTGGGGACCCACAGGGCTAAATTAAAAATCTGTGCAAAAAGTAAGTACATGGGGTAAAAAAATCACAAAACAAAACAAAAATCAAGAATTAAGGGAGACATTTCGAACACACTCCATGAGCTATCCTCTGCGTCGTGGCAGTCAACCTGAGAATGAGGGAATGTGTGAATTCTGAATTATTGCTGGTGACACAAAGTTAGACCCTCCCTAAGGGCTTGGTGATAGGTCTGCATACCTATGATTATTACTTTTTCATTTGCTAAAGAGAATGTTAAACTGTATGAATGTTGCATTTTCGAGGTGGCATCTCTGACTCCTTTCTTTTTTATGTTGCACATTTAGTCTGCCTTTAGGCCTGACCAGTTCTTCCTAAATCATATTTCATAGACCTACCCATTCCTCTTCATTCTGATCACCACCAGGCTGAATGTCTTAACTAGCTTCCTCTCTGGTCTTTCTACCTCGGCCCTCTTCCCTCTATTCCCTTCAGTGTATTTTACCGAGAGCCTCGATGATTTAAAACTCAGTACACCCCTTCCTCCAAAATCTCCAGTGGCTTCTCAGTACTTCTCGCCTAAGATAGCAGTTTATGAGGTAACAGTTTCTGACCAAGGATTTCAAGGCGCTATACTGGTTGATTTCCTCCTTTCTATCTGCTAACTGCCCTCTTTTCCCACTTTGCCCCAGTTCATGCTCTTCTTTCCTCGCTAACAAGTCTGTGAGGGATGGCCTCCTTCCAGCTTCACCAACCCATGTTTCTTCCCTTTTTTGAAGACCTTGCAATAGGCTACATTCTCCAAGAGGACACTTTCCATAACTTCCCAGGCCTGCCATTCCTTCAGTCACACATTTACCTACTTGTAATTGATTTATTAAATCACTTGTGTTTGTTAGTCATATCCTTTTAACAGTTGCATATATATATATGTATACATACATGAGATTCAAATGTATTTGTGTTTGTTCTTCTCTATTAGACTGTATGCGCCTCAAGGGAAGGGGTAACAACATATCTTTATACTGTTTATTTCAGTACCTTATATGAAACTCTGTGCATAGCAGAAACTCATGGATCAAAATAATAATAAACATGAAAGTAAGTTTGTTAAGCACTTACTGTGTGTCAGGTACTGTACTAAGTGTTGGGGTAGATATAAGATAATTTGGTTGGATACAGTCCCTGCCCTCCAAAGGGCTCACAGTCTTAATTCCCGTTTTACAGATGAAGGAAGTGAGGCACAGAGAAGTTAAGTTACTTGTCCAAGGTCACACAGAAGACCAGTGGTGGAGCCAGGATTAGAACCCAAGTCCTTCTGACTATCAAGCCTTTGCTCTATCCACTAGGTAACACTGCTTCTCAGTGAACATTTGCTCTGTGAAGAACACTGTACTTTATAATACTATTATTAATTCGGGTTTTGGGAAAAGACAGTGGGCATTGCGGATATATCAGCATAACTTCTGTCTCCCAAGGAGTTAAGGGCAGAGTGAGGCTTAATAGATTGGAGACTTCAGGTGCTATAGGCGGGGTCTTCAGCAGTTAAGAATTTAGGATAGGGGAGGATGTCTGGGAGATGAATTGCTGGTCCCTCTGAGGCAATCATGACCCTTAGAATGCTGGAACTGTTGAGGGAGCAATTATCATCAATAGCATTTATTGAACGCTTACTACACGCAGAGCCCTGAACTGAACACTTGCAAGGTTCCAATGAAACGAAGTTAGTAGACATGTTCCCTGCCCACCACAAGCTTAGTGTCTATAGGCAGTGGTAGCCAGTTGATGAAAATCAGGGAGAAGACAGAGGGGCTGGATGGTAATTGCCGACTGTCATTCCGGTGTCGATAGACTAATATACCGTATTCTCCCAAGCGCTTACAGTACAGTGCTCTGCACATAGTAAGTGCTCAATATGATTGATGATGATGATGGGGAGACTTATTGGAGACCCACCTCCCTAGTGGGTACTGCTGACCTGATCTTATCCTCTGATTCCCATGGCTCTACACTGGAAACGGAACCTTGGACCTCTAAGAAGGCACCTATAGCTTTAGGCTCTTAGTTCATCGTGGGCAGTCAGTGTACCTGCTAACTCTGTTGTATGATACTCTCCCAACTGCTTAGTACAGTGCTCTGCACACAGAAAATTCTCAATAAATGCCACTGATTGATTGACCCATCAGAGATGAAGCTTATACCCCAACCATCAGTGAGCTTGGGGAAAAGACAAACACAGTTCTTTTCTGGTGGATGTACCTTCTCCACAGCTACACTGGAGCTTTCAGGTTGAGATGGGAGTTGTCCTCTTCTTGAAACGGGCCTCTAGCTGCTCTTCCTGGACAACTGAGGCAATAACTTTAGCATCCAATTAATGGTCCCCTCTCTCTCTTTGCTGAACATTCTCTAGATAACCTCCCTAGGTGAAGATGGGATAAGAAAAAGAGTGGGGGAATTGATGAACGTAACCAACTGGAGGATAAAAGATCCTTATCTCAGCTTTTAAAATAGTGCATCCATCACTGGGGCTTCCCATCTTTCGGCAAGCTGACTCGATTAATCACTAGGAAAAATGACTTAAAAAAAAAAGTTTTCAATTTGCAGGGGCCCGAAGGTGCAGGAATAGGAAAGCAAATCATGGTGGGATTGAAACAGCATCAACCTTTTCCCCAAATTACTTGCCACTCTAAACATGCTCACTGTTTATATGCTTTATGGCAAGGTGGAAAATAATGGAAATTTCTGGCTGAATTTAAATGAGACCGATACACTGTCCAATGACTTTCTGGAAACGCTTGCAATAAATTTCTGGCAGGTGATTTATAAAGACAGCGCAGAAGACTGCTCAACGCTCAGTGCTCTCTGTTTACGTAAAACGCTTAGCAGATATATTCAAGAAGGGGAAATTTGACTAAACAAAACAACAAAAACGTACCTAGCATTAATCCCGTGGTAGGAAATTTGTCCACCTTCTCTTTGATCGTTTAGAAAAATCCCCAGCCAACACAGACAAGAGAACTGCCAGCATGAAATTCAATTTGTCTCAAATTCTTTGCATTTCCTGAGTCGGCCTTTTATGATTTATGCATGCAAATGAGAACACCTACCTTTCTGGCTTTTTCCCTTTTTTCCCCTTCATTGTTGTCCATGAGAGCACATTGTAATGATCTTGGCTAAGTTGTGGTCACCGACACAAAAGATCATTATGTTTGGCCAATGAATCAGATGCTCCAGTATAGTTGTCCAGGTGGTTGAAGGCATCTTCTGTCATGAAAGGCCTGCAACGTTTCTGCAGAGCCCATAAGAACCTGGAGGCTGGAATTTGCACTTGGGAAATTGTGAATAAATTTGAAGGGAAGACTAATTCTCTCAGGCCATCCCTGCCCTACCCAACAAGAAAACGATTTTTCCTCAGCAGTAGCTAGTAGAAGATTCTAGGGGGAGAAAATCTCAGCACCTCCTAAAGTCCCTAACCCAGAACTGAGGGGGTGTTCTCTACTCACCTGGTCTAACAGCAAGAGTGTCAGACTGATGTGAATCCCCCTCCCAGCCCCACAACACTAATGTCCATATCTGTAATTTATTTATATTAATATCTTTCTCCCCCTCTAGTCTGTTAGCTCCTCCTGGGCAGGGAACGTGACTATTTACCATTCTATTATATGCTTCCAAGCTTAGTTTAGTGCTCTGCATACGGTAAGCACTCAATAAATATGATTGACTAAATGAATGAATATGACATTTAGAACCCGAAAGAAATGAATCCTATGTCTCTTCTCACGCCTCATTTTCCTTTTTTTCTGGGAATCTGCAGAAAGGATAATTAACTCAAACCACTGGCACAAGGCATAGATACACTGGAAGATCAATTAGGGTTCAATCTGCGCTTGCTAATGAATCACTCTGTAAAAGAAGGCTCGATTAGATGGAGTGGGGGAAGACGATGTGTCAATTCAATGCCTGGTATGATTTACCCATATCCATACCACACCGTATTCAAACTCTCTGGGTTTTTTTTGTTAAAGAATGAGATGGAATTCTCCCCAGTTACAGTTTCTTTCCTGGAAAAGACACTCTGAATTTCCCTCTGACAGTTCTTAGGCAGGTGGTGCGGGTGACTGAAACTGCTTACTTGGGGCAATAACCCAGGAAGATGTAATCAAAACTTGAACATCCCATTTGGAATTGGGAGAGGAAAAAGTCCTTGGGGTGGAAATCGGTGAAGGGGGATTCAGATGAATGATTCCATTACTCTGAGGTGGTTACCATGACTCTGAGGGAAAAAAAAAATGTTTGGAGAGAAATTTTGGGGAAACCTGCTAGAGGTTGAGAAAAATGTGTCCGCTGAGTTGAGAAGATGGAGAAAAGGTATGTTGGTGTCTACTACTGAAAGGTAGAGGAAAGAGTGGAAATATGATCCAGGCTAGAAAAGCACTCCCACTAAGGTGGAGTCAGATTTTTCTCCGCTTTCTAATGCTAGGCTTCCAAATCATTTTGAGAGGCCGTGCTCTGGAGTGAGAAACTAACTGAACTAAATGAAGTTTTGTTTACTCACTGTGTCAGTGTCACAGAGGAGAGAAAGTTTTGTCTCTACGGTGAAGATGATAACAGTGAAAAGCTCACTGTATCTTCCTGGAAACTGGGCAGGTAGGATAGGAATCCTATAAAGTTAGATACTCTGTCATTCTGGCTGAATGTAGAGGAAGAGAAGAAGGTTAGTATGGTTCTGGGTTAATTGAATTACCTCTTCACAGAGTGACTTCCTCTCTTTTGACTCTCAAAACTCTATGTCCAAAACAGCACGGGGATAGAATTTTTTAACGCCATTTTCCTTTAGAAATTCTAGCTTCACTTAAATGGCACAGAGTAAACTGAACATGGGGTGTCGGCCACCTTTAGTGGGTGTGTACTATGTTTTTTAAGACTGTCCCTTCCGGAGCTGCATATTCTTAGTCCTAAATCCAAGCCTACCCACTGTAGGATAATGGCGATGAAGAGGATGGAACTTGATGATACAAATGACAAGTAAGCCTGAGTCCTGACCCTTCAGAACCGAGAACCCGTGGAGAATAATTGGTGCTGGAAACATGGCCCGAAACTTTCTGAAGAAAAATGATCTGGGCAGCAGAGTAAAGTATGGACTGGCAGGGAGGCAGGGAGGTTACAAGGAGGCTGATACAGTAATCAAGGAGGGAAAAGATAAGCTCTTGGCCTAATGGCATAGCGGTTGCAATGGAGAGGAAAGGGTGGATTTTTATCTACGCGACTGGTGGTACTGTACCTCTTACATTCTCTTAGACCTGTCAGAAATGTAACCACAAGGGCTCAGAGTGAACAAGCGAGTCTGTTGTCAAGGATACCTACAGGTTTCACCACATTAGTCAGCTACAGGCAGAAGCAGGACTAGAACCCAGGTCACCTGAATGCCAACGCAGAGCTCTTTCCACCATCCCGAAAGCAGGCCAGACTTAGTCTCGGTAGCAACTGCGTAGCAAATGGGATCCAGAACATTTTGAAATGCAAGCCAAACTAATCAGGAGCCCTAGGCGAGACACGGCTAGATAGCAAATGTCCCCAGACTGCAACTCATCATCCTGTTGCTCTCGAGTCCTTACATCCTGATTAAAAGCAAAATTCAACCATCAAACTCTCCTCATGGCAGCAAGGTAATATGTGAGAAATCATTCAGAGTGTCAGATGCGGTCACGAAGGGACAGCCAGTGAGTGTTGCCTAGGCCTTCTTAGCTTGAAAAGGAATATCAGCAGCTGAGACAGAAATATTACTAATAAAGACACCCTCAATGTGTAAAGTGTGTTCCAGAGCCCTGTCTCCTCAAATACCCCAATTCAATCTCACAGTCTTCTTCTGAGGGCAGTTTAAACAGGTATTATTATCCCCATTTTATGGATGAGGAGCCTGAGGTACAGGACAGGGAGTGGGAGGTGAGGTGACCTGACCAAGGCCACATGATAGGTGACAGACCTGTGTATGCCTAGACACAAGTGGCCTGACTGCTGAGGATGGCCTATCCCCAATCCCGAGGCCAGACTCAGACACGGTATTTCATGAGGAATAAAGGGTATTGGCATAGCTGGATAAGAGACCAAAAAGAATCGTAGGAAAAGTGAGGATTGGATGAGGCCAAAAAACCTTAAAAAATCCAATCATTTTAGTGTCACTGTTCCTCCTGCTCTCCTAGTGTCCAGGGTTGTGGTTTTCTTCCTCTCCCTTTGTCCCCGTGTAGCTTCGCTAAGAGAGAAGAATAATTGACAGAGTTGAGCCGTTAAGACTTCCAATGACAATTAACCAATGGCTACTGCCAGTGTCCTCCTGGGGCGAAGCCCCACTGGTCTTACTGCTTACTGCAGTGCTCTGCACACAGGAAACATTCAAAAAATACCACTGATTGATTTCACTCCCGAGACCGTGTGCTGGATAAGTCTGTCTGGGAGGGAGGGGTTTAGAAAGAGGCTGTCCGGTCACCATATCAAAATACGGATAGGATAGAATGGGCTGAAGGAAATCAGGAGCTGCCATTTCGTGTGTTGTCCGCCGAGCAACCGATCTGAAATTCACCGATATTGGTCTCCACTGGGGCTTTTCCCATCTCCCTGACAACTCTTCAGCTACCGAGTTCATCTTCCAAAACCTTGGCCGAGATAACAGACCACATTAGACGGAGGCTTCCTGGAAGGAGAGTGAGTATCTGGGGATCGCTGTAATCTGGGCAGCCAGCCCCAGCCACGGGGGCGAGTACAGCGGCCAGTGACAAAATTAGACTGCAGAACCGTAGTCCAGATTCGGGGCAGATTGATAACAGCAGGACAAACATCTGTGGGGGTAGGGCAAACTCTGCTTCATAAACGTCCCTTTCACATACGTCTCAACACGATGGTGAAAATAACATCTGAGGCTCTGTGATATAAGCAAAAGGCACGGAATGCTAGTGAACGAGCAAACACAGTGGAACTTAATGTGCCTCTTCATTCCCATCTGCAAAATGGATGTCGAGTACAGGCCCCGCTCCACGGGCTGGTTGAGAGAAATAATTTAGAAGATAATTGGAAAGAACTTCCCAAGTATAAAGTGCTTTACAGCTGCTTCGTTACCCTCACCCTGCAAGGGTCAGGTCTCCTGATAGCACGCAGCCTTTCGCATAAGTACAAAATACTTCTCTGCCTCTCTTTTTTGGCTTTACTAACCTTAACCCCCATCCCTGCATGTTCCCCCCCGCCCACCCTACCTCCCCGAATCCCCTATTCCCAAGATGCATCTTCCACTGTCTACTTAATAAAAAAATACTGTCTGTAATCCTTCGCTACTGGCTTGTCAGAAATAACTCCTGGCCGTCGACAAGGGAAATTCCCCCACGGATCTGAGAATCTCTCTTATACGGCCCAGGACAATACCCAGCTCCATCTCTTTTCAGCCCTAAAGGGACTGGCTGATGTTCTACCGCTGTGCTGCATGAACAGAGAACAGACCCCTAAGTGTCCAATAGTCAGTGATTAAACAATGAAACCAACGGATGATGAGGTCTGAAAGACACCAGATGGAATGATACCCTTTGCCTGCCGTTGGCTGAGCCTTGGAGGAAAATCAAAAATTCTGACACCCCAGTGCGCGGTACTGGAATGTTGAAATGGTAGGGTTCATGGTGCGTTGGCTGCCATTCAGGAGAGAGGGGATGTGGTTCCTTCCCTGTAAGGAGGAAGGGTTCCACGTGTCAAACACAACTTCTCAGCTTTTATTTTCCTCTGGACATGAAGACGGAAGGCAAAATCACTAGGTGACAATGAGAAGGGAGAAAACATTCCAAACAGAACGTGCTTTATCACTACGGGTTAAATCAGAAACAATTATAAACTTTATTTGTCGGTGTCAATGATGTGTACCATTTATAAGGAATAGCACAATTCGTGCACTTCTTTCCTAAATCTGTGCACAATACACACACAAATCAAAATGAAATAATCAAACAAATAAAATGAAATCATTTTACACAAAAGTAATAATAATAATAATTAATTTTAACCCTGAAGAGTCAGAATCATGTTTTAATATTTTCCCTACAGGACAAAAAAAATAAAACAAACCAAACCAACCACAAACAATCAAGGATTTCGTTCTACTCCTCTATGAACACCTAGCACCGGGGTCACCGTTGTGCCAGGGGTGACTAAACATGAGCGTGAAATCTCTCTAACTATCACACATTGACTTTCAATTTCAGAACTCATTTTCCTTCCTAGCTACTGCTACGCCCTTTATACATTCTCAGCAAAGACTGGAATTAGGAGGAGCCCTGCGAGGCGAGTTAACCGGCTGATTTCTGAACCACCGCGGGCCCAGGAACCGACCACCACGGCAGGGCATGGAACCGACCGGCACAGGCCACCGGGCCGGCTACGGCAGGGCACGGAACCGTCCGGCTCAGGATGCAAGTCTGGCCCTGACTGGTCTCGGGACCGATCCCCAAAGGCCTAATCTCAAAATACTTGGACGAGTCATTGAAAAACACAAAATGGCCTTCGTCCTCTCTGGCTCTTCAATATGAATCCTCAGCCTCTGTCCATTTTTCCCCTTTCTCCTCTGTTCAACTGGGAGGTGTGACAGGCAGTCAATCAGTCAACTTCCACAAAGGATAGGCTGAGAAATTGGTTCATAACGCTGCACCCTATTCGCTCTGGTCTGAGAATCGCCCCAATCATCCCAAAAGAGAAAACCTTGCCTTCTACTTGAGGCGGCTTTGGACTGAGGGATTTCCTCAACTGGAGATGTGGTGCTCTTCCTCAAACAGGCCCTGGATCAATCTGTTTCTACACGGTGGTTTTTCTTTTTTAACCTTTGGCCCGATCCAGAAGAGGTGAGGAGGCAGCTAGGCCAGAGCAATCTCTTACTCCCTCAAAAGAGCTAATAACTCCTGGTCTGGGGCCTTTCCATGAGCTGTTGGCGCCATGCCACAGATGTACTAGAAGCCCTCTGAAGCTAAAATATCTCTTCCTCTGGGAAATGCTCAACACTCCCAAGGACAAGCCTCAAAGGGGGATCAATCTGCTGAATCAATCGAGCGAGCAATGGCTTTTATCGAGCACTTACTGTGAGTAGAGTGGTGTGGTAAGCTCTTGTCCCATCTCCAATCAGAGTGGCAGAAAGTGCAGGTCGAAGCACCGACACTCACCTCTGACTTCCTATCCCCTAGGAGCTGTGTCACAATGATCCGACTGGCTAAAGGAATTTGGAGCTCCAAACATCCTTTAGTAATTGTAGCTCCCATTCCCGCCTGGGCCAAGCTAGGATCTGAGGAAGCTGGGCCCATCCCAGCAACCCCACTTTCTGCACACTCTCATTCCCCCTGAAGAAGGTCCCTAATCTCCACCAGCCTTCACAGGCCGCCTTCGGCTAAGACTGATTGTCCACGAAGACCGCCTGCGGTCGGCTCGGCTATGGCTCGCCGGGATCATTTTATTGCTTCTCAGAAATCGATGAGCACACCCACGTGAGCCTTTCGCTCCCTGCCCAATAACCCAAACCCGGAACGGCGACGAAAGAAAAACAACCTTCAGGTGCAAAAGAAAACTCATTCATGTCTCCGATGCTCAATTAGCACTGCTGAATGGGGTGACACGCGTCACTCTATCCTACGTGTCACTCTATGCTACTATATACACATAAATTGGGGTTTAGCTTTTTTTTTTTTTCATTCATGCACAGTGTAACAAGAATCACGACAACATTCCCAAACAGGAGGATGGAGAAGGAGTAAATGTTCGGCAGAGGCGGCACTGGCCAGGCCCAAGTGGTTATGAACGCCACTGAAATGACACCGACAGACAATCCCACTGACACCACGATGAGGGGGGTGGAGGATGTGATTCGGAGATGTCGGCGGTGGAACAGAATGGGGTGCGCTCTGAATCCCTTCTCTGGCTCAGGGGCGGAGAGGAGAGGGCCAGGGGCTCCGAAGGACGTGCTGATCACAATACAGCTCAGAAGATCATGAGATGACTAGGTTTGTTCCCGGGGAACAAACGCGGTATCGTTTCAACCCTCGAGCCAGAAGAGAGGCGCCCCGGCTAGGTCGGCGGAGGGTCCGGTTTGGGGTGGCGAGTGAACCATCTGAGCCCGAAACTGTTCCCTTGTCACCTCACGGCACACCCCCGCGGGGTGCTCTACGGAGCCAGGTCTGTCTCTGCTCAGGTTTTGAAGCCGGGTGCGATATTTTGTAATAAATGGATGAAACTCCTTCTTTCACCTGACCGTACCCTGCCTCCTATGGCCCAGAACCTTAACTTTTAAACGAAGGCATTGGGGATCTGGCCGCTTTTCATTTTTAACAGAAAGCACATGTTGCGTTCAGATCAGTCGTTTAACCAAAAAAAAAAAAAAAAAAAAAGGAAAAAGAAAAAGGAGTCGATCCGTCAAATCAATCGCGAGAGACACTCTTGGAGGAGTCGCAAAGATGGCCCCGCATCCATGCCTTGTTCAACGTGATGGCACCCTGGGTAAGAACCCTGCTGAATTCTTACCCCTATCTAGGACAAGTCTGCTCTTGAAGCTGTCTGTGTTCCGTCAGCAGGCAAGTCAACATGACAAATGTCAGTTTTCCTCTGTTCGTTATACATAGATCTTTATATATATATATGTGCATATATATATATAAATTTACTATATTTGATTGTTCCTTTAGAAGCCTTTTATGTGGCAGTAGGCCTCCAGGGAGGAGAAGAAAATGTACAAGAGCCAAAGCAACACAAACAGGGAGGATGTGAGGAGCTTGGCAGTCCGGGGCCCACCCAGCTCACCTCCGATTTCTGGCCTCCGCCGATACAGCAGCACCCCGACATTGATGAAAGCAAAAATGGTGAAGAGGGTGACCGAGAAAGCTAGGGTGCCGGGGGACACTTCGAACTCCTTCCCGTTGGCCGCGTGGTAGATGGCGGCGATGGACCAGGCCACGCCGATCCCCAGGAACACGTTCACGGCGTTGCTCCCGGTGACGTTGCCGATGGAGGCGTCCGCGTACTGGTCCTGGGTGGCTGCCACTTTGCTGGCGAACGTGTCTGGACGGGGGGGAAGGAGAAAGCGGAGGATCCTAAACTGGGAGCCTAAGGAAGGGGCTCTAGTCCCGGCTCCGTCACTTATCCGCTGTGCGACCTCGGGCGAGTCATTTATCTTCTCTGGGCCTCAATCCCCTCATCTGCAAGATGGGGATTCCATATCTACGCTCCATCCTATTTCGGGTGTGAGCCCCATGTGGAACCCGATTAGCTTGTAATAATAATGTTAATAATAATGTTGGTATTTGTTAAGCGCTTACTATGTGCAGAGCACTGTTCTAAGCGCTGGGGTAGACACAGGGGAATCAGGTTGTCCCACGTAGGGCTCACAGTCTTCATCCCCATTTTACAGATGAGGGAAAGGAGGCACGGAGAAGTGAAGTGACTTGCCCACGGTCACACAGCAGACAAGTGGCAGAGCTGGGATTCGAACTCATGACCTCTGACTCCAAAGCCCGTGCTCTGTCCACTGAGCCACGTTGTATCGACCCCAGTGCTTAGTAAAGTGCTTGGCACCTCATAAGCGCTTAACAAATACCACAATTATTATCATTAACGGGTCTCACAAGGGAGCTCCCATCATGCTCTCTCGAATGACCCGACCGAGGGTGGGATTTGGGATTCAAGGGTGAATCAAGCACGCCCAGAATCACCGGCTCCCATTATCAGGCAGGAGTCCCAGAGAAGCAGCGTGGCCTAGTGCTGAGAAGCAGCGTGGCTCAGTGGCAAGAGCCCGGGCTGGGGAATCAGAGGTCATGAGTTCGAATCCCGGCTCCGCCGCTTGCCAGCTGTGTGACTTTGGGCAAGTCACTTCACTTCTCTGGGCCTCAGTTACCTCATCTGTAAAGTGGGGATTAAAACTGTGAGCCCCACGTGGGACAACCTGATCACCTTGTATCCCCCCAGCGCTTAGAACAGTGCTTTGCACATAGTAAGCACTTAACACATACCAACATTATTATTGTTAGTGGAAAGAGCACGGGCCTGGGAGTGGGAGGATCTGGGTTCTAATTCCAGCTCCGCCACATGACTGCTGTGTGATCTGGGGCAAGCGAAGAGAACTGTACCACATCTGTAAAATGGACATCAAATTCTACTCTTCTCTACTTAAACCATGAGCCCCATGTGGGACAGCAACTGTTCAACTTGATTAACTCGTATCTATCGCATCTCTTAGAACAATATTTGCCCTTTGTAAATTCATACTAAGTACGTCAATCAAACAAACAAATAATAATAATAATGTTGGTATTTGTTAAGCGCTTCCTATGTGCCGAGCACTGTTCTAAGCGCTGGGGTAGACACAGGGGAATCAGGTTGTCCCACGTGGGGCTCACAGTCTTAATCCCCATTTTACAGATGAACAAACAAACCAACGAAAAGAGGGTTCATCTCCCCAGGCTCAGAGCTGGTGGATTCCAAAAGCACAGGTCTGGGTAGATATGTAACCGGCCATTTCTTAAAGATTGCCAGGTAAGATTGCACAGCTTCCTTCGGTACTCTCCACTCTCAGGAAGCACACTCTAAATGGACTGTGCTGAACCCCTGGTGCATTGAACAATCAATCAATCATCAATCAATGTCATTTAGTGAGTTTCTACTGTTTGCAGAGCACTGTACTAATTGAGTACAATATAACAGAGTTGATAGACTTGTTCCTTGCCCACAGTGAGCTCTTCTCTTACTATGTAGCTTACATTTTTTTGGTGCAATCAATCTTAGTATTCATAGAGAAGCAGCGTGGCTCAGTGGAAAGAGCCCGGGCTTGGGAGTCAGAGGTCATGGGTTCGAATTCCGGCTCTGCCACTTGTCAGCTGGGTGACTGTGGGCAAGTCACTTCACTTCTCTGTGCCTCAGTTCCCTCATCTGGAAAATGGTGATGAAGACTGTGAGCCTCACGTGGGACAACCTGATGACCCTGTATCTACCCCAGTACTTGGAACAGTGCTCGGCACCTAGTAAGCGCTTAACAGATACCAAAATTATTAAAACCATCCCCATCTTTATGGAAATTCTGTGCTGCATATTCTCCTGCCCACAGTCATTTCATTACCGTGACTCAGCACTGCCATGACACAAGCATTCGAATCTGTAGCTTGATTGTCTTCTATTTCCCACATATTCATTCTGTCACCAGATCCTGTCAGTTCTACCTTTTCAGCATCGCTAAAATCCGCACTTTCCTCTCCATTCAAACTGCTACCATGAGAATCCAAGCGCTTTATTCTATCCCACCTGGATTACTGCATCGGCCTCCTTGCCGACCTCCCTGCTTCCTGTCTCTCCCCACTCCAGTCCCTGTTTTACTCTGCCGCCCAAATCGTTTCTACAAAACCGTTCAGTCAATGTTATCCCACTCCTCAAGGCCCACTAGTGGTTGCCTATCCAACTCGACGTTGAACAGAAATGCCTCAATCTCGCTGCCGACCTCTTGCCCACGTCCTGCCTCTGTCCTGGAATGCTCTCCCTCTTAATAGTAATAATAATAATAATGATGTTGGTATTTGTTAAGTGCTTACTATGTGCCGAGCACTGTTCTAAGCACTGGGGTAGATACAGGGTCATCAGGTTGTCCCACGTGAGGCTCACAGTCTGAATCCCCATTATACAGTTGAGGGAACCGAGGCACCGAGAAGTTAGGTGACTTGCCCAAAGTCACACAGCTGACAGGTGGCGGAGCCGGGATTAGAACCCATGACCGCTGACTCCTAAGCCCGGGCTCTTTCCCCTGAGCCACGTCTCTTCATATCTGTCAGTCATCTCTGACTCTCCTTTCAAAGTCTTATTGAAGTCATTCATTCATTCATTCAACAGTATTTATTGAGCGCTTACTATGTGCAGAGCACTCTACTAAGCACTTAGCATGTACAATTCGGCAACAGATAGAGACAATCTCTGCCCAATAACGGGCTCACAGTCTAAATGACATTTCTTCCAGGAGGCCTTCCCTGACTAAGCCCTCCTTTCCTCTTCTCCCACTCCCTTCTGAGTCGCCCTGACTTGCTCCTTTCATTCATCACCCCCTCCCCAGCCCCATAGCACTTATGTACATATCTGTATTTAATTTATTTATATTAATGTCTGTAGACTGTAAGCTAATTGTAGACGGGACTGTGTTTGTCGTTGTATAGTACTCTCCCAAGTGCTTAGTACAGTGCTCTGCACACAGTAAGTGCTCCATAAATGTCTGACTTACTGCAGACTTTGAAGTGCTCAAACACTTTGCCCTTCTTACTCACTGATTTCATGTTATGACCCAGCCCTCACCCTTTATTCCTCAAACGCCAACCTACTCACTGTACCTCAATCTTGTTTATCTTGCCATTGACCCCCTCATCCACCTACTCTCTCTAGCCTGGAATACCTTTCCTCTTAACATCCAAAAGACGATCACTCTTGCACCTTCAAAGCCTTATCAACAGCACATCTCCTCCAAGAGGCCTTCGCCGACTAGGTCCTCATCTTCTCTTCCTCACTTCTGCTTTGTCCTTGCATTTGGATTTGCCCTCTATTCACCCCTCCCTCAGCCTTACAGCATATATGTACATATCCATATTTTATATTTATTTGTATAATTTTATTTATTTATACAATCCAGCCCGCCCCCACATGTAAACTCCATTGATGTTCCAACATTCTGCAACTTTCCCAGCCCTCTGTGACTCCTTGGTTTCCTGGCTCTCCCCATGGCCCTTTTCATGCCAAATCTACTACAAGTCCCCCTCCTGAGCTCCCAACAGCATCACCATCTTTACAAACCCCAAAATGATGCCCTGCCCCCGATCCCAAAAAACAGCCCATCTCTCGCACAGCCGCAAAGTTGGGGGCTGAGGCCTGGGCAGGACTGGGGGAAAGCGGGCAGTGCCGTGATGGCTGAGTTGGAGGAAGAGCCCCGTATCCCAGAGCTTCCTCCAGAGTAGACTCAGCCTGGAGAATTCTAGACTGTAAGCTCATTGTGGGCAGGGAATGTGTCTGTTTATTGTTCTATTGTACTCTCCCAAGAGCTTAGTACAGTGCTCTGCACACAGTAAGTGCTCAATAAAGCGACTGAATGACTGAATGAACTCAAGAGAAGATGGATCCCGGCCTTGCCTGTTTCTGGTTCCCAGAACCAGAGGGCCCAGTGGAGAGAGCACAAGCCTGGGAGTCGGAAGGACCTGAGTTCTAATCCTGGCTCTGCCACTTGTCTGCTCTGTGATCTTGGGCAAGTTCCTTCGCTTTTCTGTGCCTCGGTGGCCTCATCTACACAATGGGGATTAAGAGTGTGAGTCCCATGGGACTGTGTCCAACCTGGTTTGCTGGTATCCTCCCTAGTGCTTAGTACAGTGTTTGGCACATAGTAAGTGCTTAGCAAATATTTATTCAACTGTATTTATTGAGCACTTACTATGTGCAAAGCACTGCACTAAGCCCTTTGGAGAATACAATACAGCAACAGAAAGACAGAGTCCTTGCCCACCACGAGCTCACAGTCTAGAGGAAGGAACAGACATTAATACATGTAAAGAAATAAAGAAATAATTCAATAAATGACAGATATATACAATTGTGCTGTGGGGCTGGGAGGGAGGATGAATGAAGGGAGCAAGTCAGGGCGATGCAGAAGTGAGTGGGAGAAGAGGAGAGGAGGGCTTAGTCGGGGAAGGCTTCTTGGAGGAGATGGGCCTTCAATAAGATTTTGAAGTGGGAGAGAACAATTATCTCTCTGATCGTACATTCCAAGCCCTTAGTACAGTGCTCTGCACATAGCAAGCGCTCAATAAATACTATTGAATGAATGAATATGAGGAAGGAGGGCTTTCCAGGTCAGAGGCAGGATGTTGGCGAGAGGTCGGGGGCAATATAGACGGGATGGAGGTACAGTGAGAAGGTTAGCATAAGGAGAAGGAAGTGCGCGGGCTGGGTTGTAGTAGGAGAGTAGTGAGGTGAGGATGGAAGGAGCAAGGTGATCGAGTGCTTTAGAGCCAATGGTGAGGAGTTTTTGTTTGCGGCGATGGATGGGCAACCACTGGAGTTTCTTGAGGAGGGGGGAAACATGGTCTGAACGTTTTTGAAGGAAAGTGATCTGGACAACAGAGTGGAGTATGGGACCGGCGTGGGGAGAGACAGGAGGCAGGGAGGTCAGCAAGGAGGTTGATACAATAATCAAAGTGGGTTAGGATAAGTCCTTGAATTAATGTGGCAGCACTTTGGATGGCGAGGGAGGTGTGGATTTTAGTGATGTTGTGAAGGTAGAAGCAGCGTGGCTCAGTGGAAAGAGCCTGGGCTTCGGAGTCAGGGGTCATGGGTTCGACTCCCGGCTCTGCCACTTGTCAGCTGTGTGACTGTGGGCAAGTCACTTCACTTCTCTGTGCCTCAGTTACCTCATCTGTAAAATGGGGATTAAGACTGTGACTCTCACGTGGGACAACCTGATTACCCTGTATCTACCCCAGCGCTCAGAACAGCGCTCTGCACATAGTAAGCGCTTAACAAATACCAACATTATTATTAGAACTGACAGAATTTAGTAATGGTTTGGATACGTGTGTTGGATGACAGAAAGGTGTCAAGGATAATGCCAAGGTTATGGTTAAATATCATAATTAATATAATTATTGAACTGGAGTGTTTGGGGGAACGCGCTGATGCGGGAATCTGCCGGCCAGTCTAAAATGGCAAATTCCTGACCTGAGAATCCAGTGGACAAATTCATCCTTCTCACTGGGCAACCCCAAAACCACAAGGATAAAAGATGCTACAAACCCCACTAAAATGTTTACTACTTTTTCCAGCCGAGGTCTCCATTTCATAGCAGCCCCATGTGGGAACCAAAGGACTGTGCTTTTTGGAATCAAACTTTTTGATCAAGTGTCCTGTTTTGTTTTAATGGTGTTTTTAAAGGCTTACTATATGCCAGACACTATATCAGGAACACGGTGAATAGGAATCTTCATCTCTGTGTCTCTTTGCTGTGACAGCTCACGCCTCCTTCTCTGAAATCCAACCCTTCACAGAAGTGATCAATCTCACCAGCTAATCAAATAAGCTTCTTGTCTGTTTAGTTATTCATCTCAGCCCCCCAGCACACAGGATGTGAAAACACCCCGTGACTCAAACAGGTCTTAATTCATTCAAACTACTGGGAAAGGCTATATTCTTCCAATTATAGCGCTTTGAATGTTTGGAAAATTGCGCTCAGTCACTGCTTTGCTGCTTGGGATATAGCGTAATGGAATTCACCATATGTTAATCCATACTAACCCTTTAAAGAATAAGGCCACGTTTCACCAATGGGCAATTAAATTAAAATGCAATGCAATAAAATACAATTTTTTAGAGTGAAATCTTGGGAAATACATTAATCCCAGTTCTCATCGGCTCTCTTGTGAGACCCTCGGGGTCTGAAGTCTGACTCACTCTCACACTGACTGAAAGGTATTTTTCTTTTAACCAGGATTTCATAATCAATTGTTCTGAAGTTCTCCCGCAGGTGCCATGAAGATTTGAATTTTATTTGTATACATCTTGCTCTCAGGCTCCTCTTCATTCCAGAGGAGAATTCACTTAGGTTTATCAAAAGCAGGCACCTCTGAAGATTGAGAAATGGACAGTCAAGGGGAAACCATTTTGGATAAGGCATTAGAAGATCAGGGTCTTCTGATTTTCTCCCCGATTCAAGTACTTCTTTACAGGTGACCCTAGATAAATCCCATCATCTCTCTTTATCCAGGTCTCTGAAATGCCAGGAAAACAGAGAGCCTAGCAGTGATCTGGGCCATTAGAGAGGGTGAGAAAACTCGCTTACGGCGTTCAAGGCACACAATTCTCCCTCCTTTTTGTGTCAACTGTGTACTTAAATCCATATCCCTTAAGCATGTGATATTCCCACTACTCCCAACCTCACAGCACTTATTCATCCGTTCATTCAATCGTATTTATTGGGAGCTTACTGCAAAGCACTTTACTAAGCATTTGGTAGAGTACAATTGTTATATTATTGTATTATAAACATATCCTGCCCACAACAAGCTTAAACACACACACACACACACGTGTGTATATATATATATTTTCCTTATACTTATATATATAAGTATATATAATATATATATTCCTTATACTTATATATATATATACTTATATATATGTTCTTATATATAGATGTTCTGATATATATATGTTCTGATATATATATTCCTTATACTCTGCCGCTTTCCCTAGATGTAATGATTTTAACGTCTGTTTTCACCATTAGATGTAAGCGGCTTGAAGGCATGGATTGTGTCTACCAATTCTGATGTACTGTACTCTCCTAGGAAATTAGTATAGTGCTCTGTACAAAGAAGTGTTAAATAAAGGAGGGAAGCAGTGTGGCCTATTGGAAAGAGCACGGGCCTTGGAGTCAGAGGACCAGGGTTCTAGTCCCGGCTCTGCCACGCGCCTGATGCGTGACCTTGGGCAAGTCATTTAATTTCTCTGTGCCCAGTTACCTCATAAGTAAAATGGGGATTGAGACTGTGAGCCCCGTGTGGGACGTGGACTATGTCCAACGTGATTATCTTGTACCTACCCCAGTGCTTAGTACAATGCCTGACACATAGTAAGCCCTTAACAAGTGGTATAAAAATAAATAAATAAATGCTATTGATTGATACCAGATTTTCCTGCTTAGACTGTGAACCCATGTGGGACACGGATTGTGTCTTATCTGATTAATCCTTTCTCTCTCCCAGGCTTGGCATAGTGATTAGCTCTTAGTAAGCACATAATAACGTCCATAAACATTATAGTGTGAATCTAAAGGAAATCCAAATCAGATTTCTTGGAGAGACTGTTTAAGATCTGGGCGTAAAATCCCCTCTCAGGGTCACACCCAGAGAGTTTCCAGTACTCCACCGGTCTCGACTTTGGGAGGGAGAGTTAAGCAGAGGCCTACCCATTCCATTCCTAACTTGGGCAGTGGCTAGCGAGTGGAAGGCAGTCTGCGACAAGTCAAAGCTCACCTTTGCTGGGCAGCAGAGGCATGGGAGAGAGTCGGGGGGTGGAGACTCAAGTTTACAGCACGGAAGGAGGCAATGGGAAACCACTTCCGTATTTTGACCGAGAAAACTCTTTAGATACACTACCGGACGATTGTAGATGGAGAGTGGGGTGTTCTGGGAGAGGTGTGTCCACGGCGTCGCTATGGGTTGGAGACGACAGCATAAGACAAGACCCGTAAGATGCAGTGATGCATTCTCAAGTCTTGAGAATAGAGAGTGACAGAAACACTTGTTTCATTAGCCTCTCCTTATATTACTGAAGCCATGAAAACAAGTCCTGTTTCAGGGTCCAAAGGTCCAGAATAAGCCTAGAAGAAATTTTCTAGTTTCCTTTTCAACTTTCTACTCCCTTATTAATTGGCTATTTGTGAATCTGTGAACTCTGCATTTTTTTCCACGGTATTTATTAAGCGCTTACTATGTGCACTATTTTAAATGCTGGGCTCAATACGAGATAATCAGGTTGGACACGGTCCATGTCCCACATGGGGCTCACGGTCTTAGTCCCCGTTTTACAGATGAGGTAAATGGAGAAATGAAGTGACTCGCCCGAGGTCACACAGCAGGCAAGTGGCAGAGTGAGGATTAGAAGCAAGGTGCTTTTGACTCCCAGGCCCATGCTCTATTCACTAGCCTTCAGCATCTACCTAATTTAGAACTACTTCAGAGCGAATGCGTGGAGAGAAATGAGTGCTCTGGCCGAAATATTCGGATGATGGTGTCGGTCCAGAGGACGTTCCAAATCTTCCCAGAAAACCCAGTGACTGGATTGTAATATGCATCTGGAGGTCTGGACGGTACCAGGAAGAGCACCACTGTCCCTGCTCTTTCCCATGAGACACGTTCAGTCATATACACTAATGCTCAATGACTTTTTATGTTATTTGTAAAGTGCTTACTATGTGCCAGGCACGGTATAAAGTGTTGGGGAAGAAACAATCTAATCAGGTTGGACATAATTCATGTCCCATGTGGGGCTCACAGTCTTGATCCCCATTTTACAGATGAGGAAACTGAGACACAGAGAAGTGACGTGACTTACCCAGGTCACACAGCAGACAAGTGGCAGAGCCGGAATTAGAACCCAGGCCCTTCTGACTACCAGGCCCGGGCTCTATCCACTATGCCAGGAAATGATTACAACGATGTCATTCATTAAGTAATTTTGGTATATGTTAAGCGCTTACTATGTTCAGAGCACTGTTTAAGCACTGGGGTAATAGTAATAATAATGTTGGCATTTGTTAAGCGCTTACTATGTGCAAAGCACTGTTCTAAGCGCTGGGGTAGATACAGGGAAATAAGGTTGTCCCACATGGGGCTCACAGTCTTAATTCCCATTTTACAGATGGGGTAACTGAGGCACAGAGAAGTTAAGTGGCTTGCCCAAGGCCACACAGCAGACAAGTGGCGGAGCCGGGATTAGAACCCTCGTCCTCTGACTCCCAAACCCGTGCTCTTTCCACTGAGCCACATTGCTCAGAGGGAGGACTTAGGCGAGGGCTCAGCAGCCAGAGGCATGAGATCAAGATATAATAATGTTGGTATTTGTTAAGCGCTTACTATGTGCAGAGCACTGTTCTAAGCGCTGGGAAGATACAGAGTAATCAGGTTGTCCCACGAGAGGCTCACAGTCTTAATCCCCATTTTACAGATGAGGGAACTGAGGCACAGAGAAGTTAAGTGACTTGCCCACAGTCACACAGCTGACAAGCGGCGGTAGGTTGGTGTTAGAAGAATGACATGGACTGGGCTGTCTAAACTGAGGACCTTTCTGGGTCAAAACAAAGTCATGTTAACATGCAGGATGAGATTATTAAATTGAGAATATATGTAAAGCCCTTAAAATCAGATCATCGGGCCGCCAGGCTGTTGGCTTCCTTCATCAGTCAAACAAAACGATCCTTGTCAGGTGTTCTCTGCCTATCTACTCGTTCATTTTAATTTTTTTGATTTCTTGTCTCAGTTTGCCTCTGCCTGCGCTGCGGTGTTTGCCCCCAAACTGTATTACTCATTCACTCAATCAGAAGTATTGCTCGAGCACCTACTGTATTTACGGCACTCGACCGGGTGCCCGAGAGAGAACAAGAGAGGAAAAGGCAGGATCTCTGCCCTTGAGTAGCTTTCAGTCTAACAGAGGAGGCAGAAAGAAAATTATACAGTGGGCTGATGATTGGTAGTCTGTGGAAAATTTCATTCTTAGACCTGGGTTCTAGTCCTGCCAGTGCCCGCTGGGACTAAGCCATTGGAGATAAAGGCTGAAGAATCACTCAGGAAGTTCTGCAAGGCTCACAGGCCTTGAGAAGCGGTGTGACCTAGTGGATGGAGCACGGGCCTGGGAGTTAGAAGGACCTGGGTTCTAGTTCTGGCTCCACCATTTATCTTTCGTGTGACCTTGGGCAAATCACTTCACCTCTCCGTGTCTCAATTACCTCATCTGTAAAATAGGGATTAAGGCTGTGAGCCATATGTGTCCAACCTGATTACCTTGTCTCTACCCCAGCGCTTAGAACAGTGCCTAATCCATAGTAAATCCTTAACAGAAACCACAGATAAAAGCTCCTGGAGGATTCCTGATAAATAACGGCCAGTGTGGACGGCACGGAAAATGGAAATTATCGAGACAACCACCTGCTGGATCGTGGCACTGTGGCATAGCAGGAAGGATCTGTGGCTACTTCAGTCAACAGTGGATGCTGCCTGAAAAAAAACCTGCATTCCCTTTGGAAAAGGATGCTCTCCCACCTGTGGACTTGCTCGTTGCACCCTATGACCCACTGGGAACTTGAGCAGCAGGGATGACAGCCAATGGGGCTGTGTAAACCCATTTCGCTGTAATCAAGTCCACCATGCAGATTCTGGGCCCCGAAGGTTCAGGACTTACGACTCATCAGTGGATCCCAAGAAGAGACTCCATCTCCATCATCATCATTTCACTGATACTGTTCTCTCCTGACTTCTCCTCCTATCTCTCCGACTACTCTTTCTTTTTTTTTTGTGGTATTTGTTAAGCACTTACTATGTTCCAGGCACTGTACTAAGCCCTTCTTGGCTTCTTTGCCCTGTAACTTGGGAACTTGATTTTCAGACACCCGACCTGTTTCGGTACCTCAGGGAGTCTGTTCAAGATTTGCGCTGCTACATATTTTCCCTCAAGTCAAAGTTTCCAGAAGCCCATAATAACCTAGCCTTTCTGAAGTCAGACTCAAAGCCCTGAGGGTTCCTGAAGGCAATGGTAAACAAACACATCATTTCCTTAATGTGAATAATCATTCAAAAACAAACTATTTGTCTTTGTCCCTCCGGACATGTAATCTGTATTTGCTAAGGGACCTTGCGGGCCTCGGGCCTGGTCATTCATCGGCATAACTACATTAGCGGTGTTCACACCTCACATATCATAGCCTTAGAGAGGCTGGGAAGCTCAGAACTGGAGCTTTGCTGACACTTGACTGGAGCGAGAGAAGCTGCTGAAAACCGTTTTTTAAAAATGGTATTTGTTGAAGCACTCATTATGCACCAGATGCTGTACTAAGCACCGGGGTAGATACAGTTGGTCAGTCAACTGTATTTATTGAGTGTTTATTGTGTGCAGACCACTGTACTAAGCGCTTGGTAGAGTAAAATGTAACAAGAAACAGAAACATTCCCTGCCCACAACAAGCTTACAGTGTAGAGACGAGCTTACACCAGCAATTCCAAGGTGCTTCCCTGGAAAAGGTCCTGGAGTTGGCGGGGTAGCTCCCTGCTGTTACCCTCCCAAAGAGAAACACACCTATGCACCTCCCATGATGGCCGGAGAGAATCCCATCCGCCACCCGAAACATCAACCCAATTTAAAACCCATTTGGTTTTCTTTCCTAAACCGCTGAGAGATGTGAATTTATCCAATTCAATATTTATGGGCTCTGTGGAGACTCAAGATATACAACCTTTCCTCTTCAATGTCCCCGGGGCTGCCCATCTGGAAAGGGCTCAGAGGATTTAAGAAACAGTCATAAATATTAGGGAAAAGACCAAAATGCTTTCCATTCCCACTGGGGACCCCGGAATCTGAAGCTGAGATGTAGTTGAAAGAAAAAGCCATCTTTCAAGTCCAGCATTATACTCTGTCCCAAACCTCCTGGAATATAGTGCTTTGCAAATAGTCCAAGTTAACGACCGACATTGGGTTTCGGTATAAAATCGATTGCCCATTCAATTGTTCTTTTCTGATTATCTGTAAATATGTTTATGTTTATCTCTCCTGCTAGAGTGTACGTTCCTTTGTGGGAAGGGGACATGTCTTAAGCTTGTGAAGTGCTTTCCCAAATGTACAATTCATTGCAGTGCACTGAGTGCTCAATGAGTGCTCAATAAATGCCATTACTACTGCTCCTTCTATGCGAGCCTCCTAGTTCTACAATCATCATCAATGGTATTTATTGAGCACTTACTGTGTGAAGAGCACTGTGTTTTTTCAGCCTTTACTCAGCCCCACAGGACTTACGACTATAACCATCCACCTACTCTGTTATATTGTACTATCCAAAGTGCTCAGCACACAACACTCCTTTTCCCTCTGCTCCTCCACCTCTCCCTTCCCATCCCCACAGCACTGTACTCGTCCGCTCAACTGTATATATTTTCGTTACCCTATTTATTTTGTTAATGAATTGTACATCGCCTCGATTCTATTTAGTTGCCATTGTTTTTACGAGATGTTCTTCCCCTTGACGCTGTTTAGTGCCATTGTTCTTGTCTGTCCGTCTCCCCCGATTAGACTGTAAGCCCGTCAAACGGCAGGGACCGTCTCTATCTGTTGCCGACTTGTTCATCCCAAGCGCTTAGTACAGTGCTCTGCACATAGTAAGCGCTCAATAAATACTATTGAATGAATGAATGAATGAATGAATGAACACTCAATAAATACCATTGATAGATTGATTGATTGAGAGAGTACGAAAGGCAATAAGCTCTGCAGCTTCCCTGCGGGTGGTACTAACGATGTTAATGGAGTTGGCGTTTGGTTCATGTCGCCTCTGGTGAAGTAAGGTATTTCAAGACACCATGAAAGGCACTGTATTTTCTGGAATATTAAAGGAAGGAACTGTATTGGGTTTGGAACGGTGGGTTTCCAAAGTATTGTGAAAAATGGTCAGTGCAGAATTGCAGAGTATGAATCTGTAGGAATCAGGAAGTAGTCTGATAAGCTACTCTAAAGAACTCTTGCAGTCTTTTACCTTTAAGATTTTGAAAAATGGACTGTTTGAAGAAGTGGCATGGCCTAGTGTGAAGAGCATGGACCTGGGGAGTAAAAAAAAACCTGTGTTCTGCCACTTTCCTGTTGTGTGACCTTGGGCTAGTCAGTTCACTTCTCTGTGCCTCAGTTTCCTCATTGGTAAAATGCAGATTAAAGACCTATTCTCCCTCCACTTTGATTGTGAGTCCCGTGTGAGTCTCTCAACCTCCTGTCTCTCTCCGCTTCAGTCTATACTTCACTCTGCTGCCCGGATTATCTTTTTACAGAAAAACTCTGGGCATGTCACTCCACTCCTCAAAAACCTCCAGTGGTTGTCTATCAACCTTTGAATGAAGCAAGAACTCCTCACTATTGGCTTCAAAGCTCTCCATCCCCTTGCCCCCTCCTACCTCACCTCCCTTCTCTCCTTCTACAGCCCAGCCCGCACACTCCACTCCTCTGCCACTCACCTCCTCACTGTTCTCCAATCACGCTTATCCCGCCGTCGACCCCTGGCCCACGTCCTACCGCTGTCCCGGGATGCCCTCCCTCCTCATATCCGCCAAACTAACTCTCTTCCTCTCTTCAAAGCCTGAGAGCTCACCTCCTCCAGGAGGCCTTCCAAGACTGAGCCCTCCCTTTCCCTCTGCCCCTCCTCTTCTCCATATTGCCCCTACTTCCTCCTTCTGTTCTACCCCCTTCCCCTCCCCACAGCACTTGTGTATATTTGTATATATTATTTATTACTCTATTTTATTAATGATGTGTATATATCTATGATTCTATTGATCTATTTTGATAGTATCGATGCCTGTCTACTTGTTTTGTTTTGCTGTCTGCCTCCTCCTTTTAGACTGTGAGCCCGTTGTTGGGCAGGGATTGTCTCTATCTGCTGCCAAACTGTACATTCCAAGTGCTTAGTACAGTGCTCTGCACACAGTAAGCACTCGATAAATACGATTGAATGAATGAATGTGGGAAAGGGACTGTGCCCCACGTGATTATCTTGTAGCTCACCTATCCAGGGCTTAGTACAGAACTCTGAAATTAGAAAATCCCACATTCGCAAGGAAATCAGACAATTTTCAATAGCTTGAAGTGTTTCATGAACAAGAGAAATACTTTACAGTCTCTTTCAAATCATAAAACACAAAGTCCCTGAAATAAAGTCATGCTCACTTCAGCATTTAGTAAAAAGGTAGGAAGGTGTAGAAGAGTTTGAGGACAGAAGGACAAAGGAAAACAATAATAGTAGCTTTGACATCACCCACAATCACCAGTCTCTAAGAGTTGGCTGCTCCCTCTGAAAATATAACTGCTCGCTTTCATTTAATTTTCAATTTGTCAAATCAAAGAGATGAGAACTAAATCAAAATGCTAATTATGAGCTCGGTTTTCAACTGGAATATCAAGGTCATATATTGCTGAAACAAACAAAGGAAACTAAAATGAATGTCTACTCGATTTCTCCCAGTCTTCTTTCTCCACCGATGTATTGATCGATTGATTGAAGGTGCACAAAATGTTCCGTTCCAAACACTGCGCCCTTCCCTCAACATCACACTGAACATGTATTACTGGGGCAGCGGAAGCAAGCAGCAATCCTTGCTACGATTCAGGGTTCGCCTGACTCCTGCTATTACGCTCCAACCTCTCACAGGTGAAGTAATGTTTTGAAAAACAACATCCAAACCACCCAGATGGCAAAACATCCAGCTCCTGATGAAAGGAGTTACCAGCAGAGGCCTCTGTCACTCTATGCTGGCAGGTCTCCTTGGAGAAGGAACAGTGTGGCCCAGTGGAAAGAGCATGGGCCTCCTAGCCAGATGGTCTGGGTTCTAATTCTGACCCCTCCATTTGTCTGCCGTGCGAAGGTGGTCAAGTGCCTTCACGTCTCCGGATTTCAGTTCCCTCATCTGCAAAACGGGGATTGGATGTATGTCTTCCCTCCTACTTAGACTGTGAGCCCCAGGTGGGGCCTGATTATCTTATAATAATAATGAAAATAATTATGGTATTTAAGTGCTTACTACATGATGAGCACTGTTCTAAGCGCTGGGGTAGATACAATGCAAGCAGGTTGCCCCACGTGGGGCTCACAGTCTTCATCTCCATTTTACAGAGGAGGGAACTGAGGCACAGATGAGTTCAGTGACTTGCCCAGGATCACACAGCAGACAAGTGGCAGAGTCGGCATTAGAACCCATGTCCTCTGACTCCCAAGCCCGTGCTCTTGCCATTAGGCCATGCTGCTTCTCTTATATCTACCCCAGCACTTAGTACAGTGCTTGGCACACAGTAAGCGCTTAATAAATACCACAATTATAAAGTACCCATGCTGACAGCAAATGGGCACTTCTGAGATCCTGTGGATCACCAGTTCAGGTTGAAACTTGGGCTCGGAGTGCCAGTGTCACCAAGATGGGGTTTAGGGAAAAAGTTCAGCGAGGAATGAGAGAGCAGCTTGAGTTTCCCATCCTCTAGAACTGTAATCTCGTTATGGGCAAGGGAACACATCCACTAATTCCCCGCTTCTAGACTGTGAGCCCGTTGTTGGGTAGGAATTGTCTCTATTTGTTGCCGAATTGTACTTTCCAAGTGCTTAGTACGGTGCTCTGCACACAATAAGTGCTCGATAAATATGATTGAATGAATGAATTCTGTTGTACTGTACTCTCCCAAGCTCTTAGTAAAGGGTTCTGCACATAGTAAGTGCTCAATAAATACCACTGATTGACTGATTGATTGATTCCTTCCAGAGTCTCAGGATCTGGATGTATCTCATCTGGTGGCATTACTGCTGCACTTTAGGCACAAGGAGGAAATGGACTGTGTGGTTGCCTCCACAAATCTTTCTTCAACACAAACCACATGGAAAAGAACTCCTTTTCTTCCCACCCAAACCCTGTCCTCCCCCATATTTCCCATCCCTACAGACAATGCTATTAACCCTCCACCTCACAAACCCTAAAACCTGGCATTATGCAGACTCAGCTCTCTCACACAACCCACAAATTCAGTGTCATCGAATCATGTCAGTTCTACCTTCACAACAATGCTAAAAATCTGCCCTTTCCTCTCCATCCAAATTGCTACTCTGCTGATCCAAACATTTATCCTATCCCACCTTGACTACTGAATCTGCCTTCCTCACTGACCTCCCCGCTTCCTATCTCTCCCCATACCAGGCCATACTTCACTCCGCTGCCCGGATTGCTTTTCTAAAAAAAATAAAAATATTCAGTTCACGTCTCCTCCCTCCTCAACAATCTCCAGCAGTGGCCCAACTATTTCTGCATCAGACAGAAATTCCTTACCATTGACTTCAAAGCGCTAAGTCAGCTCACCCCATCCAACCTCACCCCAATGATGTCCTACTAGAGCCTAGCCCGCTAGCGTCAGCTCTCTCACTGCGCTCCGATCGCGTCTATCTCACCACCGACCCCTTTCCCACATCCCCCCTCTGACCTGTAACTCCTTCCTCCTCCAAATATTCCAGATCACCCCTCTCAGCACTTTCAAAGCTCACATCACCTCCAAGAGGCCTTCCCTGATTAAGTCTTCTTTTACCTGACTCCCTCTCCCTTAAGCATCATCACTTGAATTCATTCATTCAATAGTATTTATTGAGCGCTTACTATGTGCAGAGCACTGTACTAAGCGCTTGGAATGAACAAGTCGGCAACAGAGACAGTCCCTGCCGTTTGACGGGCTTACAGTCTAATCGGGGGAGACGGACAGACAAGAACGATGGCAATAAATAGAGTCAAGGGGAAGAACATCTCGTCAAAACAATGGCAACTAAATAGAATCGAGGCGATGTACATTTCATTAACAAAATAAATAGGGTAATGCAAATACCGAATCCCGACTCTGCCACTTGCCACCTGACTGTGGGCAAGTCATGTCATTTCTCTGGGCCTCAGTGACCTCATCTGGAAAATGGGGATGAAGACTGTGAGCCTCACGTGGGACAACCTGATGACCCTGGATCTCCCCCAGCGCTTAGAACCGTGCTCGGCACATAGTAAGCGCTTCACAAATACCAACATCATTATTATGGAGCAATTCCTGCGTGCAGAGCACGGTACTAAGCGCTTGGAGTGGCCAATTGGGCAACCGTAAGAGATCCTCCCTGCCCAACGACGGGCTCACGGTGTAGAAGGTGGGAGGCAGCAAAGCAAAACGGATTCATTCCGTGAATGGTATTTATTGAGCGCTTCCTTTCAGTCCTTCAATTCGGTAGCATTGATTGCGCGCTTACAGTGTGCAGAACACTGCGCCAAGCGCTTGGAGGCCCCCGGGCTCGGGAGTCAGAAGGACCTGGGTTCTAATCCCGACTCTGCCACTTGTCTGCTATATGACTTTGGGCAAGTCACTTCACTTGTCCTCAGAGAAGCAGCCTGGCTCAGTGGAAGGAGCACGGGCTTTGGAGTCAGAGGTCATGGGCTTGATTCCCGACTGTGCAACTTGTCAGCTGTGTGACTGTGGGCAAGTCACTTCACTTCTCTGTGCCTCAGTTACCTCAACTGTAAAATGGGGATTAAGACTGTGAGCCTCATGTGGGACAATCTGATGACGCTGTATCTACCCCAGCGCTTAGAACAGTGCTCTGCACATAGTAATGATAATAATAATGTTGGTATTTGTTAAGCGCTTACTATGTGCCGAGCACTGTTCTAAGCGCTGGGGGAGATACAGGGGAAGCAGGTTGTCCCACGTGGGGCTCACAGTCTTAATCCCCATTTGACAGATGAGGGAACTGAGGCACCGAGAAGTGAAGTGACTTGCCCAAAGTCACACAGCTGACAAGTGGCCGAGCCGGTATTCGAACCCATGACCTCTGACTCCAAAGCCCGTGCTCTTTCCACTGAGCCACGCTGCTTCTCTAGTAAGCACTTAACAAATACCAACATTATGGAGAAGCAGCGTGGCTCAGTGGAAAAAGCATGGGTTTGGGAGTCAGAGGTCGTGAGTTCTAATCCCAGCTCTGCCACTTGTCAGCTTTGTGACTTTGGGCAAGTCACTTAACTTCTCGGTGCCTCAGTTACCTCATCTGTAAAATGGGGATTAAGACTGTTAGCCCCACGTGGGACAACCTGATTCCCCTGTGTCTACCCCAGCGCTTAGAACAGTGCTCGGCACATAGGAAGCGCTTAACAAATACCAACATTATTATTATTATTATAATCTCATCTGTAAAAGGAGGATTTAGACCATGAGCCCCATGAAGGACAGGGACTCAACCCAATTATCTTGTATCTACCCCAGCTCTTAGCACAGTGCGTGGCACAGGGTCAGCGCTTAACAAATACCACAATTATGATGATGATTATCATTTTTATCAATGGTATTTACTAAGCCCTGACTTTTTATGAGGTTTGTTAAGCACCTACTATATGCCAGACGCTGCTCAAAGTACTGGGGTAGATATGAGCTAATCACATTGGGCACAGTCCATAACCCACATGGGAGTCACAGTCTTAATCCCCCTTTTACAGATGAGGCAACTGAGGCACAGAGAAGTGATGTGACTTGCCCAAGATCTCAGAGTAGACCAGTGTGCCCTTTCACAGGTAGCAGCACTCAAGGCTGTGGCTCAGACGTAACTCCTAGGGTCCCCATAACTCACCCCCTCCCCCAGTCATTCCGCATTCGATTGTTTTCTAAAAGTGAGCGAGCTCTTCGGCCTCTCACCCCCTAACTGTGAGAGTACCTCAAGGCTCAATTCTAGGTCCCCTTCTACTCTCCATCGACACCCACTCCCTCAGAAAACTCATTCGCTCCCACAGCTTCAACTCTGAGAATGATTCCCAAATCTCCATCTCCAGCCCTGATCTTCTCTCTCTCTCTCTCTCTCTCTCTGCAGTCTCCTATTTCCTCCTGCCTTTGGGACATCTCTACTTGGACACCTCAAACTTAACATGTCCAAAACGGAACTCCTCATCTTCCCACCCAAATTCTGTCTTCCCCCTGTCCTTCCCATCATGTAGACAGCCCCACCATCCTCCCTGTCTCACAAGCCCGTAACCTTGGCATTATCTTCGACTCCTCTCTCTCATTAAACCCACGCATTCAATCTGTCACCAAATCCTGTTGGTTCAACCTTCACAGAATTGCTAAAATCCACCCAATCCTCTCCATCCAGATTGCTATCGCATTAATTCAAGCACTTGTCATATCCTGCCTTGATTATTATATCAGCCTCTTTGCTGGCTTCCCCACCTCCTGCCTCTTCCCCCACCAGTTCATACTTCACAAACCGGATCATTTTTCTACCAAAACATTCGTTCCGTGTTTCCCCACTCCTCAAGATCCTCCACCGGTTGCCCACCCACCTCTGCATCGAACCGAAACGCCTTACCATTGGCTTTGAAGCACGCAGTCAGCTTGCCCCATCCTACCTCACATCACCGCTCTCCTACGAGGGTCCAGCCCGCACAATTCTGCTCCTCGAGCCCCAGCTTACACACCGTGCCCCGTTCTCATCTATCTTACAACTGACCCCTTTCCCATGTCTTCCTCCTAGCCTGGAACTCCCTCTCCCTCCAGATATGCTAGTTCGCCTCTCTCTCCATCTCCAAAACACTATTCTCCAAGAGGCTTTCCCTGATTAACCCCTCTTTTCCCCAGCTTTCTCTCCCTCTGCATCTTCTATGCAGAAGGTAGATCTTCCCCTTTTTACAGATGAAGCAGCTGAGATGAGGTAACTGAGTGAAGTGATTTGCCCAAGGTCACACAACAGACAAGTGGAGGAGTGGGGATTTGAACCCATGACCTTCTGATTCCCGGGCCCATTCCACTACGCCATGCTGCTTCTATGCCTCGCCCGTATTCTCTAGGGCACAGTCACTTTCATATAGCAATTCCTACATGACCGTTTCTCAAACTTTGGATGATGTTTTATAGCCCTTGGATCTGTAAGCCCTGGACATTTTATATTCACCCCAATCCCCAACTCCATAGCACTTTTTTAGATATCTTTCAATTATATATTAGTTTATTATTTATATTAATGACAGTCTCCCCCTCTGGACTGTAAGCTTGTTATGGGCAAGGAAGATGTCCACTAATTCTGTTGTATTGTACTTTCCCAAGTGCTTAGTACAGTGCCCTGCACATAGTAAGTGCTCTATAAATACCACTGATGACTGGCAGAAAATTACTCTTCCCCCCTTCAAAGTCTTATTGAAGGCACATCTCCTCCAAGAGGCCTTCCCCAACTAAGCCCCCTTTTCCTCTTCTCCCGCTCCCTTCTGTGTCTCCCTGACTTGCTCCCTTTATTCATCCCCCTTCCCACCCCCACAGCATTTATGCACTTATCTGTAATGTAGTCATTTAAATTAATTGTCAATCTCCTCCTCTAGACTCTAAGCTCACTGTGGGCAGGAAACGTGTCTGTTTATTGTTATATGGTACTCTCCCAAGTGCTTAGGACTGCGCTTTGCATGTGGTAAGCGCTCAGTAAATATGTTTGAAAGTAAACACTCATGAAAGAGGCTTTGAGGGTGCTGCTTGTCAGCTGACACCGGTGCTAATTCTTGATCCCCAAGCTCCCTACTTGTTAAATGAAATCCTTGCCATTATCTTTGAGCATTTGGAATTCACCCCATTCTCAGCCCCACAGCACTCATTTGTAAATTAGTGATTTATTTAACAGTCTGTCTCCCTCTCTAGACTTTAAGCTCCTTCTGGGCCGGGAACATGTCTACCAACTCCCCTGTATTGTACTCTCCCATGGGGCTTAGTACAGTGTTCTGAACACAAAGCGTGGCTCAGTGGAAAGAGCCTGGGCTTGGGAGTCACAAGTCATGGGTTCAAATCCTGGCTCTGCCGCTTGTCAGCTGTGTGACTGTGGGCATGTCAATTCACTTCTCTGTGCCTCAGTTACCTCATCTGTAAAATGGGGATGAAGACTGTGAGCCTCACGTGCGACAACCTGATCACCCTGCATCTACCCCAGCACTTAGAACAGCGCTCTGCACACAGTGAGTGCTAAACAAATACCAACATTAATAAGTGCTCAATAAATACCACTGACTGACTGATTAATTGATTGTAGGTGCTTTGGAGACTTTCTTTTCATAGACTCTTCTAGGCTCTGGACCACAAGGCATGTGGATGCAACTGCACTTCAAGGTTGATGAAAGGGCCCTTTGGATGCAACTTCACTTCACGGTTGATGAAAGGGCCCTTTTTTACCATTCAATTTATAAGTTGCTAGGGTAAGTGGTCAAGTAAGAGTCAGAAAACCCGGGTTCAAGGCCTAGTTCAGCCAATGGGCAGAAGGGTGACACTGGGCAGTCAGTCCACTGTGCCTCAGTTTCCTTCTCTGTAAAATGGGAATAACAATGCCTCCTCTTCCTACCTCACAAAGATATAGGGTGGCCTTTCATGTGGCTTTCTACCAGACTGTCTGGCTTTAATAATGTTGGCATTTGTTAAGCGCTTCCTATGTGCAGACCACTGTTTTAAGCGCTGGGGTAGATACAGGGTAATGAGGTTGTCCCACGTGAGGCTCACGGTTAATGCCCATTTTACAGATGAGATGGCTTCAGATGGCTTTCAGCTGGTCTGTCTCCTGCCCAGAACTGTATGAATGAGTGCCCTCTTGAGTGGCATGAGAAGCATCCTACCAGGATGATAGGAGAGTATTTCATGGCAAAGTGCTTGGGAAAAAGTAGAAAAATGCATTCTGTTATCAGGAAATGGGAGCTTTCATTTTTTTCTTTTTTATGGTATTTGTTAAGCATCTACTATTTGTCATGCACGGTTCTAAGCACTGCGGTAGATACAAGTTTATCGGATAGTTCATTCAATAGTATTTATTGATCGCTTACTGTGTGTAGAGCACTGTACTACGCGCCGTGTACTAACAGGATCCCTGTTCCACGTGGAGGGAGTGAGAGGGAGGTCCGAGCGGAATCGCCTTTTGGGTGAAGCGGGTCAGCCAGGCTGACCCTCTCCAGGTTCCCTACCTGGCACCGAGGTCCCGAGGGCCACGAAGACCACCGCGGTCACGGAGTCCTTCAGGCCGATGGTGCAGCCGAAGTGGGAGGCCAGGTCGCCGATGAAGGCCGTCAGGAGGCCGATCATGAGGATGGACACGACGAAGCAGGCCCAGCCGTTCCAGTACTCTGTGGGGGGCACGAAGGCGAACAGGACCTTCCAGAACACCGTCAGGAAGTGCATCACGTAGTCAAAGCAGGAGGGCAGCTTCTCCTCCCCGCATTCGTCGTCGTCGTCGTCTTCGCCTGGGGAAAGACAGGGAGCCCGTCAACCACCGGCGCGGTCCTGGGCTCACCAGGTTGGCACCTGTTATTCCTCGGGCCCATCCCTGTCCCACCTCGGGTGGCCCTGGGGCCACCAGCTTGGGTTGGACCGTGCGGTAAGGAGGCTGTGCTTTAGTTTCCTCATCTGTAAAATAGGAACTAAGTGCCTTTCTCCTTCTTAGAGAACCTCATGAAGGAACGCCACTTTGTCTGATCTGATTATCCTGTATCTACGTCAGCACTTCATACATAGTAAGCTTTGAACAAATATTATTACGATCTCTGAGGAAGAACATTATCCCCACCAAGGTCACCGGGACCAATTTTTTATTTTGAATATGAGGATGAAATGGGGCAGAACTCTTGGGTGGAGGAGGAGACAGGCTTCAGTGACCTAATGGTTCAGAGATCCATCATTTTGTGTCAGTTTTGGCTGGAACGGTTAGATTTTGTCAAAGTAGAAGTAATACTGTCATCTGTGGAGAAACCACTGGGTATAAGACACTGCGGTGATGTTAATAATAACTGTAGTCCTTGTTAAACACTTCCTCAAACACTGTGCTAAGCACTGGGCTAGATAGAACACAGGATGGACAGAGTTCCTGTCCCACAAGGAGCTCACCACCTAAAGAGGAGGGAGAACAGGTATTTAATTCCCAATTGACAGATGAGGTAACTGAGGTCCTGAAATGAGAAGTGAACGCTCAAGTTCACCCAGCACAAAAGTAGGAGAGCTGGAAATAATGATAATGTTGGTATTTGTTAAGCACTTACTATGTGCAGAGCACCGTTCTAAGCGCTGGGATAGATACAGGGTCATCAGGTTGTCCCACATGAGGCTCACAGTCTTAATCCCCATTTTACAGATGAGGGAACGGAGGCACAGAGAAGTGAAGCGACTTGCCCCCAGTCACACACAGCTGACATGGCAGAGCAGGGATTCAAACCCAGGACCTCTGACTCCCAAGGCCGGGCTCTTGCCACTGAGCCCAGGTTCCCTGACTGCCAGCCAGGCGCTCTTTCCACTAGGCCTCATTGCTTCCCTAGATGCTGCTAAACTGAATGCTTTCTAGTGGAATCTGGGAGTCAATGGGTCTGGGTTTTATTCCCGGCGCCCCTTGTCTGCTGTGTGACTTTGGGAAATTCACTTAACTTCTCTGGGGCTCAATTAGACAATCTGTAAAATAGGCATTAAATTCTCCTCCCTCTGATTTAGTCAGTAAGCCCCATGTGCGACCGAGACGGTGCCCAACCTGAGTAGCTCGTATCTATCCCAGTGCTTCGTACAGTGCCTGGCACAAAGTAAGCACTTATCAGTTACCATGAAAAACAAAAGATAAAAAGCGAACGCTCAAGGCACACTCCACCCTGAGTTTACCAACAGGGGAGACATACATAAAAATATTTGAGAATATAATGATCCATATAAACAAGCGGCTGACAAAAATGGCATCCGGGAGCTGAATTCTAGCAACGTGGGGTAGTTGTCCCCCATCACCTCTGCTCCCATGCAGTCAGTACCGGTGACCATGCCTCGAGTCATTCATTCAAAAGCATTTATTGAGTGCTTACTATGTACAGAGCACTGTACTAAGCGCTTGGAATGTACAACAGATCCCCAACCTGCTACTCAGCCCCCTGCATGGACCGAGTATATGGGTAGGGGTAGATTCTGGGGGCACAATTTTCAATGAATCCCCTCTTTCCCTCTGCCAACAGAAAACCCCTTTCTTCCTCTGCCTCCCCAAGCTGGTTCTTCCATTACGCTGAGCATCCTTAATGAGAACCACGGAGCAGCTGTGGTGGAGACGCCATTTCCCCCTCCCCTTGTGGCAACCTGGATGGGAAGGACTTTATCATCATCAAGGCTGTGATAGTTGCCAGGCCTAGATTTCAGCACTGTGGCCTAGAATCCCCTTCAGCAGGAATGCGGCCCACCTGGCGTTGGCTTCTAAGGGAGGAAAGGCAGCATGGCCTAGTGGATAGAGCAAGGGCCTGGGAGTCAGAAGGACCTGGATTCTAATCCCAGTTCCTCCACTTTCCTGTTGAATGACCTCGCTCAAATCATTTTACTTCTCTGGACTTCGGTTACCTCATCTGTAAAATGGGCATTAAGGCTGTGAGCTCCTTGTGGGACAGGGACTCTATTCGAACTGATTAGCTTCTATCTTCCCCAGCACTTAGAACAGTGCCTGGCACATAATAAGTGATTAACAAATATTATTATTATTAATAGGAGAAGCAACATGGTTTAGTGGAAAAAGTACAAACCTGGGAATCAGAGTAACTGGGTTCCCATCCCGGCTCTACCACTTACTTGCTGTTTGACCTCAGACAAACCTCTTCACTTCTCTGTGCCTTAGTTTCCTAAACTGCAAAAGTGGGGATTCTATATCCATTTTCCTTCCTACTTTGACTAAGTGCCCCAAGGGGATCAGGTGCTGTGTCCTATCTGATTAAATTGTATCTTCCCTGGTGCTTAGAACATGTAGTAAGCGCTTAACAAATATAATAATCATGATGATAATACTATAGACTAAACTGTAAGCTCGACTGTAAGCGTGTCTCTAGGTTGTAAGCTCTGTATGGACAGGCAACGTGTTTCATAATTCTGTTGTATCATACTCTCCTAAATGTTTCGTACAGTTCTCTAGACTGTGAGCTCGTTGTGGGCAGGAATTATTCTTTATTGTTGTACTGTTCTTTCTCCCAGAGCTTAGAACAGTGCTCTGCACACAGTAAATGCTTAATAAATACTTTTGAATGACGCTGTGCATAATTAGCGCTCAATAAATACCATTGATTGATTATAACAATAACAATAATAGTATCATTATGAACTCCTGGAAGCCTGCCATGGGGCTGGTGGGCTCAATTTTGGTGTGTGTATTGCAGGGTTGGGGAGGTGGACAACGTGGCTCAGTGGAAAGAGCCCGGGCTTGCGAGTCAGAGGTCATGGGTTCAAATCCCCGCTCAGCCGCTTGTCAGCTGTGTGACTTTGGGCAAGTCACTCAGCTTCTCTGGGTCTCAGTTACCTCATCTGTAAAATGGGAATTAAGACTGAGAGCCCCATGTGGGACAAACTGATCACTCTGTATCCTCTCCAGCGCTTAGAACAGTGCTTTGCGCATAGTAAGCGCTTAACAAATGCCATTATTCGATTAAACTGTAAGCCCGTCAAAGTAACAAACGCTACCGATTTGTACATTCCAAGCGCTTAGTACAGTGCTCTGCACATTGTAAGCGCTCAATAAATACTATTGAATGAGGTGGAGGAGAAAGCACAGGGATCCTGCCTCAGTGTGCCTGAAAAGGAGCAAGATTTCTGTGTGTAACACTACACCCGCGATTCTGCCTTTGAAACCGCCATCCTCCAGGGTTCCCAGCTACCCCAGCTCTGCAACTCAATCTATCAATCGTATTTATTGAGCACTGTACTAAGCGCTTGCCCCGAAGCCACACCAGGGAGAACACTAAATTCATTCTACCTCCTGGCCTAGCGGATGTGGCTTTTCTTGGAGCTGGGAAGAGACGTCCCTGGCCTCAGCGCATGGGAACGGTTTAGGGTTATATGGCTCGGGACCACATTTTATCGGGTTGATGTTCACCTCAGACTCAGGTGCTGCTTAATCATGCAAAAGGAGGCTGGGGGAACAAGCACCGCTCTTGCCCATCTGTGTCAGCTCTTTCGGATGCTCGCCCGGTGTCTGTTTTCCAGCGAGACCAAGGAGGTAGATAACAATCGTCTCAGCGTCATTTTTTCTGGGACGTCAGAGACGATGCCACTCCGTCAAAGTGTCCAGAAGCCTGCGGCTAGAGCTGAGAGATGCCGTCTGCCTCGCTTGCATGCAGGCAGCGTGACTGGTGTGTGTTTCGTTCTAGAGGGCCCAGATATGTTTTTTTACCTCAGTCAGGGCCCTGCTAACAGAAAAGTGGAGTCGTAGTGACCCTACCACTTTTTTTCTTCTTCTAAGGTATTTGTTAAATGCTTACTATGTGCCAAGCACCATACTAAGCCCTGGAGAAGGTCCAAGCTAATCAGGAGGGGCCACATCCCACACGGGGTTCACATTCTTAATCTCCATTTTATGGATGACGTGACTGAGGCCCAGAGAAGAAAAGTGACTTGCCTAAGGTCACACAGCAGGCACGTGCCAGAACCGGGATTAGAACCCAGGTCCTTCTGATTCCCAGGCCCGGGCTCTTTCCTCTAGGCCATGCTGCCTCTCAACTTGTTCCACTGAGCCACAGCGGACTCCCTAGAGACAGCTAGGGACAGGGCAGACCTCAGTGAACAGTGACCTCCCACTGAGGTCTGTAATATTGACCTAAAACAATGCTATTCAATCATATTTACTGAGCCATTACTGCGTGCAGAGCATTGTACTAAGACTTGGAATGTACAATTCGGCAACAGATAGAGACAATCCCTGCCCAACAACGGGCTCAGAGTCTCAAAGCGGGAGACAGACAGCAAAACAACTATGATTAGCATAGAGAAGCAGCATAGCCTAGTGGATAGAGTAAGGGCCTGGGAGTCAGAAGGACCTGGGTTCCATTGCTGCCTCCTCAGTAATCAGTCAATCAATCAAGTGTATTTATGGAGCGCTCACTGTTTGCGGAGTACGGTACTAATTCATTCAATATTCATTCAATAGTATTTATTGAGCGCTTACTATGTGCAGAGCACTGTACTAAGCGCTTGGGATGAACAAGTCGGCAACAGATAGAGACAGTCCCTGCCGTTTGACGGGCTTACAGTCTAATCGGGGGAGACGGACAGACAAGAACAATGGCACTAAACAGCGTCAAGGGGAAGAACATCTCGTAAAAACAATGGCAACTAAATAGAATCAAGGCGATGTACAATTCATTAACAAAATAAATAGGGTAACGAAAATACTAAGCACTTGGGAGATGGAGCAAGCAAGATCCTGGGCTTCTACTTGCACAGGTCATTTGTTTAGGGTTAAGGAAGGGGGTTCCCACTCTGGGCAGGAATAGAGATGGCTTGCACTGGGCCATTTCCACTCTATCTCTCGTGGCACAGTGGATAGAGCCCCGGCCTGGGAGTCAGAAGGTTCTAATCCTGGCTCTGCCACATGACTGCTGTGTGACCTTGGGCAAGTCACTTCATTTTTTCTGTGCTTCAGTTTCCTCAGCTGTAAAATGGGGATTCAATATGTAGGTTGTGGTGCAGGGACTGTGTCCACCTGATTAGTCCCAGGGCTTAGAACAGGGCTTGACACATAATAAGCATTTAAATACCATTAAAAAGAGTGGGGCTGGAGGAAAGTACAGTTAGTCCTCCATGAATCCCTAAGGTGAGAATCCACGTTCTGAGACTGGCCTTTGCTGAGGCTGTTCAGGAATCAATCCAGAGTAGATCACAAAGAGAACAGATATTCCTTAGATTCCGACCACCGTATTTCTTCTTCTTTCTCACCAACTCCTTTTGCTTAGCCTTCAAGACCTCCTGGCTTCTTTAAGCCTAAGCGTTACTGGGTTCGAACAAGAACTTCTTAATAGACCCCAAAGAGCAAATAATTTCTCCTCTTATTCAGGTTTTATTTTAAAAGAAGGAGCAAGTTTAGTAGAGCAAAGGTGGGAGGCTGTTTTAATTAGACTTTCTTTGCTTTCCTTTTACTAAACTATATGTTCCTCTTGGACAGGGCATAATTCTAGCCCAAAGAATCACAATAAAGTAAAATCTCAGTGGTCCTGCAAACCTTTCTGAGGTCACTACTTCAAGTTCACTAGTCAATGAGATGTTCTGAGTGAAGATCTCCCTAATAGATGTCCAGCTTGAATATCCAGGAAGAGCAATCAATAAATCACTCGAGAGGGACAAAGGTAGCCTCCTTAAGCCCAGTAGTTGACCAGACACCAAACAGTAAAATCATTCCCCCCCTTAATGAATAATAAAAATGACATTTTGTAAATGCTAACTCTGTGCCAGGTACTGTACTAAGCTCTGGGGTAGATACAAGATAATCTCACATGAGGTCCACAGTGTAAGTAGGAGGGAGAACCAATACTCAAACTCCACTGTGCAGATGAGGGAACTGAGGCACAAAGTAGTTAAGTGACTTTTCCAAGGTCACACAGAGGTCACAGAGTAGGTACATAGCAGAACCAGGATTAGAATCCAGGTCAGTTAACTCCCAGGCCCGTGCTCTTTCTGCTAGGCCACGTGGCTTCTCTGTTACTTTTGATTAGGCTATAGCATTTGCCCTTTGAGAAAAACTTGAATTCAGACTCAGGCCACACTCACAGACATCAGTAAAATTTTGTACATTAACATATGCTGTTGATCTTCAAACAACGACAGAAAGGGCAGTTTAACCGAGGGAACCCACCTTCTGTTATTTTGGTAACTTCCAGAAGAGGGGTAAGAACACAGCTGTGATTTGGGGGTGGCCTAAAGCCCAAGCTGGTGTCCTATTAAGTCCTAGCTAGTAAGATGACAGGAGGTAGACTTAGTTTACCCATGTGGGGAGGATAAACTGATTTAGATCAGGTAGTCTTGTTCTACGTTCAGTACTCTTTCTCCTTTCCCATACACCCGCATACATCTCTCTCTTTCTCTCCCCATCTCCCTCTCCTCTTCTCTTCCCCACCAATGGACCTCTAAGGGGACCACGAAACCCTGAAGTGTCAGGCGGCTTCTATGAAGTTAATTAAACCGACTGGTCCACATGGATACGGCTAAATCGTTCTCTCGCCAAGACTACACACACCATGGGCAAACCTGCACATACAGACTTAAAGCCGAAAGTTTAGATCACCCAGCTTGGGACCGAAAAAGAGCCCCAAATTTGCTCAGAAAATTGGCTACGCTGGGTTGCTCCCGCCTTTTATTCTCGACTTGCTTTGCTCCAGGCAGCTTCCGGGTTTTGAGCGAAGGAGATGAAGAGCGGCGAAAGCTCTTTATGCAGCTGTCCTGACTTCCCCTGTAGCAGATCCTGCCACAGAACCGTTGAAACGGAACATGCCTTTACCAGGCAACTGACAGCAAGACTGACCCAAAAATCACCTCTCAACCTTCCCTATCAAAGAGATTGATGGGGGGAGACACATCAGAGGTCTCAAGCTTCTCTTCAGGAGCCTTGCTTTTATTTGCAAAGTCAGAGAGACGCCGTCTCCATTCTAGGGCGAAGGCCAGCCTAATCACCATGTGGCATCTTCCTCAGCTCTTCATCCGTGTGGGGAAGAGATGACTTTTTTCCTATCACAGCTCTTAGGAGAATGCTGAAATGTCTCCCCCCTCCTCAGAAAAAAAGTGTTCACAGGTGTCTCCTTCCCCGGGGAGCACGGCTCCCTGCAGCTGCAGGGATCAATCCAAAAGCCCCAGCGGATTCAAATAGCAACAGGACCAGCTGCCAAACGAGCCACGGAGATCCAGTTTCAGCAGGTTGTTGAGGGGCACCCAACAAACACCGCACCACAGATATGACCGCCAGCCTCTGCTCTTTGGCTGGTTGGCCCACTGGATGCATTCATTCAGTCGTATTTATTGAGCGCTTACTGTGTGCAGAGCCCTGTACTGAGTGTTTAGTGCTGGATTCTGAGTTGAGGCATTCAAGATATAGAGAAGCAGAGTGGCTCAGTGGAAAGAGCACGGGCTTGGGAGTCAGAGGTCTGGCTCACTTCTGAGGCCTCCAGTGCAGCGAAACTCACTGTGGGCAGAGAATGTGTTTGTTACACTGTTATATTGTACCCTCCCGGGCACTTTTAGTACAGTACTCTGCACACAGTAGGTGCTCAATAAATACAATTGACTGACTGACAGACCGAGTGATAAGTATCTTGGGAGTGAACAAGCCCAGACATGACGCTATTCTTTTCAGAAGCAAGGTGAAAGCCGATCCAGAAGTGGAGTGAGGAAGATGGGAATTTTTCTCTCTTGGCTGGTTGGCCCACTGGATTCATTCATTCAATCTATTTATTGAGCGCTTGCTGTGTGCAGAGCCCTGTACTAAGTGCTTAGTGCTGGATTCTGAGTTGAGGCGTTCAAGATATAGAGAAGCAGAGTGGCTCAGTGGAAAGAGCCTGGGCTTGGGAGGCAGAGATCATGGGTTCGAATCTTGGCTCTGCCACTTGTCAGCTGTGTGGCTGTGGGCAAGTCACTTAACTTCTCTGGGCCTCACGTAAAATGGGGATGAAGACTGTGAGCCTCACGTGGGGCAATCTGATTACCCTGTATCTACCCCAGAGCTTAGAACACTGCTCTGCACATAGTAAGCGCTTAACAAATACCAACATTATTATTATTAGTAGTAGTACAGTACCTGGCACATAGTAAGCACTTAACAAATATCTTAATTACTATCATTATTATGGTTCCCCCAAGCGTCAGAGTGCCACTGTTTGAGACAGAGTCTTGAGCTGGATAGGCAATGGGTTTGACCTACGATGATTTCTCTCATGACCTTAATTTCTAAGAACCTGAGCCAAAATTCCCAAAGGGCTGGGCTACAAAATACAGGCTTAGATTGAAGAAAGATTCAGCTGCTTCTTGAGAATTAATTGAACCCAAAAAATTAGACTGGTAAAGAGAGAGACCCTAACCCCTTTCCTGAATCAATGATTCCTTTTTAAAACTCATGAAAGGGGCCAGAATAATCAGCTCTGCTCAAACTATTAAGCCGTGACATTTAGGAAGAAAAACGTCCCGGATCCTTAAAAGCATTTTAATTAATACAGTATTTTATAATAACCCAGCCTTTTTCTGTGCCTGAATATTCAGACATGAGAACTAGGACTCTCAGAATACAAGAAGTCTGTTTTTGAGAATACTATACTTAGCATACTTAATTGTCCATTAGAACACAAGAGCATTATCATTTTTGCAGTCATTCTAATGATCATGAGAGTGAGATCTGTAACCATTCTTGATGTGATTCTCTATATCTAAACATTATGTGTTTGATATATCTTTGATGTATATTTCCCCTACTCCCTCCCCCTTCTGCATCACCTACACACTTTGACCTGTACTCTTGAGAAGCAGCGTGGCTTAGTGGAAAGAGCCCGGGCTTGGAGTCAGAGGTTGTGGGTTCTAATTCTGCCTCTGCCACTTAGCTGTGTGGCTTTGTGCAAGTCACTTCACTTCTCTGTGCCTCAGTTATGTCATCTGTAAAATGGGGATTAAGACTGTGAGCCCCACGTGGGACAATCTGATTACCTTGTAACTACCCTAGCGTTTAGAACAGTGCTTGGCACATAGTAAGAGCTTAACAAATACCACCATTATTATTTGATATTCACCCCACCTTCAGTCCCACGGCACTTATGTATGTATCTGTAATTTAACGTCTGACCCCACCTCTAGACTGTAAGCTCTTGGTGGACAGGGAACACGTCCGCCAACTGTGTTGTATTTTCCCAAGCCCTTAGTTCAGGGCTCTGTCCAAAATGGGCGCTCTATAAATACCACTGGTTGATTGACTGATGTCACGTTTTGAGTTCAGATTATGCTCCGTGTCCAGCTCCCTCCTAGGAAATAAATGAAATATTCACCTAGGGGTTGACTTCTTCAATCTGCTAGGCTACCATTTAAGGATCTGAAGGGAGAATGCACTAAATGATGTCCTAATGGGCCAAAAAAGTGTCTCTGAGGCCTAATTTACTCCCAGAGAAAAATAGAGAGCTCTGAACAGGCTTATCCCCGGTGCTGAGCACCAAACAATGCACAAATCCCATCCGTGTCCCTCCTGGAATTCACATTCTAACGGGAATTTCATCGCCATTTTTCATTTGGGGAAGCTGCGGCACAGAGAAGTTAGGTGATCTGCCCATGGTCACACAGCAGAGACAGATGAGAACCCAGGCCCGTGCTCTTTCTACTAGACCTTGCTGCGTCTCTCCTCCAAGTGTTTTGCAAGTGAATGCTAAATACCTTTGTTTTCCATTTCGTGTGGCTAGGAATACCCTTCTTTCATTATTCAGCATCGCGGAGGTTCATTAAATAAAATCAGTCTGGGAGACGGGTCTCTTCCGGTTATCACGGTGGGTTAGAGCAGAGGTGGGAACTCACCAGCGCTGACGGTGATCGCTTCAATAAACTGTTCTCTCCAGCTGTTTGTTCCGACCACAAGGGCTAGGTTCGTCTTCTTAATGAGTTTGTCCACGGTACTCTGGAGACGGAAAGCAAAATGAGGCCACTGTTACTGGGTTGGGTAAGGCCTCAGGAAATCTAAGATCTTGTTGATTCAAAAGCTCCAGAGTTATATCAGGGGCAGCAGATGTGACGCTCTGAACAAGAGTACCGGGAGCAAACGTCATCATTATTATGGATAAAAGCCAAGGCCCCGGTTTGAAATATCCATACCTGGAACTCTCCACGTCCAATCTCAGAATCCTCCTCGACCTGGTAACAGATGGGGCCTGACACGCCCCCGGTGATCAGGGTGAAGCGAGTGGCAGTGACCCGACCGTTTATTTCAGGTTGGATTATCGAGGCTTTGTGAACTTCCTTAATTTCGCTTACGGCCTTCCCTCATGTTAAACCGGCTGCACAGCGGTAACGGAGGACTCTCCTAGGTATTATCACGTCTGGGGAAGGTGGGAATGGTAGCAAAGTGTGGCTCAGTGGAAAGAGCCCGAGCTTGGGAGTCAGAGGTCATGGGTTTGAATCCCGGCTCCGCCACTTGTCAGCTGTGTGACTGTGGGCAAGTCACTTAACTTCTCTGTGCCTCAGTTGCCTCATCTGTAAAATGGGGATTAAGACTGTGAGCCCCACATGGGACATCCTGATTACCCTGTATCTACCCCAGCGCTTAGAACAGTGCTCTGCACACAGTAAGTGGTTAACAAATACCAACATTATTATTATTATTATTAATAATTACGGTATTTGTTATGCACTTACTATGTGCCAAGCACTGTTCCAAGCACTGATGGGCCTTTTCCCTGGATATCAAAGAAACTGTAGTGGGAATACATGAAGGTTACTCCACAGCCTGCAGTGGATTGATTTTCCCCTTGTCAACCATTTTTATCCACCTCGTTCCTGAGCGGCCGTGATCTTCCCAAGCTACTCTTTACCAGCTTGAATTGTGCCCGTCGATCTGGGTCCGCGTCTCCATCTGTTTTACTACTGATGAGTTCCATGCCCCTTAATATTTTAGACACTTGTCAAGCAGTTGGATCCGTCAGACTAGCGCTAAATGTCAGTTAATGTAACAGCTGAGACAGTCAAACGATCGTCTGCTAAGCCAGCGGATGCACACAGTCAACTCTGGGGTGACCCATAGAGACTCCGGAGCTGGTAAGCGTGCCCGGTGCGCTAAGCAGCTCCGGAGGCTAAACGACATTAAGTCCGCTACCGAACAACTGAACTTGCTGTCAGCGAATCCTCCAAATCCTACTAATTTTGAAGAAGCATAAACATGCATTACATTTGCTGAGTTCAAAATTTTGACACGATGCACCTGCGTTTCCTGTGAAAGGGGTTGGCAAATTTCAAGCTAAATGATGCATGGAGAAGCGAGCTCTGGAGGCTAGAAATGAAGAGCCATCAAAATCCCAAGTGAAAACAAAATAGAGAAATGGGAAAGGCAAGGATTTGCTTTGAAATGACACAATGAGAAAAAAACAAGGTTAGAGAACCCTCCCCGCCAATTTCTTTCTCTTAATATCTGTTTACAGAAGCCAGAAAGTCTCCCTTCTATCTTGTTAACATATGTTCTGGGGTCTGAGGGGAGATCTTTACCCATCATTCTCATCACACCACTGTTAACATGACAGAGAATAGAAAGAGAGTCTGCTAGGTTTGATGTCGCTTGACCAAACGTTCTTCATCTTCCTTTCTGCTCTGGACTCAGGCCTTCCCAGACTGAGCTCCCCTTTTCCCTCTGCTCCCTCTACCGCCCCCCTTCACCTCTGCGCAGCTAAACCCTCTTCTCCCCCTTTCCCTCTGCTCCTCCCCCTCCCCCGTCTCATCCCCTCAACACCGTACTCGTCTGCTCAACTGTATATATCTTCATCACCTTATTTATTTTGTTAATGAGATGTACATCACCCTGATTCTATTTATTTGCTATTGTTTTAATGAGATGTTCTTCCCCTCGATTCTATTTAATGCTATTCTTCTTGTCTGTCTGTCTCTCGATTAGACCGTAAACCCGTCAAAGGGCAGGGACTGTCTCTATCTGTTACCGATTTGTCCATTCCAAGCGCTTAGTACAGTGCTCTGCACATAGTAAGCGCTCAATAAATACTATTGAATGAATGAATATATTTGTCAATGGGGCACTGTATCCGGGCCTATGAGGCCAGGTGGCCAGAGTCAGTGCCCGTAAGAATTCTGCTCTTGCCTCGTCAGTGTTTAAAACAGAAAGTTAGTCCAGGGGCTCAGAGTATGAGAAATAATGGTAGAAATAGTGTTGCCTAGTGGAAAGAGCCCAGGCCTGGGAGTCAGAGGACCTGGGCTGCCGTGTGACCATGAGCAAGTTACTTAAATTCTCTGTACCTCAGTTTCCTCAACTGGAAAATGGGGATTTAATACCTATTCTCCCTCCTAGATAGACTGTGAGCCCCATGTGAGGAAAGAACCGTGTCCAACCTCGCGAAGTTGTATCTCCATTCCTTAGGATGGTGCTTGACACAGAGTAAGTGCTTAACAAATACTGCGGTGATGATTATCATCATTATTATTATTATTACTAATGGTGGTGATAGTAGTAGCCACAGCAGAAGCATTTACTGAAGACTTGCTGAATGTCGTGGATTCAATTAGGTGATTGGAAAGTACATAATATACGAGTGATACATTCCCTTCCCATAAGGATCACATCTCTAATGGGGGAGACAAACATAAGTAGATTTACAGCTAGGGTCATCAAAATAAATAACTGAGTACACACACATGCCTGCACGCACACATATGAATGCTAAGGAAGGTGTGAACAAGTTCATAAATTCCGGGATTGGCCGAAGGGATACTGTGGCTTGGGGAATTGGAAGATTAATTGAAGTTGCCATGATGTCTTTCTTTCCTCGGTTGGCAGGGAGAAAAGTAATAATAGTAACAATAATATTTATTAAGTGCTTACTGTGTGCAGAGCGCTGTACTTAGCCCTGGGAAAGAATTAGACAGAGCGGGAATTAAACATGGTCCCTGTCCCCCCAAAATGGTCTAGATGAGACACTTTCATGTAAAACGCCTTTTCGGCTCAGTTACTGATGAGCTAAAGAGACTAGCTGACAATGGCGATGATGATAATGATGATGAAGGTGAGGATAATGATAATGATGAAGAATTTTTCTTCCCCCTGCACTTTGGGCAGGCACCAAGTCGACTAAATTTAGAAGGAATGGCTCAGTGAGGATCAAATAGAACATTAATAAGAAAAGTCGAAAATACCGCAAGCTTCAATTAGTTGCTGGCCCGTTTCTGCATTTTGGAACTCCGGATTCCTCTTCCAGAAGGAGCAGGAGCTGAATTTATGGTCTGTGGCATTCTGAACCTACCAGTCTAGGCTCTGATTCAGAAATTCTGAAATGTGGGTTCAGCCTGATGGTTTCTTTTTATGAGTATTCCATCCCAGAACAAAGATGTGGTATTGATGAAGGATGCTTTGACTCCGGCCCGGGGTTTTAACCTGGACAACTTGGCCTAGCTGTTTGGAAAGTATCCTGTTTCTAGTAGGAATAAGAGTTCATGTGCCCAGTGAGAGTATATTGAAATTTCATTTACTTGACATTCCCCGATTCCAGAGGCTGAACAAGTAGAGGAAAACAACTGCTGGGAATGGAGGCAACTCTGTCTCCTCAATGTCACTTTCCAATCCGCTCAACTTCGGCTGAAAAATTTTCATTGGCTGGATCAGTTCCTGGTGTAACACTGGGGTAACTTACATAATAATAACAATAATAGTAATAACTGTGGTATTTGTTAAGCACTTAGTATGTGCCAGGCACTGTACTAAGTGCAGGGGTGGATACGAGTAAATAGGGTTGGGCAAAAGCCCTGTCCCATGGTGGGCTACAGTCTCCATCCCCATTTTACAGATGAGGGAACTGAGGCACCGAGAAGTGAAGTGACTTGCCCAACATCACCCAGAAGACAAGTGGCAGAGCTGGGATTAGAACTCATGACCTTCTGACTCCCAGGCCTGTACTCTATCCACTGCACTACACACGTCATACTGTTTGACTCTAAACTCCTTGAGAAAAGAGATTCTTGTTTTTTTGCCATCCTGACTTTAGGCTGAATGCTGGTGTGTGAACAAAGGAAGTGAAATGGCTTGTAACTGACAGGATTTGCTGCGACTTTACTAGTCTTTGATTTTCACCACCTTGATGACTGGGATTATTTCTCTCTCTGGAACCTTGTCGTGGGCACGGAATACGTCTACCAAGAGAGAAGCAGCGTGACTCAGTGGAAAGAGCCTGGGCTTGGGAGTCAGAGATCAGGGGTTCGAATCCCGGCTCCGCTGTTTGCCAGCTGTGTGACTTCGGGCAAGTCACTTCACTTCTCTGGGTCTCAGTTCCCTTATCTGTAAAACGGGGATTAAAACTGTGAGCCCCACGTGGGACAACCTGATCATCTTGTATCCCCCCAGCGCTCAGAACAGTGTTTTGCACATAGTTAGTGCTTAACAAATACCACCACTATTATTATTATTATTCTCCCAAGCGTTTAATACAGTGCTTGATAGATGACCATGAGTGATTGAATCCAAATTCATATTTCATTTATTTTCCCTGCTGAAGCAGTCCATGGAGACATCCCTCCTACTACCCTTTATTTCCTTCTCCAAAGCAACCCCCAAAATGACTATCTTCCCGGGGAAATAGCACGGCATAGTGGATAGAAGATGGGTGAGGGAGTCAGAAGACCTGCGTTCTAATCCTGGCTCTGCCATTTTTTATATAATATTTATAATAATATAAATATTACATATATTTTTTATTATATAATATAATAATAAAGTAAGCAGTAAGTGCTTACTATGTGCCAGGCAGAGTACTTAAGCACCAAGGTAGATACAACCTATTCAGATGGACACAGTTCCTAACCCAAATGGGGTTCACAGTCTTAATCCCCATTTTTTAGACGAGGTACCTGAGGTACAGAAGTTGCCCAAGGTCACACCGGAGACAGGTGGCGGAGCCAAGATTAGAACCCAAGTCCTTCCGACTCCCAGGCCCGTGCTCTATCCACTAAGCCAAACTGCTTCTCTTGTCTTCCGTGTGAACTTGAGCAAGTCATTTAACTTCTATGTGCTTCAGTTACCTCACGTGAAAAATGGAGTTTAAGACTGTGACCTCGATGTGGGACACGGACTGTGTCCAACCTAGTTAGCTTTTAACTAGCCCAGCGCTTATTATAGTACCTAGCACATAGAGAGTGCTTAACAGATACCATTTTAAAAAATCACCCAGCAGCCCAGGAGCAAGGCACACCCCATCTCTACTTTTTTTAACGGAATTTGTTAAATGCTCACTACGTGTCAAACACTGTTCCAAGCACAAGGGTAGATACAAGTGAACTATGTTAGCAACGGTCCCTGTCCTGCATGAATAGGATGCTGGGAAACTGAGGCACAGGGAAATTAAGTGACTTGCCCAAGGTCTCACAGCAAGCAGAGTTAGGATTAGAACCCAGATCCTCTATCTCTCAGGCCTGTATTTTTTCCACCAGACTTCCTCTCACTCCATTCGGCGTCGCCCGGACTTGCTCCCTTTATTCATCCCTCCTCCCAGCCCCACAGCACTTGTGAACATATCTGTAATTTATTTATTTGAATGTCTCTCTCCCTACTGGTGTACATATCTGAAATGTATTTATTTATATGAATGTCTCTCTCCCCCCTAGACTGTAAGCTCACTGTGGGTAGAGGTTGCCTAGGTTTGCTTAGCCGCAGGCATTTCTCTAGCTCAAACCGGCTGCTTAATGTAACGCTTTTTCATGTTACATTTTCCCTAAGGCACCGCCGGGGTTAAGTAGGCAGCACCACCACTAATCCTCTGGTGCACGGGATTTCGGAAGTCACTGCCTGGATTTAGAGGTCCTGAAGTGGTTTCAGGGCAAGTACCTTGAACTCGTAGGATTCTTCAATGATGATCTCCAGCTTCGTGTGTTCCCCCAGGATGGGACGGCCTAGTTCTGCAATGCGGCGCTCCTCTTCCTCCTTGCTGGTCAAGGGCTGTTTGTCGTTCGCTTCATCTGCGGGAGGAAACAGGCAGATGTTGAGTCGAGGGCAGGAATTCATCCTCTACAAAACCCACAAGGAGACGGCAATGCCCTTTCCACCAGTCACTCAGCCCATCAATCGTACCGAGTGCTTACTGTGTGCAGAGCACCGTACTAAGCATTTGGGAGAGTACGATGTAACAATAAACAGACGCATTCTCTGCCCACAACGAGATTACGGTCTAGGGGGGGATACAGACATCAATATAAATAAATAAATTACAGATATGTACATAAGTGCTGTGGGGCTGGGAAGGGGGATGAATGAAAGGCGCAAGTCAGGGTGACGCGAAACGGGAGTGGGAGAAGAGGAAGAGTTGTTAGGGAAAAAGCTTCCCTAAAGAATCTGGATCGCCCCTACTAGACTGTGAGTACCATGTGGGACATGGACTGGGTCTGACCTAAATCGGTTAATTGTAGCGACTGAGTGTTTATTATGTGCAGAGCACCTTATTAGCACTTGAGAAGCAGCGTGGCTCAGTGGAAAGAGCCCGGGCTTGGGAGTCAGAGGTCATGGGTTCGAATCCCGGCTCTCCCCCTGGCAGTTGTGTGACTGTGGGCAAGTCACTTCAACAATAATAACAATGTTGGTATTTGTTAACTGCTTACTATGTGCAGAACACTGTTCTAAGCGCTGGGGTAGATTCAGGGTCATCAGGTTGTCCCACGAGAGGCTCACAATCTTAATGCCCATTTTGCAGATGAGGTAACGGAGGCCCAGAGAAGTTAAGTGACTTGCCCACAGTCACACAGCTAAGTGGCACTTCTCTGTGCCTCAGTTACCTCATCTGCAAAATGGGCATTAAGATTGTGAACCTCACGTGGGACAACCTGATGACCCTGTATCTACCCCAGCGCTTAGAACAGTGTTCCGCACATAGTAAGCACTTAACAAATACCAACATTATTATTATTGAGAGAGCACAATGTAACGGAGTTGATAGACATGTTTCTTGTCCAAAAAGAGCTTATTTTCAAGAGGGGGAGACAGACATTAAAATAAACAAATTACAGATATGTACGTAAGTGTTGTAGGGTTGAGGGGTCAGTAAAGGTTTGCAAATCCAATGGCAATGGTGATGTGGAAAGGTGATGGAGAAGAGGAAATGGCCTCTTGGAGGAGATTCACCTTTAATAAGGGAAGCAGCATGGCCTAATGGATAGAGCACGAGCCTGGGGATCAGAAGGGCTTGGGTTCTAATCCCAGCTCCGCCATTTGATCACAGTGACACCTAGGGCAAGTCACTTCACTTCTCTTTGCCTCAGTTCCCTCATCTGTACAATGGGGACTGTGAGCCCCCTACGGGATAGAGAACTGTGTCTAACCTGATTGGCTTGTATCTTCCCCAGTGCTTAGTACAGTGCCTCGCGTGTAATAAGCACTTAAATGCCATAAAAAAGGCCGTGAACGTGATGAGACTGATGGTCTGTCGGATATGAAGAGGGAGGAGATTCCGGACCAGAGGCAGGAAGTGGGTGAAGGGTTGATGGCGAGATGCTGAGTTTATCTACCCCAGCACTTACAACGCTGCTTGATACATAGAATTACTTACCAAATGCTATCATTATTATTATTGTTATTATCCAAAGAAGAGAGCATTCATTGAGCAAGAGGGGGGAGAGTTCCTACCTCTCTCTTGCACGTGTCTACCTGTCTTGAAGTCCGAACAAGAGACTTTCCTGTCATTCCTCTGTTCCCTCGCACCCCTTCAGATAGAGCCAAGGCTCAGGGAAAGCAGTAATTCACTTCTAAGATTTCTGGGTCCTTAAAGGGGAGATAGCTTTCACTTCCCTCCCATTTGAGGCATCCCTGAGCCAGGCCAAGACTGGGAGTAATAAGACACGGGTTCTAATCCTGCCTCTGCCATTTGTCTGCTGTGAGATGGCAGGCAAGTCACTCAGGTTTTCTGAAGCTCAGTTGCCTCATCTGTAAAATGCGGATTAAGGCTGTGAGCTCTATGTGGGACATGGACTGCGTCCAACCTAAATCTTGTATCTACCCCAGCGCTCAGTACAGTGCCTGGCACATAATAAGCGCTTAACAAATGCCATAAAAAAATAGTCAGGAAGCCATCGCCCACATCCTGATCATGGGATTGAGCTAAAATGGTGATAGGGACACTGGCTGTGAACCCGGCCCTAATTAAAAAACAGTTATCTCCCAGCAGTAAGGCTGAAAGACTGTCCCCTGCAGCAAATCAGCAATTAGAAATTCAAACTCTTCTTTAACTCTTCCCCCTACCTTCCTACTTCCTTTTGTATGAGCTGCTCTTCACCGCTGAAGTCTCTTGCGTACATTTAGTCATTGGCCGAGACTGCCCACGAGCTGTGAGATGTGATATTTTAGATAACAAAGGAGGACCGACAAAGTAACTTTCCTTTTTCCAAGAACCGTGTGAGATTCCCCCAGTGTGTGAACATCAGGAACACTGAGTCCCTATCTAACAAAATCCTTGCTTAAAGCTGACCCAAGGGAGAATCCACCCCCATTCCCCAGAAAATCAGATCGAGAACACTGAATTTTCTGGAAAAACTTGAAGAAAATTCTGGCAGGAACCTAGGGTTGAGCAAAGTGAACCTTTGCTGCAAGGAACTTCCTTCAGAGCCTTGGGGATTCGCATTTACATTCAGTGAAGGTAGAGATGAGGAAAGGTCTTAATGGAAATCTGACTCCAATTAGTTCTCACTGACTGGATCACAGAGACCGGATACAAAGGGACTGTCTGTTTAATGGTAGACTTCCTGAGGCTTGAGCTTGAGGACACTGGCAGAGTTGCTTGACCTTGGACAGTCACTTCCCAGATAACCCTGGCCTTCTGAATCCAACATTTCAGGGGTTCGAAAGAGCTGGCAATGCTTCAGAACTACAATCAATCAATCAATCAATCAGTGGAATTTATTCAGCACGCTACTATACGCAGAGCCCCGTACTAAACGCTTAGGAGGGTACAATACAACAAAATTAACAGACACGTTCCCTGCCCGCAACGAGCTTACGGTCAGGTCCATGTTTGCGGAAGCAAAGCGATTCGATGAGGACAGTTTTTTTTCTAGGAAAATCTAGCCAATATGTCAGGTCTCAGAGGGATGCCCCTGGTCTGGGATGACTTGTTGACTTCGAATGAGTGTGTGTTTGGCCATAGGATCCATTTTCCTCTGCCTGCAGAGGTGAGGAAGCTCTCTCTCTGTTTTCTCATGCCTCCTTCCAGTGTCTCTCATTGGCCGGTTCAAATCTGGCTGCAGGAGAGTATTCTTCTCCAGATGCTGCTGCCGACTAACTGGATCCTAGACTGACTGGATCCTACCAAGAGCATAGGACTACAATTTTTCAGAAACAGTTGAGCAATTTTCCCATCCCCATGCCTGAGGAGAGGCCTGCCTGAAAGCCATCCCGTAGCAGTGTTGTTTCCAGGCTTCACTGGGGACAGCAATCCCTGCCCATGGTGATGGCAGTGAGGGATACCGAGGCAGGGCTTTATGGCTGCTCCCTTCAGTAGGAAAGTCCACAGGAGAGAAGGAGGCTCAGGAAGTGCTACTAATCGGTCACGTGACCTGGAGATCCGAAAGTGAGTTCTGGGGACCAGCTCTGCCAAAGTTCCAACAAGAATCAGGCCCACAGAAATGTGAAAACTACTCGGGCCAAACCTGCCTTGAAGATGATCTTTCCCACCTCCTTTTCTAGTCCCCACATCACACATTAACTTGCATCTGCCTCCACCCTGACCTCCTTAAGGCCCGTGGTCCACTTTCTCATGGGATTTCTCTAGGCTCTAGGCCCCAAACTTATTTTCAGCTCTATTTAGTTCAGACAGAAAATGGTTTATGAACAGCTGTTTTCCCCCCTCCTCAATGCTGTGACTGTTGGAACTAAAATGTCAGACACCAAGAGGAGAAGCGGGGAGGACTGCATGTACACTGCCTTCCATCATCCAGTCCATCAGTGGCAGAGAAGCAGCGTGGCTCAGTGGAAAGAGCATGGGCTTTGGAGTCAGAGGTCATGGGTTCGAATCCCAGCTCTGCCACTTGTCAGCTGTGTGACTATGGGCAAGTCACTTAACTTCTCTAGGCCTCAGTTACCTCATCTGTAAAATGGGGATTAAGACTGTGAGCCCCATGTGGGACAACCTGATTCCCCCGTGTCTCCCCCAGCGCTTAGAACAGTGCTCTGCACATAGTAAGCGCTTAACAAATACCAACATTGTTTATGGAGTGATTACCTTGCATAGAGCACTGTATTAAGCACTTGGGAGAGCACAATATAACAGAGTTGATAGGTTCCCTCTCCTCTCAGGATCACACCTGTAGAGTTTCCAGTCCTCTACCAGTCTCGGCTACAGGAGGGAGAGTCAAGCACATACCCACTCCACTACTAGCTTGGGCAATGGCTAGTGAGTGGAAGGCAAGCTGCTACAAGTCAAAATAATAATGATAATAATGATTACGGTATTTGTCAAGTGCTTATTATGTGCCACGCACTGTTCTAAGCGCTGGGGTAGATACAAGGTAATCAGGTTGTCCCACGTGGGGCTCACAGTCTCAACCCCTGTTTTACAGATGAGGTAACTGAGACACAGAGATGTTAAGTGACTTCCCCAAGGTCACACAGTAGACAGGTGGCAGAGCCGGGATTAGAAGAGGTGAGTCAAGGAGATAGTCGAGGGTGGAGAACCAAAGTTAACTGGGTGGAAGAAGGCCATGGTAAACCACTTTTATATTTTGACCAAGAAAACTCATTGAATACACTACCAGAACGACTGCAGTTGGAGGTGGGGCATTCTGGGACAGTTGGGTCCACGGAGTCGCTATTGGTTGGAGGTGATTCGAAAGGATAAAATAAAACAAGACAGGTTCCCTGCCCTTATCATTCATTCTCCCAGGACCAGAATCTGTTTCTGTAATCACTGGATGAGGTAATATCTGCATTTTGCTGGGCAATCTAAGCCAAGTCTGGATCCCATGGCAATTTATCGTTAATGTGGAAGATTTCCTTTGGCTGCAGTTCTGATTTGTAACAAGAGATGGGAGATGGGCGAGGAAGGGATCCACGCTGATCTGAACACAGAATGGGGGAACTCAGTGGACAAGGGTCAACATGATTTATGGTGAGTAGATGGGGGTCTCCGGAGAGTGCTTGGTTCCCCGATAGATTACTGTGGGAGCCTCTCACCATCCGGGCATCCTTTTCTTGCCCATTACGCACAAGGGAATTGAACACTGATTGAACCAGGCTGTGGTGACGATGAATGAGTTCCTCAGAGGAAGTTGCTCAACCAATCCCAAATACTGCAGATTATAAAGATAAAAACTTGGGTGCAAATCTTAACAGGGCCTTTTCTGGGAAGGAAATGAGTTTACAGCACGGAAAAAATGCAGGGTTTCAAACCGGGCTAAAAGCCCATCAGATAGATGTGGCCTGCGACAGTGGATGGAGAATGGAGAAACCGTTGGTGGAGACTGCAGGAGGAATAGCAAGAAAAGGTGGGCTTGGAAGGCTCGGAGGATGAGAGGCAGGAAGTGAATATTACTGGGCTAAGAAACGCTAGCAGCTTCTAAGGGGGGCCTGGGTTGATCCATGGTCCATGCTGTGTCACTGGCAGGAGACGTAGAGATACAGAATGACAAGAAGCATAACCTAGTGTAAAGAACACAGTGTGGGAGTCTGGGGATCTGGGTTCTAATCCTGGCTTCTCCATTTCTCTGCCATGTGAACATGGGCAAGTCACTTAAATTCTCTGTGCCGCAATTACCCCTTCTGTAAAATGAAGATTAAGACTGGGAACCTCATGTGGGACATGGATTATGTTCAACCTGATTAATCTGTATCTACTCTAGTGCTAGTACAGTGCCTGGCACATACGAAGTGCTCAGCAAATATTATTTTAAGAAAATAGAGAGGGGAAGTTAAGGGCGGAAGATGGGCTATCTCCGACAGTCTGGATGGCTGTCTAGGAGGGCAACCAACTCATGACCACTCCATGCGTCTTGTTACCCCCGATGGAGACATAGTCCTGGGCTGGATGGACCAAGGGACTGGTCAGGGTATCACAGTGCTGCAACAACGTGATTGGTAAGAAATTGGTGCCACCGACTCAGGAATTTCCGATTAACTGATCAACATCTATGTTGTGTAAATGCAACACTGTATAATGTCACCTCCTGATGATTCAGGATTAAGTTTTACATGTAGGAAATGCAGGATTGTCTAGACCTCTATGTCAGTTCCATATTAGCCCCAAGCCCTGATTTCTAATCCCAAGCCCGGTTCTTGATCCTGGCTGCTAGAAAAATTAAAATAATAATGTCGGGAGGCGTGAGCCCCTCTTCTCACTTCTGCCTTGCAGGGAGTCATTGTTGGGAGATGGAACTGACCTAAGGGAGCCGCCTAAGGGAAGCAGCACGGCCCAGGGGAAAGAACACAGGCCTGGGAGTCAGTGGACCTGGGTTCTAATCCTGACTCTGCTACTTGCCTGTGGTATGAACTGGCCAAGTCGCTTAACTTCTCTATTCTTCAGATTCTTCACCCATAAAATGAGGATGAAATATCTGTTCTCCTTCCTATTTAGATTGTGAGTCCCACCTGGGATAGGGGCTGATTAACTTTACCCCTATACTTAGAAGAGTGCTTGACATATAGTAAGAACTTAATAAATACCACAATTATCAGTTAAGGGAGATGGGAATGAGTCCAGGAGCTAAAAGTACTTCTTCTTTTACTCAATCCTCCCAGGAGCCAGAAGCCAAAAAAGGTCCGGATAAACCAGGGATTTAGAATGGGGGAGAGAGAAGAAGGGCGGGAAGAGCTGGGAGAGAAGCGGTGTGGCTTATTGGATGGAGCACGGGCCTGGAAGTCTGAAGGACCTGGGTTCAAATCCTGGTTCTGCCACTTGTCTGCTGTGTGACCCTGGGCAAATCGCTTCACTTCTCTGTGCCTCAGGTAACTCATCTGTAAAATAGGAATAAGAGTAGTAGCCCCATGTGGGACAGGGACTGTGTCCAATCTGATTAACTTGTATTTAATCGAGGCTTCGCACCTAGTGAGCACTTAGCAAGAACCATAATTGTTAATTATTATAAATGAATTGTACTCTATACTCTGAATGAACGTGGTGTTTCTGGCAGGTCATGCTTACCTTAGGGCCTAGCCAATCATTTTATGGAAGGGACCTAACCTTCTGTTTACTATAAAACTTTATTTTGCCTGTCTCCTTGCCACTACAAGGTTGCAGGATCTGGCACTCACTTGGGAAGAAAGGAGAGGAAAGGAAGAACAGCAAGCAGTGTTGCCTAGTGGCCAGAGCACAGGCCTGGAAGTCAGAAGGACCTGGGTTCTAATCCCAGTTTCACCACTTGTCTGTTCTGTGACCTTGGGCAAGTCACTTCACTTCTCTGGGCCTCAGTTACCTCCTCTTTAAACTGGGGATTAAGACTCTGAGCCCCATGTGGGACAGGGACTGTGCTGAACCTGATTAACTTGTATCTACCCCAGAGCTTAGTACAGTACCTGGCACTTAGTAAACACTTAACAAACAACATTTAAAATAGGAAGGGATGCCAAGGAGAGAGGAGCAGCAACAACCATGAAGGGAAGGACCATCTTCCATCTTTGCTGGCTAGTTGGGTTGTTTTATGATGAAGGACCTGACCTTTTTCGCATTGGTTCTTTGCCTTCCCCAGTGGGGTCCTAGAGTGGCATTCCGGTTACACTGAGAACAGGTGTTCTGAAGCGTCCGAGGCGGAGCTCACGAAAGTGGGCCAGGGGAGAAGTAGAGAGGGGGTGATGGGGATGGGGGACTACTAGCAATATTGCTTGACATCTCCTCCATTGTTGAAGACCCAGTTGGGAAGGAAGGAATGGAAAGGGCAATGGTCACTGCGGCCCTTGCAGGGGCTGAAGCAGACACAGTGCGTCTTCAGTGGGAGATCGGGAGGGCAGCGAGGAGACAGAAGGCAGTGAGCGGGATGTCACCACCGCACCTTCAACAGGCCTAACTGGGAAAGTTGGATTCAGCAGAAAAGACAAACCACCCCGTTAAGAATTTGGAGCTCTGTTCCTTCCCAGCATCTTTTGAGCCAAAAGCAAGATTGTGTTGGATTCAGATAAACCACTGGGGGACAATTCAGAGAGACCTATCACCCGAAGACAGACCCTCCCCCTTCAAACCAACATGTTTTCAGGAACAGCTAGCTCTCCCTTTCCTTCAACACAAAAGCAAAGATGGAGACCCACCTTGAGGGAGACCCAGCTGCAATTGTGTTCTGCTCAATCACAGCTGGGCCCAAAAGCCTCGAGCCAGGGGTTCTAAATCCTAACTAGAAAGGAATACGACAGAAGACCAGTCTCAGGAAAACCAAGGATGCGGTGTGGGCCTTTCGGTGGAGTTCTTGCTAAAGAGGTGCTACTCTTCTGTTTACAGAGAAAAATCAACAATTAGTTTAGAGTGGGAAAATGTAGTTAGAGGTGTCTTGAGACCATCACTGTCCTGGATTCTCCAACTTTTCGCCTATGCTGACAAAAGGCCCCAAAGAGGCAAGACTAAACCAGATGCAATACATTTACTGCTCTAGGTTCCCTTGAGGCCCTAGGAAAGGAATCAAACAGTGCGATCTTCAAGGCAGCCTTCTGTCCTGAAGGGAAAGGAAATACACTGACTTGGGATCAAAGGGTACAGATTTGATTTTAATGAAGCTTCCATTTTCTTAGGTAGAACAATCCTTTCGCTTCTGGGGATGCGACAGACTTTTTCCAAAGCCAATGTCCCCCAGGGAACTGGGGAAATATGGATTCTTTTCCCCAACACATTCTGCCTTCTTCACCCTTCGTGACCAGGTGTTTTTTTTCATAAGAACACTGAAATCACAGGCCCAGGTACCCACATTCCTAGATCAGGGCAGAGGCTGCCCCAGACTTCTAGCTACAAAGATCTGTTTCCAGGGTTGTCCTGTGACCGAGGAGACGGAAGTTCCAACCCGAGCATCCGACAGCAGGATAGCCGGAACCCCTGAAGCAGCTGACGCTCATGGAATTATCCTGTGGGCTAGCGTGATCACGATGAAATGGTACCTGCAATGCTGATTACAGTGGAGGGGATGGCGCGATCTCTAGCATGAACCTTCCTGAAGACAGGCTGGCCTAGTGAAAGGAGCAGCAGAGAACCAGCTGAATAAACGGCACAGATTTGTCAAGGCTGCTAGGCTGTGGAGTTAGTAAACTAGAGTCCACCACGTACACACAAATATATTCACACCCCCCACCCCCGTCACGTTCATGCAAAGGTTAGATTTTGTTGAATGTCCACATCGGCTTTCCGGTTCTCTCAAGCTTCTTTTGGAAGTGTCCAAGGGGACTCCTGTAGTTCTCTAACCACAGTAGGTGCTCGGTCCAACCTGTTGGTTGATGGACAGCCCGTTTCCTTGGTTTGCTTAACTGAATCTGGCCAATTCCTTCTCTATGTTGTGTTTTAGCAGTAAACTGGGTTGGAGGGAGTTTCAGGTTCACCAACGAGGGAATCGGGGCAGTCAAGAGCCTCTTGAATAGTGGCTTCCTCTCTGCTCTCTTGCTACGGGTGGGAGGTACGCCCTGGAGTCTCCGATGACCCAGAAATAGCTGATCCAAGGAGTCAACAGACAGGCGGTCTCCCCTTTAGAGCCAGAGCTAGAGATTTCCTGGGATGCTTGCCTCTTTAATGCTGCATCAGTCGATCAATCGATGATATTTATTAAGCGCTTACTGGGTGTAGAGCACTGCACTAAGTGCTTGGGAAAGTACAATGCAACAGACTTGATAGACTTGATTCCTGCATGAAAGGAACTTACAATACAGAGGATATGTGGGACTGAGGGTGGGGTGAATGTCACATGCTTAAAGACTACGGATCCAAGTCCAACAGCATTGCAGGAGGGGGAAAGGGAGCAAGGGAAGTGAGGGCCTAGCTGGGAAAGTCTTCCTCCAGGAAGCCTTCCTAGATTAAGCCCCGCTTTTCCTCTGCTTCCCCTCCCCATCGCCCTGACTCGCTCTCTTTCCTCTACCCCCCTGCCCCACAGCACTTGTATATATTTGTACATATTTATAATTATGGTTCTATTTATTTGTATTAATGATGCGTATATATCCTTAATTCTATTTATTTATAATGATGCCACCGATGCTTACTCATGTTTACTTGTTTTGATATCTGTCTCCCCCCCTCTAGACTTTGAGCCCACTGTGGGCAGGGATTGTCTCTGTTGCTGAATTGTACTTCCAAGTGTTTAGTACAGTGCTCTGCATACAGTAAGCACCCAATAAATATGTTTGAATGAATGAATGAAGGATTCTTGGAGGTGTGATTTAAATCAAGCTAATTATACGAACCAGTTAGGGACTCCCCTAGCAGGGTCATTGATTGGGACAGCCACTCTGGGGTCATGGCATTGGGCAATGGATATGTCACGCACTCCTCCGTTTGGATGTAGAGACCCTCTCCCGCCCCCCACATTTTCGAATGTCGGTTACTGCCTACTGGGTTAAAGCCACCTTGGGCTTCTCCTGTGAAAACGATTTAGATTCCAGTTGTCTAAATCCACCCTCCTAGGCCAGAAGAACCCTGAATAATTAGCTGTGAGGAGAAAAGGTCTCTAAATTTATGTGGTTTGGTTCTAAGGCATTTTTAGGTCACATTTTTTTCCTTTTGTGCTGGAGCCCTATAGTTAATTAGCTAGAGCTGTTTTAGGGTTGAGGGCCAGGAGGATTTTCCGCTGCCCTTTTAGCTCTTAAAAGCAACATTTTTTTTTCCAGGTACAACTTAGTGACCTCTAATGAGAGCAGGCCCAGAAAGAATGGCGAGGCCCATGGAGCTGTTTGCAAAGGAAAAACAGATCTTCTTTCCACCACCCCAGTCAAAGAGATGCTGGAAGAGTTGGCACTGGACAGGGGTCAAATGGCATATTCTCATGGACATGCCCCCATCCAGAGGTAAAACCCCATCCAATTGCTCCTTTCAGGAGATCCTAAAGCTAAAAGAACAGGTCAACTTGACAACCTCTCAGAGGTCCCAGAGATCACAATGGACTTTTGATCTAAGGAAAGCAGTGTGGTCCGGGGAAACAACACAGGCCTAGTGGAAAGGGAATGGGTCTTTCCCTTCCCTTCCCTTCCCTGCGTCACTTAACTTCTCTGTGCCTCAGTTCCCTCATCTTCCAAATGAGGATTCAATACATCTGTTCTCCTTCCTACTTAACGACTGTGAGCCTCATGTGGGACCTGATTCTTTTGTATCTTACCCTAACAAGATAGAGTAAGGAATGGGGAAGCAATGTGTCTGTTTATTGTTTATACTGTACTCTCCCAAGTGCTTAATACAGTGCTCGGCACACAGTTAGTGCTCAATAAATACGACTGTCTGACTGACTAGTAATGAGGATGATGGTATTTGTTAAGCACTTACTATGTGTCCTGGCAATGTTCTAAGTGCTGGGGTAGATACGAGCTAACCAGTTTGTACAAGGTCCCTGTCCTTCATGGGGCTCACAGTTTTAATCCCCATTTTACAGATGCTGTAACTGAGGCACGGAGAAGTAAAGTGACGTGTCCAAAGTTACACAGCAGATGAGTGCCATAGCCAGAATTAGAACCCAGGTCCTTCTAACTCCCAGGCCCATGCTCTATCTCCCACGCTGTACAGTGCTAGGAACATAGTAAGGCTTAACAAATACTACGGTTGCTACCTCTGAGCTCAGGGAGGGATTCGAGCCTGCCAATGGTCTCTCGTCACGACAGATCAAAATCCTTGTCCAAATGGGATCCGAGATCTTTTCATGGATGACAGCCATGGAGACCAAAAAAGGGCAGAAACTGTTAGAGGCATGGAAGCCTGGCTCTCATCATAGGTGGCCTGGCCTTGTGGAAAAAGCCTAAATTCTAGTTCTGGGCTGTAAGGCCAACTCTTTCAATGGCCTGTTGGATGATTTAGCCTCTGAGCCTCAGATTTCCTGTCAGTAAAATGGGCACACTGGTAGTTGTTAAGCGCTTACTTTGTGCCAAAGAGTACTTTGTACTCTTGATTCTATTTACTGCTATTGTTCTTGTCTGTCTGTCTCCCCCGATTAGACTGTAAGCCCATCAGTGGGCAGGGACTGTATCTGTTACCGATTTGTACATTCCAAGTGCTTAGTACAGTGCTCTGCACATAGTAAGCGCTCAATAAAGACTATTGAATGAGTGAATGAATGAATGAATGAATGAATGCCAGGCATTGTATTAAGCACTGGAGTAGATTGAAACTAGTCAGCTTCGACACAGTCCACGTCCCACTTGGGGCTCACAGTCTTAATCTCCATTTTATAGATGGGGTAACTGAGGTACAGACAACTGAAGTGACTTGCCCAAGGTCATAGGGCAGATAGGTGGCGGAGCTGGGATTAGAAAATGAAGGACTCTCAGGCCCGTGCTCTATCCACTAGACCACACTGTTTCCTCCCCCCTCACAGGAAGAAGTTGAGGCTAAATGGAAATAATCTATGTGAAAGTATTTTTGAAAAATATATGTTCTATTGAGAAGCAGCATCGCTTAGTGGATAGGGTATGGACCGGGAAGTCAGAGGGAGCTGGGTTCTAATCCTGTCTTTGCCACATGTCTATTGTGTGACCTTGGCCAAATCACTTCTCTTCTCTGGGCCTCAGTTATCTCATCTGTAAAATGGGGATTAAAGGTGAGCCCCATATGGAACAGGGACTGTGTCCAACCTGACTAACTTGTATGTACCCCAGTGTTTAGAACAGTACTTGGTATATAGTGAGTGCTTAACCAAGCACAATAATAATAATCATTATGAATAATGGTTTATTAATGAAGTTATTAATAAGAACCCATAACCTGAACAACAGTGACATTCATTCTCGACTGAGAAATTTTCCCTTTGCTTTTCATGTGAGAAATATAATCCCTTAGAAAATGTGAACGCCTTGGTTTTTATCATTTTCAGAAGTGTGAATTCTCATTGGCTCTTGGGAACGAGAAATCTTTGCTACAGCTTTTTGACAGCTCCCAGCTAGGGATCACAGACCGAAATGTCACTTTTCAGGTTCTTTTTTCCTGGATTTTGCCCCAGAAAAATCCAAAATTTGACCGTGGGTAGAACTTCTCAAGTAGATGAGAAAATATTACCAAGTATCATCATCGTTGGGTTATTCTAGTATGAAAAAGGAATGGAACAATAGGATAATCTAATCTAGCAGGTCATTCTAACCCTAGTTTTATTCTGTACATGGGGAATTCTGAATTTTTTATTTATGTATTTGAACTATGTGTCAGACACTGTACTAAGAGCTGGGGTCGATACAAGACAGGTAAGTTGAACACAGTCCATGTCCCACATGGGGCTCACAGTCTTAATCAGACGAGATAACTGAGGTAGAGAGAAGTAAAGTGATTTTCCCAAGGTCACAATTCAGACAAGTGGTGGAGCCGGGATTAGAACCCAGGTCATCTAACTCCCAGACCCATGTTCCTTTCATGCACTCCTTTTTTAGGGGGAATATTTAGACTGTAAGCTCCTTGTAGGAAGGGAACAGGTCTACTATCCCTGTTATATTGCACTCTCCCATGTGCTTAGTACAGTTCTGTGCTCAGTAAGCAGCCGATAAATATGATTGATTGATTAGATTAATTTTTTTTTTTACTATGGACTCCATTTACCCTTCTTGTCTCAGAGAATCCCAAATTGAAAAACCTCTCATGTCATTTTAAAGGCCTTTTTCCACTTGCTCTTCTAGGTAGCATTTTCGGATTTATTTTACTTCATCCAATTTTAATGCCTCTCCTTCTCTGTATTTGTAAATTTGTTTGCCAAAATTGTTCCTAAAATAATTTTTAAAAATCACCACAACTCATAGTCACAAAACTCATTTTTGAATCAATTTTTCAGAAAACCAATGGCTGAAAAGATATTCACGTGAAGAAAGAATTTTCTCAGGCTCCTAGTTCCAAACAAAGGCTTTCTTTGCTCTAGGGCAGAGAAAGTCCACAACTTCAAAAGCTGCTGTAAAACTGTCATGGGTAGTGTTCACTTTCAAATCCTTTTAGTTTGCTAAACTAAACAGTGCTTTGAGCTTTGAACAAGCAGAAGACTTTCTGAAGTCCTTAGAATAGTAATTAAATAGAATTTTGAGTTATAAATTGCTGGATAATTTTCACTTTCAAAAGACTTGCTTTTTTAAAAGTTAAATATTGATGAACACAACAAGCGTGCTGTTAAATGTGTAAAAATGGCACATCACTCTAAATTCCACAAATTGAGGTTAACCCAGGAACGTCAAGCTCTGATTTGGTGTGATTTTAGTGTAACATAAGAAACACTTAATCTCTTCTTACCATACAAACATTTTCCTTCATTAAAAAACAAAAACAAACACAAATGAGATATAACCAGTGAGCACTTGACAGAATTATACAGTAGAGAAGCAATAAGGAATATGAGGCAATTTTAATACTTGAGACTGAAACATCCATACCTGTTATTGTGAAGCCACCTGAAAGTAACAAAAAGAAAAGAGAAAAAAGATTAAAATGCAAGTTAAATTGCATCTGACTTTCTTTTGTTTCAGAGTATACACCCACCCTCTGAAAAGACAAGATCCCCCTCCTCCCCATATTATATGTTTTAAAGAGAGGAAGAATTCACTGAATGACTCTGTAATGTGATTTGGGTCATACGCATTCAATAGGGCTCTGGATTGATAAAAATAATACAAGCGTTTACCTCTCAAGCAGCAGATCTCTTAGATCATTTTAAAATGAGAATACAGCATGAATTTCCTTGCATTAGTAAAATGGTCTCAGGGATCCCACTACTCCAGTCTTGATGGAGATCAAAAGATTTAAAAGAAAAGCTGGACAAATGAAAAAAGTCACCTCACACATGGAGAAAAAGTAGGGACAATGGCAAAGGCGGGGGGAATGCAATGCTTACCAAGCTCATTCAACAACAGGGCTGTGGAGGAAACAGACAAGAGACAACACAGAATAAGAAACAAAATGAATAATGAAAATAGGAGGAATATCCAGAGAAAGACATCTAAGGAGATATGGTTAAGGGCCAAAGTACCACTGGGGCAGATTTCAGGGTGATGCAATGAACTTCAGGGTATGGAAGATTCCAGACTTCTGATCTCTAGAAGGAAGGGCTTTTCAAACTGTATGCAGTTTCGGGACATAGAAAGAAATCTGCAATCAGGGCTCATATCTGTTACTTTGTGTACTTTATAGGTTTGTATTAAACCAACACATGCTCAGGGGTTAATCGGTATCCCACTTTATAATTCATTCTATTGAATTTCAATAGTATTTCTTGAGTGCTTACTGTATGCAGGACACTGTACTAAGCACTCGGGAGAGTACACTAGAACAATAAACAGACGCATGTCCTGCCCACAACAAGTTTTCAAAGAAGAGGACTTACTCCTATAATAGGAGTGTGGTCAGAGGCCCTGGAAAAACAGCTTTGGTTCACCCGGGACAGGCAAGGAACCTTTGACTTAGGATGCAGGTTCAGTCTCCGATGTCCCTTATTTCTGATTCATTTAATTTCCATTTCTCTGGACTCTCCAGAAATGAAAATTGTTGATCTCTAATTATCTTTGATAGGCCCTACCTTCTACTGAGGGGTCAAAGATAACTATCCAGACTAGTCACGAACACTCATTTCCCGCCGTGGGTTTATCCCAGCCCACGGGGAATGCTTGAGGTATTCAACTGGATTCTATTGTGGATACAGATCCAGTGCAATTGATCGATGAATTACACAAGCACATTCAATGGGGTTGCCCTTATTGCTTTCTCAGTCTTGGTACTTTGCTTAATTTAACTCCACTAAATGATAGCCTCTGATATGTATCGTTGATTTTATTTCTACTGTCAAGAAACCACCAGACAGGGGTTAAAACCAGAGCTGACTCCAAAGGCATTTGATTTGTTCCTTCTACTGTAAGTTTTACTAGAGTGGTGATGAAACCCTCTGGGTAATCTTCTTGTAATCTTCCCTAAGCTAAAATACAGTTCTGAAAGAAATGCATTAGCTGTAAATCCTTTTCCCTAGTTTGAAAATGGAAATGGAAGACGCTGGAGAAATGTATATGATGCTTTTTAAAAACCCAGAATCTGTTTCCCATTGCCCCTCTGCTGTTGAGTCCCTTGTCCTCTTTACAATTTTGTGGAAACATTTCCTTGAGTGTCCAGTGGCTTGACGGTTTCATTCTCTAATTCTTCCAGTCACAAATTTTGTGGCTGAATATCACCTCATCATGGTCTCTGCTGGAGGTGAATCTTGTCCATCACAGATCCCAGCTTGGGGGTGTGTCAGTTTACAGGATTTTAGAACCAGGATCTGGTCGGGTGGGTTGTGAGTTCAGTCACCCTTAGCCCAAGGCTAACGTTTCAGTGATTCCACAGTGATTCTTACATTGCGAACGCTTTCTCCCTTTTGTTCCTGTGAGTCGTTCTCAAGTTATTCCTGAGGGAGAGGATATCTAACTACTTTCTTTCACCCTTGCACCAGACTGGAAGGTTACCTTAGCTCTTCCAGGAAAACTCAACAAAAGGGAAGAAAGACTGTATTCTTCACCACGCGTGTTCAGCGAAAGAGAATGGCGTGGTTTCATTTGGGAGCCCGGCAGCTGGGCTCTTGTCTGAGGAAAGCTTCATTTCTGCTGAACCAGAAATTCAGTCCAAAGGCACTGAACATCCAGATTTACTGAGATTCAAAGAGAAACAAATTTGCTCCATCAACCTCATCTGATTGGAGGCGAAATTGCCCGAGGCCAGATGAGACTACCTATATCCTTGAGTAATTGTAAATCACACTGAAAAAGTTATCATTTCATCCTTGTGCCAAATGAAGGGAAGGGTAGGGGAAAAAAAAACAGCTTAGGCTTTTCTTGAAGCTTATCTTGAAGCTATCAAAAAGGCCCATATGCAAAATATTTTATAAGGCACTGTGCATCTCTCACTGGCAAGCTCCTAGGCTATGACAGGCACATTCATTTTCTTTTCTGAGAAGTTTCTACAAGTATGCATTTGAACTTGTCCTTTCAGTTATAAATGGTGCTACCGCCAGTACGCTTTTATCCCTGAAGAAAGGGATGGCTGAATAGAACAAAATGTACTTGAGTATTCATCAACAAATCTGAATCTCAAAGCCAGTAGCTACATATATTTGGATATTAATGATATTTTATTTTTTATACTTTCGGTGTCATTCAGAAAGTTTCAGAACTATATAGGTTAAATTACTGTAGAAAGAATTTGCCTTTCCTGCTATTGGTGGTAGAGGTTTCGGGGTCCACGGAGAATTCCTATCTCGTATCCAGTGACTCAAAGAGACTGTAGAAACCCAGACAATACAACTATTAGGACAATCCCTTCGGAGGTTGAGTCTGGTGCCCTTCCTTTCTGGAATTTCATCTGTTTCTTTCTGAGCTTCCTAAAGTAAACTCTAATGCAGAATTTCCTTCAAAATCGCCTGCCGCTGATCATTCATTAGGTAGAGTCACTTTGGTCCTCACAGGTTTCCCATTTCCACCATTAACTAGGCAAAACTCCCTTTGAGGAGAGGGATGCCAATATAGGAATCTGTGGCATCAAGCAACAGAGTAAAATGGAAAAAGGGCATCCATCCTGTGCGCTGAAAGGAAACAGCTGTTCTCTCAAAACATTCTGTTATTATTTTATTTCTGAAACACAAAAAAACCCCCCGGTCCGTGAAATTCATTGCATCCCATCGTAGCCTGATTAGCTGGCATTCAACCAAAATCCATTTTAGTGGCAATTGCCTGGTGCACTTAGGGTTAGAAAAAATAGCAAGATCGGCTTGAGTTTCGAAGGAGACAAAGCAAAGGGTTCGGAAGCCAAAGGGGAGGAGAAAGTTCAGTGTGAGAGTCAGGAGACACGGAGAGAGAAGAGTACAATTTCTCGCTGGCATGTCTTGGTATACTCTCACACCTTTCATTCCTCTTCGAATCCATATTGGCTCCTCAAGTACAAGGGAGAAACTGCACTCTTTCTCATATTCCTCACGGTCAAATATTGTAAGGGGAATGATCTTCCTGTGGGAACACAAGACAAAGGCAAAACAAATGTTGGAGTCACACGCTCATGCTCCGGGGTCCACAGTGGTTACTGGGATTTAATGGGTGGAGGACACTGCAGCACATTTACCTCATGTCATTATGAACAAGGCCGAGACCTGCTTCCCACTTCCCCACTGACCGCGGCCCGCCTCTCTCAATTAGCCGTGAATCCTCGGGAGGAAATCGGAAAGCGCCTCGTTTAGGGGTTCAAATTTAAAGCCCCGCAGGTAATTCCCGAGAGGAGTGAGACAGGCGATCGAACTGAGAGTCAGTGAGCTACCTCCTCCTCACTCTCGAGGGCCCATAATGTATTGCTCCGCTGAAATGTTAAAAGAGAGCCTGCCAAGCCGTACGGGTTCGGTCAGCTGGGGTCCCAGGGAAGTCCCAAGCCCAGTTACACACAGACAGAGGAACGTGTGCATTGCAGATTCTGTTCAGGCATCCAGATGGGGGAACGGCAGGCACAAGCAGTTTGGCTCCGCTCTGGAGCAACTTCCCACCTTTCTTCTCACTCATCTCCACCAGCCGAGGTTCCCCAATCTCAAGGAAGAAGGTCTTGTTTTTCTCATACTCCTCATCATCAATTACTTTGACTGATATTGTTTTGCTGAAACAGAGAAGAATAGAGATTGACGAACAAGGGGGACAGGAAGACGAAAGGAGAAGTAGAGGAGGAAAAGAGTGTTAAAAGCGGTCTGCTCAGGTGAAGAACGAGGTAGAACTGCAGAAACAAGAATTAGGTCTTTCAGGGCTGAGGGTCAGAGGGCGAAGGTGAGCCGCGAGGATTTTACCTGTTCCAGTGCCCCCACAGCTGGTTGAAGATAGGCTGAAGTTAGAGGGGTCAAAGTAGAAGAAAGGGGAAATTGGGTGCCGATCGAAAGAAACACAGAAAGCAGAGTATGTAAAGAGAAGACAGGGAAAAAAATCATTTATCAGATAAAAACGTTAATAGGCAGAGATTGCTGGATCTGGTACTCAGAAGTGACTCCATGAGAAATAAATCCCCCAGAACCTTCAGCTGTTAGTTGAAAACATTTATCTCTGTTGAGGATCTTACTCCCAACCCCAACCCAATCTAGTCAAGATTTACCTCACCTATTACATGGACAGGGTTCATCAGCCCCAGGGGGAGCCACAAACCCATTTTAAAGGAAAAAAAATGGCTCACAAAGTTTCTTGTCTTTACCTCTAGACCCTATCCTGGCTTTGTACAAAGCCTCAAATATTTCTTAGGCCACAGACCTAAACGGACTTTCCACAGATGCTTATAATAATAATGACTGTAGTATATAAGTCCTTACTATGTGCATTTTCACCTCAGTATTGGGGTAAATACAAGATAATCGGGTCACAATCCCTGATCCACATGGAGCTCACAGTCTAAGCAGGGGGGGGAACAGGTATTGAATCCTTAGTTTACAGATGATGAATTCGAATCACAGAGAAGTTATTTGCCCAAAGTCACCCAGCAGGCAAATGACGGAGCCAAGATTAGAAATTGTGGACTTTCCATGAGCCCATGCTGCTAAAGTGGACTCAGTCCCCTTCTTCATTAGGATCTCAGAGCAAATGTTGAGTGGGTGCTGAATCAAGGCATCTGGATCATAGTTGCACTTTATGAAAATTTTCAGTTCCAATGTCAAGGGTGTTTAACTCTTGAGGAGATAATTAGCTCCTCGAGGGCAATGATCATATGTTTGGCTTCTGTTGTATTTTCCCAAGCACTTAGTAGAGGGTGTGGCACTCAATAGCCGATCAATATTTATGGTTTCTCCTCCTCCTCGTCCTCCTACCCGAACCTGACATAGTAACAACAGGGTATAACGGTGGGTCTCAGTGTTCTCTCAACCCCAGGCACCAAGCTTCGATCCGAAGCTCCCACAGAAATCATTCCTGTCCCTTCAGGGGTCCACGCTTATGCTCTGAGCTGCCACAAAAATGAATAAGGCCAGGCCATAGGTCCTTCTTTAGACAAGGCAAATCTATCCCCCGACTTGATGTGCCGAGAGTCAGCAATTCAATTTGATCTCTAAAGTTATTTCTCCCAAAGTTATCAGGCTATTAGCTGCCCTGATGTTACCCATTTATGACTTGTGACAGCCTCAGACCCTGAGGGAGAGATATCCAGTTTGGAGATTAAATGAGGGAGAAGTGGAAGGACAAAGTGTCAAAAGTCACATCCATTTTCTTGTTTTGCTAAGCACGGAGCAAAGCTTTGCATTTGCCAAAGGCTTCAGGTTGGGAAAGAAGTACTGCTATCCATTTTAGCATGTCTGCAATGCGTGGCCCGGACGGGGAACAATCCTTCAAATTCCTGCTCTTTCAAGTTCAGGAGTAGATGACATTTACTTTCCAAAGACCACCATTCAGAATTAGTTGGAACGTGCAAAGACCATGTTTGAAAATAAATGATCAGTGCCAATTGTCGAGAGCTACGGTAAACATGATCTGAGTTGGAGGCTGCAAATGTTGCCACAGCTGGAAGTTACCCGTCGAAAACGTCTGTCGGGTTACCAGTTTTTCCTTCAGTCGTATCTACTGAGCGCTTACTGTGTGCGGAGCACTTGTACTAAACGCTTGGGAGAGTACAACACGACAATATCACGGGCACATTCTCTGCTTTCCTCTTCGATATTATCTCTATTCCTTCAGTACCCATGCTACTCTATCGTCCGTAACACTGGCTAATTTCCTATAACATTCTCAGAAAGGACTTGGCAACCCCAGAACCTAATGTGAAGAAGACAAGGAGCACTGTGTTGGCCAGATATTTTCCCTGGGCAGAATTCATCTTCCAGGTTGGGGGGGGGGGGGGGGAATCTCCTTGCTACTGGAGTCAGATTCTGGTCTCCAGGACAGAATACGCTTTGCACAAATTCCTGCCTCCCACCCTGGTACCTCCTGGCTACTCTCCCTCCTTTCGTGGTCTCTGAACCCCAGACACCAGGCCAGAAGAGGTGAGGCTGGGGTCAAAAAAGGTGGGGTGCTGAAAGGGATGGGGAGAAAGTGTGGGAAAAGAGAATACAGAGAAAGGTGAGGAAAGGGGAGAGGGGAAAAGGGAGAGAGAGAGAAAAGGAAAGCAGGCAGAGGGGAGAGAGAGAAAGAAGGGTCAGTCACACTGGGAAAGAGGCAGTTCTTTTTTGCTCCCTTGACTGTTTCTTTTTAGTAGCCCTGTTAGAGGCCCAGACCACAGTAGGCCTGATCACTTGGGCCACCACTACTCCCTGGGCTATGTTGGAGGTGCTGGCCCAGGGGGCAGTGATCTGCTCTGCTTTGTCTCTTCTGGGGCCAGTGGACTGGTCGTGTTGACTATAGTCACTCAACATATTCGGGATCCCGGGCCCCAAATGGGAACTGTGGGCCTGCAGAGTGGCCATGCCAACTTTCTGGATCACCCTCTCTGTCCCTTCTCCCCACTTGAGGGAGAAGGTGGTGCCAGCACAGCCATGCAACCCGCTCCCCTCTACATCCTTTGGCTGAGAAACACAGGGGCATCTCAGCCAACCATTTTTTTTTTTTTTGGATGGCTCCCGGAGAACTTAGCGTGGGCAGTGGAATAGTCTCCAGGAGGGCAGGATGATCCCCCCAGCAGGATGTGATGGATAGAGCCCAGGCCGGCGAGTCAGAAGGTCATGAGTTCTAATCCTGGCTCTGCCACTTGTCTGTGGTGTGGCCTAGGGCAAGTCACTTCCCTTCTCTGTGCCTCAGTTACCTCATCTGTAAAATGGGGATTAAGACCGTGAGTCCCATGCGACACAGGAACTGTGTCCAACTCGATTTGCTTGTATCCACCCCAGCACTTAGTACAGTGCCTGGCACATAGTAAGCACTTAACAAATACCCCAATTATTATAATTATTATCCTTCCCATCGTACCTCCCTCCAACCACCCCCAGTCACATCCATAGACAAGCCAGTGTAGCATAGAGGGGTGGGGAATTTACAGCCCTGGGCAAATCACCTTGGGCAAATCATTTAACTTCTCTGTGCCTCAGTTACCTAATGTGTAAAATGGGGATTAAAACCATGAGCCCCATGTGGGACAGGGACTCTATCCAAACTGTTACTTTGTGTCTACCCCAGTGCTCAGTACAGTGCTTGGTACATAGTGAGAGGTTAACAAATACCAAAATTATTATTATTATTCTGCCTGTTCTCCGGGCAAGCCCAGTTGAGAATGAGAACATGGCTTTAAGGAAATACCACCTGCGCTATCCTCTAGGAAAAAGTAACCCAAGTAGAAGGTTATATTTCTCCTACTACCTGGGGGAAGCTATTAACTTCTGCTCTTCAGGCATATAATGGATTTGTTTACTATTCTCTGGGCTACTGACGGCTGGGAAAAATGTAGTCCATGGTTCAGCATAATGTGACAATATAATGAACAAAAAAGAAATCAATGTTTATTCTGCCTATATATGACCACAGGGATCATCTCCAGGCACAGAAAAGGAGGCTGCCAAGGAAAAAGCAGAATACCTCACTAGGGGCAGAGATACTGGAAATCATTTTAGTCAAAGGATGGAAAAAGAATAGAGAATTGTCTCAGAGCCTGTAGCGAAGGCACTTAAAATAGATGCAGTATGTAAAATGGCACTTAGTTTCAAAATCATTAGTGATGAGATCAATAATGGTCTTGACAAGAAACATTAAATTATGTGCTCATTTCTGTCTTCCTGCATGAAAGGGCTATTATTAGGGATTTAATTAACAGAGAGTTATCTCCATCAGTCTCAGGTAACAGCAGAAAGATGGTTCCTGGTAACGAGGTCTCCTATATTCAGACAGCTGAGAAACGAAAAATACTATACATGGTATTTTCATAAATGGGCTCTAGAGATGACTTCTCCGCCAAGGACAGCTTGGGTAGAAATAGGTCCCTGTGCCTTTCAAAGGCTCACTTCCCAGTGAGATCACTGCAGCCCTTTCCAACAAGCCAAGCACACAAAGGTAAATAAAATCACTACTTCCAAAGCAGGGAAAGTGTTTCTAAATGTTGCTTTCCTCAAGAGAGTATTGATTCGAAGGCGCCTACAATGATTGATTTCCCATGTCTGGTAATCAAGGGTACGCCCGACTCAGTGCTCAAATTTCGGGAGCAGTCAAGTGCATTCTTATAGCCTCAAAATGGGTCTTGGGACACTTCTTTCTCTTTCTCTCTCTCCCTTTCTCTCCCCTGTCTCCCCCCTCTGCTCTGTCTCTTGTGCTCTTCCTCTCCTCTTTTTTCTCTCTTTTCCCTTTTCCTCTCTTCTCTTTGTTTCTCTCCATCTTCTCTTTCTGTCTCTCGTGCTCTTCCTCTCTCTTCTCTTTGCCTCTGTCTTTCTTCTCTCTCCTATTTCTGTCCCTCTCCCTCTTCCTCTCTCTCCCCCGGCCTCTCCTCATCCCTATCTTTTCCTCTAAGCCTGAGAGACCCTGATTTTTTTTTTTTGCCAACATGGTGGCACACAAAAATATATAGGCAAGTCTCCCGGCAATGATGATGGCCTATTTAGAATTCAGCGATGAAGCCCATGGCGTATTTGTAAGGGAATCTTTTTCTACCAAAAAGCCATGCTGTTCCATTTCATCATGGAAAAGCAGTTAGTTGAAGGTGGCTCAAAGACTGTCCCAAAATGGGAAACGTGGACACTCTTTCTAGAATTCTGACCCATCCTGAAAGGCCTAAAGTGGGACTCATTAGGTCACTGCTTCTATTCAGTGTGTCAAGAGAGAATCCCTTGGCCACAGTGTTAGGCCAGGGGCCAGTGAGCACAGAGAATGATGGGAGAAGGTGACATGGTAGAAGAGGAAGAGGAAGAACTTCTTCTCCCCTCCTCAATCTCTTTTCTCCCCATCTTGCTCTCTATCCCTTTATTCCCCTCTTCCTTTCCCCATCATCCCTCTCCTCTATTTCTTTCATTTATCTCTGGCCCAACAACTGGCCCCAAGTCCACTAACTCCCAGGACCATGCTCTTTTCTTAGACCTTGTTGCTTCCCCACTATCCATCACAAGCAATTTGGGCCCCCAAATGCCCCCACTTTCAGCTCCAGGGATGTGAAACAAAATGGGAATCTACAATAACACCAGAGAAATGAGGGGCCTTGAGGTCCTCTTTGGATTTGATTACATTTGATTTCAGCTAACATTACTTTCATTTTTATTTTATTTTTTAAGGTTTATGTTAAGCCCTTACTCTATGCCAGGCACTATACGAAGCAGTGGGGTATGTACAAGCTTATCAGGTTGGACATGGTACCTGTCCCATATGGGGCTCACAGTCTTAATCCCCATTTTACAAATGTGATAACTGAGGCATAGAGAAGTTAAGTGACTTGTCCAAGGTCACACCCAGCAGACAAATGGCAGAGCTGGGATCAGAACCCAGGTGCTCCTGATTCCCTGACTGTGCTCAATCCACTAGGCCCTGCTACTTCATTTCTTCATCGGCTGCTTGGATCATTTTTCTAAAATTTCCTAATGGACACCCCAGGAGGAAGTCAATGCGTACCCTAGCTGAGACTTTGGGTATGCTTGAGTCAATGTGGGATTTAAAAGAGGACATGGCCAAGACCAACTTCCATGGGTGAGTAATGTTTTAAATACAAAGGCAATGGAAACTCTCTGGCTATTTTCCCCAGCAGGCTTTGCTACACCAAAATCAAAGAAAGGAATGGAGAGGCAAAAAAACCCACTCATTTTTTCAGAGCAAGGGCTCTTCAGTCTCTCTCAGTAAATGAGGGTAAAAAGGGGAGATGATATTAATAATGATAATATTTAAGTGCTTAGTATGTACCTGATACAAGGTAATCAGGTTGGACTCAGTCCCTGTTATTCATCCATTCAATTGCATTAATCGAGCGCTTACTGTGTGCAGAGCATTGCGCTAAGCAATCGGAAGAGTAAAATATAACAATAAACGGACACATTCCCTGCTCACAATGAGCACATTGAGCTCACAGTCTTAATACCCATTTTACAGATGAGGGAACTGAAGCACAGAGAAGTGAAGTAACTTGCTCAACGTCATACAGAAGACATGAGGCAGAGCTGGAATTAGAACCCAGGTCCTCTGACTCCTAGGCTTATGCTCTTTCCCCTAGGCCACACTGTTTCCCACTAGACCACGCTGTCATATGCTCTGCTGATCTGTATCCACCCAATAGCCACGACCCAGAGGTGAAAGAAACACTGAGAAACTTGGGCCGTAACAGTGCTCCTTGCTGGGAAACCTCTGCCTAGGGATCAAGAGATCGTCTACGTAGAAACTGCCAAAACTCAAACCCAGAAATAACCAGCGAGAGGATCTGTGGGCAGATGCGTATCCCGCCCATCGGCAGACTGTGAGCCGGCAAGAAAAAATGGTAGATTTACCCTGAGGCTACAGTGTCGGCCTCCCGAGTTAGACGATTGTATGAGCCTGCTTGCCGGTCTCTTTAGCTCCAGCCTCTCCCCAACATTGCTGCCTGGATCGTCATCCACTTGAAAGGTCACTTGGCACCCACTTCCCTTCAGATCCAGCAGGAACTCCTTTGAGGCGCCCTGCCAGCTCTAGGTACTTTACCAACCTTCCCCCCCTACTCTTCAGCTGGAACTCTTTCCTCCTTCACAGCTCAGCTTCTAACGGTCCCCTGTTCTAGAATCTCCCTCCTCTGACACGATTTGCATTCTCCCTCCATCAGCTGGGAGGCTGGGATTGCATTTTTGACAGGTCTGACAGAAGTGATCGCACTGCTCTGGTTTTTCAGCCTGCGTAATAGTAAAAAGCAATAATTATTAGGGTATTATAAGTTCTGCACTATACGGCACTTGGGAAAGTGAACCACAACAGAGTTGGTAAACACATTCCTCACCCACAACAAACTCACAGTCCTCTAGACTGTAAACTAGTTGTGGGTGGGAAATGTCACTATCAACTCTGTTACAGGGTACTCTCTCAAGGGCTTAGTATAGTGTTCTGCACAAATAAGCTCCCAATAAATACGATCGATTGATTGATCAAGAGGGAGGCAGTCATTGTTCCTAGTACTGTGCTGAAATAATGTACAATGATCAGATTGGACACAGTCCCTGGCCCACATAGGGCTTACAGTCTAAGAGAGATGAAAAACAGGCATTTCACCCCCATTTTACAGATGAGGAAACCAAGTCACATAGAAATAACTTGCCACAGATCAAACTGGCCCACATAGGGCTCACATTCTAAGAGAGATGAAGAACAGGTATTTCACCCCCATTTTACAGATGAGGAAACCAGGTCACATAGAAATAACTTGCCACAGATCAAACTGCAAGGCAAATAGAGGAGCTGAGATAAGAACCTGGGTCTCCGGCCTCCCATTCTTGTGCTTTTTTCCACTAGGTTCATCTGCTTCTTTGCCAGGAAGACTCTGAGGAATCCCCCACTTCCCCCAACCAGAAAGCAGAAGCAAATGCCAGAAACCACCTCTATTAAAAACGAGAAAAGCGGAAGGGAGGTGATTCACCATCCCTCAGCCCATTGCCAGCATCCTCGGCACTCTCCATTTCCCCAGTCCATCATCGTGATGGTCAAATTGAATTTACTCTCCTCTCCCCGGAGGGCATCGTGATTTACTCTGAGTTCTTCAACTTCCTGACCACTTTGCCTTTGCTGAGTAAAGCATCTTCCCTCATTAAAGCGGAAGGGTCCACCTCTGGTCTGAACGTCTCTCTGAAAAGGAGCCGCCAGCTCTCACAGACCACAGTGGGCAACCCGTGGACCTCCTCAGGAAAAGAGACCAGCAGGGCGGTCAGCCCGAGGATCTTTGACGTCTTTCAGAAGGACACGATACGCCCAGTACCCCATTTTCCTCACCGTCGGCGGGCTCTGTGTAACTTTCTTTTCCAGAGACTGAAAACCCTGGGGAAACAGAAAGAGGAGTCCGGGACTCCTCAGGCAGAACCCACCTGCAAACTTGTGAAAATGTAGTCTTATCTGATTTACAGTTCTCAGAATGAAGAGGGGGCATCCAGAAAGGGAACCAGATATCAATCAATCAATCATTCAGTGATATTAATTGAGCACTTCCTGCATGCAGAGCACTGCATTAAGAAACTAGGAGACTACAATATGGCAGAGATAGTAGAAAGTTCCCTGACCACAATTCCAAGACAGAAAACAGCCCCCAATCTTACCAGAGGCATCCTCTTTCTCCACCCAAATGAGAAACTCAGTAAATCAGTCAGTCAATCAGTGGTCTTTACAAAGTGCCTATCGACTGTGAAGAATTGTCCTAAGTGCCTGGGGGAGGTCAGAAGCAGCAACATTTACTCTGCCTATCATTTTGGCCCACCATCACCAGGGCGGAGTTGCCATGACAGAATAGTTTTTTTACATTCCCGTTTGCCCCAGCTCCCAGGCCCCTATTCTCAGGCTGGGAAAATGGACCAGAAGGCATATTTTCTTCTTTTTTATAAGTCCTGCAGTGAACAGGATGCTCGAAGAACAAATCTTGCTCTGCCTTGAAGGGGAATTTGAATGTGAAACAGAATTAGTGGTGTGACTGAGGCCCGGGGAAATACTGACAGCTAAATGCCCAAAGTAATTTGTCTGGGGTCAATCTGGGATACTTCTTGAGCTCCTATGGTGTGCAGAGCACCATATTAAGTGCTTGAGAGAGCTCAGTATAACAGATACCTGCCCTCAAGGTGCTTACAATGTATTGGGAGCTTGGCGTCTTGATGGATTGTCTTGGGTTGACATAGAGAGGCTGCTAGCGTGCATCAAACTCCAGTCTTGTTGATTCCAAGACACTGTGCAACTTTGGCAGGATCCTCGCGCATCAGTAAAGGAGTAAAGAACAATCAGAAAACACCACACGCCACTCCATATGCTTGTTTTCCACTCCAGTCCCAAAGAGTGAATTTCCCATCCTTTCACAATCTTCTCCACAGGGTGCAAACTTCACAGCCCCGGGGGTATGATTCCGATGCTCCAAGCATTGAGTTGGTAATCAGAGAAACAAGAAGCTCAGGAGACTATGGACTGTTAAGAAAACAAAGTGCTAGAAAAGGAGAAATCTCAGCATCCTATCGCTCATTTTTACTGCTCCGATTGCTGGTGGGCCCCACGCCACAGAGAGCCCCCTGACGCAGAGTCGACAGGGAACAAACTTGGCAGAAAAGCAGTTATTTCTTCAGAAAAGTAGTTATTTCTTCAGAAAAGTTTGGAATTCAGAAAATAGATATTGAGGAAAATTCCTGAGGAAACAATTGCAGAAAATGAGAATCCTATTTTTGCATGTGCTAACTTTCAACTGGTGGGGCTCATCAACGCCTTTGATTCAGTTTCAGTCAGTCTTTACAGATCCACAAGCACTGGGACATAGCCCAGACGGCATCCTGCTGGATTTCAAAGAAGGGAGTTTGTAATTTGTCATTTTCCTTTCGAAAACTTCCTTCTCTGAAAACCTCTCAGAGATTTCTAGGTTGTTATTAATGGTTTTTCCAAGCTTACTTGAATCTTGGTTCTCCGAGTTTTCTTTGTGGGAAAGTTCAGAGGAGAACAACAAAAGAATTACATTCATGAAATATGGCAAGATGGGGACTTTGGAGTGTGGGGAAAATTGGTATCTCGACTTCAAAGGCTACTTGAGATCAAAATCCAAAACCAGAATTTCTTTCTCTTTGTATAATGTCTGTCTTTCTGTCCTCCTATGTCTATATGTTCAAATAACTAGAAAGATAAACTTTTTACTGAAGATTCTCTCCTCAGGACCCAAACAACCCACTGGAAAAAGCAGTGTATGCTCCATGAACGTAATCAATCAATCGATCGATCAGTAGTATTTATTGAGCCATTGCTGTGTGCTGAGCAAAAATACCTAAGATAGTACTCTCCATGCAGTACAATAGACATTCAGTGCTCTGCAAAGAGGGGGCACATAATAATAATAATAATAATGTTGGTATTTAAGTGATTACTATGCGCAGAGCACTGTTCTAAGCACTGGGGTAGATACAGGGTAATCAGGTTGTCCCATGTGAGGCTCACAGTCTTAATCTCCATTTTACAGATGAGGTAACTGAGGCACAGAGAAGTTAAGTGACTTGCCCAAAGTCACACAGCTGACAAGTGGCAGAGCAGGGATTCGAACCCATGACGTCTGACTCCCAAGTCCGTGCTCTTCCCACTGAGCCACGCTGCTTCAGTGCCCTGCATACAGGAGGTGTCCAGTACATTGCTCTGATGACAATGGTACTTATTAACTGCTTACTATGTGCCAAACACCGTGCTAAGCCCTGGGGTTGATACACGACGATCAGATCAGACACAATCCAGTCCCTGTCCCACAGAGGGCTCCCAGTCTGGTAAGGAAGGACAACAGATATTTTGTCTTCATTTCAAAGATAAGGAAACTGAGGCACATAGAGGTTAATAGTAATAATAATGTTGGTATTTGTGAAGCGCTTACTATGCGCCCAGCACTGTTGTAAGCGCTGGGGTAGGTTAAGTAACTTACCCAAGGTTACACAGCGGACAAGTGGCAGAGCTCGGACTAGAAATAGGAACTCCTGATTCCAAACCCTGTGCTCTTTTCACTATACCATGCTCTGCATACAGTGGGTGTCTAGAGCAATAATCTGTTAATCAGTGGTATTTATTGAGTGTTTATTTTATGCAGAGCACTGTACTAAGTGATTGGGAGACTACAATACAACAGAGTTGGTAGACACATTTCCTACCCATAATGGACTAACAGGCTAGAGGACTGTGCTCTATACACAATAGGACCCCAGAGTAATGCTTTTATTTTGTTAATGAAATCCACATTGCCTTGATTCTATTTATTTGCTATTGTTTTAATGAGATGTTCATCCCCTTGATTCTATTTATTGCTATTGTTCTTGTCTGTCCGTCTCCCCCGATTAGACCGTAAGCCCATCAGAGGGCAGGGACTGTCTCTATCTGTTACCGATTTGTCCATTCCAAGCGCCTAGTACAGTGCTCTGCACATAGTAAGCGCTCAGTAAATACTATTGAATGAATGCTCTCTCCAGTGGAGGGATCCAGTATAGTGCTCTGCACACAATAAGCGTCCCGTACAGTGCTCACCAAATACCGGTGATGATGATGAAGATGTTCAAATACCCTGAAGCAGTTCCTCTGAACGGAACATCAATCAACCTAGCAATCGTACTGAGCATTTACTCTGTGCAGAGCACTGTACTCGGTGTTTGTATTGTCCTACGCTGTTGAGTCGTCTCCACCACGTAGCGATTCCATGGCCACGTTTCTCTCAGAACGCCCCACCTCCATCTGCAATCATTCCGGAAGTGTATCCACAGAGTTTTCCTGGTAAAAATACGGCAGTGGTTTACCATTGCCTTCTTGCGTGTCTCCACCCTCGACTCTCTCCCGGGCAACTGCTGCCCAGCACAAGGGAGTTTTTGATTTGTAGTAGACTGCTTTCTACTCGCTAGCCTCTGACTAAGCTAGGAATGGAATGAGTAGGTCTCTGCTTGACTCTCCCTCCCGTCGTCAAGACTGGTAGAGGACTGGAAACTCTCCAGGTGCCATCCTGAGGGGGTACCCGGTAGTTAGGACAGTACAACACAACAGACTAGACTGTAAGCCCGTCAATGGGCAGGGATTGTCTCTATCTGTTGCCCAATTGTACATTCCAAGCGCTTAGTACAGTGCTCTGCACATAGTAAGCGCTTAATAAATACTACTGAATGAACAGAGTTGGTAAAACATGTTCCCTGCCCACAAGGAAGTTATTGACAGGAGGGGGAAGCATTTTTCTAGTACCTGAACGCAGTTGATTGACCTTTGAAAGAAGCCTCTGCCTAGGCGACTAAGTGGGATACTGAGAAGACAACCCATCTAACAACCTAAAGACCTAGAAGAGAATGACTTTCATATTGTTGGGGGGCAGTGGGAGGGGCAGTTCAATTATTTTTTATCAACCAAGCCCTCAGTTACCTTTCGCTTGTTGCCTTGGAACCCTAAGGACCACCTAATAGCCTGAGGGGTTGAAGAAAAAGAGTTTTAGATGCTCAAATTGCAAGGTCAGGTCAAAGTTAGACTACTGTGTCATCCTCCTCTCTGATCTCCCCACCTCCAGCCTAGCCCCTCACCAGTACATAATATGTGCTTCTAAACAGATCGGCTCATTGTGGGCAGGGTATGTGTCTGTTTAGTGTTGCATTGTACTCTCCCAACCACTTGGTACAGTGCTCTACCCACAGTAAGCGCTCAATAAATACGACTGATTCAATGAATGAATGAAAAGTCTCCTGCGTATGTCTTCATTCGTCCTTCTTGCTTCTCTCCAATCACTACCTCTTTCCTGATTTTTTAAAAACATAATTGAGCGTTTACTGGTTTTCAGGGACCGTCCCACGTGGGGGTCACAGTCTAAGTTGGAGAGAGGAGGATTTCCCCCTATAGACTGTAAGCTCACTGTGGGCAGGGAACATGTCTACCAACTCTGTTATACTGTAGTCTCCCAAGTGCTTAGTACGGTGTTGTGCACACAGTAGGCAGTCTATAAATATGGTCGATTGACTGATTGCTTGATTTAACCCCTATTTCAGAGGTGAGGTAACGGAGGCACAGAGAAGTTTAGTGATTAGCCCAGGGTCAGATGGGAGACAGGTGGCATTGCCGGCATTAGAACCCAGGTCCTGCGACCCACAGGCCTGTGTTCTTTCCACTAAACCACACAGCTCCTCATCAGATAGAAACTCCTCACCATTGGTTTCAAGGGTCTTAGCAACTTTCTCCACCTTGCATATCAGGCTCTCTTCACCTATTATTCCTCAACTCACACTCTTCGGTCCTCCCAGGTTTGCCTTTTAACTTGCTCTTTGCTCTAGACTCTCCCACCTCTGCTTCTTTGCTCCTGTTTCTCTGGCCTAAAATGCTCTCTCAGTGCAGATCCTCCAGCCCTCAGCTTTCCCCTTTCCAAACGCTCTAAATCCCGCCTCCTCCCAGAAACCTTCTCCCTAATTGTGTCAACCCAACACCTGCTTTGAGGATGTGTGACTTTCTTCCTATCCTCAGCCCCTATTTACACACACACACACACTTTCTTCATAGAGAAGCAGCGTGGCTCAGTGGCAAGAGCTCGGGCTTGGGAGTCAGAGGTCATGGGTTCGAATCCCGGCTCTGCCACTTGTCAGCTGTGTGACCGTGGGCAAGTCACTTCATTTCTCTGTGCCTCAGTTCCCTCATCTGTAAAATGGGGATGAAGACTGTGAGCCCCACGTGGGACTACCTGATTATCTTGTATCCCCCCAGCGCTTAGAACAGTGCTTGGCACATAGTAAGTGCTTAATAAATACAATTATTATTATATGTTCACCTATTTATTCAGCTATTTTATCATGATATACTTACGTTACTTACTGTTACTTCCTCGTTCTCCCCCTGATCCCACTACTTGTAAATATAATTTGTCTACTTCCCCCATTAGGTTGTAAACTCTTTGACAGCAGGGATTGTTTTTGTTGTCCTCTTACAAGCCCTTGTAGAAATCTTCACACTCAAGCACTCAACCAGTGCCGCGGAATGGATAACTGATCGAAGGGTATTTCTTCCAAGTGTCTCCACCATTCCTAGTACCCTGGTTGCTCAATCAGTAGGTTGTTGATGCTGAGGTGCCGGTTGATATGGGCTGCATGCACTTAAGGATGCATTCTGGCTGAATTGTACTTTCCGAGCGCTTAGAACAGTGCTCTGCACACAGTAAGCCCTCAATAAATCCGATTGAATGAATTAATAAATGAATGAGACAGTGTTTAGACTGACAAGGAAGGAACTTTGCATCTGTGGTGTCACTTAACTCCTCTGTGCCTCCATTTCCTCATCTGTTATATGGGGGTTAAATACTTGTTCTCCCCCTCACTTAGGCTATGAGCCCCACGTGGGACAGACACTGTGTTCGCCTTGATTATCTTGTATCTACCCAAGCGCTCTGTACAATACTTAGCACGAATTAAGACATTAACCAATACCACAATTATTTTTATCACCATCACTATTATCATTACCCCACACCAAAGGGGGAGGCTTGATCTCAGAGGGAATAAGAAAGATGAAAATGCATAGATTGTGAACAGCTTGTGATCAGGGACTGTATCTTCTTTTTCTATTGTACTCTGCCAATTGCTTAATACTATGCTCCCCACAAAAAAACCTCCTACTAAGTAACACCAATTATTTGACTGAAAACTTCTTTCATGCCTTCTTGCCATTCTCACGCTTGGCCCCGACCTCCTGAGAATTTTTTTTATTTCACAGTATTTGTTAAACACTTACTATGTGCCAGCCACTGTATTTAGCACTAGAGTAAGCACAAAATAATCCGAATGGGGACAATTCCTGCCCCATATAGTATTCACAGTCTTAATCCCCCTTTTACAGATGAAGTTACTGAGGCACAGAGAAGTGAAGTGACTTACCCACGGTCACACAACAGACAAGTGGTGGAGCCGGGACTAGAACTCGGGCCTTCTGATTCTCCGGACTGTGCTCTTCCCACTAGGCCACTCTGCTTTGAGTTTTATTCCTGCTCTAAGCATCACGCTCATTCCCTCTTTCACGCAGAAGCCAGCTGCATTCCTTCACCGGCACCAAATTCAAACTCTACTCCCACTTTAAACCAATACCAAATAAATACCGGTTCGAAGCCACGACTGAGGTTTCTCATCAGGATCCCATCGAATGGCCAGGCACTGAATGGTCCCGAGCCCATACCACTAAGAAAAACACGCTCCCGTGAGGTCATGACATCATTTGCCGACGGAACGGTCAACAGTGATGGAAAAATGAAGCAAAAGCAAATGAAAGATCAAGCCGAAAAGGGCTACCGGAAAGTGCACAGGACTGGGATTCAGAAGTCCTGGGTTCTCCTTCTTGTCCACTTGCCTGCTTTATGACCTTGGACAAGTCATTTCACTTCTTTGTGTCTCAGTTCCCTTTTCTGCAGGACGGGGATTCAATACCTGTTCTTCTCTTACTTAGACTGTGAGCCCCTTGTGAGACAGGGACTGTGTCCAACCTGATTAACTTGTATCTACCCCAGTGCTTCATAGAGTGCTTGGCCCAGAGTAAGATCTTCACATTTACCACACTGAATATCATTATAATCCCATGCAGTAGAAAACGGTTCCCCCTCGGCACCTTAGGCGGGGAAGAAAGGTTTAGGTTTGCAAAAAACTATAATAATTGTGATATTTGTTAAAAATTTACTGTTTCAGGCACTGTACTAAGCACTGGGGTGGATAAAGCAAATCAGGTTGGACACAGTCCCTGTCCCACGTGGGCCTCACAGTCTCAATCCCCATTTTGCAGATGAGGTGAGGTAATGAGGCCCAGAGGCCCAAATGGTGGAGTCGGAATTAGAACCCATGACCTTCTGACTCCCAGACCTGTATGTTATCCACTATGCAATGCTGCTTCGCCCAATTATGAAACCAGAATGATTCTTCAAGGTGGGGTTAGCGGCCAGAGATCCATTTCCTCTGCCATTCGCCTCTCTCTTCTCAGAGGGAAGCTGGCTGTTAGAGCTTTTCCGCTCAGTCATTCCACCTGGGTGAGGAATTCAGTTTCCTTTATCCCACTTGGTCGGAAACTCTCCGGCACAGTTCACAGCTTCCCTAATGCAAGTGGCCCGAGGCTCTCTGTAGGCAATCAGCCCAAGATAAAATTAGCAAAGAGCCAATTAAACTTGTAGCTACCAGGCTCTTAAAGCTGCAAAACAAATCTGAAAATGAGAAGCGGTCTAATGTGGGAAGGTTAATTTTTTTTTTTTTTGGTTTCTCTTCGGTTTTCTTTTTTTTTGCCACCGGAATCTTCCTAAATTTGTCTATGAGCCCACGCTAGATCTTCTAAATGAAAACATTCTGCCCTTCACCTCCCCGCACCCCGAGCCATCTGACTGCATGGGTTAGGAGAGTTGCTGGTCGGAGACTGTGGCTAATTACAGGTTTTCTGGTGATCTGCCCTCCCGACTCCCTTGATTTGGAGTGAAAACCTTCACATGTCCAGTTGGGCACGGTCTCCTTCCAGCTCTCAGTCCAGGTTGGTGCCTTGGGGCTTGTTGGTGTTAAATCGGGCAGAATAATCACCACCCTCATTGTCACAACTAGGTCTGGTTCCAGATTTAAATTTGCTCTTTGGAAAACTGGTCGTTTTTAGAACTCGTGCCAATTTACAAGCTCTGGGAATGCAGGTTCTATTGGGGATAGTGGTTTAAAATGATAGTGATAATAATAATAATGATAGAATTAATTATGCGCTTATTATGTGCAAAGCAGTGTGCTTAGTGTTGGGTTTAGCTACAAGGTATATCAGATTGGACACAATTCCCATCTCACCGGAGACACACTGAGGTAAGGAGAGCTGGTATTGTATCTTCATTTTGAAGGTGAGGAATCAGGGCAGTTAAGCGACCTGCCCAGGTTCACCCTGCAGACCAGTTGCAGGGCTAGGACTAGAACCCGATTCCCATATTTTCATTTCTGTGCTCCTTTCGCCACTCCATGCTGAACTACTATTCAATAAACTAAAATAACTACAATAAATACTATTGAATGAATGAAATACCAACATTATTATTATTATTATTATTATTATTAATCTATCCCTCTGTCCTAATCCCCATCAAGAACACACAAACTCTCAATATAGCATCCTACACTTCGATTGACATTTTCAATGGGAATCAATACACGGTTATAACAATAAATGTGGTATTTGTTAAATGCTCACTGTGTGCCAAGCCCTATACTAAGCACCGGGGTGGACACAAGCAAATCGGGTTGGACGCGATCCCTGTCCCACGTGGGGCTCACGGTCTCAATCCCCATTTTACGTATAAGGTAACTGAGTCCCAGAGAAGTGAAGTGACTTGCCCGAGGTCACACAGCAGGGACCCACGAACTTCTGTCTCCCGTGCACTAACCATTACACCAACCTGCTCTCCGTGCATCTAACCTTTGGAATTCCACAATGATGCTATTGATGGTGAGATTTTATTGGGGTATGTGGGTGTCACTGATGGACCAATGCTTGATTAACCACTGGGTGCTGTCAAAGCAGCCCTTTACTGTACAGTTGCACTTGCTATCCGCACTACCTGATGCCATTTTCATTTCTCTCTCTTGATGCTATAATCCGGAGTGCGATTCAGAGCCACGTCCCAGTCAACAGCTAAGCCTGCCCTGATGATCAGTTCTGCACGGCCCTGGTAGATCACCCAATCCCAAAGTGGATAGTCTTCTGTTTTATGTGTGACAGGAATGGCATGAAAAGGGACAAAGTTTTCCCTTCTTTGGACACTTGGAATTTGTTCCCTAAGGATGCTGGGGGTCAGGACATACCAGCAGGTTCAAATGGGATTTAGATGATTGGATGAGACGTACAGAATGTGTTGCTAGAGAAAGAGTTGCGGGGGGTGGGGGGTTGGATGGTCCATCTCTAACCAAGAAGGTGAGGGTCCAGGAAGACAACCTGCATATGGTTCCTCCAAACGTCTAGGAGTTCCTGTGAGAGAAAAATTCCTGGGCTGGACGGGACCACGGGGCTGACCCGGAGTGGCATGGCTCTAGGACTGATGCGTTATTGGACTTTAGCAAACACCTTCCTAATAATAACACTGTCTATAACTCCTGTCTTCGGGCTAGTTTGCAACTGGGTTTGGCACCTGGAGAGGAAGAAAAGGAGCAGAGGAGCTGAGGATACTTTTCGGCCCGAAAATCTGATTGAGAGTTGGAGAAACTGATTGGAATTCCTTGAAATGCTCTCCCCGAGCTCTTTTCTCAGCTGCAGCAGCTGGCAAAGAACTATTTGTTGGAGGGAGTTGGAAGGAAGAAGATGCATTTCTTTGGGCTGTGAAGATGACTAGGGATTCATGGAGGGAGGATCACATTATTCCCCATGATTTCAAGTTGCTGTACCTGATGTTGATTTATTTTTATTATCTGAGAGGCAAGCTTTATGGCAAATGATACTAAAGGTTATATGTCAAGTTTTTCAGCGAACAGAACAAAACCTGAAGACGAGGGTTAATGAATCACATGGAAAATCGCTACCACATCACATTACATTTCTTAGATTACATTGCCAAATGTGTTGATGAGAGGATTAGGCTTCATACGAAGTAATGATATGGAAATCTACCGGTCGAGAGTGAGAGATGGCACACAAAAATTCACTCTTCCTGTACCTTGACTCTCTCCCTAAAACTGATAGAATGTCATTGCAAGTCAGTCAATCAACGGTATTTATTGAGTGCTTTCTAATGTGCAAAGCACTGTATTAAGCATTTGGGAGAGTACAATACAAAGCATTGGTAGACATCTTCCCTGAATACGGAGTTAAGAGTCTTGATGGAGAGAATAAGTCCATAACAGTGTGGATTTTACCTTCTCTCTCTGTTGAGTGTGCTTGTTCCACAAGGATAAAGAAGATATGATGCAATCCCTGCCCTCAAGAAGTTTACAACCTAATACGGGAACAAGATATAAAAGCCCAAAATGATAGAGGGCAAAGAGTTTCAGAGGTTTTCAGATTTACTCAAATGTGCTCAATGGGGGACTGGGACCATGTCTGCTCTGATTATCATGTATTCATTCAATCGTATGTATTGAGAGCTGAGTGCAGAGCACTGTACTATCTGTCCAAGTGCTTTTTTATGGTATTTGTTAATCAATTTATTTATTTATTGAGCAATCATTCATTCATTCATTCATATGCATTTATTGAGTGCTTACTGTGTGCAAAGAGCTGTACTAAGCGCTTGGGAGAGTACAATACAACAGCAAGCAGACACACTCCATGTCCATAACAAGCTCACAGTCTAGAGGGGGAGACAGATATTAATACACATAAATAAATGACATATATATACATATGCGTGGCTCAGTGGAAAGAGCCTGGGCTTCGGAGTCAGAGGTCATGGGTTCGACTCCCGGCTCTGTCACTTGTCAGCTGTGTGACTGTGGGCAAGTCACTTGACTTCTCTGTGCCTCAGTTACCTCATCTGTAAAATGGGGATTAACTGTAAGCCTCACGTGGGACAACCTGATGACCCTGTATCTCCCCCAGCGCTTAGAACAGTGCTCTGCACATAGTAAGCGCTTAACGAATACCAACATTATTATTATTATATGTGCTTTGGGGATGGGAGGGAGGATGAATGAAGGAAGGAAGTCAGGGTGACACAGAAGGGAGGGAGGGGGAGAAAAGGAGAGGAGGGCTTAATCAGGGAAGGCTTCTTGGAGGAGATGTGTCTTCAATAAGGCTTTGAAGTGAGGGAAGAGCAATTATCTGTATGATATGAGGAGGGAGGGCATTGCAGACCAGAGGTAGAATGTGGGTGAGAGGTGAGCGGTGAGATAGATGAGAATATAATACAAGACAATTAGTGGATACATTGTTAAGCGCTTCTATATGCCAGCAACTATTCTAAGTGTTGGGGTAGATACAAATTATTCAGGTTAGATAGAGCCTACGTCCCACATGGGGCTCACAGTCTTAATCCCCCTTTTATAGATGAGGTAACTGAGGCACAGGGAAGTTAAGCGCCTTGCGCAAGGTCACACAGCAGACAAATGGCAGTGCTGAGATGAGACCCTAGATCCTTCTAACTACCAGGTCCGTGCTCTACTCACAAGGAAACACTGCTTCTCGGTACTTGGAGCAAAGTGAGAGCCTAACAGATACCACGACCATCATTATTAGCAATTGAGGAGGGAAAGGCAGGTGGACAGGTGTGCTATTGGAGTGTTTGGAGTTGACCAACATTTCGAGAGCCAGATGGGCTACTTTGTCCTGGCTTTAGAGAGGAGGAAAAGGCTGAACCAAATTAGAACGGAGGGAAGGATGTAGCTTAATTGGGAAAAACAGATAAGACGGCCTTATCTGATTCTTCCCCTCCTTTCTGCATCACCCTGACTTGCTTCCTTTATTAATCCCTCCTCCCAGTCCCAAAGTACTTATGAATTTATCTGTAATTTATTTATATTAATGTCTGCCTCCCCCTCTTAGACTGTAAGCTTGTTGTGGGCAGGGTACATGTCTGTTAGATTATTATACTGCACTCGCCCGAGCACTTACTACAGTGCTCTGCATACAGCGAGCTCTCAGTAAATACAATCAACTACTGCCTGACCCCATTTCGAGAGCCAGGTGGGCGAGTTTGTCCTGGCTTCATAGAGGAGGAAAAGGCCGAACCGACTTAGAAGTGGGGAAAGGATACGGTTCAAATGGGAGGAAGAAACAAGACAGTTTAGGTCGTGGGAACTTTTGTGAAGTCTGGCATTCATTCATTCAGTCAGTCGTATTTATTGAGCGCTTAGTGCTTGCAGAGCACTGTACTAAGCGCTTGGAAAGTACAATACAGCAATGAAGAGCGACAAAAGGGTGCTCCACAAATACCTCTGGCTGAGAGACTCATGAGAGTGGAGGTTGAGAGGCATGAGAGGGCAAAGTGGACAGTGGGGATTCTGTCTAGAAACAGACCCCTCAAATTGAGTTCTAAAAGCAGGAAGGTCAGTCTGAGGCAAGGACAGTTTTTGTAGTCATAGGGCCCGACGTCCGGAGTTTTAATCATCTACGGGAAGCAATCTGGGAAGCCCCGTGGGGTTCGCAAAAGAAGAAGACTTTTTGTTACAAAGGGTGAGAAGAGAGAGTACCCTGAAAAGTTGGAGGGATCCAGGGGTGGTCTCCTGAAGAATGGAGAAACCGAGGAAGATTTCAAGATGGAGGGGAAGGAGGTAGATCTAGGAATCGGGATTGATTCAGGCACGGATTTAAATAATAAGAATGGTATTCACTCATTCAACCGTATTTATTGAGCACTTACTGTGGGCAGAGCACTGTACTGAGTGCTTGGAAAGTAAAATTTGGCCATATACGAGGCACTGTAATAGCACTGGGGTGGAGACGGCCAAATCAGGTAGGTCACAGTCCGCGTCCCACAGGGGCCCAAAGGAAAATGGAGTCCTTGAAACTGCTGCTGAGATTTTGGAATCCTCTCCTCTCCCTTGAAATGACAGCCCCATAGGTTTGGCTTGTGCCGGAAGGAACCTCTTGATGGGAAATGCAAACCTTGAATAGAATTAGCCACTGAGGCATGTGCCCGAGAAGGAGTGAGTGCCAGACTGTCTTTAATTATGGGAATTAATATTTAAGGTCTCCTAAATTGTTCTGGCTTAACCCTTCAAAGCTCACAGAAGGTCCTGGCTATCTCAGAATGCAAAATCCACAGACTCCTTTCCGAGACAATCTCACTTCAACTCAACCAGTAAGAAAAGAAGAACCATTTCAATCAATCAGTGGTATTTACTGAGCACTGTGTGCAGAACACTGTACCAAACACTTGGGAGACAACAAAACAACAGAGTCATTCCCTACTCTAAAGGAAGCTTGTTCTGGAATGTGGAAGTGGACCGGCCTACCGAACTTAGAGGGTTAAAAGCATGTCGGAGGGCATATTATTTGAACTGCATTACTCAAACTACGCTTGATTGGAAAACCCAGAAGGAAGTGCAATAAACTGAGCAACTACTGAATCGGGGTTTGCGTCTACCAACTCCCTTGTATTGCACTTTCCTTAGTGCTTAGTAATCAATCAATCATATTTGTTGAGCACATACTATGTGCTGAGCACTATAGTGAACATTTAGGATTGTACAATATAGTACACAAGTTCCCTGACTGTAGTTAACTTAGTATGGCACTCTGCAAACAGTAAGGGTTCAATAATACCACTGATTCATTGAATTAATTGTGTGTGGGCTATTTATGTCTGATTGTATGAATTTTCCATGATCTTAACCGTCCCTTTTTTAATGGTATTTATTATGTACCTGCTGTGTATCAGGCATTGCATTAAGTGCTGGGGTAGATATGAGGTAATCAGTTTGGACACAGTCCCTGTCCCACAGAGCGTACACAGTCTTAACCCCCATTTTACAGATGAGGAAACCGAGGCACAAAGAAGTGAAGTGACTTGTCCAAGGTCACAAAGCAGACAAGTGGAAGAACGGGGATTAGAAGCCAGGTCCTCTGACTCCCAAGGCAGAATGAACTCCACTAGTTCACGTTGCTTCTCCTTATGACCACTAGCTCAGACAATCATCCTTCCGTTAGATGCTACTCTATCAGGGTTGACTGCATGTTGCATGGCTGGACACTCTTCTTCCCAGCAGCTCAGAACGCTCTGTATATATCATCACACTGATATTCATAACATTTGGGAAGCAAGGAACTTTCCATCCATTTCAAAGACGGTCAAAGTGGCATAAGTGACAGACGGATTTAATGACTTGGCCAAGATATCTGTGTTTCCAGGCTAATTTTCTTCCTCTCTTTTTTTCAGTGTGGCCAAATTAAAGGTTCCCAAGTGACGCTTGAAAAATCCACGCGAGAGGGATATGTGAGGAAATGGAGAACAGGAAGATACCCAAACGGCTGCTGGAGGGTGAGCCAAAGTGGGGTACGTTCGAGCTAGGAGGGTGGAATTAAGGTATTTAAAGATACAGTGAAGCACAGTCTCAAATGATACAGTTCAGTGATGAACCTTTGGGAGACCACTATAGCAGACAGACCAGTCTGGGACTTTGGGACATAATAATAATAATGTTGGCATTTGTTAAGCGCTTACTATGTGCAGAGCACTGTTCTAAGCGCTGGGGTAGACACAGGGGAATCAGGTTGTCCCACGTGGGGCTCACAGTCTTCATCCCCATTTTCCAGATGAGGGAACTGAGGCCCAGAGAAGTGAAGTGACTTGCCCACAGTCACACAGCTGACAAGTGGCAGAGCTGGGATTTGAACTCATGACCTCTGACTCCAAAGCCCATGCTTTTTCCACTGAGCCACGCTGCTTCTCTATGACGATCAGTAGACTACGAGCTCTCTTCGCAAATAGCAACTGGCCCTGTAAATGGAATGTGCCTAGCACCAAAATGGCAATCTTTATTAGAGTGTGGAATAGAGTCCTTTCAGTCACACCCACAGGCTTGGATGAGATAAATTAATCGTACTTAACTGGGCATTTACTGTGTGTAGAGCACTTAACTAAGTGCTTAGGGTAGTACAATAGAACAGACACATTCCCTGCCCATAATGTCCTGACAGTCTAGATCTCTAGATCCCAGCTCTGCCACTTGTCGGCTGTGTGACTGTGGGCAAGTCACTGCACTTCTCTGGGCCTCAGTTCCCTCATCTGGAAAATGGGGATTAACTGTGAGCCTCACGTGGGACAACCTGATTTCCCTCTATCTCCCCCAGCGCTTAAAACAGTGCTCTGCACATAGTAAGCGCTTACCAAATACCAACATTATTATTATCTAGAGATCTCACCACAATCGGCACCATCCAGGAAATGCCAAGAACAATTGATGCTGGTTGTGGGCTGGGAGTGTGCCTGTTATGTTGTTATACTGTACTCTCCCAAGCACTTAATACAGTAAATTGTACTTTCCAAGTGCTTAGTACAGTGCTCTGCACACAGTAAGTGCTCCATAAATATGACTGAATGACTGAATGAATGCTCTGCATATAGTAAGTGCTCAATAAATATGATTGATGCGCCCACTCATCAACTTACATATTCTATTTTAGTGTTTTATCTATTTATCCATCTTCCTAACTGCAAATACTTTTCTGTCTGCCTCTCCCGTTAGCGGAGTCAGGCAGACGACACGGCTTTATTTACTGTTTTTAGATAGAAAATGAAATCAACAAGCCAAACTCTGCCCCGGGGCATCCGGAAACCCAGGGAGGCTACAGGAGAACGGACCCTAACTTTTGTGGAGCCGGGGGTGGATCCAGCCTCGGGATTGCATGTTCCTCAACTCTCTGGCTCAGACATTACATTGCACATTCTGCTAGAGGTTCTCTCCAGTCCATTCTTCCGCTTTTCCCTGAAGAGCCCTTGCGAAGTCACAGAGAGGGAGGGTCAGGGAGGGAGAAGGAACTGAGTTGGACTCTGAGAAGGTGGCACTATCCGGTTCCTTCTCTCCCAGCGCTGGAGGGCTAGAGCCCCTCGTGTTTTGGAGATGCCCTGCTTTGAGGATCTCAGAACATTTTGTAAACATGATTTAATTAGCCTTCACTGCATTTCTATGCATTAGAACAGATGTTGCTAATCCCATTTTGCTGGTGTGAAAATTTTATTCATTGATTTGATTTTTAAACTATGCCCTTTGCAAGATTGCCTCAGGGATCCAGCATGGGAGGAAAGTGCCAATAAAACACAAATACGATATTGCATGAAACAGCGGCATGGCTACGGAGCCAGTTTCTCTCAGGGCCTGGGCCATTCTGCGGTTGAGAGTTGACCATCTTCGAAAACTGAGGTAACTTTTTCTCACTACTAGGGAGCCAGCCAGAAAACTATCCTTTGGAGTTTAATCCATCGCTGTTGCAAACCCACTACCAATCAATCATGTTTACCAGGATTTACTCTGTGCAGGGCACTGAATCAATCAACCGTATTTATTGAGCACTTGCTGTGTGCAGAGCACTGTACTAAGTGCTTGGAAAGTACAATTCAGCAATAGAGACAATCCCTACCCACGTCGAGTTGACAGTCTAGAACGGGGGCGACAGACATCGTAACAGGTAAACAGACATCAGTATAAATAAATAGAATTAGAGATATAAACATATATACATAAGCGCTGTGGGGCAGGGCGAAGGGGGAAAGAGCAAAGGGAGCGAATCCAGGTGACGCGGAAGGGAGAGGGAGTTGAAGAAAAGGGGGACTTAGTCTGGGAAGGCCGCTTGGAGGAGGTGACCCTTAAGTAGGGCTTTGAAGGGGGAAGAGTGATAGGCAGATGCGAATAGGGAGGTACTCCAGGCCAGAGGTAGGATGTGGGCCAGGGATTGACGGCGGGACAGGCGAAAACGAGGTCCAGTGAGAAGGTTGGCACCAAAGGAGTATGCGGACCGGGATGCGGAAGGAGAGAAGGGAGGTGAGGTAGGAGGGGGCAAGGTGACGGAGAGCTTTGAAGTCAAGAGTGAGGAGTTTTTGTTTGATATGGAGGTTGATAGGTGACCACTGGAGATTTTTGAGGAGGGGGGTGACATGCCCAGAGCGTTTCTGCGGAAAGATAAGCCGGGCAGCAGAGTGAAGTATGGACTGAAGTGGGGAGAGGCAGAATGTTGAGAGGTCAGAAAGGAGGTTGATGCGGCAATCCAGTAAGGATAGCATGAACGTGAATTGAACTAAGTAAGCACTTGGGAGAGTACAACCCAACAATATAACGACATATTCCTAGGCAACAACCCCTATCTAAAAGAAGCAGCATGGCCTAGTGGTTAGAGCATGGGCCCGAGAGTTAGAAGGACCTGTGTCTTAATCCTGCGTCCTAATCTGTCACTCGCCTGTTGTGTGACTTCAGGAAAGTCACTTAACTTCTCCGTGCATCCCTCGCCTGTAATATGGGGATTAAGACTGTGAGTCCCTTGTGGGACAGGGACTGTGTCCATCCTGATTACTTTGTATCTACCTCAGTGCTCAGAACAGGGCCTGGCACAGATAATAAGCGCTTAAGGAATGTCGTGTAAACACACGCCAAAAAATAAAAAAAACAGTGTGCCCTAATGGAAGGGGCACAGGACTATGAGTCAAGAGACCTGAGTTCTAATCCTTACTCCATTTGCCTGATGTGTGACCATGGGCAAGTCACTCACCCTCTCTGGACCTCAGCTTCCTTATCTGTAAAATGTGGATTAAATGCCTGTTCTTTCTCCCCCATAACTTATAAGGCCCTTGGGGCATGGGAACTCTGATCTGATTAAATGTTATTTACCTCAGGGCTTGACAAGTAATAAGTGATTAACAAATTCCATTATTAAGAGACTTAACCTCCAAAGCCAGGACAGGATAAAGGCAGAAAAAACTTCTCTAAAAATGTAATAATAATAATGATAGTAAAAAAATCATTGTCCCCTCTCAGGATCACATCTGGAGAGTTTCCAGTATTCAACCAGTCTTGACTATGGGAGACAGAGTCAAGCAGAGGCCTATCCTTTTCATTCCTAGCTTGGGCAGTGGCTAGCGAGTGGCAGGCCATCTGCTACAAGTCAAAACTCACCTATGCTGGGTAGCAACAGCGTGGGAGAAAGCCGAGGGCGGAGACTCAAGTTTACCGCGCAGAAGGAGGCATCGGTAAACCACTTCCGTACTTTTACCGAGAAAACTCTACGGATATGCTACCAGCACGACTGCAGATGGAGGCGGGGCATTCTGGTAGAGATGTGTCCACGTGTTACTATGGGTCAGAGACGACTCGACAACGCTACCATCACTGTGGTATTTGTGAAGCACTTATTATGTGTCAAGTACTGTTGTAAGCAGCGCTGGGGTAGATACAAATTAATAAAGTCAGTCACAGTCCTTGTCCAACATGGGGCTCCCAGCCTACGTAGGAGAGAGGACAGGTATTGAAAGTGAAGTGACTTGCTCAAGGTCACACAGCAGACATGTGGCGGAGCTGGGATTAGAACCCAGGTCCTTCTGACTTCCAGGGCTGTGCTCTATCCATTACGCCACACTGCTTCTCATGATGTCAAACCTCCTAGTATCCTGAACCTCCCAATGAAGACCATCCTTTACTGTAACAGGATCATGTTAGAGGTGCAGGTCGGGCTAGTCTGTTTGATGCCTTGTCAATCCCTGGCTCTGCCCATTGTTTGAGGGTGGGCCTCACTGCCATCAAATCTTTTTTCCTGTAAGCACTCCACTTTCACTCACTGAACATAATAATAATAATAATTGTGGTATCTGTTAAGCGCGTATTATGTGCAGAGCACTGTTCTAAGCGCTGGGGGAGATACAGGTGATCAGGTTGTCCCACGTGAGGCTCACAGTTAATCCCCATTTTACAGATGAGGGAACCTCACAGTTAATCCCCATTTTACAGATGAGGTAACTGAGGCACAGAGAAATGAAGTGACTTGCCCAGAGTCACACAGCTGCCAAGTGGCAGAGCCGGGATCTAGGGCACAGGGGGGTGCTGGATTACCCTGGTGTCACCCATCTTCCTCCCCTGTCCCGCCCAGTGAAGCGGAGATGCCAAAGCCGCATGGCCTAATGGAAAGAACGCAGGCCTTGGAGTCTGAGGATCTAGGTTCTAATCCTGGGTCCACCAACTGTCTGCTGTGTGACCTTGGGCAAGTCCTTTGCTTCTCTGTGCCTCGGGTTCTTCAACTGTAAAGTGAAGATTCAATTCCTGTTCTCCCTCCTACTTAGACTGTGTGTCCCACGTTGGACAGAGACCGGGACCCACCCAAATGATTCGTACCTACTTCGGTCCTTAGAACAGTGTTCGACATATAATAAGCGCTTGACAGATTCCGGAAACAAAAGCATGGCTGAAGGCTAATAGTGTCACAGTGGATGCCTTTGCTCGAGGCAGGTATTTGGAGGATGAGAGAAAGAGGGGAGTGGAGAGAGAGGAGGGAGAGAAAGACCACATGAATGTATGAAAGAGGGAGATGGCACCTCTCAGGGATACATTTCCTTGGCAGTTCAATTTAGGGGGCAAATATTTTTCTTCCCCTGCACAGCCCCCCACACGTCGTGATACCCCGCCGTCGACAAATAGCTCTAAATGAGATGGCTAATGGCTTCAGTTTGGAGAGGCCGCAGAGAATATTTCATTTCTAGACCCTGCAATTTATTTATAAACCATTTATTTCTCTGATTTATCATGAGGACTGGGCTACCACGGTCCTGTGAGCAGGAGTGGGACACGAGGAATATAAAATGTGTCGAATTAATGTTCTGTGACATTGAGAAAGGAAACTACTAAGTCTGGGAACCCCAACCGAATGAGTGCATTAGAACCACGGTATAGTGAAGTGACTGACAGGTCGGGGGAAATGACCGGCAATACAACGGCATTCCTTCCATCTTTTCCAAAAGTAGATGCAATGGGGAAGCAGCGTGGCCTAGTGGAAAGAACACGGGCTTGGGAGTCAGAGGACCTGGGTTCTAATCCCGCCTCCGCCACTCACCTGCTGCGTTACCTTGAGCAAATCGCTTCACTTCTCTGTGCCGTAGTTTTCTCGACTGTAAAATGGAGATTCAATATCTTTTCTTTCTCCTACTAAGACTGTGAGCTCCAGGGACTGTGTCTAACCTGATTACCTTGTATCTACCCCAGCTCTTAGAACAGCACTTGACACATAGTAAGTGTTTAACAAATGCTGGAATCATCACAAGTCGAAGCCTGATCCCGATACAGCCCACCCGTGGGAAAAAAGAGTTCCGAGTCTATTCCCGGCACTGTGACTCAACCTACTTCTCCTGTTCTGACAGCAAGCAAAGGCGACCTGCTAATATGGTGCCTTTCTAGGTGAAAAACCATCTATAGAAGGTGACTTAACAGGCAGAGAAAGCAGCAGGCCTTCAAAGCTATAGAGGGCAGAAGCAGGGGCTAATAATAATAATGATAATAATAATGGCATTTGTTAATCACTTACTATGTGCCAAGCACTGTTCTAAGCACTGGAGGGATACAAGGTAATCAGCTTGTCCCATGTAGGGCTCACAGTCTTAATCCCCATTTTACAGATGAGGGAACCGAGACACAGAGCAGTTAAGTGACTCGCCCAAAGTCACACAGCTAAGTGCTGGAGCCGGGATTAGAACCCATGACCTCCGACTCCCAAGCCGGTACTCTTTCCACGGAGCCACGCTGCTTAAAACTCCATGATCTGGAATGCTGGCAGCCAGGAGGGAAATCACCCCTGTGATATTTTTCCAGGAAACTCTGAATCTGACCTCGACATTCCTGTCTTCAGTTAGAAAACCCCAACCACTGAATATCAGCCCCAGAGCTTGTAGGCCCTGGGTATGTTGACACACGACACTGACTTCGATTTGGTAACCGGGTACGTGGGAAATGCAGGTCCTTACGTTAAATCTTAGTTTGTATTTTTGGTCTTCGTGGGTGAGCAAGCGGAGCGGGGGGTGGAAATGATTCCTTCTTGGCTGCATTTGGCAAACCCTCACTGGCCTTCTTGCTTCCTTGTGACTATCCACCCGGAGTGAGTCCCTGACAGAGGCCAGATGTCATTCCGATGGTAAAATTACATTGTTTGTAGAACGCGGTCAGCTTACATCACCCTTAAATTCATCAGGAAAATGTTCCTCATCCTCATTTCTTTGTCCTGGTCGGAGTGAATAAAGTCTCCCCAGAGGCTATGCCGGAATGAAAACTAAAGGTAGAGCTGGGCTGTTCTCAAGACACAACCGGCTTCTCGCTAGCACCCCTCCGGGGTGGACTGAGTTCTCGATCCTTGATAAGGCTTAGAGAAGCAGCGTGGCTCAGTGGAACGAGCCCGGGCTTGGGGGTCCGGGGTCACGGGTTCGAATGCCGGCTCTGCCACTTGTCAGCTGGGTGACTGTGGGCGAGTCACTTCACTCCTCTGGACCTCAGTTCCCTCACCTGTAAAATGGGGACGAAGACTGTGAGCCTCACGTGGGACAACCTGATTACGCTGTATCTCCCCCAGCGCTTAGAACAGTGCTCTGCACACAGTAAGCGCTTAACAAATACCAACATTATTATAAGGCTTGACTTCTTCATCGTGTCTTTCTGAGGAGCTCTGATAAGCTCTTTCTGAAGACGGGAGGAGACCCACACAAACGCACAGACATTCACGCGTAATAACTCACTGCATAAATGACTGGTCATCACCTCGCACTCTTGAATCAAGGTGACCCACTCTTGCCTTGTTTGGCCTGTTCTTTCAACGTCTCAGTCTTGTCCGCACTGAGCTGGCGTCTGGGATTTGGATTGCTGAGCTCTTCCCAGCTTATAAAATACATGGCTGACACTTTCAGGGGGTTGAGATTAGTACCTGCCATGTGTTCGGGTTCAGAGAAAAACAAACGGCCTTAAAAAGGCAGTAGGCGAAAGAACGGGGCAGTCGTCAAGGGAAAAGATTCTGGTGATTCCCCCGGCCCTGTCTAATTGTTTGGTGAAGAACTGTTCCCCTGTTGGCCCGGGACTCACTCCCCATGCGTGTATGCCACTCTCCCTACCTTCAAAGCCTTATTAAGGTAACAACTCCTCTTTTTCCCTGCCTCCCTCTCCCTTCTGCAGCCCTCTGCACTTGGATCTGTACCCTTTGGGCATTTGATATTTACCCCAAACCCGGCCCCACAGAACTTCTGTACGTATCTATAAACTATTTATTTAGATTACCGTCTAGACTTTAAGCTTCTTGTGGGCAGGGAACGTGTCGACCAACTTGGTTGTACTGTACTCTCCCAAGTGATTAGTTCAGTGCTCTGCACACAGTAAGTGCTTAATAAATACCACGGATTCATTGATCGGTTGATGGAATTGAAGCAAAGTCCTTTCTTGAGATTTTGAACTCTGTGCTTCTTTGCTTCTGGGGAAGCTGTCAAGAAAGGCAGGAATATGAGTGGGGAAACCTGCCCTGGTTCTACTTCCAGCTTCTGATCCTGCCTCTTTTTTTTCTTTTCAATATGGTAGTTGTTAACACCTGCTCTGTGCCAGGCACTCTACTATGCGCTGGAATAGATGAAAGCTATTCAGGCTGGACACAGTCCATGTTCCCCACTGGGCTCACAGTCTTAATCCCCATTTTACAGATAAGGTAACTGAGACACAGAAGCGAAATGACTTGATCAAGGTCACGGAGCAGACGAGTGGTGGAGCCGGGATTAGAACCCAGGTCCTTCTGACTCCCAAGCCTGTGCTCTATCCACTAGGCCACGCTGCTGCTTCTCAACCAGAATCCCTCCCCATGGTGTCCTGGGCGGGTGCATCTCTATCTGGGGGTCGACTGTGCCTCCTAAATCTGCCAATCCAGGTGGACACCTGGGCCACCTTCCTCCACACACAGTCCTGAGCGAGGGAACAGACAACCTTTTAGTCAGTCAACCGTATTTATTGAGCACTTTCTGCGTGCAGAGCACTGTACGAAGAGCTTGGGAGGATCCAACACGACAATATAACAAACATATTCTCTCCCCACCACGAGTTTACAGTCTACAGGGGGATGACTGATTGTGAGTCTCTCGCGGGACAGGAATTTCGTCTAATTCCCACCTGTGTATTCTCTCCTAGCACTTAGTACAGTGAACACAGCAAGCATTTAATACTATTATACTATTACTACTAACTAGGTAAGCGGATGAGCAGATGATCAAAACGTTGATCAAAGACGATGGCAGAGACTCAGGTTTTTACCGTGGGGAAGACAATGATAAACTACTTCCATATCTCTGCCACACATACCAGACATACATACCAGAATGACACACACGTCATTCTGAAAGAATGGACACACATACCAGAATGACTTTACGACAGAAGATGGGAAGCTCTGGATAGGGTGTATCCATGGAGTTGCTATGGGTCGAAAACAACCCCGCGGCATTTGAAGACGACTAAGTCGGTGCAGCTGTTTCCATTTGCGGTTTCTACAAGGCCAGAGAAGATTGCTTCCCAGGAACCGTGAATTTACCTTGTCCACCCTGCGACCGGCCCTCTCTGGGAAGCAGAGATCCTTGCTCGGACCTGAAGGGCTCCGGAGAAGGAGATTATTCATCCATCCTCACCCGGCTGACTGGAGACTCCCCACCATGGCTCCGCCAAATCCCTCCTGTTGAAGTTATTTTGGCCTCAGGGAACATGAAGAACTTCATCGTCACTGCCCTCTGATTAATAACCCGGCCTAAACCTGAACACGATGGTCCGGTTGCTATGGGAACTAAGGAGAAAAAGATCTTAGGACTTTTAGCCATTTAAGTCTTTAGTGCTCTTCTAGAGGCTCCACACATAATATACATTAGATACGGGGAGCTATTCTTCAGATGTAAATTCTGCGGTTTGGAAGGCCCGACAGCTCGACCGTTAATCGGACCAGCGTTAGACGGACTGTCCCTTCTGAATCATGTGCTGCAAACCTCCCTCCTCCTCGCCCTCCTTGCTGTTGTTACCCAGGGTGTCCTGCTGCCATCTCTGTCGAACAATCAATCAATCATATTTCTTGTGCGCTTACTGTGTGCAGAGATCTGTCGGTCGATCAGTCCATCAGGGGTATTTATTGAGTGGTGACCGTGTGCAGAGCACTGCACTGAACGCTTGTCTCTCCCTTCTGGTTTCACCATCTTCCCAAAGCCTCCCCCCTCACTTAGCTGACTGTGGCCCACCAGGTCGACCTGGTTTCTGTGACTTTCAACCAACCGACCACTGCTCGGCCGCATCTTTTGAGGTTTGGCTTTGTTGTGTGTTTAAAGCATTTTTTCCACCCTGTTCACTCTTATCCCATCTCAGCTCACCATCAGGCAGGCGTTAGCATACCCGCATTCAGCCGGATTCTTCAAACAATTCATGACAAATATAATTTCCTGGAAAATATTGAAACAGATTTATGCTCAGATTATAAGCTCCACTGCCGATCAATCACTCAATCACTGGTATTTATTCTGGGCTTCGGAGTCGAAGGTCATGGGTTCGACTCCCTGCTCTGCCACTTGTCAGCTGTGTGACTTTGGGCAAGTCACTTCACTTCTCCGTGCCTCAGTTCCCTCATCTGTAAAATGGGGATTAACTGTGAGCCTCACGTGGGACAACCTGATCACCCTGTATCTCCCCCAGCGCTTAGAACGGTGCTCTGCATATAGTAAGCGCTTAACAAATACCAACATTATTATTATTGAGCCTTTTCTGTGTGCAGAGCACTGGACTAAGGAATTGGGTGGGCGATACGAAAGAGTCGGTAGACACTGCCCAGCCCACGGGGAGCCTTTGTATTATACTTTTACTGAATGTGCCCACTGTGATACTCTGCATTGTCCCGCTAAGTGCTCAATAAATGCTGATGAAGATAGTGATGCTAAAGTGGCTGAACTAACCAACGTAGCCCAAGGCAGACAGATGATGCCCAGACCCACACATAACGATCCGAGCAAGATCCAGCCCGACAGATTTAATCCAGGTCTGAAAGGCCGGCAGGACGACACTGATAGACTCTGGGAAGCGAAGGTATTTGTTAAGCACTTACCGTGTGCCAGTCACTGTACTAAGCGCCGGGGTAGATACAAGCTAAACAGGTTGGACGTAGTCCCCGTCCCACATGGGGCTCATAGTCTTAATCCCCATTTTTCTGATGAGGGAAACGAGGCACCGAGAAATTAAGTGACCTGCCCAGGTCACGCAGCAGACAAGTGGTGGAATTGGGATTAGAACCTCGGTCCTTCTGACTCCCAGGCCCCTGCTCTATCCACTAGGCCATGCTGCTTCATGCTGCTGATGATAGCGGCTTCTACTGGGTTCCTGGTGGCTTCTAATTAGTGTCTCTGCATGCCACAGACAAAAGAGCGGTGACCTCAAGAGCAGCAGTGGTTGGGAACGTCTGAATCCACATTTAGCTGGGTCCAAGGGAAAATAAAAATAGTAATAATTTTGGTATTTGAGCGCTTATTTTACCAGGCACTGTACTGAGCACTGGGGTGGATTCAAGCAAAGCGGATTGGCCACGGTCCCTGTCCCACGTGGGGCTCACCGTCTCAATCCCCACTTAATAGATAACGTAACCGAGGCTCTGAGAAGTGAAGGGATTCGCCCAAAGTCACACAGCAGATGAGTGGCAGAGTCAGCATTAGAACCCATGACCTTTTGACTCCCAGGCCTGTGCTCTATCCACTACATCAAGCTGCCTCTGGGTCCTGAACACGGAACTGCTTCCAGTCCTCCTTCCCATCTGCTTCCCGACTTGCCCTGGTAACACTGGAGCAATCAAGCAATCAATCCATTATATTTAAGTGCTTACTGTGTGCAGAGCACTGTACTTAGTGCTTGGGAGAGTACGATATAACAGAGAGCACGTTCTCACTGGCTTAGGATGTACTAACTCTTCCTGAATATTCAGTAATGCTTCTTGCCCGCTGCCCTCACCCCTCAGGTTTAACTGCTTTTTCTTTCCTTCAGCGGAAGAGAAAAACCCAAAACCAAACGCTGATTCCTCTAGGAGAAGGGAGGGGTGGGGAATTCCAAGGAAAGCCGAAATAATAATAGGATCTGCTATGGGTCCATTAAGTGCCAAACACTGGGATCGATTAAATACACCAGGTGGAATCCACGTCCCAGATGGACTCAAAGTCTCAGGGGGATGGAGAAAAAGTATTTAACCCCCCATTTTACAGACGAGGAAACGGACACAACGGGGAGTCTACAAAGCTGTCCCTTCCGTGTTTCCTCAAGAACCTCCAGTGGTTGCTCATCCACTCCGTATCAAACAGAAACTCCTGACCGTCGGTTTTAAAGTAATCAAACGCCATGCCCCCTCTACCTTACCTCGCTGCTCTCCTCCTACAGCCCTGCCTGATCACTCTGCTCCTTTAACACCAAGCTACTCACTGTACCTTGATCTTGTCCATCTCCCCACTGATCGCTGTCTCTCGTGTCCTCCTGCTGACCTGGAACTCCGTCCCCCTTTATACGGGATAGACCCTCGCTCTCCCCTTCTTCAAATCCTTACTAAAATCCCATCTCCTCCAAGAGGCCTTCCCTGACTAAGCCCTCATCTTCCCTATTCCCTCTCCCTTCGTGTCACTCTTGCACTTGGATTTAACCCCTTTATTCACCCTCAGCCCCATGGCGCCTCTGTCCCTATCTCTAATTTATTTTAATGTCTGTGTCTCCCTCTACACTATAAGCTCCTGGGGTGTGTGGAGAATGTGTCTACCAACTCGGATGTACAGTACTCTTGTGGGCTGCGTGACCGTGGGCAAATCACTTCAGCTTCTCTGTGCCTCAGTGACCTCATCTGTCAAATGGGGTGTAAGACTGTGAGCCCCCAGGAACTGGGTCCAACGTGATGTGCTTGTATCGATCCCGGCGCTTAATATAATGTCTGACGCACAGTAAGCCCTTGACAAATACTACCGTAATTATTAGGAGTAACAGTACGGTGCTCTGCACACAATAAGCGCTCAGTAAATACCACTGATTGATTAACTGCCAGGCCTGCATCACTACGTAGTGCTGGTCTCCACTGGTGGCTCTGGATACAAACTGGGATTGTGGATTCCCCGTCAAATATTACTACTATTACTATAACTACTACTAATAATGTCACTTGTTAAATGTTTACTACGTGCCATGGACTGTGCTTAACTGTCCTAAGCACTGGGGTGGATACAAGAACAGCGGGTTGGACACAGTCCCTGTCCCGCATTGGGCTCAGAGCCTTAATCCCCATTTTACGGATGAGGTAACCGAGGCACGGAGAAGTGAAGTGACTTTCCCAAGGTCACACAGCAGATAAGGGGTGGAGCTGGTGTTAGAAACCAGCCTATTCATTATTTTGTTAATGAATTGTACATCGCCTCGATTCTATTTAGTCGCCACTGTTTTCACGAGATGTTCTTCCCCTCGACTCTATCTATCGCCATCGTTCTCGTCTGTCCGTCTCCCCCGATTAGACCGTGAGCCCGTCGAACGGCAGGGACCGTCTCTATCTGTTGCCGACTTGTTCATTCCAAGCGCTTAGTCCAGTGCTCTGCACATAGTAAGCGCTCAATAAATACTATTGAATGAATGAATGAATGAAACCAGGTCCCTCTGACTGCCGGGCCCGTACTCTCATCCACTAGGCCACACTGCTCAGAAACTTCCCCACCGTGGTCTAGTCCACGTGGGACAACCTGACTACCGTGTATAATAATGTTGGTATTGGTTAAGCGCTTACTATGTGCCGAGCACTGTTCTAAGCGCTGGGGTAGACATAGGGGAATCAGGTTGTCCCACGTGGGGCTCACGGTCTTAATCCCCATTTTCCAGATGAGGGAACTGAGGCCCAGAGAAGTGAAGTGACTTGCCCACAGTCACACAGCCGACAAGTGGCAGAGCTGGGATTCGAACTCACGGGCCCTGCCTCCAAAGCCCGTGCTCTTTCCACTGAGCCACGCTGCTTCTCCGTATATCTCCCCCACCGTGTATCTCCCCCAGCGCTTAGATCAGTGCTCGGCACCTAGTAAGCGCTTAACAAATACCAACATTACTATTACTATTATTATTAGGCTGCAATCATCGGGCTCAGATGACGTCTCTGGCCTCTCGTCCCAAGAGAGCTACGAAGATAGCGGTGCTCGGATGGCTTTCAAGCAGTGGTGGCGCATGGTGGAGATGCCTCCGGCAGCCAGCGAGACGAATTCGCCGCCTCTCCGCTTTCCCATACTAAACCCTTTCCTTCAAAATCCAGCAGGGAGAGAGCTAACACAACAGGTTGCCTGAATCCCTTAAATAAAAGGGGAAAGATAGGTGTCCTTTAAATGACATTTCAAGAACACTACGCATTATCACGTCCCAAACACAAAAGTGTTTCACGTGTTTCTCGCCCAGACGGCTGCTATGGCAGCACCAGTGGAATGGGAACTTGGTTCTTTCTGACTCGAGTCGGGGTTACTGGTAACGTCCGGTGCCTGGTGGTGACGTGGAGCCATCCCGACATTAACTGATTAATCAATCAATGTGTTCATTTATTTACTTGAATGGTATTTGTTAAGCACTCAATATGTGCCGGGCACTGTACTACGCGCTGGGGTTGATACGAGACAGGTTGGGCACAGTCCGTGTCCCACATGGGGCTTGCAGTCAATCCCCATTTTACAGATGAGGTAACTGAGGGACAGAAAAGTTAAGTGACTTGCCCAGGGTCACTCAGTCTCCCAGGTGGCTGGCTGGGATTAGATCCAAGGTGCTTTCGACTCCCAGGCCCATGCTCTATCCACAGGTCCACCCGGCTTCTCCATTTATGGAGTGTTAACTGTGTGCAGAGCACTGTACGAAGTGCTTGGGAGAGCACAATCCAACAGAGTTAGTACACACATTCCCTGCTCACAAGGAGCTTACAGTTTGGATGGGGAAAAGCAGCGTGGCTTAGTGGAAAGAGCACGGTCTTGGGAGTCAGAGGTCATGGGTTCTAATCCCGCCTCGGCCGCTTATTAGCTGTGTGAGATTGGGCAAGTCACTTAACTTCTCTGGGCCTCGGTTACCTCATCTGTAAAATGGGGATGAAGTCTGCGAGCCCTCATGGGACAACCTGATTACCTTGTTTTTACCCCAGCACTTATTCATTCATTCATTCATTCATTCAATAGTATTTATTGAGCGCTTACTATGTGCAGAGCACTGTACTAAGCGCTTGGAATGTACAAATCGGTAACAGATAGAGACAGTCCCTGCCCACTGACGGGCTTACAGCCTAATCGGGGGAGACAGACAGACAAAAACAAGCTTAGAACAGTGCTTGGCACACAGTAAGCGCTTAACAAATACCAACGTTATTATTATTATATTAAAAGCAATTAAAGACAGGGAACATAGAAGAGTATAAGGATTTGTGCATAAGCTCTGTGGGTGGGTTGACTATCAAAATGCTTAAGGGGTACACAGCCAAGTGCAAAGATGGTGGAGAGGGGAAGTGAATAGAGTGAGGGAGGGATTAGTCAAGGAAGGACTGCCCGCATTATCTCCCATCCCAGGATTTTATTTCACGGGGACACATCTTTTCAGCCATAAACAGCTCCTCTTAGCTACTCGAGATTCATTCATTCATTCAATAGTATTTATTGAGCACTTACTACGTGCAGGGCACTGTACTAAGCCCTTGGAATGTACAATTCGGCAACAGAAAGAGACAGCCCCTGCCCACTGACGGGCTCACGGTCTAATCGGGGGAGACGGACGGACAAGAACAATAGCAATAAATAGAATCAAGGGGATGTACATCTCATTAACAAAATAAATAGGGTAATAAAAATATATCAAGATAAATGGTCCTGATTGGACCAGGCTTTTTCAGTTAGTGAACCATAGAAGCTCACTGTGGATAGGGAGTGTGTCTGTCATATCGTTATGCTATACACTCCCAAGTGCTTAGTACAGTGCTCTTCACACAGTTAGCACTCAATAAATGTGATTGACTGACTCATTCCTTGTTGGTTAGCTTTCCAGATACGTCGGTTTTCTCGGGCTCGTTCTTCTTCTTCATTCATTCAGTAGTATTTATTGAGCGCTTACTATGTGCAGAGCACTGTACTAAGCGCTTGGAATGGACAATTCGGCAACAGATAGAGACGATCCCTGCCCATTGACGGGCTTACAGTCTAATCGGGGGAGACGGCCGAAAACAATAGTAATAAATAGAATCGAGGGGATGTACATCTCATCAACAAATTATATTCTTCCTATTATTATGTTAATAATACTAAAAAGAATAAGAATAATATTTAAACACTTACTCTATGCCAAGCACAGCCCTAAATGCTTGGATAGAAAGTAGATAATCAGGTGGGAATCAGTCTCTGTCTTAAATGGGGCTCACAATTTAAGTGGGAGGGAGAACAGACATCTGACATTTCATCCCTATTTTACAGATAGGGAAGCTGAGGCACAGAGCTTTTCATCTTCTCCTATTACCCTCTGCGAAATCACGGCTGGAGGAAGAATGATGATTCTTTTCTGTCAGATTAGATCAGGCCCTTCAGTGTGCTGGAAGTGAGGATTTAGAGGGGAGAAAGGTGAGGATTTATCCAAAAGGTAGCGACTTTATCCTCAGATGTTGTCCAGAAAACTCTGCCTGGATCAAAGTACAGACCAATCCGGCCACTAGAGGGCACCAAAGGGGTTGACCAATAGCTTTATTAATAATAATAATAATAATAACGTTGGTATTTGTTAAGCGCTTCCTATGTGCCGAGCACTGTTCTAAGCGCTGGGGTAGACACCGGGGATTCAGGTTGTCCCACGTGGGGCTCACAGTCTTAATCCCCATTTTACAGATGAGGGAAAGGAGGCACGGAGAAGTGAAGTGACTTGCCCAAAGTCACACAGCTGACAAGTGACAGAGCCGGGTTTCGAACCCTTGACCTCTGACTCCAAAGCCCGTGCTCCTTCCAGTGAGCCACGCTGCTTCTCTGAGCCACGCTGCTTCTCTATGTTGGTAGTTGTTAAGCGCTTACTATGTGCCAAGCACTGTTCTAAGCACTGGGGTAGATACAGGGTAATCAGGTTGTCCCACGTGAGGCTCACAGTCTCAATCCCCATTTTCCAGATGAGGTGACTGAGGCACTGACAAGTCGAGTGACTTCCCCAAAGTCACACAGCTGACAGGTGGCGGAGCCGAGATTAGAACCCATGACCTCTAACTAACCCCAGCAGTCTCCAGGAAAGGGATGGAAATATTTTTCCTTTTCCCTGGACATCTCCCTTCAGGAGAGGGTCCCAATTACATCTCTTTGGGAAGACTCAAATGTGTGCTAAGGAGCAGTTTGGATTGACATTCTTCAAGAGAGAAAAGGGGGCATCTGTTTCCTTCCGTTCCCATCTTCCAAGGGATGGGAACTGTGACCAATGTCCACATGTATTTTCTTAGAACAGAATTAGATTGTAAGCCCGTCAAAGGGCAGGGACTGTCTCTATCTGTTACCGATTTGTACATTCCAAGCGCTTAGTACAGTGCTCTGCACATAGTAAGTGCTCAGTAAACACTATTGAATGAATGAATGAACTCTGCACACGGTAAACATTCCATAAACAGTATTACTACCACAAAGTAATAAGCAATGCTTCTGGCTGGGCACAGGGTTGAATGAGACTGAACCTCGGGGTGCCCAGGAAATTGTACAAGGAAATCGGGAGGACCTGGGTTCTAATCCCGGTTGCACCCCTAGTCTGCTGTGTGACCTTGGGCAAGTGACTTAAATCCTCTGTGCTTCGGCTACCTCATCTGTAAAATCAGGATTAAGCCTGAGAGCCCCTGTGGGACAAGAACCGCGTCCAACCTGATTAACTTGTAACTACCCCATGGCTTAGTATAGTGCCTGGCCCATTGTAAGTGCTCAACAAATACCATGAGGAAAAAAAAGCCACCCGATAGGTGATGACAGTGGAAAAATCAGTAGCTCCACGATCTGGGGTATACATACCGAAAAGGGCACCCCAAACTCCCTTTCTGACCATTTGACAGTCACCGATTAGACCGTAAGCCCGTCAAACGGCAGGGACCGTCTCTATCCGTTGCCGACTTGTTCATTCCAAGCGCTTAGTACAGTGCTCTGCACACAGTAAGCGCTCAATAAATACTAAATACTATTGAATGAACCACACAATTAGAGATGTACCCCCAGTACGTACATGGTCATAGACAAGAGGAAATATGTTCTGCAGCCTGTTGAGATTCCCCTGCAACTCATCAAGCCTTGTATTTTGGCCCGATACTGGACCTTTTTCCATGAAATGGCTTATTTTTTTATCCTCCTGATGGCTCGGAGAGGAGAGGCATGGTTAATTATTAGGGTTTTTTTGTCACTGCAGGAAGTAGCAGTGAAAGACACTGGCATGGCTTTGAAATGGTTCACCACCACATCCTACACGAGTTTTTTTATGGTATTTGTTAAGTACTTGCTATGTTGTTTTTTTAACGGCATTAGCTAAGCAGGTCCTATGTGCCAAGCATTGTTCTAAGCGCTGAGGTGGATACAAGGTATTCAGGTTGTCCCACGTGGAACTCACAGTCTTAATCCCCATTTAACAGCGGAGGGTACTGAGGCACAGAGAAGTTAAGTGGCTTGCCCGAGGTCACACAGCAGACAAGTGGCAGAATCAAGATCAGCACCCTCGACCTCTGCCTCCCAAGTCCGTGCTCTTTCCACTAAGCCACGCTGCTTACTTTGGTGATGGGCTTGGCAAGTCTGGGTAATGATGAGAAGGCTCATAGATGTGAGTTTCTGGTGACACTCAGAGAGAGAAAAAAATAGTCCTCTAAATCACTTTCAAAGCATTCTCTCTCCTCGTGAGATGGAACGTGTAGAAACTCAATCTCTAAATACCGTGGTGGCCATCTCTTCTTTTCACGTTATTTAATCGGCATCACCGGAGAATTAGCTTGACCTAGTGGAAAAAGCCTGGGCCTGTGAGTCAAGGGACATGAGTTCATTCAATTCATTCATATTTATTGAGTACTTACCGTGTGCAGAGCACTGAATTAAGAGCTTGGGAGAGTACTATAAACAACTACATTCCCTGCCCACAACGAGCTTAGAGTCTAGAGAGGGAGACCGATGTTAATACAAATGAATAAACTGCGGATATGTACATAAGTGCTGGGGGATTGGGAGAGGGGATGAATAAAGGGACCCAATCAGGGCTACACATAATAATAATAATGTTGGTATTTGTTAAGCGCTTACTATGTGCAGAGCACTGATCTAAGCGCTAGGGTTGATACAGGGTAATCAGGTTGTCCCACGTGAGGCTCCCAGTCTTCATCCCCATTTTACAGATGGGGTAACTGAGGCAAAGGGAAGTGAAGTGACTTGCCCACAGTCACACAGCTGACAAGTGGCAGAGTCGGGATACCTAAGAGAGGGAGAGCAGAGGAAAGGATGAGTTCTAAATCTGCCTCTGCCACTTGCCTGCTGTTTGAGCTTGGACAAGTCACTTGACCTCTCTGTGCCTCAGTTCCTTAAATTTGCAAAAGCGGTGTTCAATCCCTGATCTCCTTCATATTTAGACTGTGAGTTCCATGTTGGGACTTGATGACCTTGCATGTATTCCAGCCTTTAGTACAGTGCTTAACAAAAACCACAATTATTATTATAACAGTTATCACCATCAACTCCACCATCACCACCGTCATCATCATCATCAGTAGTTTTAGCCCTAGTGAGTTCAGAATACTATCCTGGATATCTTTTGCATGCAGAGCACTATACTGAAGACCTGTGAGCGCTTGCAGTGTGCTCTTGTCTGTCCGTCTCCCCCGATTAGACCGTAAGCCCGTCAAACGGCAGGGACCGTCTCTATCTGTTGCCGACTTGTTCATTCCAAGCGCTTAGTACAGTGCTCTGCACATAGTAAGCGCTCAATAAATACTATTGAATGAAATGAATGAAAGTTTGAGAGCGTGCAATAGAAACAGAAGATACCGTCCCCGCACTCAAGGAGCTTACAACCCAATGAATCTCTGACCAGAACAACACTTAAGTCCCTTAATTCACAGGGACCGGGAGTAGATTTCGGCTCTCCAGTGCTTTTCTGCTCTTTTGAAGTTGGTTCCTAACTTCCCTTTTGCCTCTTGCTCTCCCCTCATTCCCCCAAATGAAGATAAATGTCATAAATCTGGAATTTCCTGCTCTCAGACCTGTTAGTCGCATCCCTATCTACATCAATCTGACAGAGCTTCTATGTGTCCAGCACTGTACAGAACACCCATCATGTGCAGAGAACAGAACTGAGCATCTTGGAAAAGAGCATGGGCTTGGGAGTCAGAGGTCATGAGTTAGAATCCCAGCTCGGCCACTTGTCGGCTGTGTGACTGTGGGCAAGTCACTTCACTTCTCTGGGCCTCAGTTACCTCATCTGGAAAATGGGGACGAAGACTGTGAGCCTCACGTGGGACAACCTGATCACCCTCTATCTACCTCAGTGCTTAGAACAGTGCGCTGCACATAGTAAGCGCTTAACAAATACCAACATTATTATCTACTATGAGCACAGGCCCTGATGGCCCCCACCTCTACTGAGCTGGATATTTTACTAGCCTAATCGTTCGGTTTTTCGGAGTCGATTATTACTCCTTTATGAAACACTGTTTTTGCTTCCAACTCATGGCCTCAGCTCCCCAAATCCAAGCAGGGGCGTTCGTTGTCTATTGGAGTCTAGAGAAGCAGTATGGCCTAGAGAAAAGAGCTCAGGTCTGGGAATCAGAGGGCCTAGATTTTCATCTGGCCTCTGCCACTTGCCTGCTGAGTGACCTTGGGCAAATCACTGAACTTCTTTGTGCCTTAGCTTGTTGAGTTCAAGCTTGTGGTGGGCAGGGAATGCGTCTACCAACTCTGATAAACTGTACTCTCCCACGTGCTTGGTACAGTGCTCTGCAAAAAGTAAGGGCTCAGTAAATATGAGCGATTGGTCGATTAGCTTCCTCGTCTGTAAAATGGGGGATTCGATACCTATTCTCCCCCGATATTTAGACCAGGAGCCCAGCGTGGAACAAGGAATGTGTCTGACCTGATTATCCTGTATCTCTGCCAGTACTAAGTAGGCTATTTGGGGCATAGTAAATGCTTGACAAATACCAAACTCATTATTATTTTGGGGGTAATAGGAAGCTGCTATCCTATTCTGATCTCACTGGCACTGCATCCGCCTGACCTTTTCCCTTCCTTCCTGGACAAGCTTGGGGCCCATTAGAGACCCTGTTCGGCTTGGTCAAAAAGACTGCAAGAATGCAGGGTTTTGGGGTTTTTTTCTTCCGATTCTTCCAAGAAAAATCTTATTGTACCACATGGCCCTTCTTATGTGCACACCCTATGGATGGCTCTGGTCTCTGCCCAGCTGGGCTGCTGACTTCCACCTTGGCTGAGCTAGAAAGCAGGGCTGGATTGTATAAACACATTATGGATATAAAGTTCTGTGGGCCTTAAAGAGGAGTAAATTAAGGGAAAAAATCAAACTGTAAAGGTGATGCAGAAGGGGAGTGGGAAAAGAGGAAAGAAGGGCTTAGTTGGGAAAGGCCTCTTGGAGGAAATGTACCTTCTTTAAGGCATTGGTGATAGGAAGAGAGATTGTCGCATATGAAGATGGAGGGCGTTCCAGTATAGAGGCAGGACGTAAGTGAGGAGTAGGTGGCGAGATAGGTGAGACTGAGGTTGAGTGAGTAGACTGGCATTAATGATGGTCATAATAATAATGAAAATAATAATAATGATGGTATTTTTTAAATGCTTACTGTGGGTCAAGCACTATTCTAAGTGCTGGGGTACATACAAGCCAATCACAATGGATACAGTCCCCGTCCCCCATTCATTCAATAGTATTTATTGAGCGCTTACTATGTGCAGAGCACTGTACTGAGCGCTTGGAATGTACAAATCGGTAACAGATAGAGACATGGGACTCACGATCTTAATCCTCATTTTACAGACGAGGTAACTGAGGTACAGAGAAGTTCAGTGATTTGCCCAAGGTCATCCAGTAGACAAGTGGCAGAGTCAGAATTAGAACCCAGGTCCTTCTGACTCCCAGGCTTGGGCTCTATCCATTAGACCATGCTGCTTCCTCAAGCAGCATTTGAGGAGAGTATATTTTTATACTGCACTCTCCCAAGTGCATAGTACAGTGCTTTGCACACTGTAAGTGCTCAATAACTAAGTTGACTAGGCCCTCATTTCCTTTTCTCCCACTCCCTTCTGTCTTGCTTTGATTTGCTCCCTTTTATCCACCTTCCCCCCAACCCCCACATCGCTTACGTATATATCCATAATTTATTCCTTATTTTAATGTCTGCCTCCTGCTCTAGATGTGTCTACCAACTGTTAAATTGCTATATTGTACTCACCCAAGTGTTTAGTACAGTGCTCTGCACACAGTAATTGCTTAATAAATACAATTGATTGATTATTTGAATAAATATGGAAGGGTGCACCAGGTCAGTCAATCAAGCAGTGCTTTATTAATGTTGTCTGCATGGCCCAATTTTTTTCAATACTGGGCTTATACAGTGTTAGGTGTGAGCCATTCCAATTGGGCAAGACCCAGGAATTTTCTTCAGGAAAAAAAAAAATCTTTCATTATATTATCAAAGAAACCAGCTGGGTATGTGAGGAAGGCATTCCATAATAATAACTATGGAATAAAATAGTAATTTATTAAGTGCCCACTAAGTGCTAAGCACTGGGGTGGATACAAGGTTATCAGATTGGACACAGTACCTGTTCCACCCATGGCTCCTTGTCTATCTATTGCCATTTTACTGAAGCTGAAGTGATTCAGTGGTTTGCCTGAGATCACTTGAAGCGGCCCAATGGCAAAGCTGAGATCAGAATCCTGGAGAAGCAGCGTGGCCGAGTGGGTAGAGCACAGACTTAGGAGGCCAAAGGACCTGGGTTCTAATCCTGGCTCAGTCACTTGTCTACTGTGTGATCTTGGGCTTCAGTTCCCTCCCCTACAATATGGGGATTAAAAATGTGAGCCTCATGGCGAACGTGGGTCGTGTCCAACTTGATTAACTTGTATCTAACCCAGCGCTTCGTACTGTGCCTGGCACATAGTAAGGGCTTAACAAATACCACAGCTATTATTTTCACTATTATATCTATCCCAGAAGTTAGCAGAATGCCTCGCACATAGTAAACTCTTAATACCACAATTGCTATCGTTATTATTATCACTATTATTATTATTGCACCTATCCCAGTGCCTGGCATGTAGTAAGTGCTTAACAAATGCCATTAAAACAAAGCAAATAAACAAAAAAAAAAACCCCTCTGGTCTCCTGACTTCCACCCCTGTGCTATTTCTGTTTGATCACAATGCCTCCTCAGGATGAGCTGTTCTCAGAACTTTCAGTCAGTCAATCATATTTATTGAGCACTTACTGTGTGCACAGCACTGTACTAAGTGCTTGGGAGAGTACATTCCAAGTGTTTTGAAAGACATATGTGCAATAAATGCTAATTTATTACTGTATTCACTTACATAATTAGGAGTCTATTTCTGGCCGCTTTAATATTCCAATTATGTTCAGCAAAGTTTTTGGTTGACTAACATTTATGTTCACTAAATTAAGTTCTTGGGGAATTTATATAGATAAATACAGGGTATTTATGATATAAGCCAACCAGAGATAGAAGCCTTCTCATCTACAAAAGCAAAATCTTAGAATCCTTCCTCCTCTCTCTCCTTCATTGGCTGGGTTGGTTCAGTTTAGGTAACCTGGAGGACTGAGCAACTGTCCAACTGACTCATTTAATGCTAATCAACCCAAAATTGAGGAAACACAGCCAATGAAATGTGTCGTTATTGCTGTGGTCACCATCATAAGAAAGATAGCAGGGAACAGGGATGTTAGTTAATTCTAGTCATTCATTCATTCAATAGTATTTACTGAGCGCTTACTATGTGCACAGCACTGTACTAAGCACTTGGAAGGTACAATTCGGTAACAGATAGAGACAATCCCTGCCCACTGACGGATTTACAGTCTAATCACGGGCTTACAGTCTAATCAAAGATGGCGCTCACATATTCCCTCCACCTGTGTTTCCTACCCCGTCCCTTGCACCATATCAACCTAGTTGTACCCTCCCTTCATGCGTCTCTGACTGCTACCTTCAACCGTTCACTTCTCAGTGCCTCCTTTCCCACTGCTTTCAAACATATCCATGTGTCCCCTATCCCAAAAATAATCTCTCGACTCTTTGGCACTCTCCAGTTACTGCCCCATCTCTTTCATATCATTCCTCTCCGAGCTCAATGAGAGTTGTTTACACCTGCTCTCTCTACCTCCTCTCCATTTCTCTCCTCTACCCCCTGTAATCTGGCTTTCATCCCCTTAACTCCATGGAAACATCCCTCTCTCAGGTCATATGTGAGTGCCTTCTTGTCAAATCCAATGGTCTCTACTCCATCCTAATCCTCCCCAATCTCTCAGCTGGCTTCAACACTGAGGAAAACTTCCCTTTGGAAACATTATCTTGGCTTCACTGACACTGTCCTCTCCTGTTCTTCTTTGATCTCTCAGGCCAGTCAATTCTCCGTCACTTCCACAGGCTTCTCCTTTGCCTCCTACCCCCTAACTGTGGGAGTCCCTCAAGGATTAGTTCTGGATCTCCTATTCTCCATCTACACCCTCTCCTTTGGAGAATTTATTCACTCTCATGGCTTCAACTACCATCTCTATGCAGATGATTCCTAAATCTACATCTTCAGCCCCAATCTTTCTCCTTCTCTGCCGTCTTGTATTTCCTCCTGCCTTCAGGACATCTCAACATGGATGTCGTACCGACAACTCGAACTTAACATATCCAAAATAAAGTTCTTCCTCCCCCTCCTCCTAATAATAATAATCATGGTAATTGTTAAGTACTTACTATGTGCCAGGCGCTGTACTAAGTGCTGGGGTGGATTCAAGCCAATTAGGTTGGACACAGTCCTGACCCACATGGGGCTCAGAATCTCAATCCCCATTTTACAGATGAGGTGACTGAAGCACAGAGAATTTGAGTGTGCACGAGGACACACAGCAGACGAGCAGCGGGGCCAGAATTAGAACCTAAGTCCTTCTGACTCCCAGGTCCGCGCTCTATCCACTAGGTCATGCTGCTTCTCCACTAGACCACGCTGCTTCTCACCTTCCCACCCAAAGCATGGCCTCCCCCTGAGTTTCCCATCACTACAGAAAGAATCTCTATCCTCTCTGTCTCACAAGCCCATAATCTTAGCATTACCCTCAACACCTCTCTCTCATTCAATCCTTATGTTCAATCTGTCACCAAATCCTGTCACTTCTACCTTCATAACATTGCTAAAATCCACCTTTTCCTCTCCATCCAAACCGTTACCACGACCATATTAATCCAAGCAGTTGTCCTAGCTTGACTTGATTACTGCACCAGCCCTCTTGCTGACTTCCCTGCTTCTTGTCTCTCCCTACTCCAGGCCATACTTCACTCTGTTGCCAGGATGATTTTTCTTCAAAACCACTGAATTCGTGTTTCCTCACTCCACAAGAACCTCCAGTGGTTGCCCACCCACCTCTGCATCAAACGGAAACTCCCAGCCATAGAATTTAAAGTACTCAATAACTAGCCAACATGGATGGAACGGGAGCTGTGTCTATGGAGGTGGTAAACCTGGCTACTTCCTGCTGGTTGAGGATTTCGCGTCACAGCATTGGCCAGGCACTGGAGCCATCGGGCTCTGAATGGATTTTGCACACAGGACTCTTGCGTTTGGCAATGTTGAGCTCTGAAGCTCTCCATTGCTTCCGCAGAGGCTACAGCTGGTAAGGAAGGGAGAGTGAGGGTGGATAATAATGATATCATTTGTTAAGCGCTTACTATGTGCTAAGCACTGTTCTAAGCACAGGGGTAGATACAAGGTAATCAGGATGTCCCACTTGGGGCTCACAGTCTTAATCCCAATTTTACAGATGAGGTAACTGAGGCACAGAGAAGTGAAGTGATTTGCCCAAAGTCACACAGCTGATAAGTGGCAGAGCCGGGATTAGAACCCATGTCCTCTGACTCCCAAGCCCAGGCTCTTGCCACCTCGGCACGAGGAAACCACTAGCACCGCAATCTATTCCTCCCCAGCATCTTAGTGACTGGAATGAGGTTCCTCCGTCAACCCCATCAATCACCTTGAGCTCTTGTGCCCTGTCTTTCAGTTTGCTTCCGATGTTTCTCGCCTCATACATCTTCTTACATCAAGAAGAGGCGGGAGGTTCCTCCAACATTCCTAATCGTTTTGATTTTCTGGGAATAGAGCTGTTCCTAATCCCAGAGTAATGGCTCTTGGAGCTTGGAGACTCTGAATTTATTATGGACTGTATGAAAGCCCCATTTTTAAGATGCATGCTTAGCGCTCTGAAAAACTGGAAAGGTCAAACAAGATATCCCCTTGCATTTTTCAGCCCCATCTAAGCACGGAAAAAAACTTTATATTAATTATTTAGAGAAAACCCAGGGTGTTTACTAACCATGGCAATTTGCTAATGCTCTGGAGGCAGCTTTTCTTTGACCTAAAAATTTGCTTATGTAGTTCAATCTGCTTTCCCATTCACTGATGGGTTTTCTAGGCCAGGGGAAGAGACAGTGACATTTTCAAGTTATTCCCTCTGTCAATGTTCCTGAATTCCTGGTCGGAAGGCTCCTTCTGAGGCTCTGGTTCCATTCTAGTCTCAGCAATCCTCATACACAGGGGCCTTTAGTGGTGAGATTAGGCTAAAAAGGTATAAAAAGATGAATCTCCTTGTCTTACCAAAACTGGCTTGTTTCTGCCTTGGGAACTGTTTAGGGGGTGAAAGGCTATGGATGCTATTTCTGCACATTTTCCCTACCTGACAGGGAGTGTATCTACCAACTCTGTTATATTGTACGTTCCCAAGCGTTTAGTAAAGTGCTCTGTACACAGTAAGTGCTCAATACATACCACTGATGATGAATACAAATGATCGATTGACTGACACAAGGTTGGCATTTGCTTTCTGGACCCACTCTCGGTGCAGCCAAGCCACAGTGGCTTCAGATGGCAACTCTCCTCTGGATGCCCCATTCGATCACTGGTGCTGGCTCAGACCAACGTCAGGCGCGAACTGGTCCTTCTCTCTCTCTGTGGCATCCCAAGCCCTCCAAGTCATGATCACAATAATAATAATCATGGTATTTTGAAGTGCTTGCCTTGTGTTTAAGCCCTAGGGTAGAAACAGGGTAAGCAGGTTGGACACAGTCCCTATCCCAGATGGGGCTCACAGCCTAAGACAGAGGGAGGGGGATTTAATCCCTATTTTACAGATGACAGTTTACTGAGAATGCAGAGAGGACACACAGTAGACAAGTGGCAGGACCAGAATTAGAACCCAGGTCCTCTGACTCCCAGACCCGTCCTCTTTGCATTAGGCCAAAGTATTCTCATCCACGCTGGCCAAGAAGATGAACCTCTGCCAAACTGTCAGAATTCTCACTTGATAAAGAAGCTCCTCTTGTGTTTACCCCTCTGTTTTTCGACTCTGTAAATGCTTTCACATTGGATGATTTCTGAATCTCTGAGGAGGGCTGGCCCGTGCCCCTGTCTGCTAAGAAATCCACAAACGGACACTTCCCTCAGCTGTTCAACAGTACAGCATCAAACTAGCAGGCAGAAGCCAAGTTTTGCAGACTTGCTATAAATCCCAGGAATGTTTTGCCTGGGAGTTGCCTGATCTTGGAAATGGATTCTCCCAGCTCTGCCATCGTTTTGAGAAGAATACAAGTGTCTAGGCACTTTTAATGAGGACATTAAACTCCATTTCACCTGTATTTCCCATGTCATGAATCTTTCCTAGGGTAAGCGCCTGCAGTCAGTCCCTGCTAGAAAAACAGCTCTTCTTCTCCATTTTTATTGGACATTCCTTTACCAATTTTTCCTTTGGAAATCCCATTCAGGGCCAAGGGGGCTAACATAACTAGTTGTTTCATCAAAACCCGATTCAGGCTCACAACAAACCTGGTCATCTGTCCTCTCTGTTTCTTTTTTCTCTAAGATTGAACAGGCTGTGCTCTCTTTTCATCTCAGTGAACAACCCTGAGGTTAACTGAGCAGCCTGGCAACTGACATTTTACAAGAAAAGAAGCAACTTGAAGCAAAGAATTTAGATGTGCTATAGACACTGTACTCGAGAAGCAGCTTGGTCTAATGATAAGAGAACGGGCCTGGGAGCCTTGAGGACCTGGAAATCTAATCCCAGCTCTGCCATTTGCCTGCTGGGTGGCCTTGGGCAAGTGACTTCACTTCTCTGGGACTCAGTTTCCTCACTTGCACTGTTCTACCTTGAACTAAGACTGTGAGCCCCAAAGTGTGGGACAGATACTGTGACTGACCTGATTATCAGTGCTTGGCATGCGGTGGGCATTTAACAAATATCACAATTATTATTAACAATAATTGTTGTATTTTATTAAGCACTTACTATGTGCCAGGTATTGTACTGAGCGCTGGGGAGGATACGAACAAATCAGGTTGGACACAGTCCCTGTTCCACATGGGGCTCACAGTCTCAATCCCCAATTTACAGATGAGGGAACTGAGGCACAGAGAAGTGAAGTGACTGGCCCAGGGCCACACAGCAGACAAGTGGAGGAGCTGGGATTAGAACCCATGACCTTCTGATTTCCGGGCCACGCTCTACGACGCCATGCTGCTTCGCCATGAAGGGTTCCCACCCAAAGCAGCAAATCTAACCGTCAACGTCTATTTACACTAACGTCTGAAACCACAGAAAACCCCTCTGCTGCAGTTGCCCTATCCTGAGCATTTACTACAATGCTTGGCCTATAGTAAGTGCTCAATAAATACTATTGATAGACTCTCAATAATACTATTGATAGACTAATTGGTTGGCTCTCTGTTGCCAATTGAAAACAATCTCAGGGAAAGGGCTGCTCCTCAAATCAAGACTCATTCACTATGACACCTCAGAGTCATGGTCTCCTCCAGCACAACAAGCAAAAGAAACTGAAGGTCCAAAATGTAACGTGTAGGTTCCAATAAATCGATCAATCATGTTACCCTGTATCTACCCAGCAATTAGAACGGTGCTCTGCACATAGTAAGCGCTTAACCAATACCAACATTATTAACAAATACCAACATTATTATTTATTGAGCAACTACTGTTTGCAGAGAACTGCACTAAGTGCTTGGAAGGGTACACTACAATAGAATTGGTAGGTACGATCCCTATCTTCAAGGAGTTTGTGATCTAGTTCTCTGAGAGGAACTCAAACTCACATTTCTGGTGTCAGGAGTTTCTTTTCAGTCTGGGTCCCTTGTACAGCTTTTCTTAGATTTTTACTCTAAAGTGGAGGGTTTTCATCAACAGATCTGGGGACAACCTTCACGTCCAACCTGACAAAAGTGTATCTACCCCAGCACTTAATACAGTACCTGGTACACAGTACGCGCTGGACAAATGCCATAAAAAATAGTGTGGTAAGGAGGAAAATTGATATGATCTTCCTTTCCATCAAAAAATGAATCATTTAATTATTGGATTACTTGATTGATTTGCCAAATTTCATCAGTTAAGTGTCGTGTACAACCCTTGAGAATGCAGTTTAAAAAAAAAAAAGGCATCCATCAATGGTTTTTAATGAGCACTTACTGCAAGCAGAGCACTCTAATAAGTGTTTGGGAGAGTACAATGCGACAGAGTTGGTAGACCTGTTACTCGCTCAGAAAGAGCCTATGGTCTAGATGGGGAGACAGACATTCAAATGAATTACACGGTGCTATGGAAATGAGGGTGGATCCGAACAGAGGAATCTGCCGGGCTGTGTCCTCAACACCGATGATATTCCTTTGCTCAGTATTCATTATTTTGCTCACCTTGAACTCAGAACCAGAGTGGAAGGCTCGTGGCTTTGGCAATTGAGTCTCTAAGTGCCTTCCTATCCTTCTCTGAGAAGCACCTCACACAGCAGGTGACAATTAGGAGGGATTCATTTCCCAACTTTCAGCGGGAAGAACATTCTCTGCTGTCACAAAGTGAGGCCCAATTATGACGCTGGTTCTTCCTGAACTGCAACTGAAGGGTAAGCGGTGAAAATGCTGACCAGACACTTGATAAGAATTTCCTTATCTGGAGCAAATAGAAATGCTTGCTGGCAAAAAACGCCAGTTGTTCCTTTTGCGTTTACTGATGGCTGTATTGAGGAAATCACCATCGCCATGTAAAGATAACTCTTGCGACATTATTCGAGGCTCACTGTAGTTTTCAAAGCTGCTGACCAATCAGTCGATTTATCAACCACTTACTATGTGCAGGGCACTGTACTAAGCATTTGGGAAAGTATAATACAACAGAGTTGGTAGACATATTTCGTTCCACGGAGAGCTCACCGTCTAGAAGAGGAGTTTACAGTCAAGAGGAAGAAAACTAAAACTAATCTCAAACCGGTGGCAGTGATAGAATGGAGTTCTTTGATGCCTTTAACAACTCTAACAACAACGAGAAGGAGCGTGGTCTAGTGGATAGAGCACTGGTCCGGGAGGCATAAGGACCTGGGTAAAAATACCAGCTCCACCACTTGCCTGCTGTGTGACCTTGGGCAAGTCACTTAACTCTTCTGTGTCTCAGTTACCTCATCTGCAAAATAGGGATTAAGAATGTGAGCCCCACGGGGGACATGAACAGTGTCCAACCTAACTAGTGTGTATCTACCCCAACGCTTAGTACAGTGCCGGGCACATAATGAGTACTTAAGAAATACCATAAAATAAATGAGAAAAAACAAGAACAACTGTAAGGGATCTTAAGCAGTTGTCATTTCAATTTCCTCACAGTGAGGCCAGAAGGGGCAGGCATCAATTCTTTCACAGATGGGGAAACTGAGTCACCAATAATTGAAGCATCTTCTCCAGGCCGAACAGAATGGGAACTCCCAGGCCAGGGCTTGCCAGATCCCCAACAAAGTGAGTGATGCTAGCGTCAGAGGTGGCCAAGAGCTCTCCTTGCCCATTCCTTCATCTGTTCTCTATTCATTTGCCATTTCTGAATCAGGAACAGACTCATCCTTCTACTCCCCCCAGCCCCACCACATGGATTTCCTAACTCTTCCCCCTGCTCCCTTAAATTATTCCACCCCCCTTTCAATCCCCTTCCTTTCTAGGACTGGGATCTGATCTCCTCAAACTCACCACTCTCTCAAAGGGCAAATCCTTGAGATTCAGGCCTCACTTGGGAGGGTTAAATACTTTGAACAGCTCCGAGAAGACAATAGAGGATCTCCACAAGTACCACATGCATCAAACACCAACTGCCACCTGGCCTGAAAATCCAGTGATTCTGAGAACTGACCTTCTTTGGCCAATGCTTGTCTCCTCTTCCTGACTAAACATTTGGGATTATGGGATTATTTGGCCAAGCGAGTGTTTTTCAGGGGGGAATGGGGTGCAGTGGCCTTTTCCTTCATCTGGGAGCCTCTTCTGGGTACCTTGGAAAACCAGCACGGGGAGCCCCGCCTTTAGCCTTATCTTAACCAAGGACCAGTGGGCTCTGCCCTGGATCCTCTTCTGCGATTTAATTCAATGCCTGACATACAAATCCTGTAAATATGTTGGGGTACCTCCACTTTCTGGCTCCTAGGGTTTTGTGACACAGGGAGTTGGTGGCTTTTTTTAAAAAGCAGTCTAAGTAACAGTTTTTTAATATATTTCCTCTCAGTTGTTGTTTTTTCTCTTTCGGAGAAAAACAATGCGTAGAGTTTCATCATGGAAACCCTTCTCTTGCCTTCATGCACCTACAGACACACGCGGCAGCTATCAGTAATGAAATTTGCCTTTACAATGATAATTGCTCTAACCTTTTAAACTAAAACACACGAACAGTAGAACACGCACCTGTCAGAGGGTTGTCATAGTAACGCACTTCTATTATGGAGCTGGTATACTTCCCCAAATGAATTTTAATGAAATTGTGCCAGGAGAAAGGCATTTTATGGAGAATCATAAATTATTTAGTGAAGTTTGCCAACTTAAAAGCTGACTAAACTACACAGCAGTAACCTTCCTCTGAAAAGGAAACAACAGAATCAGTAAATGTCAAGCAAACGAAAAGGAGCCGAAAATAGTTTCATTTAAAGATGAGGCAAACTCCCAAATGCTGGCTTTTGCACGTCTGTCTTTAGCAAATGCTGTTGTGGGAGGGAAGAAAGTTTCCATGCAATTAGCTGGATGTTGAGAGACCAACATGGAAGATGGCCTTGGGTCACGTCTCCATGATCAAATGATCCAGATACTTGGAGCAAAAACACAGTTTCACCTAAAATAGCCAGCTTTAGGGAGAAGTTCTTTTGGTTCTGAATTTATCTAGATCATTTGTTCCTGGAGACCTGACCAATGAGAAAGGATACAGTGTTCTCTTTTATACTAGAGAGTAGATTCCCTCCACCTCCATTTAGGATTCACAGTAGTAGGAACAATAATTATTAAGTGCTTACAGTGGGCTGAGCACGGGATTAAGCAGCACAGTCACACAGCGAGCAAGTAACAGAGCTGAGATTGGAACGTTCAGGCCTCTGCTTCTCAAACTGTGTCCGTTCCAGAAAAAAAGAAAAAAACACAGTTCTATATCAGTACTGGGCAGAAGATGGGCCAGCTGAAACCGGACAGCCCAGTATAAAAAAAAAAAAATTGAAGGGTCACGCCACTGACCTTAGGAACTTCTAAGAATCTACTGTTCTCAAGCTGTTCTAGGTTTATGGGGTGGGAATATTAATTAATTCATTCATTAATTCACCCATTCAATCATATTTATTGAGTGCTTCCTGTGTGCAGAGCACTGAACTAAGCACTTGGGAGAGTACAATGTAACAATAAACAGACGCTTTCCCTGCTCACAGCGCACTCACAGTCTAGAGGGGGAGACAGACACCAATATAAATAAATAAATTACAGATCCGTACATAAGGGCTGTAGGGCTGGGAGTGGGGACATGAAAAAAGGGTGATGCAGAAGGGGGCGGAAGAAGAGGAAAGGTGGGCTTAGTCGGAGATGGCCCTCGGAGGAGACGCGCCTTCAATAAAGCTTTGAAGAGGGCGAGAGAAAATGTCTTTCGGATTTGAGGACAATACTGATCCTCACCTAGAGCAGGCAACCAGCTAGAGAGTGGTTTGGCTATATTTCTTCACCCGGAGAGAGTGGAAGTACTGTATAGTCAGTTCTCTGATGATATAAGACGTTGAGGAACTAGGAAACATGCTTGTGACCTTGTGTCTCTGTCTGGATAGACTGTGACACAATGTTAGAAGAAACTGTTGTGCACCTAAGGTGGCCAATTGTCCGGTTTTACACCGGATAGTCCATTTTTCAGCGGGTCGATTCCCTGTTCAGGACTGCTGGGGCACAGAATGCTTTTATGTCTGGGATTTTAGTTTATGCATCTAGCCTCCCTCCGTCTGCTAACACAGATGGGACATCACACACCGGTTCGCTGAGACTTTGGAAGGGAACTCAAGGGCTTTGGAAGAATGAGGTCGGAATCAAAGGTACCTCCTAAGAAAGTCCTCCAAACTGTAAGCTGGTTGCGAGCAGGGAATGTGCCTACCAACACTTTCTTATTGTAATAATAATAATAATGACGGGATTTGTTAAGTACTGTAAGTTAAGCACTGTTCTAAGCGCTGGGGTGTGTCGAGAAGCAGCGTGGCTCAGTGGAAAGAGCATGGGCTTGCGAGTCAGAGGGTCATGGGTTCGAAACCCGGCTCTGCCACGTGTCAGCTGTGTGACTGTGGGCAAGTCACTTATCTTCTCTGTGTCTCAGTTTCCTCATCTGTAAAACGGGGATTAAGACTGTGAGCCTCACGAGGGACAACCTGGTTACCCTGTATCTACCCCAGCGATTAGAACAGTGCTCTGCACATAATAAGCGCTTTACAAATACCAACATTATTATTATTATTATATAAGCTAATCAGGTTGGTCACAGCCCCCGTCCCACATGGGGCTCACAGACTTAATCCTCTTTTTATAGATGAGGTGACCGAGGCACGGAAGTCCAGCGACTTGCTCAAAGTCAAGTCAGAGGCAAGTGGCGGAGCTGGGATTAGACCTTTCTGAGTCCCAGGCCCATACTCTATCCGCAAGTCAAGTACTCTCCCAAGCGCTTAGTACAGTGATCTGTACATGGTAAGTGCTCAAGAAATAGCACTGACGATGATGATGTCAGGAGGCTCAGGAGAACTCAGTATCCTTAAAGAAAATGTCCTACGTGACATTATCACGTTAGTCTGCACGACCCATGTGATATCAAGTGAATCTCAGTCTCCGGTATCTGTAAGAGCTGGTAGCGGTCACTCCATCTGTGCATGTGCCCGGCATCGGTCAAGGCACACACGTGACACGATGATTTTCCTCAAACTGAGGTTCATCAGGAACGTGAGCCCGGTATTATCGGAGAAATACTTTCTGAGTCTAGCCTCTCTGGCGTGTGTCTGGGAGTCAGAGGGACGTGGGTTCTAATCCCGGCTCCACCACTTCCTGGCTGTGTGACCTTGGGTAAGTCACTTCACTTCTTTGGGCCTCAGTTACCTCATCTAGAATGGGGATTAGGATTGTGAGCCCCATATGGGACAGGGACTGTGTCTAATCCAATTACCTTGTATCTACCCCAGTGCCTAATACACTGCCTGACACATACTAAGTACTTAACAAATACCTCAATCCTTCTTCTTCTCCTTATTATCATTATCTGCACACAGCTACATCACCATTACTACAAAAACTACTCAAATATACGTCCTCTTGGAGGTACGACAATCCTTGCCCCTCTTAGCCACTGGTGCCTGAGCAATGCTGACCTTATTGATCAGGAGCCAGGAAAGGTGCCCACCACTATAATTTCATGGGCATAGGGTGCCAGAGTTGCAAATGATTCGCAATGTGACCCTCACATTCTCCTAACTGAAAGACGACTCTTCCCTCAGGCCTACAGAACCTTAATCCAACGCATTTTGGGTAAGGAATCTCCTCACTAGCCTGCCCATCTGGCGGTCAGACCCAACATAAATCCAATAGACGACCCGGTGACAGGATGAAGATTACACTGGTTTGCAGAAGGTCTGGAAACCACACAATATTTGCCAGACAAACCTCTCCATTGATCTCCCCCGTGCCGTCAAACGGCAGGGACCGTCTCTATCTGTTGCCGACTTGTTCATCCCAAGCGCTTAGTACAGTGCTCTGCACATAGTAAGCGCTCAATAAATACTATTGAATGAATCTCAATCTTCCGATGAAGTCTGCAGTTATTTCTGAATTTGAAGCCGAGGAAAGGTACGATTATTCTAGCCATTTTACTTTTGTCGCTGAATAACTATAGTCCTGACTTCTCGTTCCCCACAATGCCAGGGGCTTTGATTCTGCGTTACCAGGCACAATATCCACTTTATTCCTAGAGACATTAAAGGAGGACAGGATGACTAGTGGTGCTAAATTAAAGATGTGATCCGACTGCCAATTTTGTGCAAGACCACAGTATATAGGTGCTCTGTGGCATACTGTACTGCCCTCCAGGAGCTGAGCAAACATAAAAGCCTACGTGTCTTCAGCTCCATTAAGGGACAGTCCAATTTTCAACTCTTCGGGAGTTTCTTTATGAGCATATGGCAGAGTAGTTGGGTTTTTTCTAATTAGTGCAGAGACTGAGTTCGGAACTGCTATTGCATTGAAAGGAACATAATATCATATAGTAGATCAGCACTGAACTGGGAGTTTGAAGCCCAGTTTCTATCCCTAATGTCTATGACTAAGACATTCAGTCCTTCTCTGATTCTTCTTTCCCTTCTTTAAGGGGATCTCCTCCCCCTCCGAGAGAGTCAGGGCCGAGCACTCCGATGAGAAGCAGTTGTTTAGTGGAAAGAGCATGAGCCTGGGAGTCAGAGGACTTGGGTTCTAATCCTGGCTCCACCGCTTACCTTTGTGACCTTGGGCCAGTCCCTTCACTTTTCTGTGCCTCAGCTCCCTCATCTGCCCAGTGAAGTTTCAAAATCTATTCTCCCTCCTACTTAGATTGTGAACCCTCTGTGGAACCTGATTATCTTGGATCTGCCTCAGGGTTTGGTACCTTGCTTGGCACATAGTAAGTGCTTAACAAATACCACGATGATGATGATGATTATCATCACTGTTGTCATTATTATTATCGTTTTCCTGGAGGAAAGAGAAGAAATAGAAGGGGCTGTTCACCGTTACTCCCCATATACTTTGGATGATAGGATGATACCATTTAACTTGGGAAATGCAAAACAATTTCCACTATGGGACACGGGGTGGTTGCTTCCTTGCCAGACTGTTAGAGCTGTAGAGAAAATTTCCAGGCGGTTTGACTAATGAGCCCTTGAATTAGCCCTTAGCAGCTCTAGAGTAGGGATTAAACCCTCCCACTTTATGGAAAGGTATGAAACTAGACTGACAGAAGGAACTAGATATTATTATTCAGTCAGCCAGTCAGTTACTTCTATTAAATGAGGGCTTATTGCAGAGCACTGTACTAAGCGCTTGGGCGAGTACAGTATAACAATATGCAGACACATACCCTGTCCATAACGAGCTTATGGTCTATTATTATTATTATTACGTTATTTGTATAAATTGTTAAGTGTTTATCATGTGTCAAGCACTGTTCTATGTGTTGAGGTACATCAGAAGCTAATCAGGTCGGACATACCCTTGTCCCAAATAGGGCTCACAGTTTAAGTGAGAGGGGACCACAGGCATTGAATTCTCATTTTACAGATGAGGAAACAATAATAATAATGTTGGTATTTGTTAAGCGCTTACTATGTGCAGAGCACTGTTCTAAGCGCTGGGGTAGATACAGGGTAATCAGGTTGTCCCACGTGAGGCTCACAGTTAATCCCCGTTTTACAGATGAGGTAACTGAGGCACAGAGAAGTTAGTATATTGTACCCTCCCAAGAGCTTAATAGAGTGCTCTGCACACAAGTGCCCAATATAATGTGATTGATTGAAAGCACAGAGAAGGTGTGGTTCTGAAAAAATTGTGGTTTTTGTCAGGCATTTACTATGGGCCAGGAACTGTATTGAGCACTGGGGTATATTCAAGATGACTGACTTGGACACAGTACCTGTCACAGCTGGGATTTACAGTCTTAATCCCCATTTTACAGATGAGGAAACTTTGGCACAGAGAAGCTAAGTGACTTGTCCACCATCACACAGCAGACAATTGCAGAGCTGCGATTAAAACCTCGGTCCTCTAGGTGACTCCCGGCTCCATGCTCTTTTCAACCAGGCCATGCGGCTCCTCGATACTTTCAAGGAGTCCGAAAAAGAAGCACGGAATGTTTACACCAAGTGCTTTGAGATTGATTACTTTTCGTACGTAAATTTTTGTGAACCCAACAGTTTTGAACCTATCCCCTCGGGATTTTTTGAAAAAGAACAGCTTACCCATCAGCAGCTTAAATTAGATATTATTAAAACATTAGCTCACAGAAAAAAAAATGAAACTCTTTCAAAGAAAAACAGTGAGTTTCACACCCTGAATTTCACAGTAAGTGAACTGGGGAAGCATCAGAACAGCGGTAAACTAAACGGTAGCATCAGTGCTACCCAAAACTGTCAACTTCTACCTTCTGTTGCCAGGGAGACTATTCAAACAGAGGTAAACAAAGGCAAGCAGTCTGCCTGGCAGGATCACTAATGTGGAAAACCACTTCACAACTGGGTGGCATGTTTCTCTTCAGGACGTGAGCTGCAGTGGGTGGCAGGGAGTCAGGAAGTAAAGGACGGAGGGAAAGCAGCTTTTTTTTCAAGCGGCACCATGATAGTCTCTAGCCGGGCCTGAAACTTGCTTCTTAGTAAATCCTAGAAACTTTCAAAGTCAGTCAGTCGGGTCAGTGGTATTTACTGAGAGCTTACTGTGTGCAGAAATTGTACTAAGCACTTGGGAGAGTATGACATCATAAACGGACACATTTCCCGTCCCAAACGAGGTCATAATATAGAGAGGGTCTTCCGAAACCAGTTTCGGAAGATTTATCTAGTTTACCACGATTTCCCTGTTAGCTTAGACGTTCAAGGCAGACCTGAGGTGGAGAGGGGATCGACCTCACCTTTTTTTAAATCCTCTCTACAGAATTTTAACAGAGCTGCTGGTGTTCCCAAGAAGTACCCTACCCTAAACAACAATAAATATGATTGAATGGACTCATGAGGTGTAGCAAAAATTAAAAATTAGGTCCTCGGAACATCATCCTCTCCTTGTTACATGGGTCCGAATAAAACATGCTGAATCAACTGATTGATTAATTAATCAATGCTATATTTTGGGGGCTTCCTTTGAGCAGGGCATTATATGAAGCACTTGGGAGAGTGCAATGCATTAGGTGGACACAATCCCTGCCCTATAGATGCTCACAATAAAGGCGGAGGTCAGGACATGTTTCCCCACTCCTCAAAAAACTCCAGGGGTTCCCCATCCACCTCTGCATCCTCCGCATCAAAGCAACATTCCTCATCACTGGATTTAAAGCACCCAATCACTTTGCCCCCTTCTACCTCACTTGGCTACTCTCCTACTGCAACCCGGCCGGAACACTTCGCTCCTCTAATGCTAACCTTCTCACCGTGCCTCGATGTCGTCTATCTCGCCGCCCACCCTTGGCCGACATCCTGCCTCTGGCCTGGAACACCTTCCTTCCTCAAATCTGACAGACAACTATTCTCCCCCTGTTCAAAACCTTATTGAAACCATATTCCCTCCGAGAGGCCTTCCCTGACTGAGCCCCCTTTTCTTCTTCTCCTACTCTTTTCTGCATTGTGCAAACTTCCTCCCTTTGTTCATCCCTGCTCCCAGCCCCACGGCACTTATGTACATATCTGTAATTTATTTATTGATATTAGGGTCTGTCTCCCCTCATCTAGACTGTAAGCTTGTTGTGGGCAGGGAATATGTCTATTGTTTTAATGTACTCTCCCCACCACTTAGTACAGTGTTCTACACACAGTCACAGTTCAATAAATACAACTGAATAAATGAATGAATGAGAGTTAAAATAAATTGCAGGTTGGGGAAGCAGAAGGGTATAACATATTAATATACATATTTATATATATATGTGTATATATATGTGTATGTTGTGGGGAAAAGGGCGAGGAATCAAAGTGCTTAGAAGGGTAGAGGCCTAAGTGCATCATGGTTTAATGGAAAGAGCATGAGTCTGGGAGTCAAAGAATCTGGATTCTATTTCCAGCTCTGCCTAATGTTTGCTGTGTGACCTTGGACAAGTCACTTAACTTCTCTAGGCCTCAATTCTCCTGTTCTTCCTCCTACTTAGAATGGGAGCCCCATTAGGGACAGGGACTGTTTCCACCCTGATTGCCTTTATTCTACCCCAGGGCTTAGAATAGAGTTTGACACATAGTAAGCACTTAACAAAGACTTGTGAAAGAGAAAGTGAGGTATAGGGAGAGAGGATAGGGTGAGGTGATAAGAGATTAGTCAGGGAAGACTTCCTGGAGAGGATATGAATTTAGTAGGATTTTGAAGATGGGGAAAATGTTAGTCTATCACATATGAAGGGGGAGGGAGTTCCAGGCAGTGAGGAAGTGTGTGAGCACAAAGGGTTGATGGAGAGAGAAATACAGATAGAAAGGAGGGAGACAGCTAAATGGCGTGCCTTAAAGCCAATAGTGAGGAACTTCTGCTTGATGTGGAGTGGATTCTATTTATTTGCTATTGTTTTAATGAGATGTTCTTCCCCTTGATTCTATTTATTGCCATTGTTCTTGTCTGTCCGTCTCCCCCAATTAGACCGTAAGCCCGTCAAAGGGCAGGGACTGCTCTATATGTTGCCGATTTATACATTCCAAGCGCTTAGTAGAGTGCTCTGCACATAGTAAGCGCTCAATAAATACTATTGAATGAATGAATGGAGTTGGAAGACAAGACACTGGCATTTTTTGACGAGTGGGGAGAAGTGGACTAGGCAGTTGTTTTTAGAAAAACGACCTGGGCAGCCGAGGGAAGTACGAACTGGGGAGAGGAGAGGCTGGAGGTGAGGAGGTCAGTGAGGAGGCTGATGGAGCAATCATTAGTTCGGACTGAAGAACAGCCACTCTCTTCAGTCTGAGGTACCATCCTAGCATGATACGTCACGAAGGGCAGTCTGTGCCGGATGGTCGGGGTGGTGAGTCCTGAATTAGCCTTTCCAGACACTCACAAACACACCCGTGGGTGAATTTCACCTTCTTCGAGTACGAAGGGCATCTATGTAGACGGTTTTAGATCGACTTTACAACTCCCCAATCTTTCCCTTCTGTGTACAAATGGATTGCTAGAAAGAATGAATTTGGCCAAAGTGGATGACAGCAGCAGATGGCAGCCTCCCCAACCATCGGAACAATTTATAGCATCTAAGTGCTTTCTGAAGACTGCCCTACTTCTCGGTCCCACAGACTTTCGAGCGCATCCGAAGGGAGGTGAGGAGAGGAGATAAGCGGAAAGGTGGCCTTCCCTGGGGGGAGGCTGGGACCGACCCCTTCTACTCAGTGACGGCTCTCCACATCCCCCACTGCACGTGACAAGACAGTAAACCAAGGCAGTGTGCCTTAATGGATAGAGCACAGACTGGAGCATCTGAGGGCCAGGCTCCTAATCCCAGCTCTGCTACTTGTCTGCTGAATGACCATGAGCAAGTCCCTTAAATTATCTGTGCCTCAGTTTCCTCATATTAAAAGCTGGTTTTCCCTTCTGTTTAGACTGTGACCCTCATGTGGGACAGGGACTGTATCCAATTTGCTTAAAGTATATCCATCCCATTGCTTGGTACACAATAAATGCTTAAAACGTAGCACAATTTTTATATTATCATCTTCAGCATAAGCAGCATGGCCTAGTGGAAAGAGCACCGGACTGGGAGTCAGAGGGACCTGGGTTCTTGTCCCGGTTCTGCCAATTGCTTGCTGTGTGACCTTAGACAAATCACTTAACTTCTCCATTTCCCTAACTATAAAATGGGCGTTAAATATCTGTTCTCTTTTCTATTTAAGACCGTGAGCCCCATCTGGGACTGGGATTGTGTCCAACCTGGTTAACTTTAATCTAACCCAGAACTTAGAACAGTGCTTGACATATAGTAAGCACTTAACAAATACCATAATAACGATAATATTTATTATGATTTTAAGTCCTGTCTGATAGGATAATTTTTCTGGATAAAGGTACTAATTTAGCCATCAAAGGCAAATTAACACAGATAGAAATGACAGTGCCTGATCGAGAAAAGTCTTGTTCTTAAGCTTTCCCCTGGCTCAAATAGTTGCTGACTTGTTGAGGCCTTAAGCTCGCTGTGGACAAGGAATGTGCCTGTCATACTGTTGTGTTGTACTCTTCCAAATGCTCAGTACAGTGTTCTGCACACAGTAAGCGCTAAATAAATATGATTGATTGATTGAGGTCAGTTCCAAACTTAGCATCCCTTTCATCACATTAAATGGGGCCCCAGCAGATTGTGCTATGTTGCCAGTTCCGAACTTACTTTTCCTTAAAGGAGGCAGTCCTGGGCAGGCGTGGTGGTGTTCGGAGAATTTTGGGTGGGAAGAAGAATTTCTTCTGGTGACTGAACAGAGTTTTCAGAAGCAACTCTAAGACACCCGACCCTCGCTCTCCACACATTACTTTTCATCAGTGATAGCAGGTGGGGAGGACCAAAGGGCATGATTGTGAGTTCATTGGGGGCAGGGATTGTCAGTGTTTATTGTTTTATGGTACTTTCCCAAGCGCTTAGTACAGTGCTCTGCACACAGTAAGCACTTAATAAGTATGTTTGAATGAATGATGTCACAGTTTCATTGGTTAGCGAAAAGGAGGTTATTTCAGAGATTCACAATTCTGAATAAACTCGCTGTCACTAGTTTAAGGAGCCATAGAATGTACTTGTTGCAAGCTAGTTTACATCTCTACTTCCCCATGACACCACTTTTAACTGAGCAGACAGAGAGTATCCATAACTGAGAGAAGGCCAATTTTTAACGAAGATAAATTCCTGCCTCTCTTCAAACAGCCCCTAATTTTTGTCCTTCAAATACATAATCTTGTGGGCTAATGTAGTACAGCAAGAACTGGCCTTCCAAAAGAGGTCTAAGCCCCACTCCACAGGGAAGGAAAGAGCAGTCACCATGATAGTCTTTTTTTTTTCCTAATGATATTTGCTAAATGCTTACTATGTGCCAGAGACTGTTCTAAGCACTGAGGTAGATACAAGCTAATCAGGTTGGACATAGTCCAAGTGCCACATGGGGCTCATAATCTTAGTCTCCATTTTGCAGACAAAGATAACTGAGGCACAGAGAACTGAAGGGATTTGCCCAAGGTAACACAGCAGAATTAGAACCCGTGACCTTCTGACTTCCAGGCCCGGACTCTATCCACTATGCAATACTGCTTCTCAGATTCCGAATTTGTATTTTTTGCTCAGATGAGGGGCAAGCTCTGAGATTCCCAAAGGAAGGGTGGGGGGAGAGAAAGATGGAAGGGAAATTAAACTTTAACTGTACTGAAAATAAGAAATTCCAAAGAAAGCGAATGTGCATTAATCTGGAGGGAGCATCATCAAGATTTTTAAAAATAATACCTTAGTTTTGTTCAGTGCTTTTATTCCCTATATAAAATCCAATTAATAAAATTACTTGGCTCATTTTTTTCCCACATAACACCCTGTGGGGTAGGTAGAGAAGGAGGCATTATTATCCCTACATCAGATGAGGAAACTGAGGTGCAGAGAGGTTGAGTGACTTGCTCAAGGTCACACAGGGGGCTCAAACTCAAACTCAGGTCCGCCGGCTTCCGGGCCCGTGCTCTTCCACCGCATCACTCTGCCAGTGCAGGTGTCTTGCCCTTGGTTCCAGCTGCGAATGGAGGAAAATAAATCGAACCCTCCAAGGTTTCAACGATATTACCATCTCTCAGCTGGGAACTCGTGCCAGACTTTGGCTAATTGCTGCCAAAATGACAGGCTCGTTAGAAGAGTATTAACATGTTGGCTTGAGACCGCCTACTGTGTGATGGTGATTATGCATATGCAAATATGGAGGAAATTAGACCACCACTACACAGTTGGGTTGCAGCAAGAGGACTCATGGAAATGGACGAATAGAATAGAATTTGAGTACAATAATGTCCCCTAACACAAATCTTTCTCCCTCTCTTGCCCATGTGCCAAAGCATTTAATAATGATGCTGATAATAAGGGTAATAATGATGTTATTTGTTATTATATGCCAGGCACTGTACTAAACGCTGGGGTGGATACAAGCAAATCGAGTTGGACACAGTCCCTGTCCCATGTAGGGCTCACAGTTTCAAACCCCGTTTTACTGATGAGGTCACTGAGGCACAGAGAAGTGAACTGACTTGCCCAAGGTCACGCAGCACACACGTGGCAGAGCCGGGATTAGAACCCATGACCTTCTGACTCTCAGGCCCGTGCTCTAGCCACTACACCAAGCCGCTTATTAGCGATCCATACTGATAGATTCCCGTCTAAGAATCTGCCTCCATATCACTGAACTGGAAGCAGCAATCACTTTCCCTCAAGATGGAATACTGTCTGTCAGCGGGAGATAACTTGAATGTGAAAAACCCCAAAAAGAAAAGTCACCAGAATTGGGTTTCAAAAAAACCAACACAAACAAAACATAACTTCCCGAAAGCCTATCTGTCAACTTCTTCTTCTTCCCAGCCCCCACAGGGGAAGTGATGTGATCCCGCACCATCTGGAAAGGCACATTTTTTGTGTGGGCAGCAAGCAAGCTTTACCGTGACTGCATACGCCCCTGTGGTAGGAATTCAAAGAAAGAATGCAGAACTTTCACTGGAGCAGTGTGGCCTAGTGGAAAGAGCAAAGGCCTGGGCGTCAAAGGCTCCGCCAATTGCTTGCTGCGTCACCTTGGGTAAGTCACTTAACTTTACAATCCTCAACTGTAAAATGGGGATTAAATCCTACTCTCTCTTATTTAGATTGTGAGCCCCATGTGGGACAGGGACTGTGTCCAACCTGATAAACCTGTATCTACCCCAGGGCTTAGAGCAGTGTTTGACACATAGTAAGTGCTTAACAAATACCATAAAAAAGGGCTCCAGGGCTGCCCAAGGATCAGGCTATGTTTTTTATGGAAATCTGCAAAAATAGGAGGCTTGAAAGTTATTGCAAGAGCTTGGGGATTTCTAGAAAGTCAGTGTGGGTAGATCAAAGCCCTTACCTCAATATGGTACCTTTCCCCAAATGTCCATAAACTCTAGATTTGCCACAATGACACTATCTAATTTCCTTCTATCACATTCCACTAACCTTACCACTCCCAAATAATGGCTATCTTTATTCTAAACAAATGATAAATGAGTATGGCTACAATCCATGGGATAATTTTGCCACTCTGGTTCAGTCCCTCTCCAAGATCTGGTAAACTTCTTAATAGCTGCCAGTGACTTTAGATAGATGCTGTCTGTGACCTGCTGTCTTTTCCCTGATCATGCAGAATCGGGAATCAGAGAACTAAGCGATCGGGAAAACATTCGGAAAAATCCAAATTCAACAGGAAAACGACCTCTCTTCCCTCCACGCTGGGATCTGTCTGCGTTCTTTCTTTACTTTCCCAGAAGCAGCAAACTGTGTTTCAGGAAGGGCAGAAACGTCTCAGAAGAGGGGGAGGCCATGTCTGGCAAAGCCACTCTTCCGAATACCTGATCGAATTATCTGCCCAAAGTATTTTGTTGTCAGCACTCCCGAAGTGACCGTCAGGATTTCTCAGAATTTAATTAAGGAGATGAATTCTTTTCCTTTTGCAACTACGAGAGTCCACAAACACGTAATGGTTCAATTTATATCGTAAATGCGGTTGACTCTCTAGGCTAAGCATTGACCGGCCTTGACGTCTGTAACTCCAACTTGCTGTGCTGGAAGTACGGTCTGAAATGCAGGTGGGGACGGGGTTCCACTGACAGAGCCGTCCTTGATTGACATTTCCAGCCATTTGTATTCTCTCTAATGCCCATCTCCTAGCCAACTGTACTGCCATTACAACTAATCATAACTGTGGTATTTGTTAAGGGTGTACTACGTGCCAAGCACTGTTCTAAGCACTAGGGGTACAGCGTGGCTTAGTGGCAAGAGGCCGGGCTTCAGAGTCAGAGGTCACGGGTTCTAATCCCGGCTCCGCCGCCTGTCAGCTGTGCGACCTTGGGCAATTCACTTAACTTCTCTGTGCCTCAGATCCCTCAACTGTAAAATGAGGATTAAGACCGTGAGCCCCGAGTGGGACAACCTGATCACCTCGTATCCTCCCCAGCGCTTAGAACGGTGCTTTGCACATAGTAAGCACTTAACAAATGCCATCATTATTATTATGTGCCAAGCACTGTTCTATGCACTTGGGTAGATTCAAGATAATCAGGTTGAAGACAGTCTCCGTCCCACATTGGGGTCACAGACTACCGAGGAGGGAATCCTCATTTTAAAATAAAACCAATACTGTGGTATCTGTTGAGGTCTTACACTGTCCTAAGTGCTGGGGTATATGAGATAATCAGGTTGGACCTGGTCCCCGTCTCAAACGGACTCATCGTCTAAGTTGGAGAGAGAACAGGTATTTACTCTCACTTTTGCAGATGATGTAACTGTGGTACAGAGAAGTTCAGTAACTTGCCCAAGGTCCACAGCAGGCACGTGGCAGAGCCGGGATTGGAACCCAGGTCCTCTGACTCCCAGGCCTGTGTTCTTTCCACTAGGCCACAGTTGAGGGGTGACAGTTGTGGGTTCAGGGCCTTCAGCCCCCACAAAGGACTCCAGACTCAAAGGGCCACCCATGTCAATGACCCACTTTTGTTCTAAGCTGTCCCTGGAGCCGGCCTGACCCTAACGGTGGAACGCTTTTTTGGAGGTTGGAAAGGGCTCTGCGGCTTGGCCACCTCTTACGTCTCTTCCCTCGTCCCCTTTCCTTAAAAGCCATCTGACCGCTGGTGCCTAACGTGCTGTAAGATTGCCGGTGGAACAGAATTCAGACACCACAGATCTTCCTAATTCCCAACTTTGTGAAGGTTTGGGACACCAGTGGGTTGAGTAATAATAATGACGGAGGTATTTCTTAAGCAATTACTAGGTAACAGGCTCTGTGCTAAGCGCTGGGCTGGATACAAGCAGATTGGGTTGGACACAGTCCCTGTCCTACATGGGGCTCACCATCTTAATCGCCATTTTATAGATGAGGTAGCTTGAGGCGCAGAGAGAAGTGCGGAGAGAATCAGCATGGCCTCATGGATAGAGAACAGGCCTGGGAGTCAGAGGACCTGGGTTCTAATCCCAGCTCTGCCACTTTTCTGCTGTGTGATCTAAGGTAAGTCGCTTCACTTCACTTCTCAGTTACTTCATCTGTAAAATGGGGATTAGTACCGTAAGCCCCATGTGGGATACGGACTGCGTTCAACTGAATAACTTTCATCTATTAAAAAACCAAAAAAAGCCACTTTAAATGCCTGTTCTCTAGCCCAAGAGTCAGAATGAAACAAGTCTCATTTTCCTCCGAGCCTTTCCAGATGGTTTATTCTGGGAAGTTCCCAGTCAGAGACTCAAGGCCCAGAGGAGACACTCCATAAAACAACACGTGGAAGTTGGTGGGAGGGACTTTCAGCCTTAGTTCTGGGTTTTCTGATAAGGGCAAAGAGTCTTCTCTAATTTTTCCCTGTGGATAGAGAAGAGGGGCAGAGAGAGAGAGAGAGAGATGGAGGACAGAGATTGAGAGAGAGATAGTAAAATGAAGAAAGAGGGGAGAGAGGAAGGTAGGCCAGAGATGGAGAGCGATGGGATGGATGAGAGGCATCCTTCTCTAGCCTCCCCACCACTGAAGCAAGAGTAGTTGATCTGTCCTCTGAATGAGGATTTGCAGGCTTGATGCCTAAACAGCATTCCCCAACCCACCCTCTAGACAAACGGTTGGAATTCAATATGGGAAATGGGTAAATGGTTGGAAAATATTTCTCCATCTGCTACCCTCACAGTCATTCCCAGCAGCAGGTGGGTGGTTGGCTTAAAGGAGGGAGGGAAAGAGAGGGCTCCCTGGTTTGGGCTCCTGAGCTGTCAGTTATATTTATTGAGCACTTACTGTGTATAGTACATGGTATTAAGTGCTAGGGGACTACAACATAACAAGCAGCTTGGCTTAGTGGAAAGAGTCCGGGCTTGAGAGTTAGAGGTCATGGGTTCTAATCTGAACTCCACCACTTGTCAGCTGTGTGACTTTGGGCAAGTCACTTAACTTCTCTGTGCCTCAGTGACCTCATCTGTAAAATGGGGATTAGAGCTGTGAGCCCCACATGGGACAATCTGATAACCTTGTATCTTTCCCAGCGCTTAGAACAGTGCTCGGCCTAACAAATACCATCATTATTATTCATGAACAGACACATTCCCTGCCCACGGCGAGCTTTCAGGTGGGCCGTCTGTGGGGGGCTGGAAGGAAAGGTCCAAGCAACACTGTTCCTCATCTAAAGAGAGGGTTCTTGGGGCCATGGCTGAAGGGTGTGAGGTAGTTGAAGTTAGCCAGAGGCAGGACAGCAGGACACTGGAGCTTTTCCCCGCTAGAAATCTTTAGTTCCTGCCAGAAACAACAACAGCTTCTCCAGCCATGATTATCTATTTCGCTTCAACCCAGGAGCCTGTTGGTCTCCCCCAGGCTCATACAGTAAACTCAGCTCACACAGAGGGTGAGGCCACGGAGGGATAAATCGGTGCCATACGGCGAGGGAGCGACTGACAGACATGGAGCTGACTGTAAGCGCCCTCCAACCACCAGACCCCATATGATAGCAGATGTTGGCTGGGTGATGAGCTGTTCAACCCAGGAGACGGATCGGGGGCATTTTCTATGGGGTACAGCATGCGTGGGAAGAACCTCTCAACCAGGTTCAGGGCAGCAGAGACAGGACTAAGCCCATCTTTCCTCTTCGCCCCTCTGTGTCACCCTGACTTGCTCCCTTTTTTCATCCCCCACTCCCAGCCCTGCAGCACCTATGTCCATATCTATAATTTATTTATTTATATTAACATCCGTCTGCCCCTCTAGATCGCAATCCCGTTGTGGACAGGGTATGTGTCTGTCATACTGTCGTACTGTACTGCCCCAAAGCACTTTATACAGTGCTCGGCACACAGTAAGCACTCAATAAATGACAGGAATCTGCGCAGACGATCGCGAACCACTTCTCTGACTCGGCCAGACCTTAAAGGGGTGACAGCTCCAACATTAAGTACCAGTCCACTCCTAGTACACACTACACATAACCAAGAATCATCACAAATCTGAGTGTTGTGGCCGGACATCAATTTTGTTGTATTAGAATCTCGCAAGTGCTTTAGCATAACACTCTGAACACAAATAGGTATTCAGTGAATACCATTGATTGATCAGTTGGACACTGTTGCTACCAAGGATGCACACTGTCTGATGATGCAAGGGATTGGGAGGTAGAAAACCATATGGAGGACTCTCTAACCTGTAGATTGCAAGCTCCTATACTAAGCTCCCCCAAACGCTTAGTACAATGCTCTGCCCACAACAAGCACTCAGTACTAGAGAAGCGGCATGACCTAGACGATAGAGACTGGCTCTGGGAGACAGAAGGAACCTGGATTCTAATCCCGTCTCCCCCACTTGCCTTTGGTGTGACGTTCAACAGGTTGCTTAACTTCTCTGGGCCTCGGTTAGCTCATCTGAAATGGGGATAAAGACTGTGTCCCCGATGTGGATATGGACTGTGTCCTACCGATTAGCTCGTATCTACCTGAACGCTTAGTATGGTTCCTGGCATCTAGGAAGGGCTTAACAAATACCACTAAAAATAGTTAATATTATCGACTGATTGATAGTGTGTCATTTAGGAGACTTACAGAGAGTGAGGCGCTTCATGATTCTGGCCAAACTGAAAGGCCACACAGCAACTGTAGTGTCCCACCTTCTTTATGGCTATGAGACCTGGATGCATCACCGGCGCCATATCCAATTTCTAGAACAATTTCATCAAACCCACATTTGTGGCTTGTCTTGTCTTGTGCTGTCTAGTTGTCTCCAACCCACGGACACATGTCTCCCAAAAAGCCTCACCTCCATCTGCAATAGTTCCAGGAGAGTATTCAGAGACTTTTCTAGATAAAAATATGGAAGTGGCTTACCACTGGCTCCTCCCGTGCAGTAAACTTGAGTCTCCGCCCTCGACTCCCTCCCATGCCACTGTTAATAATGTTGGTATTTGTTAAGCGCTTACTATGTGCCGAGCACTGTTCTAAGCACTGGGGTAGACACAGGGGAATCAGGATGTCCCACGTGGGGCTCACAGTCTTAATCCCCATTTTACCGATGAGGTAACTGAGGCACAGAGAAGTTAAGTGACTTGCCCGCAGTCAGCTGCCAAGTGGCAGAGCTGGGATTCGAACTCATGACCTCTGACTCCAAAGCCCGGGCTCTTTCCACTGAGCTACGCTGCTTCTCTGCTGTTGCCCAGCACGGGTGAGTTTTGACTCGTAGCAGATTGCCTTCCAATCGCTAGCCACTGCCCAAGCTAGGAATGGAATGAGTATGTCCCTGCTTGACTCTCCCTCCCTCCATAGCCGAGACTGGTAGAGGACTGGAAACTCTTGAGGTGCGATCCTCAGAGGAGATATGTGCCTTACTTAATATCGAATAACCTGACAGAATCCCAAGCAAGGAGGTGCTGCCTGCAGTCGGACCACCGGCATTCAAACAATGCCTGTCAGATCACACTTACGTAGATCATGTGAAAGGAGAGGATGGCAGTGGGATGCCCAAACAATCATTCTCGGACAATTTGAAATAGGATTATCATAAGCAGGGTGGACAGAAGAAATAGAGAAGCAGTGTGGCCTAGCGAAAAGAGCATGGGCCTGGTAGTCATAGGGCCTGAGTTCTAATTCCACCTCCGCCACTCATCTGCTGTGGGTGAATCACTTTAACTTCTCTGGGCCTCAGTTACCTCATCTATTAAATGGGGATAAAGACTATGAGCCCTATGTGGATCATGGGCTGGGTCCAGCCTGATTAGCTTGTATCTACCCCAGTACTGAGCACATATTGAGCACTTAAAAAAATACCGTGAAAAAAGTGCTTCATGCTTTAGAGATCTAATGAAGCAAAATAACTGGAGACAGTTTCAGAAGACAGATTTGTCAGGCTTGCAGTAATCAAAAACGGGGAAACTGACTAGAAGCAGAATGGCTTAGTGGAAAGTACATGAGGTCAGAGGTCGTGGGTTCTAATCCCGGCTCCGCACTTATCAGCTGTGTGACTTTGGGGAAGTCGAAACTTCTCTGTGCCTCAGTATTTCATCTATAAAATGGGGATTAAGACTGTGACACCCACATGGGACAACCTGATTACCTTGTACCTACCCCAGCACTTAGAACACTGCTTGGCACACAGTAAGTGCTTAACAAATACCATCATTAATATTACTATCATTTTTAGGAGCAGAGGCTTTGGGAAGATCGTGACATGAGGGACCAAATGGCACCAGGCACTGTGGTTAACAATTGCAACAGTGCAGAAAAGGAAATGTGCTGAATGAGGCAGACCAAACGAAAGGAACCAACATCCACCGACGAGATCTGGTAAACTCCATCCACGCATCATTCTAGGATCCCAGAGAGTCAAAAATTGTTTTACAACTAAATTCCCTGCAAGGAGAAGGCTCTAGCTCTCTTGTGGATCAGAGGTTGGATGCCACATGGGTAGAGCAGCCTTTTGGAGGCCATCCATCCTATGGATGTCCACAGTTTGGGTTTTTAATTTCACCCGCTCCATATGGGCTGGGAATCACAGGGTAATAGGGTAAAACATACATCCTACTGTTGACTCCATGTGTGTATGCAACTAGGCCCAAATGATGGTCTCGGTGGGGGTGTTACTCGGTAGCAATTGGATCAGCCTCCCACAAATGGTGGTATGAAGTGTGCCCTTCTCTTTCTTGCCAACTGTGAGAAGAATTACTCATCAGAGATACACACATATGTTCAGTACACTAATATGTTAAAGGAAAACAACTCCCCGCTCTCCAAACAACAGGCCGGGTGGCACAACAAAGGACAGTCTGTATGTATACATTGTGGTTGGGTGTGTGGGGGCCACACTGATCGTTTTTTACGGTATTTGTTAAAAGCTCACTATGTATCAAACACTGTTCTAAGCGCTGGGGTAAGTATAAGTTTATTAGGTCGGGTCCAGTCCCTGTCCCCCATGGGGCTCATGGCCTAAATAGGAGGGAGAACAGGTATTTAAAATGAGGCACAGGGAAGTTAAGTGACTTGCCCAAGATCACACAGCAAGCAACGGGCAGAGCCGGGACTAGAATCAAGTTCCTCTGACCCCCAAGCCCACGCTACACTGCTTCCCCATGACCTTTCCAGCCATGCGCGTGCCCACGGGTGAATTTTGTCATTAGCGGAATCTTCTTCCGCCCCTGAACTCGTACATTTGGTTTTGTTTCTTGGCTGTCCTTGAGAGTCTGCACTGCTTTGCACTGCTTGGAGTTGAGGGGTTAGAACGGGTTACTGCCGTCACGTGCACACACAGATATCAAATCCGACTGTGCGTAAAGATGCCCTTGACTCTGAAGGCCATCTCCGACCACCCATACACACATCATGAACGCATTTACTTTCTCCTAGATCCTCATCAGCATTCAGCGGTGATGGCAAACAATAAGCCAGAACAGGGCCTTTCTGCCAGTCACCTGCGATTCTAACTGGAAACCTCCCATTTCAGACCTGTCCGCTACCTCCCTTCGCAAAGTTGAAGCACTTGCTCTCTCGGTTTGTAAATCTATAGGGTAATGGTTGCTTTCAACAACTGCCAAAGACAACCACTAGCATAAGTGGTTCAGGCAGTTTCAATCCACGATCCAGGAAAAGATATCTTTGTCGGGAGGGATCGTGTCTTCGTTTTCCGTTAGTCCTAAGCACTGAGGAGGTACCCAAGAAATATGAGTGATTGATTCACTGCTTAGCATGTGGGGATCGCCTCACCAATGCAAATTGGGATTTTCCTTTCGAGTCAAGAGTGTGGCACAAAAGCGGCAGTCTTGTGCTTGCTCCCGGTGGGGTTAGCACCACACTGAAAGGAGTCCTGCAAACTCCCCTCCCTTGGCCCGGTCAAGAGTGTGGCACAAAAGGGACAGTCTGTGCTTGCTCCTGGTGGGTTTGGGACAGTAAACCACAATTGTGCCTATGGGTAAATTTCACTGCTGTTGATCCCATCTGTGGAGAAGCAGCACAAATATCTGCACTTTTGCTCATGAGACTCAACTGGACAGTTTAAAGACAATTTTCTCTCCTTAGTGAAGTCATGAAGTGCTTCTGTTTTGATTTGGTTTTTATTTTTTTGAAACGGTTTCTCTTAAGATCTTACTATTTTTTTTTAAATGGTATTTTTGACCTGGTCAATATGTGTCAAGTAGTCTATCAAGTGCTGGGGCAGAAGAAAGCTAATCAGGTTGGACACAGTTCATGTTCCACATAGGGTTCAGTCTTAATTCCCATTTTAAAGATGAGGTAAGTGAGGCACAGAGTGGTTAAGTGACTTGCCTAAGGTCACACAGCAGACAAGTGGCAGAGCTGGGGTTAGAATCCAGGTCCTTCTGATTCTAAGTGTTCATTCAGAGAAGTCTAACACACGTATCCAAAGGCCAATCGGGTTTCAAAGTGTGTATGGGTGCCGGAGAAACCAAGTATTTATCACTGACATCGGTGAGTGACACTGAGATAATAATAATAATGTTGGTATTTGTTAAGCGCATACTATGTGCCAAGCACTGTTCTAAGCGCTGGGGGAGATACGGCGTAATCAGGTTGTCCCACGTGAGGCTCACAATCTCAATCTCCATTTTACAGATGAGGTCACTGAGGCACAGAGAAGTTAAGTGACTTGCCCACAGTCACACAGCTGACAAATGACAGAGCCGGGATTCAAACCCATGACCTCTGACTCCCAAGTCCGGGCTCTTTCCACTAAGCCAAGCTGATCTGTATGGAAAGTCATTTCTCAGTGATACATTATTTATTTATATTAATGCCTAACTCCCTCTCTAGATCGTAAGCTCGTTGTGAGCAGGGAACGAGTCTACAAGCTCTGTTGTAATGTTCAAGTGCTTAATACAGTGCTCTGCACACAGTAAGCGCTCAATACATATTGTGACTCTTTTTGAAGCTTAATGGAAGACAATCTAAAGTTCTCAAATGAAAGGCTGTTGTGAAAGCATGGCATTTCCCTCCAAATCATCCCACTGAACTGAATGTTTGGACTTGAAATCTCCTGGAAGAGCAGAAGAGTTGAAATCTACGGCATGCGTCATTTGGAAGTTTATTTTTCTGAAATAAGATCTTGTACTTGAAATCACACAACCATGAAGTACCCGTGAGTTTCTAAAAGTAGTAGGTAGGCTACGAAAACATACGTCTTCCCTCGTTCCACCTGCACACTTAGCAGAGAGGTCCAGGAATTTTATTAATATCCGGGGATAAGTTAAATGAACAGAATCCACTTCAAAAACAGAACTTATTTCAGTAAACTGACTTCATGCATTAAAACTTTATACAAGTCTAGGCATAGTCGGTTATATTTCAAAATGTATCTTTAATGTGCCATAATTTTCTGGGGCTCTTTGTGTCATGTTGGGATTCTGGAATGACTATAACCACCTGAAGAATTTTCATGAGGGTCTGAAGAAACAAAGCAACACCATGTACAGTTCTGTGTTCCTGGTGTACTCTCCTGAGTGCTTAGCACAGTGCTCTGCATATAGAAAGTACTCAATAAATACCACTGATTGATTTATAGGTTGATTGGTGTTGGGTCACAAATGATCTTCATCATAAGACAGAGTGGTTGTGATGCAATCTGTTTCTACACTAGCCTAAATTTTCATTCTCCCCTTCTCTCCAAAACCACAGAGAATCCTAGAGAATTTTGGAACAATGAAACATTTGCAAAAATACACTGGTACTTTTGCAACTAATCAATGGTTTATTGATTTCACTCTTGCATTAAATGGCCAGTGTATTCGCTACCAGCTTTTATGCAAAGGATCTATCACATGGGGCATCAGGAAACGGCGAGGCTTTGTGGAAGGAGCACGGGCCTGGGACCTAGGTTCTAATCCCATTCCACCTCTTGTCTGTGGTGTGACCTTCGGCAAGTCACTTCAGTTCTCTGTGCCTCAGCTTCCTCATCTGCAAAATGGATATTAAATTTTACTCTCTCCCACGTAGACCCGCACCACGTGGGACAGAGATTGTGTCTGACCTGATTAACTTGTATCTAGTGGATAGAGCACCAGCCTGGGAGTCAGAAGAACATGGGTTCTAATTCCTGCTCTGCTCTTGCCTGCTGTGTGGCCTTGGGCAAGCCACTTAACTTCTCTATGCCTTTGTTACCTCATCTATAAAATGGGGATTAAGACTATGAGCCCCATGCGGGACAGTGACTGTGTCCAACCCGATTTGCTTCTATCCACCCCAGCACATAGTGCAGTGTCTGGCCCAAAGTAAGCACTTAAATCCCACAGTTATTATTACCCCAGTGCTTAGTACAGTGTTTGCTACATACTTTACAAATACAATAATATTAATATTAACCACCATTGTTAATATCAAAAGCACCACACTGAAAGGAGTCCTGCAAAATCCCCTTCTTTGGCCCGGCCAAGAATGGGTTACCTCAGATCAGGAAACAAAAGCCCCATGTCCTCAACTGCCTTGGATTCACTGGGAATTTGGGGGCTGCTTCCTTCCTGCTCTAACATTTAGTGTTCTTCTCTATACTACACAGAACATCATTTCCTGCCCATCTATCATCAGGGAACACACATGAAGAATCAGAGCAAAATTCTGGGACACAAAGAGAAGAAAGCTTCACTTGTGCCCAAGTCCCTCAGTACCTCTCCTGGTTCTCCTCTTCATCCCACTGATGGAGCATTGGTTAGTAGGGATCGATGGAAGAAGGAGCCAACAGAATGGCATACAAATGGGGAATTGAGAACACCTGTAGTCACCCGAAACCACGTGGAGATACTGAATGTGGTTAAAAACATGTGCTGTGGATATATCCATCGTGCTTCATGTTGACTGGGGATGACTAGAATTGAGGAACTTGAATGACACTTCCACCTGGATTTTTGACCGTCTGAAAAACCGACTGTGGCCTGTAATCGGCTCCGTTTTCATTTCCCCTTCCGAGTTCTTTTTGTGGGGAAAGGCACGGTCTAGAGGTAGGTAAGCGGAGCAGGGTTACTTCCTGTTGTATTTCTTTGTTTCTATCCTTTCTTTTGACTTTATACTGCAAAGATAATGTCCTGATAATGGAAAGCCTCACAGCAGCCTCAATATCCTGTGACGGATTTCAACGACAAACCCAGAGATTAGCCTCAAACCCAAATCCCTAGTTCTTTAGAGGAATAAATCTTGGAAAAAGACAGGACCAAAAGAGAGCCGAGCAGAATTGATGGATCCCACCATTTCACTAATGCTGGAGGTGCTTTTTCACTGTCTCTCTTGTCTTGCAAGGAGAAAGATGTCTAGCAGATTCCAGCTTCTCAGGCTGGCGGCAAAGGAAAACTTCGACTCCAGGAAAGAAAGAGTTGATGCATAAGCATAAAATATCTATCCATTCGTTGGACCAAACTTCGTCAGAAACCAAGGTTCAGGGAGCTTATGTGGGTCAGTGGGAGAACACTTTCTGCCAGAAACTTGTGAGATTGATTGTTTGATTTAAATGTTAATCACCAATCTCTGGGTCACATGTAAGAGGAAAGGCTCATGCTAATTCTTCTTCCTTTCCATCTTGTAATTCCTCTTCCTTCAAGATGTCTCTAAAGGGATGACCTACAGGCACAACATGTCTACAAAATTGCACTCATCTTCCCACCCAAACGCTTTCCTCCAAGGGGAGGAATGGACTTGCACCAATCCTTCATTCAATCGTATTAATGGAGCGCTAACACATAGACCCATTCCTGCCCACAGTGAGCTCACAGTCTAGAGGGGCAGACAGACATTAATATAAATAAACATACATATATATATATACAGATAAGTACATATGTGCTGTGGGGATGAGAAGGAGGATGAATGAAGGAGCAAGTAAGAGCAGTACAAAAAGGGGGTAGAAGAAGAGGAGAGGAGGGCTTAGTCATGGAAGGATTTTTGGAAGAGGCATGACTTCAATAAGTTTTTGAAGTGGGGGAGAGCAATTACCTGTCTGATATGAGGAGGGAGGGCGCTCCAGACCAGAGGGAGGATGTGCGTGAGAAGTCGACGGTAAGATGGAGGCACGGTGAGAAGGTGAGCATTAGAGGAACCCAGTGTATGGTCCGGGTTGTAGTAAGAGAGTAGCGGGACGAAGTAGGAGGGGGAGGGGGAGAAAACATCTACCAAGTCTACTGTATTGTACTTTCCCAGCGCTTAGTACACTGCTCTGCACACAGTAAGTGCTTAATAAGTACGATTGAATGAATGAATAGCATTCCTGTAGACAACTCCACCATCCTCCCCACCTCTCAAGCCTGCAAACGTAACATCTTTGACTCTCTTTCCTTCAAAGCCCATATTCAAATCTCTCTCCATGGGAGTCCAAGCATGGCCACTTGACTACTGTATCGGCCTCCCCTCTGACCTCACTGCCTCCAGGCTCTCCCCTCTCCAGTCCACTCTTCTCTCTGCTGCCCAGGTGCTTTTTCTTAAACACTGTTTTATGTGAATTTCCCCACTCCTCCAAAGCTTCCAACTATTACCTATTCCTGCTCTGCATCTAGTAGAAACTGACCACTGGAGTTAATAATAATAATGTTGGTACTTGTTAAGCGCTTACTATGTGCAGAGCACTGTTCTAAGCGCGGGGGCAGATACAGGGTAATCAGGTCGTCCCACATGAGGCTCACAGTCTTAATCCCCCTTTTACAGATGAGGTGACTGAGGCACAGAGAAGTGAAGTGACTTGCCCACAGTCACACAGCTGACAAGTGGCAGAGCCGGGATTCCAACCCACGATCTCTGCCTCCCAAGTCCGTGCTCTTTCCACTGAGCCACGCTGCCTCTGCTGCTTCTCTTGGAGTTGCTAGGGACAGCACCTATCAACTCTACAGTATCGTACTTTCCCAAGCATTTAATACAGCGTCCTGCCTACGGAAAGCACTCAATAAATATAATTGATGGATCGACAGGTTGATTGATTTAAGGCACTCACGCAGCTCTCTCCCCACTACTTATCCCCCCAGCCCTCCCACTCTGCCCCTGCTTACAGGCCTCACTCCTCTTAATCAGCTCCTCCCTGGTTGTGTTTGTGCATTAACTCTTGAACATAATTGCAATACATCACTTGAGTGAATGAAATCGTACCCTCCAGACTCGAGCTATTTAACATAACTAGAAGCCCTGTGGAAATGGTAAAGGGGCAGTTTCAAAGCCGATGGGCTATCATCCTACCAAGCCTTTTTTTTTTTTTTTTACCTACCAGACACTGGAGCAGACATGAATATGTTGACAATGGGAATTGCCCAAATCATCATATGATTGGCAGATGAATCAGATCTCATCTGCAGGAACCGATCAGAAGACAAAGTTTATTAAATCAACTTAAATCAGGTCTTAAATCAACTCCTTCAACTGGGTGGAGGATGATCAGATAGAGGAAGACCAGTCTAGTCCATTAAACCACTCAAACCCACCTTAGGCAATTAGCACACAGCTGACTTACACAAGACTACTTATGGGAAGCAGCATGGCTCAGCGCAAAGAGCGCAGGCTTGGGAGTCAGAGATCATGGGTTCGAATCCCGGCTCTGCCACTTGTCAGCTGTGTGACTGTGGGCAAGTCACTTCACTTCTCTGTGCCTCAGTTACCTCATCTGGAAAATGGGGATTAAGACTGTGAGCCTCTCATGGGACAACCTGATGAGCCTGCATCTCCCCCAGCGCTTAGAACAGTGCTCTGCACATAGTAAGGGCTTAACAAATACCAATATTATTATAATACCCGTAGCTTAATATTACCTAGACTGTAAACTCACTCTGGGCAGGGCTAATTACTCTCCCAGGCACTTAGTACAGTACAAAAATAACACTGATCGATTAATTGTAGTACCCCAGTTTCTATACCAGATTAGACACAACTGCCAATGCATTTATCTCCTCATCTTAAATCATATAAAAAAATTGAGGGACTGTGTCTGTTACACTATGTTGTATTCCCCCAACTGCTTAGTACAGCGTTCGGCACACAGTAAGCACTTAATAAATATGATTGATTGATGGAGTTGTAGAGGTTGAAAACTCCTAGAGATTTATGTTATAAAACAATCAAAAACAACACTGTGGAGGATGGATGGGAAAAATCTGCTTTGTGGACTGACCTCTTTTATTCAACATTGTTGAAAGCTTCAGGAAACTACCACTTCTTAAACCTTTCAAAACTAGTTTTTGCTCAAGGCGATCATTTTTATGGGATATTTTTATTCCTGGCTGCAAGCATTTCTTGACATTTCTGTTTCAAAGTAGCATGAAGCTCTCCCCATGGCTGAAGTAATTCCAATTAAATGAATTCTCAGGGACACTGACACTTTTCATTTGAGTGGGAGTTCTAAGCACTTTCAGACAATAGCTCATCAAGTGTCACTGGACTGCAGGTAAGGGAGATGAAATGTGAGGGCAGAAGGAGTCATTTTCTGTTTTGAGGCTGACTTTATCTTGTGCCTGGATGAGGAGAGGGGTCAGAGATAAATTTGGCTTATTATTATTATTATTAATAATAATATTTTTCTCTCTGTTCTGGTCAAGGCATTCAACACATGCTCTCTCTCTCTCATTTTCATGTACTCTCCTCTCCCACTACACAGCAATTCATCCTCTCCTTATTTCCCAAGTTAACCTACCCACTATACTCTCATGTTGTCTCTCCTGCCTCTGTCCTCTTGTACAATCAATTGTATTTATTGACTGCTTACTGTGTGCAGAGCACTGTACTAAGCGCTTGGGGGAATACAATAGAACAGAGTTGGTAAACACGTTCCCTGCCCACAATGAGCTTTTTGTCCAGAGAGGGAAACTGACAGTAAAATAAATAAATACATTACAGATAGGGCATAAGTGCTGTGGGGCTTAGGAGGGGTGAATGAAGACTGCAGATCCAAGTACAAGGGTGATGCAGAAGGGAGTGATAGAAGAGGATATGAGCGCTTAGTTGGGGAAGGCCTTTTGGAAGACATGTGTTTTAAATAAGGCTTTGAAGGTGGGGAGAATGATCGTCTGTTGGAGCTCTGTTTTTGTTCTCATCTGGAAGACCTCTGCTCTCCCCATTTTCAAAGCCCTGGTGAAATCTCATTTCCTCCAGGAAGACTTCTCCAGTTAATTTCAAAACCCCCAAACTCCCACAACAGCACTTCCATGTCACCTAGGCTTTTGGGTTCTCACTTCCCCACCTTACCCCTCTTTAAAAGATACATTTATACTGTAGTACTTCCGTCTAATGGCAATTTCTTTTAGTATCCCTCTTCCCTGCCAAACTGTAAACTCTCTGAAGGCAGGTATCTTATCTATTAATTCTCTTGTACTCTCCCAAGCCCTTAGTAAAGAACTCTTCAAACAAAAAGCACTCAATGGATTCATCTGCTTGACTGATTGATGGGAATACATGATATTCTATTTTCATCCCCTGAGATGGCAAGAACCAAGATTCCTTAACCTCTGATGCTTTCTGAAACTGACCTATATAATAGTTTGATGGCTATTAGGATTTTCAAGACATTTGTTCTTCAAATCCCAGGTTGAAGTGGCAGGATGGGGTGGGGCGGTGGTGCTTCTGAAGCTTGAGCATGACAGGTTCACTTTCAACCCTCAAACAACAAGGAACAGCATATGGATTTCATTACCACAGTGGAAGAGAGATAAGGGAGAGGAAGAGGGGGGAGAGAGAGGAAGAGAGAGAAGAGAGAGAGAGGTGTGGGGAAGGGGAGAGAGAGGGAGTGAGTTTGGAATCCGTAGAAGAAAGTTATGGGGATTGGATGACCCATCCCTATACCTAAGCACATTCTTCTGAGCTTTAAAATTTCCTGTTAGGTACAGAAGGCTGGGAAGGGGCAAACCAAGTGGCTGATTCAGAATAGTGTTTTTCATGGTTTTAAATGTCTTATGTTCCTGGAGACTTTGATGACCTAGAAGGGCACTTGATAACTTCTTGTGATCTCTCACAGTTCATTTGAGAAATATGCTGTTGCCTGAGGTGCCAGACAATGTAGGTGGAGCAACACGTAACTCCTTGGGTGTTTGAAAAACCAGAAAAGGATAATCTCTTCTGTTTTGTTAGGGTCTCTACTTTCCTCTCCCTGGATGCTATGTCTCACCATGCACTGCCCATCAGAGTCCTTTGATTCAGGAAGGAATCTACAATGCCAGTGTTCTCAGTTCCTCTGGCCTCCCTCCTTCATCTTCCATCTCTCAGTAGTCTCGATTGGTTGTCCTACTGTACTCTTCCAAGCGATCAGTACAGGCTCTGCATACAGTAAGTGCTCAATAAATACAATTGAATGAATGAACTAATTACTACTATTCCAACCTCTGGCCTTCTCTCCCCTAAGGAGAGCCACTTTGCCAAGAATCTACTCAGCTTTGTGGATCAAGCAATCAATCAATGATATTAACATAAATAAAGTACAGATAGGTACGCAAGTGCTGTGGTGCTGAGGATGGAGTGACTATCAAGTACATAAAGAGTACAGATCCAAGTGATTCAGAAGGGAGTAGTGGGGAAAGAGGGCTTACTCATTTATTTTTTAATGGTACTTGCTAATCACTTACGATGTGTCAGGCACTAATCTAAGCGCTAGGGTAAATACAAGATAATCAGGTCGGACACAGTCTCTGTCCCACATGGGACTCACAGTCTAAGTTGGAGGGAGGAGGATTTAATCCCCATTACTCAGATGAGAAAACTGAGGTAGAGAAGTGAAGTGACTTGACCAAGGTCAGACAGCAGATAAGTGGCAGAGTCAGGATTAGAATCCAGGTCCTCTGACTCCCAGGCCTCTTCTCTTTCCACTAGAACATGCTACTTAACTGGCTAAGGTTTCTTGGAGGAGAAGCCCTTAATAAGGCTTTGAAGATGTCTTATCAGTTTGCCTTCTCCCATTCAGAATTTTCGAGCTGGCTAATCCTGCGAAGAAGTGGGGTCTGTGTCCTTGAGAATGTCCCAGTTGTGAATAAATCCCCCTCCAGCACACCGATGCTTATCTTCATACAACAGTAAGTGCCGGACAGGTGCTACAGAAGACTTTCCATCGGTAAAATGGAGGCAAAGAGAGACAAGAGATTTTTCCATGCTAGTAAGGATGGAAATTCAGTTCTCCCGATTTCCAGTTCCCCCAAAGTCTGGTTGGCTTTCATCCGTTCACCTAAAATGGCCCCTATCTTCACTGCCTCAGTGATCTTCCACAGTTCCAGAATGAGGCCCAGGAAGAAGGACCCTTATGTCCTCATCCCTCTTATTCTTTGCTTTGATGAGGATTGGAGGACCAGATAAAAGTTTGAGCTTGACACCTGCACCATTGTAATATATCTCCAGAAACCACAGGGTTAAATACCAAACATAACTTTGTTGTTCTTCATATAATTCTGGGCACTTTAAGGATGGGCCTGAGCTATAGAAAGTCAAGTCTAGACCCAGATATTATAACATGACCATTGATCATTTTACAGGAATCGAATCCTAGCATAAGTGTAATTTTGCATAATATTACTGAGCTTTCCCATTCATCTAGACTCTCTGAAACGTGTGGTCTATAATTCATTTCGGGTGCTTTACAGTCATCTCTGCCCAAGAATGCTAAAAGTACAGATCTTTCTGGAATTGCTTTAATAGTGGACTCCCATTTATACCGCTTTCCCTTCAAGTGCTGCATGTTTTTGTAATGTTAACTACCAATTTCTGTCCTCTCATACACAGAATTGGATTCTTATAGCTTTTAGCCTGTCCCATGGCACCTTGATGACTTTGCAGTGATCTATAATTCACTGTCTTGAGATGAGTGGCACATTTCATAAATGGGTTGAAATCGAAATGTGGCACTTCACAGAAAAGCAAGGGAGAGGAACTAAAGGAAAATAAAAACATTCCTTAAAGCAGTACCGGTATATAAAACTCTTTTTCACTGCAAGATGGACCATTAAGGTGTTCCTGTCATTGGCTGAATGCCACATTGTGAGGCTAACATCGACCATGCAATCGTGCAAAGGTTCTCAGGACCAGCTTTTGGAAAACAATGGGCTGGGATCAAATCTAAATTTTATGTATCCATCAATAGTCTTTATTAGACTATCCCAATAAAGTCCAGAGCATGGCACTTAACACTTTGGAAGAGTGCTATGGAATTATTAAACATGATTCCCTCCCTCCCCCCACAAAAGCTTACAATCTAGCAGGTGAAACAGAAATTTAATTAAATTACAGTAGGTAATAGAATTGAAGGTAAGTAAAAATATGTAAAGATGAGAAGCAGCATAGCGTAGTGGATGTAGCACGGGCATGGAAGTTAGAAGGTCATGGGTTCTAATCACGGCTCCGCCTTTTGTCTGCTGTGTGACCTAAGGCAAGTCACTTCACTTCTCTGTACCTCAGTTACCTCATCTGTAAAAAGGGGAATAAGACTGTGAGTCCCGTGCTGGACAGGGACTATGACCAACCTGATTTGCTTATATCCACCCCAGTGCTTAGTACAGTGCCTGGCACAGGGTAAGGGCTTAACACATACCATAATTATAATTATTATATGTATATGTTGTTGTTGCACCCGTCATCTCTGAGGCTCGCATGCACACCACCTCTCCAACTTAACATGTTAAAATGTTAAACCCAAACCCAATACCCAAGCCCTGTCTTCCTTCTGCTTTTCATATCACTATAGGCGATATCACTGTTCTATCTCACAAGCCTGTACCCTTGGGATTGTCCTCAACTCATCTCTCTCATCCAAGCACGAATCCTACTCTGTTTTTACTACCACATCAGCCTCCTCAATGACCTTCCTACCTCCTGCCTCTCCACATTCCAGTCCATACATCACTGCTGCATAAATCATTTTTCTCAAAAAAAAATATTCAGTTCATGTCTCCCCACTCCTCAGGAACCTGCAGCGGTTATCCATCCACCTCCACATCAACAGAAACTCTTTACCATTGGATCAATCAGCTCCCCGCCTCCCTAACTTACCTCACTCATCTACTACAGTCCATTCCACACACTTCACTCCTCTGGGGCCAGCTTACTCATTCCGCTCTGTTCTCGTCTATCTCACTGCTGACCCCCTTCCCACTTCCTCCCTCTAGCCTGGAATTCCCTCTCCTTCTATATGTGTCAGACCACCACTCTCCCCACCTTCGTAGTCTTTGGCCTAGTGGATAGAGCATGGACCTGGGAGTCAGAAGGCCCTGGGTTCTAATCCCGGCTCCGTCTCTTGTCTGCCGTGTGACCTTGGGCAAATCACTTACTTATCCGTGCCTCGGTTACCTCATCTGTAAATGGGGATTAAGACTGTGAGTCCCATAAAGGATGTGGACTGTGTCCAACCCAATTACCTTGGATCTACCCTAGCACTTAGAACAGTGCCTTGCACATAGTAAATTGTTAATAAATATCATAAAACATAACAAAACAAAACAAAATCTCCAAGTGGACTTTCTGATTAAGCCCTCATTTTCCGGTTCCCTCTCCTTTCTGTGTCAAGTGTGCACTTGGATTTGTGACCTGTGGGCATTTGGTATTCGCCCCACCCTCAGCCCCACGGCACTTCTGCACATATCTATAAATTTGAAATTTGAAATTATTTATAGTAATGTCTCTCTCCCCCTCTAGACTGTAAGCTAACTGTGGGCAGGAAAGATGTCTATCGAGTCTGTTGTACTATACTCTACCAAGCACTTAGTACAGTGCTCTGAACACAGTAAGCGCTCAGCGTGGCTCAGTGGAAAGAGCCTGGGCTTCGGAGTGAGAGGTCGTGAGTTCGACTTCCGGCTCTGCCACTCGTCGGCTGTGTGACTGTGGGCAAGTCACTTCACTTCTCTGTGCCTCAGTTACCTCATCTGGAAAATGGGGATGAACTGTGAGCCTCACGTGGGATGACCTGATGACCCTGTATCTCCCCCAGCGCTTAGAACAGTGCTCTGCACATAGTAAGCTCTTAACAAATATCAACATTATTATTATTATTATTATTATTACATACCACTGATGATATAAATCCCATTTTGATCTATGGAACGTCCTGCGATTGGGAAATGTTCCTGACCATTTATACCGACCTATAGGAGGAGGATGTTAAATGAAGAAAACAGGGGTGCACCAGCCAGTAAAAGGGAACCTGCAGTTGACATATATAACCTTTCATAACCCATCCTGTGCACTGTAGAGTACTGGCCAGAGTCAGGGAGTTAAATATGTCTGGAGATATCGAGAGTCAGGTTGCCTTGACTGCTCGATTCAGGGAGTTGGCTTGCCTTTTCGCTGTCAGAGTTCCTTGAGGTAGATCCTGGCTAGCATTCTAGGAAGAACCAGTGCGTGAAAGAGTAAAGGAGCTAAGCGACTTGCCCAACCATGGAGAGAGATATTACAAGCTCTACGAACAACCCATATGCAAACAATAAAATCCTTCCAAACTGACCTACTTAGCAGACACCCATTTATTTAGATATTTATAAGAAACACTGAGACGCTAGTCTGCCGACCTTTGAGGGCTCTAATGATATTCTGATAAACTCTTAGAGCCAAGAGGTATATGGACATTTTAGGGAAAATGTCAACTTCTTCACAGGGTAAGACATCTGGTCTACAGAAAAAGAAAATAACCTATTCCTGAATAATCCCACAGAGTATTTTTCACGTGAGTAGATAGAAATGTTTTCCATTTTTAGACACGCTTCCCCTTTAGAATTGAGTATCAGCCCGAGCTCAGAATCCGACACAACCGCCACACGATATTCACACAATCCACACAACATTCATTTTTCTTCCAGGTAGAAACTGCCACAGTGTTGCAGATTTTATCATTCAGTTACATGAATTAGCTTCTCAGGATTATATTTCAAAAGATAAGAAACTGCCTTAAAGAGGTTAATAGTGGGACTTCTGGACCGATAATTCATTTATTTGGCCTAAGTCTGTGATGCCATGGTCAATTTTCCATTAGTCAACATGAACACCCTTGGATAAAACCACTGGATTGTGCTGAAACCAATTTGAATCGAGAGGAAAGGTGGGCTGAAATGGGTGATTTTTTAACTTCCTTTCACATCATTAAATCATCTGAATAAACACCAAAGGTATTTTCTTCTCTTCTGTGAATCCAAGCTCTCTGCTTCAAGCTGTTTGGGCTTGATAAATTTTGTTGACTATGTAAATAAACAATGGACAGCACCTGCTAAGATCCCTTAAGAATCGCCTGTGATCTCTGTAATTCAGGAGAAATAGATGGTACCCCATTGTTGATAAGCCACTGTAATTGCAAAGGTGGTACAAATCAAAGACCAGTTTTGTAAAATCAGATACAAGGGACAGAAGGATATTTCTTCCAGGGAGCTCTCCTTGATTAACACCTTCCCTTCCCCTTTCCACCTTTACAGCTCCCAAGTCACGTTCCTCTTCAAATCATCTTACAAGTCCCGTGTCTCTTAATACACATATTTGTCATTTTGCCTCCTGAGGATAACAACGTGGTCTGAGACACTGGAAGCTGCTCTGTCGGACCCTTCAATGACCCCCTCAGGCAGTCACTAATGAATAAATTGCTGACGTTTCACCATGACACTCAATCAGTGAGTCAAAGGTACTTACTGAGCACTTACTTTTTGCAGATCACCGTACTCAATGCTTGAGAAATACTATGTGATAGAGTTGGTAGAGCGTGACCCCTGACCACAAGAAGCTTACAGTCTAGAGGGGGAGATACATTGAAATGAGTAATAGATAAGGGAGATGGAGAAAATGATATTTACATAAGACGCGGTGTTGGAGTGAGTATCAAAATGCTTAAGTGGAATATAGCCGAGTGTACCGGCAACACATGGGGGAGGGTGGGGAGGAGAGCGCTCAGGCAGGGAAGGCCTCTTTGTAATAACAATAATGATAAGAATAATTGGGGTATTGTTAGGCACTTACTATGTGCCAGGCACTGTACTAAGCACCAGGGTAAGTACATGATAATTGGGTTAGACACAGTCCATAGTCCACATAGGGCTCCAATTTTCAATCCCCATTTTATAGATGAGGTTACCGAGGTCCAGAGAAGTGAAGTGACTTGCCCAAAGTCACACAGCAGACTAGTGGCATAGCCGGGATTAAAACCCAGGTCCTTCTGACTCCCAGGCCTGTGCTCTATCTTCTAGGCCAACACCGCTTCCGCTCTTGGTGGACTACTTAGCTCTGTGCTACGCCGATGCATGAGGACCATGTTGAGGCTCCAAGCCAGTGGCCCTTTCTGCTGGAGAATGGCCACCATGTCACTATGTCACCAGTTGCTAGGCTCCTGGAACTGTTGGACATTTTGGGTGGCAGGTTTGTCCGTAGAGATTGGAAGCGCTCCAGTCAATCTAGCTAAAACCCCGGTTCTCTGGGCCCCAAACCTTGTTCTTCCCAGTCTCAAACCCAGATTTTCCCCCATCTAAGTCTAGGTTTTCCTGAAGTTAGCTGTGGTCTTTTCTTCATTTGTGTGTAATTAGTGTCCCCACTGAGATGAGGCGCTATGAAAAATATCCAGGATTTTCTTTTAGGTGGCCCTTCCTTTCTCGGTAATTCCCCCGTCTCTAATTTATTTTAATATTTGCCTCTTCCACTATTGTGAAAGCCCCTTGAGGGGAGGGACTGTTTCTATCAACTCAATTGTATCATGCTCTCCCAAGAGCTTAGTACTGTTCTCTGCACAGAGTAAGCACTCAATAAATACCACTGATTGATTGACAGATTAATTCAGCTTTTCCCTCACCAGCCTGATGTGCCAGAGGCCCTCAGCACCTAGACTAATAATAATAATAATGAATAATTACGGTATTTCTTAGGTGCTTACTACCTGCCAAGCACTGTTCTAAGCGCTGGGGTAGCTACAAGGCAATCGGGTTGTTCCAAATGGGGCTCACACTCTTCATCTCCATTTTACAGATGATTTCACTGAGGCCCAGAGAAGTGAAGCGATTCGCCCGCGGTCACACAGCAGGCAAGTGGCAGAGCCGGAATTAGAACCCATGTCCTCTGACTCCCAGTTCAGCCCATGCCAAAACCAGTGAGGGAGAGCTTGCCGCCCTGGGGCTTATTTGGGCCCACCTGCGGCAAACACCACCTGCAGTGAGTAAGAACAGAATAAGCAGACTGCTGCTTGCACAGACATTTTCTGTTATGGTGATACAGGTCCACCTCTTCTACTGGATTGCAGAGACAGTATCCCTTCCTGAACATAATAATAATAATAACAATGTTGGTATTTGTTAAGCACTCACTATGTGCAGAGCACTGTTCTAAGCGCTGGGGTAGATACAGGGTGATCAGGTTGTCCCACGTGGGGCTCCGTCTTCATCTCCATTTTACAGATGAGATAACTGAGGCACAGAGAAGTTAAGTGACTTGCCCATAGTCACACAGCTGACAGGTGGCAGAGCAGGAATTCGAACCCATGACCTCTGACTCTCAAGCCCGTGCTCTTGCCACTGAGCCACGAACGTGTACCCAAGTCCCTAGTACGGGGCGATGCAAGTCACAGGCACTTCATTCATTCATTCATGCGTATTTATTGAGTGCTTACTGTGTGCCAAGGACCTTACTAAATGGTTGGGAGAGTAGAATATAAAAATCAACAGACACATTCCCTGTCCACGACAAGTTAACAATTTTGAAAAGATGCCAGTCACTATCCTCCTGCTGTTTGATCTCTGATTTGGGACAATTCTTTGCAGGCAAAATGGGACTGGAGAATCCATTCTCAGTGGTCTGGAAAGAAGATGAATGGTGACTTTCTTATCTTAGGAAATAATAATGTTGGTATTTGTTAAGCGCTTACTATGTGCAGAGCACTGTTCTAAGCGCTGGGGTAGATACAAGGTAACCAGGTTGTCCCACATGAGGCTCACAGTCTTCATCCCCATTTTACAGATGAGGGAACTGAGGCACAGAGAAGTGAAGTGACTTGCCCAGAGTCACACAGCTGCCAAGTGGCAGAGCTGGGATTCGAACCCATGCCCGCCGACTCCCAAGTCCGGGCTCTTTCCACTGAGCCAACGCTGCTTCTGAGAAGGGTATGGAGGGCAAGAGGAAATCAGGAGCATGAGGAGAGCCATACCGATGACAGTGACCTTCTTCATAAGCAGGGCCGTGTCTGCAAAGGGGCTGTGAAGTGGGTTTCTTCTCCTTTTCATTATCATCAGTGATGATAAGAATAATACTAATGATAATAATGAGAACTGGTATTTGTTAAGCGCTTAGTATGTGTCAAGGACTGTACTAAGTGCTGAGGTAGATATAAGATCAAGAAATCCCACATGGGACTTACAGACTAAGTAGTAGGGAGAACAGGGATAGACTCCCCATTTTAAGTGATGATAAGTATAATAATAATGATAATAATGATCTCGGTGCCTCAGTTACCTCATCTGTAAAATGGGGATTAACTGTGAGCCTCACGTGGGACAACCTGATTACCCTGTATCTACCCCAGTGCTTAGAACGGTGCTCTGCACATAGTAAGCGCTTAACAAATACCAACATTATTATAACTGGTATTTGTTAAGCGCTTACTATGTGTCAAGCACTGTACTAAGTGCTGAGGCAGATATAAGATCAAGAAATCCCACATGGGATTTACAGACTAAGTAGTAGGGAGAACAGGGATAGGCTCCACATTTTGCAGATGAGGCGCAGAGAAGTTAAGTGGCTTACCCAAGGTCACACAGCGGGCATACGGCAGAGCCGGGTTTAGGACCAGGACCTCTGACTCCCAGGCCCGTGCTCTTCCCCACACGTCAAGATTTTCTTGGGAAAATGCAAGTGGGAGAGCAGAGGGATGCTTCTCCAAGCTGCCATGCTGACTTTGAGGCCTAATTAGTGATGTGTGCATGCACTCTGACTAGCACAAACAAAAGCTCTAGGAAAATGTAAAATATTATCCAATCTGCATTAAAAAATCCAAAATAATTCAACAAAAACTCAAATCCTCTACAAGTCTCTAAGAGTCTATAAAAAAAAATCAAAACAGAGGTAAAACAAGGACATGCACCATGTTCTCCACGGCATTTCGATAATGAGTGATTTTTCGGCGAGAATGATTAGAACCCTCGGATTTGGATGTTTTATCGCCAAACTCGGTGGGAGGAGGAGATGTCTAGAAGGCACCATGTAGCTACTCTGGAACGATGGACTTGAAACTTGAAGAAAAACAAAGATTTAAGCTGTCCCGGAAGCACATCCTGTATGCCCAGCAATTTTCCCATCAGATTTTGAATAGGAGCGCGCTGTAAATTAATGGAAGCGATGACGTGTTTGAGACATGTTTTTAAGCTGCACAGATTTCCAACAAGAAAGAACATATTCCCTCCCACAGTTGGAAGTTGGAAATAGACAAATCTAAAAAAAAAATGCTGAATGTGAGCCGTATCCCATGGACCTTAGGGGTCTGGGGATTTTCCAGAGAAGTTATACTCTCCATATTTTAAAAATGATTTTGTCTTTCAGATAGAAAGCATCAGATATTTTCGGGTTAAAATTTCCTGGGGTCCAATCCCAAGGGAATAATAAATTGACAGGATTTATTAAAGGTGACCGTTCCGTGATCCAGACGATCCAGAAGGGTGTCTCGTTCCTGAAACTACTGAGATTTGAATCTCTCAGCGGTAATAAAGCCCATTTAATGAGCCCGGCTTTAATGCCGTCGAGTGGGCGACTGGCTTGGGGTTTATTCATCTTTGTAAATAAGTGCGGTAACAGTGTGTAGCCTTTTGGCCGCAATCACGCCAGTCCAGCCTCACTAATAAAGGAGTAGCCACTAACAGCTGGAGCCAGGAGCAGTTCTGCAGCCTTTTCACAATAAAACCCCTTCAGGTTAGCACTCAATCAGCGGCCGGCTTGGCAACGGGGACATTCTATTCTCCTCCGCTCCTTCTCGTTCCATTAGAGTCTTCCCCCCACCCCCCTCCCCACATCTGCCCGGGAGCATGCTGTGAGGGAGAACGGAGTTTGAAAACAAGATACCCTGGAAAGCGCTCATTTCCCCAAGGAGCCTTTCACATCCATTCACTTTGTCCTCATTTTCCCCTCTCGACGTGGCTGCCAGGTGCGAAGAGTCGGGTTTGACTCTCCCCATTTTAACAGATGAGGAAACTCAGACCCACAGAGGTAGATTTGACTCTCCCCCATTTTACAGATGGGGAAACTCAGACCCAGAGAGGTTAAGTGACCTGCCCAAGGTCACACGACAGGGCAGCAGTGGGCAAGGAGGGGCCAGAATCCAGTCTCTTGGCTCTTGGCGCGGCTTTCCTTCTCCGAGATTACGAGCTAATCCTTTGCCACTTCCTCTGACAGGATATTTTGGAGCTGTTCCCTCAGAGTGTACCCGCGGGGTGCCCTGCATCTCCGAGACTCTGCATCAATCAGCTTGTTAGCGGCAGCAGAGATCACACGAGTTCCCAAGCCAGAGCAGCGCTGGGAACCTCAGGAGTCACGTACATGACCTCTTTTCTGTCAAGCGATGTAAAACTAACCCCCACCACTCCGCCTCCAAACCCTCACAACCCTGCCTCGCTACCCCTCTTCCTAACTACTGTGGCTTTCACTGCTTTCCTGGCCTGGGCCCACTCTATTCTATTTTCTTTCTTTTACCTTTTTTTTGGTTTGTTTGTTTCTATAGCTTCAGTGCAGCTCTTTGTGGGCGTGGAACACGTCTACCGGTTCTGTTGTACCGTACTGGATAGAGCACAGACCCGGGAGTCAGAAGGATCCGGGTACTAATCCCGGCTCCTCCACTTCTCTGCTGGGTGACCTTGGGCAAGTCATTTCATTCATTCAATCATATATATTGAGCGCTTACGGTGTGTCTTTGCACCGTAGTAAGTACGGGGGAGAGTACACTAGGGCCACAAAGAGACAGATCCCTGCCCTCAACAAGCTCAAACTTCTCTGTGCCTCAGTTCCCTCATCCGTAAAATGCGGATCACGACTGTGATCCCCAAGAGGGACAGGAACTGGATCCGACCTGATTTGCCTGTATCCACCCCGGTGTTTACTCCAGTGGCAGGAGCTTTACAAATCCCAGAGTTATTTTAAAGTGTTAGTACTGTGCTCTGTACACGGTAAACTCTCGATAAATATAATTGATTGATCGGTGGGTCCTATCAGGGTCTTCGTTGCGGCTCCTGCTGCTGCAGTTACTACTGCCTTGGTCACCTGATGGCCCTGGTCACTTCGGCAGCCAGCTGCAAAGTCTGAGGTGCACGGCTGGAGAAGAGGAGAAGAACACGAGGTGGGAGAAGGGAGAGGAGGAGAAGGATGACGTGGAAGAGGAAGGGGAAAAGAGGAGGCGGAGAAGCAAGGGGGAGGAGAGCCTTGGAACTTGTCCTGCAAACCCCCTCACACCTTCACCTTTCCTCCTCTTCCTCCTCCTCCTCCTCCTCCTTTCTTGTTGCTTCCTCTCTCCTCTCCCCAGTCCAGCCCTAGCTCCTGCCAACTTTGCACCTCAGTTAGTCAGAGATCAGTACGGTAGCACGACAGAAGAGATGGCAGCAGGGTGATCTATCGCCAGATGGGACCCATCAAAACTTAAAGACTAGAAATAGGATTGAGGGAGCACAGAGGGACCAGAAGACAGAGTGTGAGGAGGGGTAGCCAGGAAAGCCTTAAATTGCTGCGGTAACGGGAGCGGGAGACGTTATTTCCCCGGCAAATTCGTCAAAGCAAAGACCTCTGCTGGAATCATTTCGAGAGGAAGTGGTTTCGGCCAAGCTGACGTGGAACCACCAAACCCTCTAGAAGTTAATGCCAGTCCACCAAACCTGCTAGTTTCCCTGGGCTACGCTCTCAAAACACGGGAAGTTTACGAACCAGAAAATGCAGTTTGAACGATCGGGAAGATGGCGGAATCTTTGATAGGTGATTTAGATTTGTGAAGGAGAAGGCGTCTCTGCCTGGGTATCTGTCAAGACCTGTGAATGCCCGGAGGATGGGTCCCCTTGGGTGTTTGGCTGAGAGGAGCTGGAATGGGAGCTAAAGAACAGCAGTTAAAAGAAGAATAGAGGGCTGGGGAGGAAGAAGGGCTGGGTTTGGAGAGCCTGGAGCCACTGCAATTGGGGAAGGAAGAATATCACAGAGGGCCCTGAGGAGAGGGCTCGGTTGTAGAGGCGGAAGGAGTAGAGGCTGGATTGGGAGCAGAAGCACTGGTGAGGGAGAAATTTGGGAACACAGGGAGAAATTCTGTACTCTCCCAAATGCTTAGTTCAGTGGTCTCTAGACTGTAAGATCCTTGTGGACAGGGAGTGTGACTGACTAATGTTGTATTGTACTTTCTCAAGCACTTAGTATAGTATTCTGCACCCAGTAAGCGCTCAGTAAATACAATTGAATGAATGAATATAGTATGCACTGATTGATTGAAAAAGGCAGAGACAGCTGGACACAGATCAGGCATTTTTGCTTGTCAGTTATAAATGCGAAATGAACAAAAAAGCCCCCAAATTCCTTTCCTCATCTCACCGACATTCTCAGTAACAGAGACCCCTTAGGGAACTCTCTACATGCATTTAGCAATGAGAAATCCTCAAGACAGGACGCCTATTCCAAACCACATCCTCCACCCATTTTACTCAATGCTAAAGGATCTTCCAAATCCCGTATCGCTTGGTTTCCTGACGGTCCTGGTCCTTCTGGAAATGGGGAGAGTAAAGATTTGGAATAACGTGGGCTATGTTGGGTGAGGAAGCATAAGCCAAAAACGCTCATGGAATAGCAGATACTGTTTCACTCTGGTGGCAATTTTCTGGCAAAGAGGGCCAGGGAAGTCCGTTACTATTTCTGATGCCATTATGCCAGCCCAGCTAATGATTTTCCCACAGGAAATCAGATTTCTACTCAGCCCATTCCCACTGATCCAGGAACAAACCCTTCCTAACCAACCCCTTCCCATGAGAACCGGCAATCAATGGTATTTACTGAGGGCTTACTGTGTGCAGAGCACTGTACTAAGCCCTCGTGGAGCCCAATGTAGCAGAGTTGGTATACACATTCCTTGTTCACTGTAAGATAACTACCCCCGAACAATTCCCCCAAATCCTACTGATTTCTTTCAATAACTGTCATACTTCTGTTAGAACTTTTTGTTTCCTATTGGTCAGTCCTCTGGGCCCTGCGCATGCTCTTGCACCCGTCAGGTCTTCCACAGGCACAGTCGGAGGAGGAAAATGTTTCAGCAGGTTTTTGCTTGGAAGGAGGAGGGACAGTGTCAGTAGTAATAGAATTCATTAAGGGCTTATGGTGTGTACTGTACTAAGTTCTGGGAGAGGGTACACAGGAGGAAATTAGGCCCTGTCCCTCCAGAGGGCTCACAATCTAAGACAGGATTGGCAAAGGCCTTTTCCTGCGTATTTTGAACTCCATCAAACCATGAGGTTCGAATCCCTTAAGCAGTGGGGCAAGTCGGGGATCTGGGATTAGAACTACCAGACTCCTAGGACCCCCTCCTTGGAGCTCAGTGCCCTGCGAAGTGCTTGACACACGACAGAACCATCCACTTTTGGAGTTTCCGTTTCCTCCACCGGTTCCCTGGGCAAGCATCCAACCAGGCTTTCCTATTAGAAAAAAGGGTCTCCCTGCTGACCCACTGGACTACTTTAGTGGGTCTATAAAGAGCTATTCGCCATGGCGTATTTGCCCTCAGGGAGAAGGCCTATCCTCCAGCTGAGACCCTCCTTTGCTCTAAGAAGCCAAGAACCACAGTGCTATTGACTAATGGATGGAGAGCCCCAAAGCAGCTCGGCAGAATAATTAAATCCAGAAGCCTGCTGGGACAGGGAAGCGTCCATTAAGCAGATTAAAAGGCTTCCTCTGCCCAGACTGGAGAGTGTGATTCAGATCAAAACTCCAGCGGTATGCTAGTGATTGATTCTGGCCTGGATGGTCTACCCGCCTTCCTCAAGATCGGGTCGTTTGGAACATGAAGGTGGCAAAATTATCCGTTCCAGATAGGCCCTTAATAGGTGTATGAATGAAAGCTGGAGAATGGAAGGGGTGTCACTGACCGCAACGGGTCTGATCTGCACCTGATCGACGAGAGCAGCTGACCCAAGGGAAATATATCTTGCATGAATAAATGTCGCAGAGGTCCCCGGCCCCCCTACTTAATAATGATAATTGAGACATTTGTTAAGTGCTAACTCTGTGCCAAACATTGAATTACGTATCAGGGTAGACAAAAGATAATCAGACATAGTCCCGTATAAGGTTCATAGTTTAAGCAAACTGAGGAAACTGAGACCTAGAGAAGTGAAGTGACTTGCCCAAGGTCTCACAGCAGGCAAGTGCTCAGTACAAGTGCTCTGCACACAGTAAGTGCTCAATAAATATGACTGAATGAACGAATGAAAGGCAAGTGGTGGAGGTGGGAATAGGAATCGAGTCCCTTGACTCCCCAAGTCGCCTCAGTGTCCGATCTCAATGTTGTACATCTATTCCAGCACTTAGTTCAGGGCTTGGTTCATGGTAAATGATCAACAAGTCCTATTATCATTGTTATCCTTATTGTTACTATTATTATAATTAGGCCCTAGGTTTTCCGTATAGAGGCCTAACTGTGATCCTGGAAGCTGAAGCTGGGTCTCTGGGGCCTGCTCTCTTTCCAGGGAGCGGTGTTCCCCTTCAGCGGGCTGAATCCCAGGGAAATTGGAACAATGAACTGGAACAGCCACTTGAGGGTCTGAGCGCTTAGGGGTGGCACCTGGATTGTGCATCCTTTCCTCTTGCATCCCCTTCCCTTTAATTGTGTTGGTGTGTAGGGTTGGGAGATCCTGGAGAGAACAGCCCCGTGGATACAAATCACTGAACTTATTGAACTAATCCAGAAATGAAATTCTGCCACTGGAAGCTCAAAACAAAAATATACAGGCAATAGGATAAGATAACTTCAATTTGTCCTTAAATAATGTAAGCTCACACATCACTCTGCTGCAAAAGGAAACAACCTCTATATTTAATAGTATCAAACAACAATAATAGTAATAATAATAATATTTCTTAAGCACTAAGTGCCAAGTATCTTAGTAAACTCGGGAGGAAATACAAAATAATTAGGTTGGACACAGCCCCTGTCCCACATGGGGCTCACAGCCTAAGGTGGAGAGAGGGGAAAACAGGTATTTAACACCCAATTTATGTGAGGAAATTGAGACACCGAGAAGTTGAGTAACTTGACCAAATTCACTAAATAGGCAAGTGACAGTATTGGGATTAGAACCCTGTTTTCTGACTTCCAGGCCTAAACTCTTTCCACTAGGCCATCTTGCTTTTCTATAAGTTTCATTCCTGCTATTATTAATAGTGCCATTTTTGAAAAATCTTTGTCGTCCTTCACCGGTTTCAATCCATCAGTAGGGATCGGCTTCACGGAGACTCTGCGGTCTAATGGAAAGGGTGCGGGGCTGGAAGTCAGGAGATCTGGGTTCTAATCTTGGCTTGACCCCTAGCCTTCTGTGGGAGTTTGGACAAGTCATGGCCTTCAATTTCCCTACTGGCAAAGTAGGGATGGTAAAGCAGGGTTGACTTTCCCTCCTTCAAAGCCTTACTGAAGGTACATCACGTCCACGAAGTCTTCCCTGACTAAACCTTCCTCTCCTCTTCTTCCACTCCCTTCTGTGCTGCCCTGATTTGCTTTCTTCATTCTTGCCCCCTCTTAGACTGAGGGCTCATTGTGGGCAGGGAATGTTTCCCTTTATTGTTATATTGTTCTCTCCCAAGTGCTCAGGATGGTGCTTTGCGCAAACTAATCGCTCAGTGAATACAAATGAATGAATGACAGTGTGTTTCTTCACATGAAAGTCAGTAGTCTCCGATTGGTGGCTACAGTGGAGCAGAAGGGAGTTGCCCCACAGGAGCTCAGCCTGACCCAGCTGCTGATAATCACATCCACGTTTCCAATCCTGCTCCCAGAGGCCTTCTCTGCTGACAAGATGCCCAGCCCAGGAACCACCGAAGCCCACTTTAATTAAAATGATGGAGTTCAGACAGGGGTAAAGGACACAGCGGATTAGCTTATTTTTCTTTCTCATCCACAGCCCGGGGAACCAAGCAGCCAGATCAGGGCAGCACATCTCGGTCAGTGGCAGGATTCCCGGGCCCTTCTCTTGCCTTCAATGAATTTACTTGCCACAAAGGACTGTAGCAGCAGACGGGAGCACAAGCCATTGAGCATCTCCCCTCCGAAGCCCGGCGAGGTGTCACCAGGACCAGAGAGGGATATATGACTTACAGTCATTAGATGGCAGCTTTCCCAGAAGAGTAAAGAAACATTGCCAGACTGTCCCATCCATTCTTTCTCATGCTTCCAACCCAGACCAGAGGATGAGTCCCGGGATAAGAAGGGAATCCCTAAAGAGACTCCAGCGAGTGGAGAGTCTCCAGGCGGGTTTTAGTCATGTTTTCTCCACCAGCCTCCTGGGCAGACAACCGAGGTGACCTTTAATCCTGTCCTAAGATACCAAACTTTATTTCTACATGCTATTTATACAGTTAACTCTACAGTCAAGTATTTGTTCAGTTGTTTTTCCCAGCTGCCTTTGCCCCGTTTCCTGCTTTATACTTCTGGCTTTCACAATCTGCAAATAATTTTTGCTAATCTTCCCCATTTCATCTTAAGCTTCTTGAGGACAGGGAGTATGGGAATCTGTTGTATTCTCCCAAATGTTCAGCCCGGTGTCGAGCACCCTATAAGTGTTCGCAAATTCTACTGGTCAGTAGATTGATTGGCTTCTGGCTCTTCTTTGGCTGTTCTGAAGACGAATTAGACAAGAAGCACTGTGGATTTAAGGGAAGTTGGGCACTAAGGAGGATGGGGAGATTTACCCTATTCAAGTCCAGGAGGGAAACAGTTTCGATGCCAGGAAACTAATTTAATATGACTAGGACATCCTTCAAGGCCCTCAATTACACTAAAGCCAATTTTTACAGGTAATTCCCAGGTTTTGCAAAAAAAACCCAAAAACCACAAAAAAAACCCGAACACATCATTTGGTTTGTCCGATTTCCAACCAGAATACAGCAAAAGTCCGGCATCCGAAAGGTTTGGAGCCATGAAGGGAATCAGGGGATACTTGGAGTCAGCCAATGGCAGGAAGTAGAGAGGGCATGTGTCTTTCAGCTTCCTGCTCAGATAGATACTGCTTTGGTTCTTGTTGTCTAGAGAAAGCAGGGAGATATCAGTTTACCTGCTCTCCCCTCCCTTCTTGAAGATGGGGATTCTAGTGGCATCTTTATGTTTTGTGGCACTTTCTCTGTGGTCCACATGTAGCCTCATCTTTGCACCTCTCAAGATACACAGACACAGAGGTTTTTTATTTATTTTCGATATTTGTTTCGGGGCTTACTATGTAGCAGGCCCTGTATTTAACACTGGGGTAGATAAAAGCTAATCAGGCTGGATATAATCCCTGTCCTACATGGGGCTCACAGTCTTACTATCATTTTACAGATGAGGGAACTGAGGCACAGAGAAGTTAAGTGACTTGCCCAAGGTCATACAGTAGACAAATGGTGAAGTCAGGATTAGAACCCAGGTCTTTCTGACATCCAGGCCCGTGCTGTAGGCATCAGAACACACTCTCTCTGTATTCGAATGAAGGGACCAGTATGATGACAGGCTAGCTTGGGTTGCTTGGACTGATCCGCAGCATGAATCGAAATGTCCGCCTCTGATTACCATCCCGGAATTGGTTAAAATAAAATAGTAGGAGGAATCAGCTCGGTAAGCCTGCAGTCTCACCAGGGAGTATTTTTAGTAGCAGTTTCCAGGGTTCTTAAATCTGCAGAGAGTAAATGTTTATCTGTCTTGCACATATGGCTTCCATCCCCCCAAATCTCATTCAATAATTGGGATTATGCCTGTCAACCCTAGGACAACATAACCTCAGAATGTTTAAGAATTGCTGAAAACTGATGCTCTTTTTTGGGCAGAATGGAAATCTTGGGTCTAATCACTTTGGTGAACTTAGATGACTCGGCATGCAGATTGAATTTTCTTACTACTCAAGAAACCTGCTTTGGGAATTTGTCAAGTAAATAAAAGACGGGGGCTGAATGGTTGATTAATGGGCCCCATGTTAATAGAGTCATCCCATCCGGACCCCTCACAGAGTGAGGCTCCAATGTACCGGGGTTTCGGGGTTTGATGTCAGAATCAAAAACCAGGAAATGGAAGGCCTTTTTCCATCAGAAGGTCATGTCAGAAGGATGTGCTCAGAATAAACTAGAAACAATCTCAATTTATGGATTTTGATGAAAAGTACACAAACTTGTAGATTATTTTTAATATGAATTCTTTTTGGTTGTAATGAAAACATCATGCATCGAACCCAGAGTCTTCCTCCGACGGTGGCAAAAGGATGCTTTGAGGAATAATGTTCAGAGGAACTCATTTCCTCTTCTCCCACTTCCTTTCCGTGTCACCCTTGCACTTGGATTTGCGCCCTTATTCACTCTTCCCTCAGCCCTACCGCACTTGCGTATATATCTGTAATTGATTTATTTATATTGATGTTTGCATCCCCCCTCTAGACTGTAAGCTTGTTCTGGGCAGGGAATGTACTAAGTGCTGGAGTAAAGACAAGTTAATCCCCCAGATAAAGATGTGCTTCCTTGTGCTGGTTTTAAACCTGTCATCCTCAAACTTTTGTTGAGGTTCCCTCAACTGGGATTTAGTAAATAACAATTCTATGTTTGCCCTGACTCCCCTTTTTTAACAAAGCCACCAGATCGCGGTGTTTAAATAACTTTTGTTCAAAGCAAGAAGCTGGTGTTTGGAGTATGACAAGAAGTTGTAATGTCTGGGTGAAAATGTGTCTACCAACTGTGTTACATTGCACTCCCCCAAGCACTTACTCTAAGGTGCTCTGAATCAATCAATCAATCGATTGATCGTATTTACTGAGCACTTACTTTGTGCAGACCACTGCACTAAGGGCGTGGGAGAGTACAATCCAACATAAGACACATTCCCTGCCCATGATGGGCTTACAGTAAGAGCTCAATAAAACAACTGATTAACTATGATCGAATAACTATATGATGGTAAAGGACGATCCTACCCCACTACCTTTCTCCTCTGCATCCTACGAATCCATCGCGGATCTTTTGGCCATCATTTGAATCAAACTCCTTTAGAGCTTACTAACATTTTGGGGGATGGAGTCCAAATGCAGATCACCTCCTGGAGAAAGATGTACTTCCTTGTGTTCCTTTTAAACACGCCATCCTCAAACTTTAGTTGAGGCTCCCTCAACTGGGATTTGCTAAATAACAATTCTACGTTTGCCCTGACGCCCCGGTTTTAATGAAGTCGGCCACCAGATCGCGGTGTTAAAATAACTTTTGTTCCAAACAAGGAGCTGGTGTTTAGGGTATGACAAGAAGCTGTACTGTCTGGGTGAAAAGGAAAAAAAAATCTCAAACTTTCACTACATCCCGAACTCACCCAAACAAAAATGATTCACTGTCCCCACATCACCCTTCTCCACCAGCCAAAGGTCAAGTCATTATGCTCATTAAGCTTGGGTGGTTGGGGGCGGGGAAAGAGGGTGTTCTGCTTGCTTCTCGAAAAGACCTCAAAACGAGAGCCTGACTGCCGACCTTGACCATTGGCCTAATTCACATACTCGTTTCTCGTTCTGGCTTTCTCTTCGGGCAGAGGATATTCTGCACAAGCAGAAAAAATCCCAGGAGGACAAAGAAATGGGACAAATGAGAAGATCGCATTAAATTCTCAGTCCCAAACAGAGAAATTCTGTTCTCGATGTTGGGCTCATGGGCAGGGAAGGGACAGACACACACACACGCATATATGCCCCACACGCTTAACTTCAAATATAAATGCTTTCAAATTCTTCTCTAGAGACTTCACTTCGTTTACTTCTCCTTGAATAAACCAGAATAGAAAACCATATGCCTGCATGTCTGATTAGCACTGGAGTTCACACTGGGAAACAGTAGAGAGAGCACGAGCTGCTATTCAGTGGAATATGAACATTCAGAACGGAACCATAACCTGATTATGGAAAGTATCGAGCTGGGGAGCTTAATGGTTTGGTTTTTAAGGGCCGCTTGATCCAATCACTCCTTTTAGCTGCTCTACTGAGATGACAAAATGAAAGCTTGCACACACTTTGACTGACTTCAACTGTTTAGTATTTTAAACGTAGGCCAAGCACAATGATATCATCAAAGCTGATTGTGCCTCCAGAACTATCAGTCTGAAGAGAATCACTAGCGATTGTGCTCTTGAAGTGTTGAATTTTCTCCCCCTCCTTCTCCTGCTTCCTATTAGGCTTATGTAGCCGCTGAGACCAGGTACATGGTTATGATAATCAGCACGCCAAGAACTTGAAAGTGTCCTGAAAGTGTTTTCCATGCATTGTCAACAAAAAGACAAACTACTGAAGGACTCCAGGAATATTGTTCTGAGGGTTAGAACTCTGTGAAAAAGAAATTCGACCAAAACTGGATCTCTCTGGATGCGGCTCATTTTCCTACAAAGGATTCATAGCAGGCAAAGCAGAGCTTTCAATTAGCAGAGAAGGAACCAGGTTTTTGCCCATTTTCTCCACAGTGAACCTGTATTTAGGCAAAATCTGAGAAACTGTCACGGGTTACACCCCGAGAGAGTTGGCTCCGGCCCAGTTGCAACATCCTTTCCTGTTTGATGTTCTCATTGACAGAATGCATACCACCCCATGCCTTCACTAATGCATTCCTGCTTCTCTTCCTCCTCCCGATTCAGATAAAATAAACTGTTAGTGTAGTCTGACTGTTAATAGTCGTTCTGAATGGGCATAGAGCCCAGACCCAAAATGGAAAGTAAAAACATATCTTACTAAGGTGAAGTAAATTCCAGTAACCCCCTCCCGCCTGCAGAAATCAATCCCACACTGGGGCTTTAGTCCCAGAATCATTCAGGGCTCGGGGGGGTTGGGGGGCTGCTTTGGAATGGAAGTCAGTTCCGGCTGATCTAAACCCTGGAGATTAGTGAATCAGAACACAGGCTAGAGAGCCTCAAGCTAGACTCTGCTTGTTCTGTTTTTCTTTCTTTGATGGAGTTACCTCGAAAGATCCGATCCAGGGCACAGGGCCTGGCTGGGAAGCATTTGGGGAGAGACACAGAAAGTTTGATTATATTTTAGTTTGGTTTTCCTGAGGGTTTCATCTTCTATTCAGATGGAAAGGGAAGAGAAGGAGAGGGCCATTTTCTGCTGATTTTTATTTACTAGGAATCTGCACAGTGCACCATTTAGATAAGATCCCCAGTGGGTCTCAATTAGGTTTTTTTTTTAAGTATGTCTGGTATATGAAATGAGATTATGATTTCTGCCCATTAAACTCCTTCTCTGCGGTGGCCTCTAGTTAATCTATTTTTATCTGGGAGGGGAGGATAAGGATTTCCCAGGAAAAGCTGTACACCAAGCTCCAGCTCCAGCTATTTGCTGGCAAAATTATCCCTTACTGCTGTCTGGTAGTAGAGCTAACTGTAATTAGGGACATTGCTGCCTACTGCATCTTGGGAAAAAAATTTTTAATGGGTGAAATCTCAGAAAACAAGTGACTAAGAAAATGGTCATACTATATATATTATATGCATATATGCCCACTAAATATACTCTCTTTATATCCACTAACAAATAAACTATAGAGAGAGAGAGAGATGCAGAGCCGTGAAAATTTTTAAAAAGGGATCAGTCTGACAAACAGATCTTCAGTATTTTCTTAAGTTTTGCAAGCTATTTCTGAGAAGATTTTAATTAAACTGAAGGCACATTTTTTTTTTCTCCTCAAACCCAAAACACTGGTTTCCTGTTATTGACTGGGGAAATAGCTTCCATTACTTACTAAAGAAGGAGTAGGTGTTTTTGATCAGTTTTAATTTGGTCTAAGTCATTGTTAGGAAGAATTTGGTTGAGGTCACCAAAGACAAGTAGGATAGTGAGGTTTTATATGGTAGTCATTAAGCCCTTACTATGTGCTAGGCACTATACTAAGCAGTGGAGTAGATACAAGGTCATCAGGTTGGACACAGTCAAGGTTCCAGACAAGCTCAGTTCTTCCCTGCTCTGCTTGGAACAGGAAGAATATCTATCATCTCACCCCCTAGGACTACATCAATATTAAAAACGCTGTTCTTTCCAATACAAATTACTGCTCCCAGAAGTCTTATGAAGTCAGGCCAGAATGACTATGGTTCCCATTATATAGACTAGTAAGCCAAATCAATGATTTTCCAAAAAATCGTTCTGGCCCTTTTTGCGACATCCAGCATATCAGAACGTCTTCTCTTAAATGGTCACTCTTTCCAGCCTCGATTTTATGACTGGTCCTTACCTGGCTTCCTCTGCTGGTCTTTCTCAATCTCCTTTTCTGGCTCCTCTTCCTGTTTTTACTCTTTAACTGTGGCTGTCCCTTGGGGCTCTAAGTTGAACTCTTTCATCTCTTCTCTGCACTCACAGTCTTGGAGACCATTTCGGCTCAACTGTCACCTCTGTGTGGGTGACTCCCAAATGTACCTCGTCAGTCCTGACCTCTCACCTGTTCTTCAGTCTCGTCTTTCCTCCTGCCTCCAGCCCTTTCATTCATTCATTCAATCATATTTATTAAGTGCTTACCGTGTGCAGAGCACTGTACTCTGAATTGTCTATCAGTTCTCTTAAACTCAACCTGTCACAAACTGCATCCTCACTATTCCTCTGCCAAGAGGCCTTCCCTGACTAAACCCTCATTTCTCCTACTCTCTCTCCCTCCTGAGTCCTCCCTCCTCTCCTCCCTTGCACTTGGATTTTACACTTTATTCACCCCACCTCAGTTCCTCAACCCTTATTTACGTATCCCCTAGACTATGAACTCCTTATAGGCAGGGAAGGTGTCTACCAATTCTGTTGTACTGTACTCTCCCAAGATCTTATGTAGAGGGCTTGGCATGAAGTAAGTGCATAATAACTATGACTGCCTGATTGACTGAGTAATCCTAAGACTGCTATGTCAAAAATCAATTTCTTATTCCCTTCCTCACTTTCGCATCCCAGTCAACACTACCAGAAACTTTTTTTTTTTACAGTATTTGTTAAGCACTTTTACAAACCGTACTGTACTAAGCCCTGGGGTAGATACAAACTAATCAGGTTGGACAGAGTCCATGTCCCACTTGGGGATCACAGTAATAATCCCCATTTTACAGATGAGGTAACTGAGGCACAGATAATAATGATAATGAGGGTATCTGTTAAGTGCCTACTATGTGTCAAGCCCTGTTCAAAGCACTAGGGTAGATATGGGATAACCAGGTTGGATACAGTCCCTGTCCCACTTGGGAAGCACAGTCTTAATCCCCATTTTACAGATGAGGGAACTGAGGCACAGAAAATTCAAATAACTTGCCCAAGATCACACAGGAGGAAAATGGCAGAGTTAGGATTGGAACCCATGCCCTTCTGACTCCCAGGCCTGTGCTCTATCCACAAGGCTATGCTGCTTCTCCCCTCTTACCAAAATTTTGATCTTGCTGCCATCCATTAGACTTCACTGGTCCCCTGAAACTATTCTCATGTGGCATAACTTAGGTCTGCTAGGCTGGGCAAGTGTGGAAAGGGGCTCACCCGAGGTGACCTTGACAGCTATTGCCTGGTGAACTGGAAGAGGGCACATACAAGCCGGGAAAGACAAAATAAATCCTTGAGAGACAATAACAAAATCAAGCCTCCAACACTGTGGTCAGGCAGGACAACAGACATACCAGTCTAGTGGACAGCCATGGGGAAAAGGGTTGTCTCCTCAAGCAAAGGGTTTTTCTTCATTTTTATTTAAAATAGTATTTTTAAAATGCTTTCTATGCACCAGGCATTGTACTAACGGCTAGGATACATATAAGCTAATCTGGTTGGACACAGTCCCTGTCCCACGTGGGGCACACGGTCTTAATCTCCATTTTACAGATGAGGTTACTGAGTCACAGAGAAGTTGCTCAAGGTCACACAGCAGGTATGTGGTGGAACCAGATTTAGAACCCATATCCTCTGATTCCCAGGCTCGGGCTCTTTCCACTCGGTCACAGTGCTTCTCTGAGAGTTGGCAGAGTGCCATACCAAGAGGGAGAAAACAGATAAACACACCAGTGCAGCAAGGAGCTATCTTTGATAGCATAGAAGGAAAGGAATATCAAGAGTATGGCAATCTTTCCAGCCACACTGATACGCACAGATAACATATCATCAACAGTAGCATCGGTTCTGAAAATGGTGAGATACATAGGTGTGTATTAATATACACACACATATCTATATTTATATATATATATCATAGGCACCTACAAAGAAAGGAACTATAACCCACAGAGATCATATACTAAGAAACATCAAATGGACTTCAGAAAAAAACCAAAAAGAAATAGAACATTTTAACAGCAGTATAATCATTTTATGTTGACACTCTCATATTTTTCAAGGATGCTTTTGTCAATAATTATCCTATAATCATGTCTGGTTTAACGCAATGCCCAGAGAGTAATATCGACATTTTCTTTCATAGATACTGCATTCTACATTGATCCTTCGAACTCCTTTCTCCAGCAGTGAAAATACAGTGCTTAGAGCCATGCTCTCAAATGGATATATTTCAACTTCAAGATCTCCTCTTCAGAAGGACGGAAGAGGTTTCGCTTGCTTTTTTTTTTTTCTTTATATAACCCCTGGTGGGCAATGAATGAAGGCATTTTCCTATTGAGAAATATATTCAGACCCACAGGGTGGACGCTTAGAGCGGATCTCCAGAGAGGATGATAGTTTACTGAATCCGTGAGCTCTCTGCTGTTTCTAGGTTCTGTTTATGAAAGGCTTAGGGAGAGATGGATGGGGTGACCTTTCCTCCATCCAGCTGGGCGGTAGCATTTCTTGAGAATCTCCCATGAAGAGCATTGCACTGAGCAGTGAGGGGAGAGACAAGATAAGGCCCCCGGCCTTGGTTGTTCGTGAAGAGACCTGTCCTCTCTGTTCTAAATCCTACATCAAGTGGGACTGTCTCATCTGGAATCTCATCCACTATTTGGCATGGAGTCCAATGGGAGAAGAGGGAGAGGGGAAATCCAGCACTTAATACGATGCCTGATACCTAGTAAACACTTAATGAATACCATAAAAAAAAATCTAAGAAAGTATCAGGCTACCTTCTGTTAAAGGGATTGTTTGCTCATAACTTCAAGGGTCACTGACAGTAGGAAGCATCAGTGGCTTCTTAGGTGATTTTCTCTCTGTAAAGGGAATCCCCTCTGGGAATTGAACATTTCAGATGGCTGACAGCAAAGGGCCCAGGGTCATCTTTCCCGGGTTTCTGGGGCACCGAATCATGACCAGGCTGGAGACCTGGACAGGGAAACATCAGAAGGTTTGTTGCGTAACACACAGAGATGTAGCTCTGTCTCTGTTGCCCATTCTTGCCTGACTCGATCCTTTGTTGTCATGGAGGCTCAAGCTATAAGATGACAACAAAAGTGAATAAAATCAGTTGGATGTTTTTCAAAATGAGCCTTGTTTAAGTTCCCACATCATTGGCTTCCTAGTCAGTTCTATTTAGACGATTGATCCAGTCAACTGAAATGTCCCTAAAGGAACTGTTGTAAAATCTCAAACTGAAGAAGCTTTGGAAGCCTTTCTTACATTATGGCTTTAGAAGATCATGGTTCCTCTTCCTCTCTTCCCTCTTCCTTTCTCTCTTTTCTCCAGAGAAGTCTCAACTTCTCTGAATTATCTCCCAAATCTCTGTCCATGGCATCACAGTAGTCATCTCAGTATTCATCTATGTGTTTATTTATTTGTTAACTATTCTTCTCTTCTATCACTTCTCCCATTCCTTTACCAATTGTATATTTGGTCATCTGGGTACTCTTCTATTCCCCATTAGATTGCAAGATTGGGAAAGCAGCATGGCCTAGTGGCAACCGCTTGGGCCTGGGAGTCAGTGGACCTGGGTTCTAATCCTGACTGCTATTGATCTTCTGTGTGACCGTGGGTCCAGTCACTTAACTTTTCTGTTCTTCAGTCCAATCCTTTATATAAAACGGTGATTCCATACCTGTTCTCCCTCCCCCTTAGATTGGAAGCGCCATGTGAGGACAGGTACTGTGCCTGGCCAGATTGCCTTGCATGTAGCCCAGCATTTAGTACAGTGCTTGACATGTAGTAAGCACTTAAGAAATGCCAGTTAAAAAACAAAAAGTTTTTCATTCATTCAGTAGTATTTCTTGAGCACTTACTATGTGCAGAGCACTGTACTAAGCACATGGAACGTACAATTCGGTAACAGATAGAGACCATCCCTGCCCACTGACGGGCTTATAGTCTGATCACAGGCTTAGAGTCTAATCAAAGACGGCACTCACATATTTTATTTCTTTTGTATTTCCTAGGTACCTAATCTAGTGCTCCACATCTAAATGATACACAGTGCTCTTCCCATAGTAGGCACCCAGCACAGTACTTTTCATGTAGTAGGCTCTCAGTATAGTGCATGGTCTAGTGGATAGAGCAAGGACCTGGGAGTCTAATCCCACTCCTGCCACTTATCCACTGTATGACAGTGAACAAGTCACTTAACTTCTCTGAGCCTCAGTTACTTCATCTGTAAAGTGGGGATTAAGAATGTGCGCCTCATAATAATAACAATAATAATATTGGCATTTGTTAAGCGCTTACTGTGTGCCAAGCACTGTTCTAAGCGCTGGGGGAGATAAAGGTCAGCATGGGGCTCACAGTCTTAATCCCTGTTTTTACAGATGAGATAACTGAGGCCCAGAGAAGTTAAATGACTTGCCCAAAGTCACACAGCTGACAAGTGGCGGGGCCCGAGATTAGAACCCACGACCTCTGACTCCCAAGCCCGCGCTCTTTCCACTAAGCCGTGCCGCCTCAGGCGGAACACGGAATGTGTCCAACCTGATTATCTCGTATCTACCCCAGCGCTTAGTACGGTGACTGGCACATAGTAAACACCTAACAAATACCATTAAAAAAATGGTATAGTGATCAACCTGCAGTAGGCACTCACGGAAGCACTCTACACTGATTGGGAGCCTACTACAGTGTTCTCCACTCTGTACACTCAGTACAGTGCTTTGCATACGGAAAGTCTTTCATCGGTGCTGCTGCTGCTGATGAATCAATCGAAGGTATTTATTAAGCACTGTTTGCAGAGCACAGTATATTCAAAACTAGGGAAAGTACAGTACCACAGAGCTGGTAGAGATATTTCCTGCCCACGATGAGTTTATAGTCTCATAGAGAAGCAGCGTGGCTCAGTGGAAAGAGCATGGGCTTTGGAGTCAGAGGTCATGAGTTCGAATCCCAGCTCTGCCACTTGTCAGCTGTGTGACTGTGGGCAAGTCACTTCACTTCTCTGGGCCTCAGTGACCTCATCTGTAAAATGGGGATTAAGACTGTGAGCCCCACACGGGACATCCTGATTCCCCTGTGTCTACCCCAGCGCTTAGAACGGTGCTCGGCACATAGTAAGCGCTTAACAAATACCAACATTATTAACAGCGGCATGGGAGGGAGTCGAGGGCGGAGACTCAAGTTTACAAATACCAACATTATGATTATTATGATGATGATCACCAGTAGGTAAAACATGAGGGGATATGAAGCATTACATTTTAAAAAGAAGTTAGTACCACCACATCCTGAAAGACATCTCCCTAATTCCACAAGGGAGTGGGGGCCACATATTAAATGAATTTTCAAATGAAGATTGGATTTCTTCCCAGTTCTTCTTTCACTTTTCCAACCGACTGAACCGCGCTAGTAGAAACGATTTAGGCCGGAAAACGATTCCCTCTGGGAACTGAACTTTGCCGACTGCACCGGTGAATTTCAGTCAAAGATCGAAGAGGAACTGGCCTTGCTCTCACTCACTGGCAGACGCCCCTCGTGTGAATAAGTCGGAAGCGGTCAGTGTTGAGAGCAGGTTTCCATTTTCCCAGCTAATAAAAGAACAGTTGTTGAGGTGGTGACCCAGATGTTGTCAAAATAATCGCTAGGTTGTATCCCGCAAATGGGAAACGCAAGCAAACCTAGAAACCCGCCCGGCGTCATTTTCGAATTAAGAACTGTCATCGTTTAAAATTGAAAAAGTCCCACAAGCCAAGCCACACACGAGTAGAGATAATCCTACATGTTTGTTGTGCTGGAAGCTAAATTAGCCGCACAATCTGTGCGCTGCCTCATAAACCAACCGAGATAATTCTGTACGGAAACTCCCGTGCTGAGGAAATTGGAAGAGTTGACCCAATCCAGGGGAAAGTGTAACAAATTAAGGACTGTTGCTATGGGCTTTAAAGAGTTGAAATGAGTGTCGTAACATTCAGCTAGATCATAATTCAAACTAATTATGAGGAAGCTACTAAGTCTCTTTAACAAATTACTGAAGGCTTTGATTAGGGGCATTTTCTTCTCCTGGCATGACATTTGGAGAATGTGCTGTAGCAGATGATTAATACATCGCCACTGATGTTTTCTAAATGTGAGAAAAATCGTTTTAAAAATTCTGTCCACAAATGAAATCATAAAACTTCGATCCAATTTCCCTCCTAGTTTCTCCGGGTACATCTGTGAGCTTGTTGTGGGCAGGGAATTTGTTTTTATTTCTTTATTGTTATTATTATGTATCCATTTAGTGTACTCTTCCAAGTACTTAGAACAGTTCGCTATTGTTTCAATGAGATGTTCTTCCCCTTGATTCTATTTATTGCCATTGTTCTTATCTGTGCGTCTCCCCCGATTAGACCGTAAGCCCGTCAAAGGGCAGGGACTGTCTCTATCTTGTTACCGATTTGTACGTTCCAAGCACTTAGTACAGTGCTCTGCACATAGTAAGTGCTCAATAAATACTATTGAATATATGAATGAACAGTGCTCTGCACACAGCAAGTGCTCAGTAAATACTATTGAATGAATCTTTCTTTCACCAAGGATGGTTCGGGGACACGTGGCTCAGTGGAAAGAGCCCGGGCTTGGGAGTCAGATCATGGGTTCGAATCTCAGCTCTGCCACTTGGCAGCTGAGTGACCATGGGCAAGTCACTTGACTTCTCTGTGCCTCAGTTCCCTCATCTGTAAAATGGCGATTCAGAATGTGAGCCCCACGTGGGACAACCCGATTACCCTGTACCTACCCCAGTGCTTAGAACAGCGCTCTGCACATAGTAAGCACTTAACGAATACCAACATTATTATTATTATTACTTGTGTGAACCGCCTCTTCTGATAGAGGACACCATAAAGCGAAAGCTCAAACAATGAGGTAGAATCCCTGAAGAGCTCCAGAACATGTGAGAAATAGGTTGACTATTCTAGAACAGATCCTAAGGGGGAAAGAAGTCAGCCATTGGGGGAACCCAGTGGAACCCAGTGCAGGAGGAGCAACTGTTACTGGCCCCAAAGTGAAAGGGATTGCCTGTCATCAATCCCTCGGTTTTAGCCGGACTCACCAATACATCTCACCGACAGCAGAATCACCTCTGAATCCCAAGCGATCGGGCACTGGAAATAGCACCAGCCTGGCGGTTAGGAGATGCGGCTTCTAATGCGGATCCGCTACTTGTCTGCTGTGTGACCTTAGGCGAGTCCCTTCACTTTTCTGTGCAGCAGTTTCCTCAGCTGCAAAAATGGGGATTCAATATGATAATAATAATGATAATTATGGCATTTGTTAAGCGCTTACTATGTGCCAAGCGCTGTTCTAAGCGCTGGGGAGGATACAAGGTGATCAGGTTGTCCCACGTGGGGCTCACAGTCTTAATCCCCATTTTACAGATAGGGTAACTGAGGCACAGACAAGTTAAGTGACTTGCCCAAAGTCACATAGCTAAGTGGCTGAGCCGGGATTCGAACCCATGACCTCTGACTCCCAAGCCCGGGCTCTTTCCATCTCTCTCTGAATTAGACTATGAACCCTACGTGGGACCGGGACTGTGTTCGTCCCGATTATCTTATATCTACCCCAGCACTTAATACTGTGCTTGATACATAGTAAGTACTTAAATAATAATAGCAATAATAACAGCTGAGTAGTCCCAATTGGAGTGAATTTGACAGATTTATCTTTCATTGGAAATTGCAATAAGAAATGGAGTGAATATTATCTGAATGTGAACCGTTCTCTAACATTTGCGCTGGGCCCGGGAGCTTAGAGTTTGCCAGGAAAGGAGGAAAATATCTTCAAGCTTTTGACGTGATTATTGAGCCCTGGATATTGTATTCCAGGCTATCCAGATGTTGCTTTAGAGACGGGAGTTATTTACGAGGTCCCCGTCGTGCTCTGAATTTCCCGAGAGGAGCCACGATGGCTTGGTTCCAGTCAAGAATGGTAGAGATTCTGAGATGGACTCGTTGGGCTCAAACTGGCTCCTGGACTGTCCAGCGAGGGAGGGTTATATTTGCGGCCAGCCTGGGGAGGGCTGTCGTGGGACGGGAATGGGCAAACATCTGGAAATGCAGTGGGTGAGATTCAACTCGGGTGGGATCAGCCTTTTTGCTCTCAGAGAAACACTGACAGGTCAATATCCAGTATCATATGGAGATGCAAAAATTTTAAAATGGGATTTATTAAGTGCTTCCTATAGCTTAAAATTAAATTATGGCATTTCCTGAGTGCTTACTACGTGCTAAGTGCTAGGGTAGATACAGGTCAATCAGGTTGGACACAGTTTCCGCCTTACATGGTGTTAACACTCCTAATCCCCATTTTACAGATGAGGTAACTGAGGCACAGAGAACTGGCTTGCCCAAGGTCATGTTGCAGACAAGTGGTGGAGTCGAGATTAGAACTCACGGTCTAGGTAGGATTCAATCCCCATTTTACAAATGAGGGAACGGAGGCACCGAGAAGTGAAGTGGTTTGCCCAAGGTCAAAGAGCAGATAAGTGGTGTTATTAGAGAGGCAGGGTGGTTCAATGGAAAGAGCCCGGGCTTGGGAGTCAGAGGTCATGGGTTCTAATACCGGCTCAGCCGCTTGTCAGCTGTGTGACTTTGGGCAAGTCACTTCGCTTCTCTGGGCCTGTTACCTCATCTGTAAAATGGGGATTAAAACTGTGAGCCCCACGTGGGACAACCTGATCCCCTTGTATCTCGCCAGTGCTTAGAACACTGCTTTGCACATAGTAAGCGCTTAACAAATGCCACCATTATATTATAGTTATTATTCGTTAAGCGCTTACTATGTGCCAAGCACTGTATTCTGACTTCTGAGCCCTTGTTCTGGGCACCAGATTATGCTGCTTCCTAAGCATGAGCTGGTGTAATACAAGATAATAATAATGTTGGTATTTGTTAAGCGCTTACTACGTGCAGAGCACTGTCCTAAGCGCTGGGAGAGATACAGGGTCATCAGGTTGTCCCACGTGAGGCTCACAGTCCTCATCCCCATTTTACAGATGATCAGAAACAGTTCCTATCACACAGGGGGCTCACGGTTGAAGGAACAGGGAGAATAGGTATTTTATCCCTGCCTTACGGATGGGAAAACTGAGGGACAGAGAAAGTAAGTGACTTGCTCAAGGTCACCTAGAGGGCCAGTGGAGGTGGTGGGACTAGAAAACGGGATCACAGCCGCATACCCTGCCCACCGGACCATTCCGCCTCCGCACTGAAGAGGTAAATGAGGTTACCCTCTCTATTATGTTGTACTTTCCCAAGCACTGAGTACAGTGCTCTGCACACAGTAAGTGCTCAATAAATACCACTGATCAACTGAATCAAATTACAGAACTGCAGTGATTCTAGATGCCTACCTAGATTCTGGGGCACTTTCATTCATTCAATAGTACTTATTGAGTGCTTACAGTGCAGAGCACTGTACTAAGCGCTCGGAATGGACAATTCGGCAACAGATAGAGACGATCCCTGCCCAGTGACGGGCTCACAGTCTAATCGGGGGAGACGGACGGACAGAAACAAGACAACATCATCACGATAAATAGAATCAAGGGGACGTGTACCTCATTAGCAAAATAAATAGGGTGATAAGGTAATAGGGATGCTCACTTTCGGTTTACCATCATGGCAAAACCCAATCTTGAATAACCATTTCTCCTCGGTGGAAATTATCAGCTTTATAACTGCTATTGGAGAAAGAGGCCACCATAAGGGTCAGAGATTTAATGCCATCAACAACCGGCTGTCCCGGCCCAACTGAATGTTCCTTTGCATCAAGTAAGGATATATGAATTCTCAGAACACCTGGATGAAACAGCAGTGCCCCAGAAAACCTATTCTGCCTGTAATATTCACATTTCTTCCCCTCGAGGAACCTCGTCAGGATTTGCAACAGCACGGTGAAGGTTCCTTCTTCCATTGGTTAAGAAAATGCAGTTTATATAGGATGGACAGACTCATCAGTTGAGTTCCACTGGACTCGAGGAAACACGTGCATTTTCAAAGTTGCAGCGACGTGTTCGTCGGCCCCGAAGGGAGGAGGGAAGGAAACGATGTTGAAAACTACAAAGCAGCGAGGCCTAATAGAAAGCACATGGAGTGGGGAGTCAGAAGACCTGGGTTCTAATCACGGTTCTGCCACCTGGCCGTTGTGTGAGTCTGGGCACATCACTTAACTTCTAGATCTCTAGAACCTAAGCTCATTTTGGGAAGGGAATGTGTCTAACAACTCTGTTATATCGTACTCTCCCAAGTGCTTAGTTCAGGGCTCTGAACAGAGTAAGCGCTCAATAGATATGATTGATTGCTTCTTCGTGCATCACTTTCCTCATCTGTATAAACTGGCATTCTACCTCTTCTGTCTCCCTCTAGGCTATGAGCTCCATGTGCGACGGGGACTGTGTCCAACTTAATTACTTTTTATCTGCCCCAGTGCTTGGCACATAGTAAGTGCTTAATAAAAATATTATCATCTAGCCAAGAGATTTCATAATATAATTGGATTGTAATTTCTCAAGGGGAGGGATTGTATCTTTTACATTTACTGTATCCTTTCAAGAACTCAGCACAATCCTTTGCATTCAATATCACGCTCTGCACACTGTGTGTGCCTAGTAGAAAGGGGCTGTAAGCCCTTGGGCAGGAAACTTCACTTCTCTAGGCCTCGTTTTCCACAGCTGTAAAATAATTGTTCTCACTCCCCCCTCCTTCTGTATTAGAATGTGAGCCCCACATGGGACAGAGATTCTCTCTGATATGATTATCGTGCATCTACCCAGGAGCTTAGAACAGTGCTTGACACATAGTAAGAGCTGAATAAATACCATGATAATAATGCCAACTATTACTATCTGAATTTAGTAGCTATATAGACCTGTCTCTGGAATCCAGTAGATGCCCAGTACAGTGATCTGTATAAAACAGATAATCAGTACAAGGCTTGGCATAAAGTATATGCTCAGTACAGCACTTTGCACAGAGTTGCCACCCAAGACTCTTTTATAGTAGGTACTCAGTAAATATTGATGATGGTGATTGATTATGATGATGATGGTAATGAAGAATCGAATGGCTTTTGTTATATCAACATCCCAACTGCAAGATAGATAATACTTGATGACAAAGGCTGGATGTTACAATTATTCACTGCAGTGATTACTATTTCTTTTGATAATGATTCTAACTGTAATAGTATATATATATATATATGTATATAATAATAATAATGATGTTGGTATTTGTTAAGCGCTTACTATGCGCAGAGCACTCTTCTAAGCGCTGGGGTAGATACAGGGTCATCAGGTTGTCCCACGTGAGGCTCACAGTTAATCCCCATTTTACAGACGAGGTAACTGAGGCACAGAGAAGTGAAGTGACTTGCCCACAGTCACACAGCTGCCAAGTGGCAGAGCCGGGATGCAAACCCATGACCTCTGACTCCCAAGCCCGAGCTCTTTCCACTGAGATTTACAGTATTCATACATGTATATATTTATATATTTATGGTACTTTCATTCAATAGTAATTATTGAGCGCTTACTATGTGCAGAGCACTGTACTAAGCGCTTGGAATGTACAAATCAGCAACAGATAGAGACAGTCCCTGCCCACTGACAGGCTTACAGTCTAATCGGGGAGAACTTATTAAGTGCTTACTTATGTGTCAGGCATTGTACTAAGCTCCATGGTAGATACCAGCTAATCAGGAAGGACAAAGTCCCTGTCCCACATGGGGCTCACAGTCTTAATCCCCATTTAACAGATGAGAGAGCTGAGGCACTGAGAAGTTAAGCAATTTGCCAAGGCCGCATAGCCGGAAAGTGCTGGATTCGGAATTAGAACGCAGGTCCTCCTACTCCCACTCCTGTGCTTTATCCACTAGGCCATGCTGCTTTTCAGTCTGTTAAGCACCTACTATGTGCCAAGTAGCATAATAATACAAAATCACCAGAGTGGACCCAATCTCTGTCCCACATGGAATTCACAGTGTAAGATGGGGGGAGAACAGATATCCCATCCCTATTTTACAGACAAAGAAAGTGAGACACAGAGAAGTCAGGAGACTTGCCTGAAGTCATACAGCAGGCAAGTGGAAGATCCAAGACTAAAACTCAGGGCCCCTAATCAATCAATCATATTTAAAGAGTGCTTAATAATAATAATATTGGTATTTTTTAAGCACTTACTATGTGCCGAGCAGTGTTCTAAGCGCTGGGGGAGGTACACGGTAATCAGGTTGTCCCACATGAGGCTCACAGTGTTCATCCCCATTTTACAGATGAGGTAACTGAGGCGCAGAGAAGTTAAGTGACTTGCTCACAGTCCCACCGCTGACAAGCGGCAGAGCCGGGATTCAAACCCATGACCTCTGACTCCCAAGCCCGTGCTCTTTCCACTGAGCCATGCGGCTTCCCACGAGGGCAGAGCACTGTACTAAGCACTTGGGAGAGTACAATTCAACAGAATTGGTCAGCATATTACCTGCCCACAATGTGCTCAAAGTCTAGAAACTAAATGAATGAACTACGGCTACGTACATTAGTCCCGTGGGGCTGAGGGAGGGGTGAATTAAGGGAACAAATCAGGGTGACATTAAAGGGAGTGGGAGAAGAAGAAACAAAGACAGAGACGGGGAAGGCCTCTTGGAGGAGATTTGCCTTCAATAAGGCCTCGAAGGTGGGGAGAGTCATTGTCTGTCGAATTTGAGGAGAGCGGATGTTCAGAATCAGGACCCGGTGAGGGGATGGCACCGAGATAGATGAGATTGAGCGAACTCCCAAACCTGTGCTCTTTCCACTTCAGTCACAAGACTATCAACCAGGCAACCCCAGGAACACCCTTGTTCTAACTCTGTCCATCTTCCCTCATCCTGGAGTCATGATTCTGCTTTACAAGTCACCATGATGGCAGGATCGGAGCCCAACGGAACTTTATGGAAACCAAAGCCCGGTGTGACAGCAGATACATCGGTGCAGCGTGAAATATGTACGGGGAATATGAGCAAACCCCAGGGTATCAAAGCATAGCTCCATGATCAAATGAGCATTCATCCTTCAAATTTCGAGGTGAGGCGAAACTCTTTCACCCCAACTGGGGCAATATCTACTTTTAAAACACTTTTAATCTGTGCACTACCTCCGTTCGAAACCCTGTTTACATTTATATATCGTTCTCCTTTTTCCCCTTCGTCCTGTCTCTCTTCTGTCTCCTCCCTACCAAATTAGGCATCCCCCGTAGGAGAAGGAAGAGGGGGGAGAGAGAGGCATATCACATATGCTATGCTTGGGAAAATTCTGTGTGAATGGCACTGAATTTCCAAAGGGCTGGTTAACTCTGCGCCCGAGTTTAGGGGAAATAGACGGACCCTTAACTCTGCTGAAAAACGGAATAAAGAGAGGGTTGTTCTCTATTTCCTTTACCTGTGTTGTAGGACAAATATGAATGGTGTATGAAGGTTCCAATCGATCGGTGATATTCATTAAGCACTCACTGTATGCACAGCACTGGACTAAGCTTTTAGGAGAGTACAATAGAGTTGGCAGACTAGATCCCTTCCCTCCAGGAACTTCCAATCTAGTGGGGGAAACAGATGTTGAAATAAATTACAAGTAGAGGAAGTGGTAAAATATAAGAAGTTGTACATAAATGCTACGGGGGTGGGTAGTGACCCAAGAACATAGGCAAATTATATCCTAACACCTGCTCTAAGGGAAGGGAAATGGGGAAACCAGAAATAGGATCTGCAGAAGTGCTTAGGAGGTACTGACCTGAGTACATAGATCAGAGAGAAAATAGGGTGTGGTGACGAGAGGTTAAAAATAAATAAATGGTGGTATTTGTTAAGCGCTTACTATGTGCAAAGCACTGTTCTAAGCGCTGGGGGATACAAGTAATCAGGTTGTCCCACGTGGGGCTCACAGTTTTAATCCCCATTTTACAGATGAGGTAACTGAGGCCCAGAGAAGTTAAGTGACTTGCCCAAAGTCACACAGCTGGCAAGTGGCGGATCCGGGATTCGAACTCATGAACTCTGATTCCCAAGCCCGCGCTCTTTCCACCGTACCACGCTGTAGTCAGGGAGAGTATGGGCCTGGGAGTCAGAAGGACCTGGGTTCTAGTCCAGTCTCTTCCATTTGCCTGCTGTGGGACCTTGGTCAAGTCACTTGACTTCTCCGGGCCTCAGGTCCTTCGTCTGTAAAATGGGAATTAAGACCGTGAGCCCCGTGTAGGGCATGAACCGTGTCCAACCTGATTACTTTGTCTCTACCCCAGAGCTTAGAAAGGTTCCTGATACATAGTAAGCGCTTAACAAATACTATAAAGGAAAGGCTGGTTGGAGGGTTCCAGCTGTGGTGGAGAACTCCAGTTCTAGCTAGAAAGTATTTTGCCAGCAGAAGCCCCAAGCCTCAGGACAACCTGGAAAAGGGGCTTTTTTGTGTAGAAAATGTAAAACGATCAACTAGTGAACCAACTGGGGTTTTAGCGACACCAAGAGAGAATGGAAAAACAAAATGAAAGTTTCACAACAGCTTTGCCATTAGAGGGGACTGGAGCTTGAGTAATGTTTGCAGTTTCTGGTCAAGCGATTCAAAGCCTGACAGAAAGGAGATTTTGCTCCTTTAAACGACTTCAGAAAAGGGCCTCCAACTTTTCCATTGTGACAGCTTAATTGCAGAGAATTAGAGGTCTTCAATGGCTCTCCGTTTGCAAAGTGACGTTCTGTAACTGGACATCTGAATCGCTGCAGCAACTGAAGGCTAAATTGTATGTTTACCACACGTAAATGCATTCTAATCATTGGCCACCCTGAGGATGACTAAACACATCCTTGAACCCATCCATCATCTTCTTCTGCAAGCTGTAACCCACCGTGATATTCTGGATGAAGAAACCCATTATCTAAAGCACGAGACTTTCCATGCCAAAAACTTCTAACTGCTGCTTAGAGGCAAACTGCGAATTTTGGGAATCGAAGTCCAGCACCAACACCAAAGAACTGAAGTGAAAAATACCACTCTTATGGAAATGTGCTCTAATGGGAAAATAGGTGATTGGGAGTTGACTCCTTCCTCAATCAATCAATCATTGGTATTTTTTGAGCACTTACTATGTGCAGAGCACTGTACTAAGTGCTTGGGAGAGTACAATACAAAGAGTTGGTAGACACGTTCCCTGCCCACAAAGGGCTTACAGTCTAGAGGGTCTCCTGAGAGTATTATAATTATGGTAATAACAATCATGATATTCATTAAGCCCTTACTATGTGCCAACCACTAAGCACCGGAATAGATACAAGGTAAGCGGGTTGTCCCATGTGGGGCTCAAAGTCTTCATCCCCATTTTACAGATGAGGTCACTGAGACACAGAGAAGTTAAGCGACTTGCCCAAAGTCACACAGCTGACAAGTGGCGGGGTCAGGATTAGAACCCACGACCTCTGACTCCCAAACCCTGGCTCTTTCCACTAAGCCAGGCAGGGGTAGAGGGAAGGGAGAGATAAGGGCGTTGACCACCATTCCACTGACTTGGACATTTTAATCATTCTCATCCAATAACAATATTGTCTCCTTCAGCAGTTCTAAGAGCTAATTAGCCTTACAGACACAGAGGATCTTCCTGACGTGACAGCTCTTCGAGACATCACCTGCTTTGAATGCGTTTCATTCTGCCTAAGAACCAAAGGAATGATTTATTCACTGGTTTATAGAATATCCCCAGACACCCCAATGCCAAAACCCTGCCTCTGAGAGGACCCAAAGAGCAGTAGATTCCTTGATTACAGACTACTGACCCTTCCGATTAGTGGGGAATAATGGACTCAAGCTAGAAGGAGCAGTGGGAAATATCAGTAGAAGCAGCATGGCTTAGTTGGAAGAGCATGGATTTGGGAGTCAGAGGACTTGGGTTCTAATTGCGGCTCTGCCACTTGTCTACTGTGTGACCTCGGGCAAGCTACTCAATTTCTCTGTGCCTCAGTTACCTCAGCTCTAAAATGGGGATTACGACTGTGAGCCCCACATGGGACAACGTGATTACCGTGTATCTCCCCCAGCGCTTAGAACACTGCTTGGCACAGAGTAGGCGCTTAACAAGTACCATCGTCATTATTATTATTGTTGGAAATGGAAGATCGCTAGGACCTATCCACGGCCTAGTGGCTAGAGAACAGGCCTGAGAATCAGAAGGCCCTGGTTCTAATCCCAGCTATGCCACTTGTCTGCTGTGCAACCTTGGGCAATTCACTTAACGTTTGTTAAGCGCCTACTATAGGCAGAGCACTGTTCTGAGTTCTGGGGTAGATACAGGGGAATCAGGTTGTCCCACGTGAGGCTCACAGTTAATCCCCATTTTACAGATGAGGTAACTGAGGCACAGAGAAGTGGCTTGCCCAAGGTCACACAGAAGACAAATGGCAGTCAGGATTAGAACCCACGTACTTAATGCACTTAAGTACACTATGTACTTAATCTTAGAAACAGCGCCGGCTAAGAGTTTCTCCCAGAATGAACACTTTTTTCTAACTCCCACTTCCACTGGTTGTGGTGCACGTGTTTCCGCCCCTCGTTCTTGCACGAAGGTTTTACTTTCTAAGCTTCCATCACTTGCGCTGGGTAGGGCACAGAGCTGGGATTTTAAGATAGGCCATTCACTTTATCACCCGCTATCAAACTGCCCAAAATGTGCATACTGCTCTCCTCTAACTTACAAACTACTATTTGTAAGTTAGTAATGTTAGTATCCCGGCTCTGCCACTGGTCAGCTGTGTGACTGTGGGCAAGTCCCTTAACTTCTCTGTGCCTTGGTTCCCTCATCTGCATAACGGGGTTGAAGTCTGTGAGCCTCACTTGGGACAACCTGATTACCCTATATCTCTCCCAGCGCTTAGAACAGTGCTCTGCACATAGTAAGCCCTTAACAAATACAAATATTAACATTATTAATGCCAATTTACTCGCTGCACCTCGATCTTACCTTTCGGGCCTCTGACCCTAGTCCACGTCCTCCCTCTCACCTGAAACTCCCTCCTGCTTCATATCTTTCATTCATTCAGTAGTATTAATTGAGCGCTTACTATGTGCAGAGCACTGTACTAAGCGCTTGGAATGGACAAATAGGTAACAGATAGCGACAGTCCCTGCCCTTTGATGGGCTTACGGTCTAATCGGGGGAGACGGAGAGACAACCGTAAGCTCCTTGTGGGCAGAAAATGTTTCTACCAACTCTGGTTTTTTTAACGGTATTTGTTAAGCGCTTACTATGGGCCAGGCACTGTGCTAAGTGCTAGGGTAGATACAGGATGGACACAGTCCCTATCCCACATGGGGATCACAGTCTTAATCCTCATTTTACAGATGAGGTAACTGAGGCACAGAGAAGTGTGGTGATTTGCCCAAGGTCCCACATCGACAAGTGACAGAGCTGGAATTGAAACTCGGGTCCTTCTGATTCCCAGGCCCATGCTCTATCCACTAGATCACGTTGCTTTCTATATCACTCTATTGCTCTCTTCCAAGTGCTTAGTACAGTGTTCTGCACACAGTAAACGCTCACTAAAAATGACTCAGTGGTTGATTAATCGGCATTCTCCCAATCTTCGAGGTTCTACAAAAATCATACCTCCTCTGAGAGGCTTTCAGTGACTAGGCCCTCATTACTTCTATTCCCCGTCCCTTCTGCATCGCCTAAACCCGCGGCTCTTACGCACTTGATACGTATCCCATCCTCGGCCCTATAGTACTTACGTACATATCTTTATACGCTGCTATTTCCCTTATCAATAATTTATTCTATCATCTCTCTCCCTCTCTAGACTGTGCGCTCCTTGTGGGCCGAGATCACGTCCATCAGTTCTACTTTACTGTTCTCAACCAAATGCCTAGTATAGAACTCAGTACCCAGGAAGCACTCAATAAATACCATTAACTGATTCTTTTATTCATGCTCTCGGATCTCTTCCACTGCTGGAGTATTTGTCGGGTCACAAAATCCGGACCTAATTTCTGTCATTTTTAAACCGATTTGTTTTCTCTCCTGTGCCATTTTCTGAGTCATGCACTTAATCGTCCCAAATATTGTTGTGTAAGCAGAGCCGTCAGCTGGATGGGCCAAGGAAAAGAAACATTTCAAACGAAAAGAGGTCAGACTGAGAATCAGAGATGTTCCGGGGAGTTCGGAATGTTTTAGGGGGTCCCAGATTGGCCCTTCTGTGTCAGTGAGGGGGCCTTGCATCTGAACACAGACTGTGTTTCTTGATCTTCCTCAACGATGACCTCATTTCCCCCGACTGACCCTCCTGCGACGCCTTTCTGACGCTGCCAATGTCCCTCTCTGCATCTGGCAGTAAAGGCTCCTGGGAGGATGCGCTTCCTTCGCTCTATCAACTTGGCAAATTGGGAGGGGGTCCAAGAGGCGTGCTCCCTCCAGAAGCAGCTCATATTAGAAGCAGAGCCGGAAAGAACACAGGCCTGAGAGTCAGAGGACCTGGGTTTGAATCACGGCTCTGCCGCCTGCCTGCAGGAAGATCTTGGGTAAATGACTTAACTTCTCTGTGCCTTATTTTCTTCACCTGTGAAATGGGGATTCAGCAGTTGTTCTCCCTCTTATTAAGACTGTGAGCCCCAGGTGGGACGGAGACTGATTCCAACGTGACTGTCTTGTATCTACCTCAGTGCTCAGCACCATGCTTGACACATTGTGTAGACTTAACAGATAGCTCAATTATTAATATTAGTATTAGCCTCCACAGAGAAGCAGCGTGGCTCGGTGGAAAGAGCCCGGGCTTTGGAGTCAGAGGTCATGGGTTCGAATCCCGGCTCGGCCACTTGTCAGCTGTGTGACTTTGGGCAAGTCACTTAACTTCTCGGTGCCTCAGTGACCTCATCTGTAAAATGGGGATGAAGACTGGGAGCCCCACGTGGGACAACCTGATTCCCCTGTGTCTACCCCAGCGCTTAGAACAGTGCTCTGCACATAGTAAGCGCTTAATAAATACCAACATTATTATTATTATTATTATTATTACTTTGATATGGTGTAGTGGATAGAGCATGGACCTGGGAGTCGGAGTTAGGTTCTCATCCCGACTCCGCCACCTGTCTAGGTGACCTTGGGTAAGTCGCTTCGCTTCTCTGAGCCTCAGTTACCTCATCCGTAAAATGGGGATTGAGACTGCGATCCTCATGTGGGATAGGGACGGTGTCCAACCCGATTCACTTGTACCCATCCCAGCGCTTAGTACAGTGCCTGGCACATAGTAAGCACTTAACAAATACCATCATCGTCATCATCGTTATTCATTCATTCATTCAACAGCATTTACTGAGCTCTTACTGTGGGCCAAGCACTGTACTAAGTGCTTGGAGTGTACAATTTGGCAACAGATAGAGACAATCCCTGCCCAATAATGGGCTCACAGTCTATTACCAAGGCAGTGTTGCCTAGTAGAAAGAGCACCGACCTAGGAATCAGGAGACTTGGTTTCTAGGCCCCAGCTGGACCACTTCGCCTGATGCCTAACCTTACACAGGGCTCTTACCATCTCTGATCTTTAGTTTCCTCCTCTGTAAAATGAGGATACGACACCTATTATACCTCCCACTTATGAGACTGGGACTGTATCTGATCCCAGTGCTTAATACAATGCCTGGCACACAGTAAGCGCTTAACAAATACCACACTTATTATTATTAACTGATTATCTTGCATCTACCTCAGAGTTTTGCCTAATCCCTGGCACGCAACGGGTAGCTTGATAAATACTGGTATTATTATTATTACACGACGTTGAGCAGATGGTGACTGGGAAGGCGTATTAGGTGCATATAATCAAACCTGGTCTTTCCGGCAGCTAAACAGTCCCAAATTGCTTTGCTGGCACCAGTAGTAAGGATTATGCAGCATTCACAGGAGTACCAATATGTTTTACTTCTCAAATCTGCCAGTGTAGGCAGGAGAACGGGATTAGTGAAAAGCCAAAGCAGCAGCATAGGCATGAAGACCACGTGGTCTATCTCAGGCAGGAATAGATACAGAATCCAGTCTCCCTCCCATTAATTAAGCCCTTAGTAGAGGAGTAGCATAGTTTAGTGGAGAGAGCAAGGGCCTGGGAGTCAGAAGGCCATGGGTTCTAATCCCAGCTCTGCCTCTCGTCTGTGATGTGGCTTTGGGCAGGTCACTTCATTACTCGGTGTCTCAGTTATCTCATCCGTAAAATGGGGATGAAGACGGTGAACCCCATCCGGGAGAGGGTCTATGTCCAACCTGATTCGCTTGTATCCACCCCAGTGATCAGTAACAATAATTCTGGTATTTGTTAAGCACTTACTATGTGCCGAACACTGTTCCAAGCACTGAGAACAGTGCTTAAGTGCAGAGTAAGCACTTAACAAATACCATGATTATTATTATTGTGTGCGAAAACACTATACTAAGCACTGTGGTCGGTACAAGATAATCAGGTGCCACATGGAGCTCACAATCTCATTAGGAGGGAGGACGGATATTGAATCCCTCTTTTGAAGAAGAGGAAATTGAGGCCCACAGAAGTTAAGTAACTTGCTTAAGGTCACACATCAGGTACACGGCAGATCCCGGTTTGGAACCGTGGGGGTGGGGGGGTAGAAATTGAGAGAAGAGGGGTGCATGCAAATCATTTCAGCCACTTCTCTGTAAGAGCTCTCTCTCAATGCCAGTAGTGTAACCTTCTAGTGTGAAAAGCAGATGCTTTTATATAGATATATCTGTAGATGCAGGTGCAGATTCAAGAAAGGCAGGTGTAATGTCAGTAATCCCATTCTTTCTCCTAGTCCTCGCCTTCTAAACCTTCAACTTCCCCAGCTCTCAACCATATTCGGAAGTAGGAGAAGAGCGGGGATTTGGGAGATTCCATCCATGTGTAGAGGAAAAAACTCTGAGCCATTTTCTAGGACTTTCATAGGAGTTGGTACTCATCTCTTTAAGCATCTATTGAGACCCAGGGGTGGGCTAGGGCTTTGACGGGGAAAGATGTTGACACTATCCCTTCTCTTCCGAAAGGATCGACCCCGTTGAGGATAAATGCCGGTCGGAAGTGGACTATATGTTTGAGGATGACAGGTGGGAAGAGAGAATATGAAGATTAATGGCTTAGTGGCCTTAACACTGAATTTGCTCATTAAATCTCTGCCTGGACTTGCACTGAGGTCCAGCTCTTCATTCAGCGAAAGGTCTAAATTTCCACAGAGGACCACGGGAAGGGGGTCCCAGGTCACATGACATGGAATCAGCAGCCTGACCTGAGTCGAGGGTTACGGGCAACTTCTGGAGGAGGACTGTTCCAGCCAGTCATCACGGCAAGCTAAGAACTCACTGACGGCAGGCAGGAAAGGGGTTTGCTCTCGCTCAAAGGGGTGGTAAGATTTGTAGCTAGCTGTCCACATACATCAGCTTGGATGAGGTTCTAGCAGCTGTAGGAATCATGTGCCGAGCCTCTGATTAATTGTGATATTTGTTAAGCACTTACTATGCGGTGAGCTCTGTTCTAAGCGCTGGGGAAGGTACAGGATCGTCAAGTCTGACACAGATCCTGTCCCATAAGGGGCTCAAAGTCTGAGTAGGAGGGAGAAGTGGTGTTTCACCTCCAATTTGCCGAAGAGGTAACAGTAGGACAGAGAAGCTAAGGGACTTGTCCAGAATCACACAGCATGCAGGTGCCGGGATTAAAACCCAGGACCTCTGACTCCTAGGCCCGTGCTCTTCCCACTAGACCTTGAGGCTGCACATGCTTCCATGCTGCTCTGGTCTTGACTGACCCGCCCCTGCTTGGACCCCTGAAGGAGGGATACAAACTGCCAGACACATACCTCTCCAACTTTCAGCCCTTTCGAAACCCTTGAAGGTTATGAGGAGTGGAGGACAGAGAAGGGGAGAGGTAAAGGAGAAGAGAGGGTCCTTGACTACGCTTCTCCTCTCCTCCTAACTTCTTCCTTCCTCGATCTATCTTCGACACCTTTCACCCAGCACTGTGCATAGTGGGGTGGGTTCCAATTCAGCTTCCTCTGGGACCCCAACCTCTCTGTAGCCTTTATGGAACTCTTCCGTGCTTAGAACACTGCTTGGCACATAGTAAGCATTTTCAAAATGCCATTATTCTTTAGCAAGCCATCACTGCTGTTCTGAGGGAAGAAAAAGCCCATAAAATGCAGTTGATTCTTGACAAGGATGGTACCAGAGATCATTCTCACCAGATGGGGAAATACAGGCAATCCATTGACACTGCGGAAGTGGTCTGTCGTGCTGGTTATTTCCCAGGGTCCCAGCGATGGCATTCGCCCACAGATGCACGGGCTCATTTGGACTGCTTATTGTCTCCTTGAGTCAGGCCGGGCTATTTCCTGCCCAAAGAAACTCAGCCCCGAACTCTTCTCTTTACCTCGGAAGCTAGTGAACGGGACAACTGGGGACACTTTCTAATTATAACACTGGCAGGTGGATGGGCAAGAGAAAGGCAGGAAAGAAAACAAACGACAGACTCAGTCCATCCCACCCCTGACTGTCTCACGTCCTCCCTGCCAGTCGACTTTAGGGAAATGCTTTCGGCCGTTCGTGTCCCTGTGCTCACTGTGGGTGCCGAGTTTTCCAAAGGATCCGTTCGCTCTGGGAGATGCAGGGAATGAAATAATCTTCCAAGCACTGGCCTGCAACCAGCCATATTGTCCTGCTTCGCCTAGTTACCCAGGGGCCTTAATGGGCTTCACAAATGCTCTGAACACATTCTTAGATGGGGCTCTGGGGTAGTCCACACCTCTCTCGGCACAAGGGGCTATTTCCAGAGCCTGCAAACCCCGCTGGTCACAAGCCCCCTTCTTGCCAGCATTTAGCAAATGTATATAATAATATACATAAATAAATAGAAATGTCACCCCTGGTCTGGTAGTTCTATCCTCAAAAAAACTCCATCAGTTTCACACATTTGAGCCTTTCCCAAAATTTCAGCACCTCCAATAAGCTCTCAGCCATATCGTGGTATGGGTGGGCCCCATCAGGGGAAACCAAAGAGAAGAGGGGCAAAGGATCACTCTTTTTGCTATCACAATAATCAAGAACAGGGCTTGCTGGGCATAGCACACTGTTCTAAGCGACAGAGAGCTATAGTGGGTTACGGGGAGACAGATATTCAGAATACATAATGCAATTCCTGTCCTTGAGGAACTTATAGTCGACCAAAGATAATCAGGGCCTCAGACAAAAAGGTTAAGATTCATTTTACCAAAACGTGGCTTATGCTCTCGGGGCCAAATGAATCAGCTCTGCTCATTTTTGATCCCTGAAAGCCTAGGCAGCAGCATGATCTAATGGGAAGAGCACGGGGTTAAGTACCAGAAGACCAGTGCTCTAGCCCTGGCTTGGCCGCTTGCCTGCTGTGTGACCTTGGGTAAGTCATTTCATTTCCTCTGGGTCTCAGTTTCCTTAATTGTAAAATGGGGATAAAATTCCCATTCTTCTTCACTCTGTGAGCCCCATATGGGGCAGAGACTATTCCAGTATGATTGTCTTTGCAAGCAAGCACAATGCTTGCTAAACACTTAGTAAAGTAAGCGCTTAATAAATTCCACCATCATCTCGAGCATGAGCTGTGGAACCCCCTAAGGGTCCTTCTTGGAAACACTCTGGTTTCCATAGTTACTGCTGGGCTAGGATGCCTGCAACTACTGGGACTCAAGAAAAATAATAATAATAATAATGATATTTACTAAGTGCTTATTATCTGCCAAAGCCTTTACTGACCTCTGAGGTAGATACAAGATCATCAGGTTGGATACGGTTCCTGTCCCATTTTACAGTTGAAGAAACTGAGGCAAATGGGCCAATCCAACTCACGCTGCGGCAGGCGGGCCGCCTAGATCCTGTCAGCACTGGAGATGCTAATCTGGACCATAAAACCACTATTTATCAAGATGCGCGTTAAACTGAAATTTCCTTCGGAGGGGGATTAGCTGCAGCTGAGTAAATAGAGAAGGAGCGTGGCTCAGTGGAAAGAGCACAGGCTTGGGAGTCAGAGGTCATGGGTTCGAATCCCGACTCTGCCACTTGTCAGCTGTGTGACTGTGGGCAAGTCACTTCACTTCTCGGTGCCTCAGTTCCCTCATCTGTAAAATGGGGATGAAAACTGTGAGCCCCACGTGGGACAACCTGATCACCCTGTATCTACCCCAGCGCTTAGAACAGTGCCCTGCACATAGTAAGCGCTTAACAAATACCAACATTATTATTACCACCAAGAGACCGAAGGCCAATGGGGAAGGTTTTAATCTCCATAATACTTTTTGATTATACTTATGTGAGTGTTCACATTCCCCATCAGGTAGTCTCCAGGAAGGAACCTGTGTTATCCATCCCCCATTTGTGTCCATCCTCTCCCTTGCACGTCCACGCTCTCCCTCAACCTCTCACTGTCTCCCTTGCACGTCGGGGAGAAGAGGCTGGTGGGTCGGTCCCTGGCAGCGCTTGGGCCGGAAAGGAGCGCTGCCAAGAACCAGGTTGCCAGCTAAACCCATTTCAGGACTCCCTGAATCAACTGTCCTGCTTGCATGGGTGACACACGGTAGTCGTATGGGGAAGACTAGGTTTGGACAGTTTTTCCCGTGGCCAGACTTTTGAAAAAAGCTGTTCCCTGGAGATGAGGGCCCCTGGGAAAGTGAACAGAAGACATGGGTCGGTGTCTTCCACCCACACTCCAACCACCCCAAAGGTCTGGCTTAGGGGATAGAACACAGGCCTGGGAGTCAGAGGGACCAGGGCTTTAATTCTGGCTCTGCCACCTGCCTGCTGTAAGACCTTGGGCAAGTCAAATGAAATAGACTGATTTCACCTATAAACCGTTCCATTTTTATTCTGAGATTACTGTACAAAAGGTAAAGACTAAAATTTTATTATTGGGGCTGTTGTCAATGCACTGGTCCCACTCTCCTAGAGAAAAAAAACTGTCCTGGAATGCCCTCCCCCCCTCACATCCATCAGACTAACTCTCTTCCCCTCTTCAAAGCCCTACTGAGAGCTCACCTCCTCCAGGAGCCCTTCCCAGACTGAGCCCCCCTTTCCCTCTGCTCCTCCTTCCCTCCCTTTCCTCTCCTGTCCTCTGCTCTTCCCCCTTCCCATCCCCTCAGCACTGTGAATATTTGTATATATTATTTATGTCCCTATTTATTTTGTTAATGAGGTATATATCTCCATGATTCTATTTATCTTAATGATGACGTTTTGTTTTGTACTGTTTTGCTTTGCTGTCGGTCTCCCCGGTTTAGAATGTGAGCCCGTTACTGGGCTGGGACTGTCTCTATCTCTTGCCCAATTGTACATTGCAAGCGCTTAGAACGGTGCTCTGCATATAGTAAGTGCTCAATAAATACTATTGAATGAATGAATGAACGAATGAACGAACTTCTCTGGGCCTCAGTTACCTCATCTGTAAAATGGGGATTAAGAGAGTGAGCCCCTTGTGGAACAGGGACTGTGTCCAACCTGATTAACTTGTATCTACCCCAGGACTTAGAAGTTTGGCACATTGTAAGTTCTTAAAAAGTATTATCATTATTAATATTACTATTGTTGCCTTCCTAGCTTGGCTGGGACTCCCTTTGGCAGTCCAGGCCAACTCCCTCTGTCCACCCACTGCCCACCCTCTCGATTTCCGGAAATTTTTCCCGTCTCCAGCATCCCCCGCCCCAGGCTCGCTGCAGCCCATTATGCTTCCTTGGCGTCACGCAGGCCACCCTACAAAGTATGTGCACATCGGATCTCCGTGAATTAATTAAAAGCCATGGAGTGTTCTGCCGCTACGGGACCTACCTCTTCTCTCAACGTTCAGGAAGAGGGAGCCAGTAGAAGAGGTCAACAAGTAGATCATCACAGAGTTGAGAGGAAACCATCATCATTATGGTGAGAGCTTGTACTTTTTTGGGAGACATGAGACGTATCTTGAAAATGTGCCAGTTTAGGGGATGTAGGGACAAGAGATTGGGGGCATTTTCCTTCAGTCTCCATAAAGTTCTGAGTGTGTATCTATCTACGGTTCTATTTATCTTGATGGTATTGATGCCCGACTACTTGTTTTGTTTTCTTGTCTGTTTAGACTGTGAGCCCAATGTTGGGCAGGGATTGTCTCTATCTGTTGCCGAATTGTACATTCCAAGCGCTTAGTACAGTGCTCTGCACACAGTAAGCGCTCAACAAATACGACTGACTGAATGGATGAAACACTGGATGATTAATATCCAAAAGATGAAATGGATTTTGGCTGGACCCTTAAGAAGAAAATGTAAGAGAGGGGTGGGGTTCGGAGAAGGAGAGACTATAAGCTCCTCAATCAATGTTGGTATTTACTGAGTGCTTACTATTGCACAGCACTGTACTAAGCACTTGGGAGACTACAACCGAGTTGGTAGACACATTCCTGTCCCATAAGGAAACAAGATCTTTCCAGACGACGATTGCCTCTTTCACACCTTATACAGGGCAGTCTTTTTTATGATATTTTTACAGTGTTTTTTAATAGTATTTATTAAGCTCTTACTATGTGCCGGGCCCTGTTCTAAGCACTGGGGTAGATACAAGGTAATCAGGTTGGATACAGTCCATGTCCTACATGGGGCTCACAGTCATAATCCCCAGTTTACAGATGAGGTAACTGAGGCAGAGAAGTTAAGTGACTTTCCCAAGGCCACACAGAAGACTTGAGGTGGACCCAAGTCCTTCTGACTCCCGGGTCCGTGCTCTATCCACTAGGCCATGCTGCTTCATAGTTCTTACTATGTGTCAGGCATTTTATTAAGCGCTGGGATAGGTACGAGTTAATCGAGTTGGACACGGAACCTGCCCCACATAGGACTCACCGTTTTAATCCCTATTTTGCAGATGAGAGAACTGAGGCGCAGAGAAGTTAAGTGACTCGGTGCAACCAGAATTAGAACCCAGATCTCCGACCGGGCCCGTGCTCTTTCCGCTAGACCACGATGATTCATCTCTTCAACTCTTACACCGCGGCCCACTCCACGCCACTGCCAGTGAAACCTTTACATTTCAGATTGACTCCCTCTAGACTGTATGCTCCTTGAAGGCAGGGATAGTGTCTATGAATTCGCATTGAACTCTTCCAAGCATTTAGCAAGTGCTCCGCACACAGTAACTCCCTCAACCCAGCAGCGGCATTTATTGAGTGCTTACGGCGTGCGGAGCAAATGCTCAATAAATACCACTGAAGGATTGAGGGAGGCTGAGCGACTAAGCTCATCGATTTTCCATTTCCTGAGTGCGGAGAGCTACGGAGCAGCTGTTGGCGGAGTTTTCCAAGCATTACGGCGACACCTCAGTGTGACCTCTGAAGATAGGTGGTTTTCCTTTTTATCTCTCTTCATTATGCCTCTCAGAAGGTGGCTTAGCACCGGATATTCGACCAGTAGTGGGCAATTTACAGAGGGAAGGCTATCTGTTAGTCCGGACGGCTTCGGGATGGTTCCTTCTGTTACCTGGACCTGAGGTTCCCTTTTCTGCTTCACGGGGCTCAGTACTCTCTTTTCCTTTGCCGATGGTCTCGGCACGGGATTTAGGCAGGGGATGCTCCGCTTGCTTCTCTTACCCAGTGGATCATAAACTCAATGGCGGGACCCAGCCGCGTGGCTCAGTGGAAAGAGCACGGGCTTGGGAGTCAGAGGTCGTGGGTTCGAATCCCTGCTCTGCCACTTGTCAGCTGTGTAACTGTGGGCAAGTCACTTAACTTCTCTGTGCCTCAGTTATACCTCATCTGTAAAATGGGGATTAAGACTGTGAGCCCCACGTGGGACAACCTGATGACCCTGTTTCCACCCCAGCGCTTAGAACAGTGCTCTGCACATAGTAAGCGCTTAACAGATACCAACATTATTATTATTCCTACTGAGAAGAAACTTGGCCTAGTGGAAAGAGGACTGGCCTGGGAGTCAGAGAACCTGGTTTCTAAATCTGCCTCCACTGCTTGCCTGCTATGTGACCTTGGCTAAGTCAATTAACATCTCTCTGCCTCAGCTTCTTCACCAGTAAAGTGAGAATAAAATTACCCATTATCCCTCCCTTCTTCTTGTGGCTGTGGCTTGTGGCATTTGTTAGGCGCTTACTTTGTGCCGAGCACTGAACTATGCACTGGGGTGGATACAAACAAATCAAATCGGAAACAGTTCCTGTCCCACATAAAAATAATAATGATAATAATAGTAATTGAGGTATTTATTAAGCACTTATTTATGCCAGGCAGTCTATTAAGCGCTGGGGTGGATACAAGGATATCAGGTTGAACGCATACCCTGTTCCGCCTGGGGGCTCACGTTCTTAATTCCCATTTTCCAGACGAGGTGACTGAAGCACAGAGTAAGTGAAGTGACTTGTCCAGAGTCACACAGCAGACCAATGGCAGAGCTGGGTTTGAAACCCATGTCTTTCTTAATCCCAGACCTATGATCTATCCACTAGGCCATACTGCTTCTTAATAATAATGTTGGTATTTGTTAAGCGCTTACTATGTGCCGAGCACGGTTCTAAGCGCTGGGGTAGATACAGGGTAATCAGGTTGTCCGATGTGAGGCTCACAGTTAATCCCCATTTTACAGATGAGGTAACTGAGGCACAGAGAAGTTAAGTAACTTGCTTAAGGTATTCTTGACTGTGAGCCCCGTGTGGGTCAGGTACTGTGTCTATTCTGCTTATACTGAATCCAGCCAGCATTTAGTCCAGTGCTTGGCACACAGTAACTGCTTAGCAAATACCATTATTATTATCATTGTTGTATGTCCCTCAAATGTTTAATTACTGTTACTCGGCACACAGTAGGATTCAAGAGTCCAGTATGATGTACTGATTGAATGGAGGTCAATATGGTGCTCTGCCCCCAGGAGGAACCCATCACAGTGCTTTGCCCACTGTTAAAGCCTAGAACAGTGTTCTCAACCCAGTAACCGCCCGACGAACGTTCCTGTCATTGCCTAGATTCTCGTCCGTGGAAAGTCCGTCCCAAGTTGACGACGTCTCGGGAAAGAGAGAACGGGTCACATCTCAGACTGTGTGAGGCCAGCCTAAAAGCTACGGGGGTACAGACAGCTACTGCCGTGCTCTGGCCCCTGTGACCAGGTCATCTGACTTCCTCATATTTAGCTTTTTTTTCAGCCCTGAAAGGCTTTCTGGTCATTCGCATTCGAAAATAACCTTCTCCTCCTCCTCTTCCTTCATGGAGAAAGCACTGATGCTTCTGGGTTTTATTCCCCATCTGTGACCCAATGGAGAAAGATTCTGTCATGAGGGAGGGTCCCCCTCCTCCTCTAGACTGTAAACTCATCGTGGGCAGGAAATGTGTCAGTTTATTTTTATAATGAACTCTCCCAAATAGTTAGTACAGTGCTCTGCACACAGTAAGCGCTCAATAAATACGACTGACCGACTGACTTTGTGCTGGCTCCAGGCTAGGCACGCGTGAGCCGCCAAGCGGAATGGCAGTTACCAGAGTTACCAGATTGACTTTCCGGCTGCTACGGGATATTCCACCCTTGCTGGGCTACCCCCGTGGCAGCTTCAGACCCCTGCCAGGCCCCTCGCTTCCCGGCCACTTTTAGCTTGTACAGTGGTATTTGTTAAGCACATACTATGTGCCAGGCACTGAACTATATGCTGGGGTAGATACAAGATAATCAGCTTGGACCCAATCCCTGTCCTCCGGGGTGCTCAGAGTCTTAATCCCCATTTTACAGATGAGGCAACTGAGGCCCAGAGACGTGAAGTAATGACAATAATTTCGGTATTTGTTAACTGTGTACTATGTGCCAGGCACTGTGCTAAATGCCGGGGTAGGTCCAAGATAATCAGGTTGGACTCAGTCCCTGTCCCATGTGGGGTTTACAGATGAGATAGCAGAGGTCCAGAGAAGCGAAGTGACTTGCCCAAGGTCACAAAGCTGACCAGGAGCAGAGCCGGGATTAGAACCCATGTCCTCTAACTCCCAGGCCCTTGCTCTATCCACTAGGCCACGCTGTTTCTCGCTGGGCCACATCGCTTCCAGTGCCGTGCAGCAGAGTTGGTAGACGTGTACAGTCTACGCACTCGGATCTATAGAGAAGCAGCAGGGCGTAGTGAATTGAGCATGGGCCTGGGAGTCAGAAGGTCATGAGTTCTAATCCCACTCTGCCCCTTGTCTGCTGTGTGACCTTGGGCAAGTCACTTCACTTCTCTGAGCCTCAGTGACCTCATCTGTAAAATGGGGGTTAAAACTGTGACCCCCACGTGGGACTACCTTGTATCCGCCCCAGTGCTTCGAACTGTGCTCGGCACATAGTAAGCACTTAATAAATACCGTGATTATCAATTATTATTATTACTTCACTTCTGGGGGCCTCAGTTACCTCATCAGTAAAATGGGGATTGAAACTCATGGGGATTGAAAACTTCCCGGCTTGAAGCAGTGCTTTGAATAAGGGACTCGCTGTGGGTTTTTTTTTTTTTAAACTCTCGAGTTATTGCTGGGCAAACACAGAGTCCGAACCTCCAGCTGATGAGAAGGTAAAATGGGGAATCGGCCACATTCTTTCCTAATCAAACTGGATGTGCGACCCAAGGAGCAAAGTCTCTAATTATGCTACCCAGCAGGGAAAGCAAAGCTTCTGTTTACTAAATCTCTCTGTTCAATAAGCTCAAATGCTCCGTTCCCAAGAAGGAAACTAATCCCGAAATGTTATGATGGAGCTGTTTCCAGGCTCGCCGCTTTCTCTGCCTCTCAGCGGTCAGGGCGATGGAGGTCCCGAGAAACAGGGACGAGGCAAGCCAGTGTGGGCCGTCGGCATCCGACCCGGCTCCTGGATGCCACTTGGAGTGGAAGTAGCCTTTCCAGATCATACTGGAGTTTCAGCTGAGCCCTTTTAAGCAGTCATCCTTTAAAGGAAATAGGTAACTTGGGATCATTAAGAACTGGAAAATGCTTCTGGCTCAAACAACAACAAAAACAACCATTAGAGGATTTTCTTAATCAGGGAAAACCACTGCAGTCCCCTGTAGGAATGAGTTTCACTTCCTAAGCCTTATTGCAAATCAAATAATTGTGCTATTTGTTGTTAGGTGCTTACTATGTGCCAGGTACCGTACTAAGTATTGGGGGGGGGGGGGGCGGGAGGGATACAAGCAAACTGGGTTGGACAAAGTCTCTGTCTCACACAGGACTTACACTCTTAACCCCTTAGCCTCCTTTCCTCTCAGAAGGAGGAAAAGGATGAAGAGAGGAAAAGAAAGAGGAGGTTGAAAAGGAGAATAATTTTCTCTATATAAGGGGAACAAATTCTGAGTTTCATCCTGTGATTACTGCCCCAGTATGGAATTAAACCTTTACTGAAGTATTAACACACCGAGAGATCACCACCTGGTTGCCTTGTCAATTCTTAAGTCCTGTGCGTAATAATACTGATGTGTAAAGTGTCATCATACCAGTTGACCCATCACCAACAATGGAGTCCAGTCTTGGATAAGACTAAAGGTGGGCAAAATCTTTACCTGGGGTACATCAATCCAGTCAACGGCATTTGCTGAGTGCTTACTGTGTGCAGAGCACTGTACAGTACAATAAGGTTGGTAGACACAACCTCTGCCCAGAAGGACCTTTACAGTCTAGAGGGGAAAACAGATTACAGATAGGGGAGATGGGAGAGTAAAAGGATATATACATAAAGAGCTATGGGGTAGTGGGTGGGATGAACATCACAATGTTTAAGCGGTTCATAACCAAGAGCGGCTATGAAGCTGAGGGGAGATCGAGTAGGGTGGGGAAATGAGGGGTCAGTCAGGGAATACACCCTGGAGGAGGTAATAACGTTGGTATCTGTACCATTTTAGGAGGGCTCTGAAGGAGCAGAGTGTGGTGTTCCGTCAGCTATGACGTACTTTCAGGCCAGAGGGAGGATTTGGGCAAGAAGCGGAAGGCGAGACAGATGAAATAGACTGGCATTAGAGAAGTGAAGTGTGTTGGCTGGGTTGTAGTAGGAGATCAACGAGGTAAGGAAGGATGGATAGAGCTAATTGAGTGCCTTAAAGCCGATGGACAGACACGCAGATCAGAGACGCGGTACGGAAAAAATGATCAATCGAGAGTTCTCCTTTTCAGAAGCTCTCTTCTGGATTCGAGGGGCCGACTCTACAGCCTTAACAGGGCTGGCTACTGAAAATGTATCAGTGCAAATTCACCTGACAACGGATGTTGACTTTTGATGTCACTGGAAGAGAATACAAAGAAGTTTGAATTGGAACCTCTGTGCACTGCAGCAAAAAGACAAAGAAAGAGGGATGCCATTTCTTGAGTGGGAGGGGGACTGTTCACCAAAAGATCCCAGTAGGATTACTTAAGCAAAACGGCTGTATTCTTGGGCTCACGCTCAATCACCACCCTAGAGGCAGTACTTTCCAGCAGTCAGGGTGGATCGAAATTAGTGGATCGGAATCACCCCTCTGCTTCACAGGGCCTGTGGCCCATGCTATTCTGCAGAAAGGCATGGAAAGAAAGAGCCCTCGAAAGTTTCTTGCCACGAGAACATCTGTCACTTGGATGTATCATGGAACCGGTCTCTGGCGGGGGACCAAGATAAGTAATTGGTCTGGCCACACTCCAAGGTGAAGATGCAAGCCTCGAGCCTTCAGGATAAGAAAGCCCACCGGGTCTCTCGTGTTTCTGAGACTAAATGGAAACAGAGAAGTGATTTGAATGCCAGTTGTTTCCAGGCATGCCGGCTTGAGCACGGGGGGGGGGGGGTCTCTGAAGGATAGGAGACGAGGTGGGAAAGGGAGGGAGGTTGGTGGAGAAGGAGCAGACAGAAAGAATTGCTGATGGAGGGTCACAGAGGACTCTATTCCCTGGAACTTAAGCATCTCCATGGGGAAACAAAGGCCTGCAGGTTACCTTAACCAAGCTTATGAGCCCGCTGTTGGGTAGGGATTGTCTCTATCTGATGCTGAAATGTACTTTCCAAGCGCTTAGTACAGTGCTCTGCACACTGTAAGTGCTCAATAAATACTACCGAATGAATGAAGCTCTCCTCTTAGGGCCAATCAGACAATACCTAGCCATTTTGCAGGTCCTCTCACAGGAGAGTCGCCCAGAAGCAGAACGGCCTAGTGGATAGAGCACGGCCCTGGGAGTCAGAAGGACCTGGGTTCTAATCCCGTCTCTGCCACTTGTCTTCTGTATGACCTTGGGTACGTCATTTAATTTCTCTTTGCCTCAATTACCTCCTCTGTAAAATAGGGATTAAGACTGTGACCCCCATGTGGGACAGGGACGGTTCCAATCTGATTAGGTTGTATCTACCCCAGTGCTTAGAATAGTGCTTGACACATAGTAAGTGTTTAACAAATACCATCATCATTATTAATATATTTAATTCCATTTACGTATTCATTCATTTATTCATTTTACACTTACTCTATTATTATTTGTATCTATCTTTTCCTTTTTGTTCCCTTTGTATGTTTCTTTCCCCCCTCTAGACTTCAAGCGCAAACCAAGCGCTCAATAAACACACTTAATTGATTGATTGATTTGTATGTATTCGCCTCTCCCATTAGACTGTAAGTTTCTCAAGAGACTTTTACTTTTGCTAAATGTTAGAGTCCAGTACGGTGCTCTGAATACAGTAGATATTCGAAAAATACTGATGATTACGATAATGAATCAGTGGAACTTATGGAGCCCTTACTATGTCCAGAACACTGTACTAAGAACTTGGGAGAATGATCTTATGGACAATGGGGCCACCTTCTTATTTTTTTTTTTATGGTATTTGTTAAGCACTTATTATATCCCAGGCACTGTACTAAGACTGGGGTAGTTACAATCCCGTCAGGTTGGTTGCGGTCCATGTCTGACATGGGGCTCATGGGTTTTATCCCCATTTTACAGATGAGGTAACGGAGGCACAGAGAAGTTAAGTGATTCACCCAAGGTCAGGCAGCAGAAAAATGGCAGAGACAGAATTAGAACCCATATCCTTCTGACTCCCAGGGCCAAGCTCTATCCATTAAGCCACACTGCTTCTCCAGAAAACAAGACTTTCACTCTCTATCTCCTTTTCCCTCTCTCTCATTCATATAAGCCCACAGACCTAAGAGAATTTAATCGGGTCCCGGAGGCGTCTCCCCCAAGACATCCTCTTGCTATTTCAACTCCGGCCTATTGGTCTTACACGTGCCCTCGGAAAGTATTTGTCAATAACCAAATGTCACTTTTGCTTTTTCAGTCCACAAACACTGCATTGATTTGTGCTCCCCAGCAGAGTCGACGAAATGCTTCGTTAAGACGGAACATCCACTGAAGTAAGCGGAAGAGCGGCATTAATGCCAGTGGCATGCAACAGAACCAGCGTTGCTACGATGAGTACTAAATGAAATCATAACGATGGGACAATTAGAAAGGTTGCCAAATATGCACACGGCTTCAGATTAACACCCAGGGAAAATACAGTTCATAAACTTCTACTCTTTCCACGCTACACCTCGGACAAAATGTTCTTTCCCTCTGCATCTGGCACAGGCCATTGCTGCACCTGAACACCTCTGAGAAGCATTCCAAGAACGAGCTCTGGGAGGAACTGGATGAGCAGAGCCAGATAGAAAAAAAAAAAAGATACCCAGAGGAGAAGGCGGGAGGAAGAAGAGCAGCTTTTCAGCCTGAGGGATCATCTGAAGAGCAGGATTGCTGTTCAGTCGGCACTTCCGGAGAACAGGAACGCTTCCTCCGCGCCCGGGGCTACTGTGTTTGAGGCAGTTGGAGAAGCAGTCTATGAGACTTATTATTGCTGAGGTACAGCTTCCTCCTGCCATCCTCCTGCATCCTGAATGCGCTTATCAGCTCCTGCCTTGACTCTACTGCATCAGCCTCCTCACCTCCAGTCCCATACTCTACCTTGCTGCCTGGATCATTTTCTCCAAAAACAATAAACTCATCTGCCCGCATCTCCCCCCCCTCCAATGATGCCTTAACCATCGCTGCATTAAACAGAAACTCCTTCCCCTAGGCTATAACAATTCGTAATTCAGAATGATGATGGTCATGTTGGTAGTTGTTAAGCGCTTACTAGGTGCAGAGCACTGTTCTAAGCACTGGGGGAGATACAGGGTCATCAGGTTGTCGCCCATGAGGCTCACAGTCTTCATCCCCATTTTACAGATGAGGTAACTGAGGCCTAGAGAAGTGAAGTGACTTGCCCACAGTCACACAGCTGACAAGTGGCAGAGCCGGGATTCGAACCCATGACCTCTGACTCCCAAGCCCGGGCTCTTTCCACTGAGCCACGCTGCTTCTTTAAGTACTCTTTATGTGTCAAGCCCTGTTCTCAGTCCTGGAGTAGATACAAGTTAATCCGGTTGGATGCTGTCCCTGGCTCACATGGGGCTCAAACTCTTAACCCCCATTATACAGATGAGGTAACTGAGGCTCAGAGAAGTTAAGTGACTTGCCCCAGGTCACAGCAGACGAGTGGAGCTGAGATTAGAACCCAGGACCTCTGACCCCCAGGCCTGAGCTCTTTCCACAAGGCCATGCTGCTTCTCTAACCCCCATTTTACAGTTGAGAAAACTGAAGCACACCAAGTCAAACACAGCAGGGAAGTGTCAGATTTAGGATTAGAACCCACGTCCTATGACTCCAAAATCTGTGCTTTTTCCACCAGGTCTTGCTGTTTCCCTTAAAAATAGAAGAACAGATCCCTGCTCTTATGAAACAAAGACTTATGAAGGTAAATCTATCGCTAATCTCTCATTAATTTCAGAAGAATTCTAATATAATGAAGTGTTAGTAATAACGATGGTATGTGTTGAGTGCTTACCATGTGCCAGGCACTGAACTAAGCACTGGGGTGGATACAAGCAAATTCATTCATTCATTCAATCGTATTTATTGAGTGCTTACTGTGTGCCAAGCACCGTACTAAACACTTGGAGAGTGCAATTCAGCAATAAAGAGAAACAATCCCTGCCCACAACGCACTTACAGTCTAGAATCCATTTGGACACGGTCCCGGTCCCAGGTGGGGCTCCCGGTCTCAATCCCCATTTTACAGATAAGGTAATTGAGGCACAGGGAAGTGAAGTGACTTGCCCAAGGTCACACAGCAAAGAGCTGTCTAGCTAACTTTTCCTGCCACTGTTGGCCCTCTGTTTACAAAATGCCTAATATAAGGCGTCCAGATCCCCTCCTCGAAGCGGAGTCTATGTAACTTTTATAGGAAGTGGTTATAGGAAATGACAACTGATTGGAATTACTTGTTCAAGAGCCTTGGGCTGTCAAATCGGTTTGCCTGGGATTACCTTAGCGACTCAAACTGAAAGTTCTTTGACTTTAGAGTGACTGTCCTAAAAGCAATTCAAGCAAGCTGAATACCCTAACACCATTTTAATAGCTTGACCAGTGATATAAATTGGAGCGAACAAATGGGGCTTTAAAAAGTTCCATGCCGGCTCCCGCTGCTTTCTCCACTTTATAGAGTGCTGTTGGAAAGCAGAAATGAGAAATCTGCTCAATATAGAACCTGCTGTAAAATATCCCCATCTCCAACCAGCCCTGAACCCTTGACTGGTTTTCTTATAAGGGGACTTGGTTTGTTTTCTAAGAAGCAGGGCAGCTTATTCAATCCATGGCAACTGGTTCCTGCTCTTTGTTTAAAGATCCCCAAACATTCCACTATTACAAATCTCCTACCACGCTGGGAAGTTTATCCCCTCAGCGTATTTTATTCTTGGGGTGGAATTCCTTTCCAGAGCCACACCCTGATTCTAAGCAGCTAAGACCCTTCGATTTCAGTTCAAACATGTTTACTGAGCATGCCTGTTTCACAGAGAATGTCATTCTTTCTCTCCATCGTATTAATATTCCGATTCTGTAGTAATTGAAAGGCAAGCTGGTGTGGCCTAATGGGCAGAGCACAGGCCCGGGAGTCAGAAGGACCTGGGTCCTGACCCCAGCTCCACCATTTGTCTGTTGTGTAAACTTGAAGTCATTCAACTTCTCGGTGCCTCAGCTCATTTGTAAAATAGGGATTATGACTCTCAGGTGGACTGAGTCCAACTTGTTTAGCTTGTATCTAACCCAGCGCTTAGTACAGTGAATGGCACATAGTAAGCACTCAACAAAAACCCGATAAACACAAATACTGGTAAGCTCCTGCTGTACAGGGACGGATTTGTTTCAGGCTCCCAAGTATTTCAAGGAACTGAGAGGAGACCGATACTCCCAAGATGTGTTCACAGCTTTTGTGTCTAATACCAGACACCTCGAGCAGCATCCTTTAGTTTTCCTGTAGCCCACACAAAAACAGGATTATAAACTGTTGGCCGAAGTTAAAAACCACGGGATTTATCCCAGGACACGGACTGATACATAAAAACACAGTGAGAAGCTGCGGAGCGATTCAGCCTCTTAAACCTCCTTTTTGTATTTACTATGAAGGACATCTCAGCGCTCCCGATCACGAAGGGTAGTGCGGAAATTAAGTCAGTAAGGTAGTAGAGATACTAAATTGTTTAAGGTGAGATTTCATCCATTTCCAATGCTTCCTTACGAGTGTCCCCATGAAGAGTATGCCTCAAACAAACCTTAAATACAAGCATGTCCACAGAGTGATATGTATGGTTATAACAAATTTAATCAACTGATTGCTAGGTCTAGATATTTCTCTCCTCCTCATCAGTATCGGAGCACGCGGTCTATAAAGAATATTATATTGAATATTGAATGTTTGTTGTGTACTGAGCAGACAGTGGAGAAGCAGTATGTCCTAGTAGATAGACCAAGGGCCTGGGAGTCAAAAGGACCTGGCTCTAATTCCAGATCTTCCACTGGTCTACTGGTGACCTTGGGCAAGTCGCTTAACTTATCAGTGCCTGTTACCTCATCTCTAAAATGAGGATGAAGACTGTGAGCCCGTTTTGTTAATGAGATGTACATCGCCTTGATTCTATTTATTTGCTATTGTTTTAATGAGATGTTCATCCCCTTGATTCTATTTATTGCTATCGTTTTTGTCTGTCCGTCTCCCCCGATTAGACTGTAAGCCCGTCAAAGGGCAGGGACTGTCTCTATCTGTTAACGATTTGTACGTTCCAATCGCTTAGTACAGTGGTCGGCACATAGTAAGCGCTCAATAGATACTATTGAATGAATGAATGTGGGACATGGACTGCATCCAACTTGATTATCTAGAGAAGCAGCGTGGCTTAGTGGAAAAGGCACGGGCTTGGGAGTCAGAGGAAGTGGGTTCTAATCCCGGCTCCGCCACGTCTGGTGTTGGTTCCTCGGACAAGCCACTTAACTTCTCTGTGCCTCAGTTACCTCGTCTGTAAAATGGGGATGAAAAGTGTGAGCCCCAAGTGGGACAACCTACTTATCTTGTATCTAACCCAGAGCTTAGAAAAGTTCTTGGCACCTAGTAAGTGCTTAGCAAATACCATAATTATTATTATTATTATCTTGTTTCTACCCTGGCCCTTAGAACAATCAAAGGTCTTGGATACTTACTATGTGCAGAGCACTGTACCAAGAGGTTGGGAGAGTACAACAGAATTAACAGACACATTCCCCACCCACAATGAGCTGACAGTCTAGAGGGAATGCTTGGCACACAATAAATGCTGAACAAATTGCATTTTTTTTAAAAAAAGGACTGTACTGAGTATCTATTGCCACTTGGTCCTTTGGGGCACCCCAATGAAAGTAGAGGTCACAGTCCATGCCTTAAGGAGCTTCTAATCTAATGGGATTGCAAAATTCCAAAACTGAATGAACTGAAAAAATTGAAATTGTTTGGAACCTCCCACACGTTTGAACGAACAATTCATTTATTCAATCATATTTATCGAGTGCTTACTTTGTGCAAAGCACTGTATTGAGCGCTTGGGCGAGTACAACGCAACCACAAAACACACATTCCCTCCCCACTGTGAGAACAAGGGGCGACCAATGCTAGTCTGTGCTGGCTCTCTCTCATTCTCCTTCACAAACCTTCCCAAATAATTCAAATGCCCCCAGAAAAGGAAAAATCCTCCTTTTCATCTATCTTTCGGCCGATCCATAGCAATCTTTTAATTTTTTATAAAATGAGGACTAGTGGCAAATTCCATGACCAAACATCCTGCGAATATTTGGATGGTAAGATTCCAGGCACAGGAAATGACACAATGTGAAATTAGCAGGGTGGCATTCTGATGGAGCATACGATTAAAGCAGCTGCGATTGTGTTGATTATTTGTCCCAGTGCCCAGTCTATGGAGGGGGGTTAAAAAAAAAAGAAAAGAAAAAGATTTAACCAATGCCCAGATGGCTTCAGGGAGCTTTCGGCTGCATTTTAAGCGCACTGTGCAGGTTCATAAGGTTGTATTGCAGTCTTCATCTTTCCTATCAAGCTGGAAATAGTCGATACAAATAGCAGAGAATAGGGTGGAAGAAATAAACCAGGGAATACACATTTTGCAGGGAGTGCAGGTAGATACGATCCCGGATCCCACGGGCTTCCCCTCTAGACCGTAAGCTCACTGTGGGCAGGAAACTTGTCTCCTAACTCCGTTATACTATCCTCTTTCAAGCACATAGGTGCTCTGCCCATAGAAAGTGGTCAATAAATATCGCTGATCGGTTGATTGATTGAGACAGCTTTACGTAAGAACTCAGAAAAACTTCATAGCCAAGGGGAAAGAGCATACACCTGATAGTCAGAAGACCTGGGTTCTAATCCCAGCTCTGCCACCTGTCTGCTGCGTGATCTTGGGCAAGTCACTTGACATCTCCCTGCCTCCGTTACCTCATTTGTAAAATGGGAATTCAATTCTCCTTCCTTGACTTGAACTCGATGCCCCATGTGGGATAGTGACTGTGTCCAACCTGATTATCTTGTGTCTATTCCAGTGCGTAGTCAGTTCCTGGCAGATGGGCAACTGCTTAACAAGTATAAAAAAAAATAGAACAGAAAGGGTCACTCTATTTAGGATTTGTCTATTTTCAACCAATCTGATTATCTTGTATCTACTCCAGTGCTCATTACAGTTCCTGGAACATGGTAAGCATTCAACAAGCATCGTATATAAAAATAGACGATAGAGGATTACTCTATTCAGGACCTGCCTATTTTCACGTGTCATTTCAAAGTCATGTTCCTGGCTCAGTAGACTACATCAACATTGGCTGTGTCTGCACGGGTAAATGGAATGACAGGTAAAAAAAAAAAACCTTCACGTCACCTATTTTTAGATACTAATGAAATTGGACACATTAAACGGCTAAAGTAAGGAGAAATTTGATCCTAGTAGTCAGTTCTGTCATAATTTATGGTTTCACTACACATTTTTTTATGGTATTTGTTAAGCTCTTACTATTTTTCCAGCACTATGGGCTGGGGTAGATATAAGATAATCAGGTTGGACACAGTCCCTGTCCCACACGGGGCTCACGTTATTAATCCCCATTTTACAGATGAAATAGCCAAGGTACAGAGAATTTAAGTGACTTGTCCAAGCTCACACAGGAGACACATGGTAGAACCGGGACTAGAATAAAAGTCCTTCTGGCCCCCAGATCTGTGCTCTACCCGCTAGACCATGCTGCTTCTCCATATTTGTCCGTCTCCCCCAGTTAGACTGTAAGCCCGTCAATGGGCAGGGATTGTCTCTGTTGCCGAATTGTACATTCCAAGATCTTAGTACAGTGCTCTGCACATAATAAGTGCTCAATAAATTCTACTGAACGAATGAATATTTGGGATAAAACACTATTACATAATGAAGGAGCGTTCTTCCAACATCGTGTATCTATTAAGATAAAAACTTAGTGCCAGAAGATATGGAAGAATACTCGCTCCTCTTGCCCCCTCCTATCTTACCTCTGACTTTCTTACTACAACCCAGCATGTTCACTTCACTGCACGAACACCAACCTACTCCCTGTATCACAAACTCATCTATCTCACAGTTGACCCATTGCCCACGTCCTCCTTCTGGCCTGGAGCTCCCTACCTCTTCATAACAGACAGACATCAGTCTCCCCAACTTCGAAGGCTTGTTAAAAATCACATCTTCTCCAAGATTCATTACTCTATTTATTTTGTCATTACCCTATTTATTTTGTCAATGAGATGTACATCACCTTGATTCTATTTATTAGCTATCGTTTTAATGAGATGTTCTTCCCCTTGACTCTATTTATTGCCACTGTTCTTGTTTGTCTGTCTCCCCCGATTAGATTGTACGCCCGTCAAAGGGCAGCGACTGTTATCGATTTGTACATTCCAAGTGCTTAGTACAGTGCTCTGCACATAGTAAGCGCTCAATAAATACTACTGAATGAAGAGGTCTTCCCTAACTCATTTCCTCTAACCCCTCTCACTTCTGTGTGACCCTGGCACTTGGATTTGTAACCTTTATTCACCCCATCTTGAGTCTCACAGCATTTATGTACAGTCATAATTTATTTTAATATCTGTTCCCCCAATTAGACTGTAATCTCTTTGTGGACAAAGAGCGTGACTACCAACTCTGTTATACTGCATTCTCCCAAGCTCTTAGTATAATGGTTTTGCACACAGTAAGCACTCAATAGATACGATCGAGTGTAAGCTCTAGATTGTAAACGCGTTGTGGGCGGGGAACATGTATGCTATACTGCGTTGTACTCCCTCAAACTCTTAGTACAGTGCTCTGCACATAATAAGCGCTCAATAAATGACTAACCGATCGATGGGTTGATTGCAAATACAACAGGCCGCCACATTCCACAACTTCAAATCTTTACTAAAATCAAGTCTCCTCCTGAAAGACTACCCTGACTAACCACCTTTCCTAACGATCCTATTCTCCTTCCCTTCTGTGTCATTAGACGGGAATGACAGCACTTATGTATATCCCCACAGCATTTTGTAGAGATCCTTGATTTATTTTTATTAATGTGTGTTTCCCCCTCAAGACCGTTAGCTCCTTACTATGTACTTATAGTGTATATTAGTACACTATACTCCCTAAGCACTTGGAACAGTGCTCTGCACACAGTAAGCATTCAATAAATATGAGTGATTGATCATCCATACACGTATGTCCACCCCCACCCGTACTTATGCGCATATGATTTTACTCAGTTGCTTTCCTGCTTCCTGAAATTTATTTTATTTGTTTCTCCAAGCTACAGTGTGAACTCCTTAAGGATGAGGATCATGTCTGCCAACTCCAATTCTAATCTCCCAAGCGCTTCGTATACTGATCAACACACAGTGAGTACTCAGTAAATCCACCGATTGATTGATGGGTGTAGGCAATGGTCAAGTTGCAAGTACTAAAACATGACTTCTCAGTGCCCAGACAGTATCCCTAAAATGTAGGGGCTTTAGTCCTGAAATAACTTAACTTTTCTGAGCCTCACCTCAGTTATCTCATCTGTAAAATCAGGATTTAGACTGCGAGCCTCAAGAGGGACATGGACTGTGTCCAACCTGATTAGCTTGTATCCATCCCAGTGCTTAGTACAAGGCCTGGCACATAGTAAGCACTTACCAAATACCATAATAAAAAGGTGAATACATTGTCATTACCGAGTTAAATTGATCTCTGGGGGGAACCCAGTGTTGTTTCCCATCTTGGACATCTATCCGCATGGTCAGCAACAACATCCCCACATTTTCCTTCTCCATTCCTGGCTTTCCATCCAGTGACCCAGCATAGACTGCTCCAACAGGGATTGATCCATACACCTCGGTTAAGAGGCAGTGTTTCTGGCTGCACGGTGTCCTGTGGGAACGATTCTATGTGTTCACCTCCGATTGTTTATTTTGAACCTTGCCTCGTTTCTTCCCTGAATTATCAGCCCAAAGGTTGTATACTCAATCCTGTTTTCCAGGGTGAACCCCAAAACACCACGAGGCGGTCGATGAGTGCCCGCTCTCACGTTTCTGCTGTCTGGGCCGATCCTCCCTTTCGTTCTCTGGCACATAGTAAGCGCTTAACAAATATCATCATTATTATTATTCTCGTTGCCTGCTCAAAGTGAGAGCCAGATATCCGATATCTGACCTGAACTTTCCCACACACCAGCAAAGAGGGACCTGTCCCACGTATCCTTACAAATGATAATAACAACAATAATCGACTGTATAATACTAATTGTCCTCTAGACTGTAAGCTTGTTGTGGGCAGGGAATGGGTCTACCAACTCTGTTATATTGTATTCCCCCCAACACTAAATACAGTGCTCTGCACACAGCACGCACTCAGTGAATACCACCGATTGACTGTGTTATCATGCTTAACGTTCGCAGCACTCGACCCTGGTTTCTCTTTTGCTTCTGGAAGCTTATGAAAGAGAGGAGTACGAGCTAGGGGAAAGTAAGAGAAGAGAGTGGAGAGTTAAGAGGGAGATGGCTTATAGGGAGCCTTGAATTCATATTTGAGGACTCTCTGTTTTATGTGAGATGAAAAGGATAGCCATAGGATGTATTTAAGGAGAGAAATGATGAGAAGATATTATGTGTACTTGAATGTAACATGGATTGAGAGGGGAGAGGCTGAAGACACGGGGATCACTGAGGAACCTGTAACAGCAATCCAGTCAGTACGTAATGACAGCGGTGGTTGAAGAACAGAGAGAAAGGTTGGATTCAAGAAGTATTATGGAGGGAGAATAGGCAGTATTTAGAGACTGACAACGTAGGAGGGAAATGACAGAGAGTAGAAAAAGACACCTAGGTTATTTAGACTGTGAGCTTCATGTGGGACCTTTGGCTGATTAATAATAATAATAATTATTATAATAATAAGTATAATAAAAATAATTGTGACAATTGTTAGGCCCTTACTATTCACTAAGCACAAAATTAAGCACTGGGGTAGGTACAAGCTACTTAGGTCGGACATAGTCTCCATCCCACATGGAGCTCACAGACAAAGGGTATGGATGGGAAACTGGGTATTTAATCCCCATTTTAAAGACGGGGAAACTGAGGCACAGAGCAGTTAAGGCACTTGCCCAAGATCACTCGGCAGGTAAGTGGCAGAGCCGAGATTAGAATCCAAATCCTCTCTCATCTACAAAATGAGGATTAAAATTGTGAGTCCTGTGTGGGACAGGAATCGTGTCCAACCCGATTATCTTCTATCTACCCTGGTGCTTAGAATAATGCCTGGCACATAGTAAGTGCTTAACAAATACCATTATAAAAAAATAATATAATCGTCTGACTCTTGCATTCATGTCCTCAGGCTGCGGCTCATGCAACAGCTCAGCGGCTAAAAGGTGCTGCAAAGGCACGGGCAGGCCCGTCCTGGAGATTCCTGCCAGGACCCGCTCCCCTGGCTCCTCCCTTGCCCACTGGGTCACACCTTTGCCAGCTTGGCACCCTGGGAGCACCCTGCAGGTCTCACAGACATCTGTAGCCACAGAAGCAGCTCGGCCTAGTGGAAAGAGCATGGTCCTGACAGAAAGGGAGGTCCTGGGTTCTAATCCCAGCTCTGCTGTGTGACCTCGGGCAGCTCACTTCACGTCCCAGGGCCTCAGTTCCCTCATCTGTGAAATGAGACTAAAGACTCCAAGTTCCCTATGGGACAGGGATTGTGTCCAACACGATTATCTTGCATCTCCTCAGAGCTTAGAACAGTGCTTGGGACATAGTAACGCTTAACAAATATTGTAATTATAATCTCCTGTTTGTTTCTCCTTCCCTCTGTGAATCATGGCTGGGCATGTCTCTTTCCCAGAGGGAGAGCTGGGCTAGATCAATCTTTTTTCTCTTTATGTTATTTGCATTTACTACATGTCAAGCCCTGTCCTAAGCACTGGGGGAAATAAAAATAAATTGTGGCATTTGTTAAGCGCTTACTATGTGCAAAGCACTTTTCTAAGCGCTGGGGGATACAAGGTGATCAGGTTGTCCCACGTGGGGCTCACAGTTTTTGTTTTTAATCCCATTTGACAGAGGTGGTAACTGAGGCACAGAGAAGTAAAGTGACTTGCCCAAGGTCACACAGCTGAGTAGCGGCAGAGCTGGGATTAGAACCCGTGACCTCTGACTCCCAAGCCCGCGCTCGTTCCACTGAGCCACGCTGCTTGAGATCTAACAGAGAGAGGCGCGAATAGCCGCTTCTGAGGGAGGAGAAAGTGACGGGGAGGCTAATTCGTCCAGCTATTGGAGTGAGATTGGAGGATTTTTTATTTGCTATTGTTTTAATGAGACGTTCATCCCCTTATTCTATTTATTGCTATTGTTCTTGTCTGTCCTTCTCCCCTGATTAGACTGTGAGCCCATCAGAGGGCAGGGACTGTCTCTATCTGTTACCGATTTGTCCATTCCAAGCGCTTAGTACAGTGCTCTGCACATAGTAAGCGCTCAATAAATACTATTGAATGAATGAATGATTTTTTTTTTCCCCCTTCTGGCCTGTAGTCTCTTCTAGGAATGTCCAGGTGCTAGAAAAATAAAATGAATCTTTAGGCACTTAAGTGGGGCCCTCCTCCAGAAAACAGGTTAATTAGGTTGGACACAGCTCCTAACCCACATGGGGCTAACAGTCTACGTATGAGGGAGAACAGGAGAAATGAGGCACTGAGAAGTGAAGTGACTCGTCCAAGGTCATACAGTAAGCAATTGGCAGAACTGGGAATAGAACCCAAGTCATTCTGACTCCCAGGCCTGTGCTCTCTCCACTAGGCCGTGCTGCTCTGATATTTATTGACTGGTCTCTATGTGCAGAGAACTGTCCCAAGTGCTTGGGAGAGTACTATACAGCAGAATTAGCAGACACGTTCCCTGCCCATAGTGAGTTTACCATCTATCAGTCCCCTCTGAAACTTCCAGGCGTTTTTCACAGGAACAAGGTTTGTTCCTGTTGGTAAGCTGTTTTCCTTCCTTAAAGGTGTGCATTTTCATCCTCCCAGGGATGTTCCTCCCACTGACTTGCACTGGCTCTGAAATTCTTCGGGCTTCCGCGGTGAGAAAGCACTTTGGTCGAGCACTCCAGTGCCCTAAGCAAAAGGTAGGATATCCCGGCTTTACCATCGTGGAAATAACAAATAACTAGGACATTCATAGGCTGCCTGCTTCTTCGGAGGAAGTCAACCTGCAGAGAGTGGACACACATGGCGGTGTGTGTGAGTGTGTGCTTGCATGGTGGTCACAGCCAGAAGCTACGGTCGGGGAAAGCTAGAAAAATATTTGGACCCAAAAGAGAAGTGAGAGCTCTGTTGGAAAGAACAGATTTTTTTCTTTATGGTATTTGTTAAGCACTTACTATGTGCCAGGCACTTTACTAAGTCTGGGGTGGATACATGTTGATTAGATTGGACTCAGTCCATGTCCCACATGGAGCTCACAGTCTTAATCCCCTTCTCACAGCTCGTGGTAGGCAGGGAATGCGTCTGTTATAGTGCTATATTGTACTCTCCCAAGGGCTTAGTACAGTGCTCTGCACACAGTAAGCACTCAATAAATACAAGTGATTGATTAGGATGAGGTAACGGAAGCCCAGAAGTTAAGTGACTCGTTTAAGGTCACATAACAGACAAGTGGTGGAGCCAGGATTAGTAACTGGGTCCTTCTGCCTCCTACGCCTGTGCTCCACCTACCAGGCCAAGCCGCTGCTTCTAAGAGGTTTCCTCATTTGCGTTTACTGAAATCCATTTTTTCTCCCTATTTTTTCTGAGGCTGCTTTAGATCAATAAATCATATTTTTTGAGCGCTTTCTGTGAGCAGAGCCCTGCACTAAGTGATTGAGAGAGTACAATATAACAGAGTCGGTAGACACGTCCCCTGCCCACAGGGAGCTTACAGTCCAGAGGAAGAATACATTTTTTAATGGTATTTGTTAAGGTCTTACTAGGTGCCAGGCACTGTACTGAATGCTGAGTACAAGATAATTGGGTTGGATACAGTCCCCGTCCCAAATGGGGCCGACAGTCTTAAGCCCCATTTTACAGATGAGGCAACTGAGGCCCCGAGACGCGAAGAGGCTTGCCCCAGATCACACAGCAGATAAGTGGCAGGGTCGGAATTAGAACCCAGGTCCTCCGACTCCCAGGCCCACGCTCTAGGGTCGAGCAAAGAAGTAAAAGTAACTTTATGAAGATTGTTTTTCTTGCTTGATTTCTGCCATTCTCACAACTATGGAGAAGGTCCCAAATAGTAGTAAGTGCAGCCAGTCAGACAAGCTGGTGATGTTTCCTAGCTCTTAGCAAGCATTAACCAGGGCGTGGCTGATTCTGCTGACAACAGAAGATTGAGGAGAATCATGTGGCTGAACTAACAGAGCAGAGATCAAGTAAACCAAAAAGGAGCAGCTATTTCACCGAGAAGTACGGAACTTCACAATTGTTTCCCGGGACTTCTCCTAAGCTTTTTCATAACTGCAGATGCCTTATCTAGTAGACATCGTGTTCAGGCCAATTTTATTATGACTGGGAGGTGCTGAGTCAAATAGAATAACTTGGTTTGGGAAATGAGTTCGGGAACGTGATTTTGCGATAGTCTTAGAGAACAAAAGGGAAAGAGGAAGGAAAGGGAAAGCAACACACATAGGCAGAGCCAGGTCCTTTTGCCAACTCATCGCTAAACGTCACTCCAGTCCTATATCAGAGCACTTTCATTTTCCGTAAATAGAGCTATCCCATAGCGGCTTGCTTTTGTCCTCACAATATCCTGGGGAAGCAGCGGTCATCAGCCCCATTTCTCAGACGAGGAACCTGAAGCCCAGAGAGGTTAAGTGACTTGCCTGAGGTCACAAGTGTCTGGTTATTGCGGCACTGTGCTCTCCCAAGCGTTTAGTACAGTGATCTGCAAAGGGCTCAATAAATAAGATTGGATGGATGAATGAATAGAAGCCAGGTCCTTCTGTCTCCCAGGCCTGTGCTCTGGCCACTAGACCACACTGTTTATTTCAGTGACTTCATTTTCTACCTTTTCAGAGTGACAGATGTCGCCACCGCTCACTTGACGCCCGTTTCCTTGAGGCAGTGTTGGTGCCGGAGGGAGGGCCTTCCCCGTTAAACTCAAGTCCAGCTCCGGGCCTCTGGCTGTCCAACCTCAAGGGGGGGGAGCCCCAGGCTCGGGGGAGGAATGGGGCAGTGATGTCTACAGCTGTGGGCAGAAACTGTTGCATTGGAGCTGTGGAATAGACAACAGAAATCTCATAGTATAGGAGACTGTGGGAGGCAGGGGGAGGGCAGGAGTGGGACTGGGGTGAGATGGAAGGGGCCCAGAATAGCGGTAAAGCCTCAGAACCATGCAGAGGGATGGAAGAGGGGACAGGGCACATTCAAATTTGGAACAGGGCTATTTGTCCAAAGCTTGATGGAAAAACACTTGAGTACATAACTTCCCAGAGCATAACTTCTGGGAAGCAGCATGGCCTTGCGGGAAACAGCACGGCCAAGTAGAAAGAGCTGGGCCTGGGAGACGGGATCCTGGGTTTGAATCCCCGTTCTACCACCTACCTCCTTCTCACTTCACTTCTCAGTTGCCTCTTCTATTCAGTGAGGATTCAATACCTGTTCATTCATTCATTCAATAGTATTTATCGAGCGCTCACTATGTGCAGAGCACTGTACTAGGCGCTTGGGATGAACAGGTCGGCAACAGATAGAGACAGCCCCTGCCGTCTGACGGGCTTACGGTCTAATCGGCCCCCTTCGACTGTGAATCCCACGTGGGACAGGGACCGTGCCCAAGATGATTATCTTGTTTCTACCCCAACGTTCAGTATAGCGTCTGGCATATGGTAAACGCTTAACAGATACCAAAATTACTATAGAGGATTGAAATTCCCTCTCTGACCGGTAACTCCGCCTGGCCCCCGGCCACGGACAGTAGAAGTGTATTCATTGATTCATTCAGTTAGCGCTTACTGTGCGCAAAGCACTGCACTAAGTGCTTAGGATACATCCCCTGTCCACAGTGAGCTCACAGTCTGGTGTTGGGAAATCTCAAAAGTTTGAGAATGTTGCCTACAGGGTGGGAAGGAAGGGAGGACGTAAGGATGAAACCTGGAATGGACAGCTTGCTACGCTTAATTCGATGGCCCAAGAGGTTGTAGGTCAAGCTCTTGGAGAGGGATGGTGGGGAATCAAAGCTGCTTCACATCCTGCAGCAGCGATATATCTTCTTTGGGGCCTGCTAATAGGGTCTGCTGGCAAGACACAGCCCAGGGCAGCAGCTGGTTGGCCCAACACGATCTGGACAGCTGCCAGTGAGAAACCCTCATTTTAGCACTGAATTGCTCAAAAGGAAGAAGAAAAAAAAAAATCTCATCTCCGCCACATAAAGAGAGGCTTCTAGCCCCACGCTGGGTGCTAAAAACAGTTGTTTGTTTTGACCAAACACTGCCTGAATGTGTTTGCTTTGGGTTTAACCCCTGTTAAACATCCTGACTGAAACGCCTCCCCAAAGGAAAGGACTAAGACTAACTCGCTATTTGCTATTTTGACTGGCAGTAAGCAATCTACCCATTACACAACCCTCTAGACTGTAAGCTCACTGTGGGCAGGGAATGTATCTGTTATATTTTTACATTGTACTCTCCCAAGCGCTTAGGATGGTGCTCCACACAGAGTAAAAGCTTAAATACGACTGACTGGAAGCCCCTCAAACACCCTCCTAAAGTCCATGGGGGTCTATGCTTGCGGATTCCCTTCCCCTCACCCATCCAGTCTCCTGTGCCTCTCCGACCTCACAGCTCCAGGGCTTCGATCAATGGTATTTTTTGAGCGCTTACTTTGTGCAGAGCACTGTACTCAGCGCTTAGTAATTATTCTGTCATTAATCCAAAAGAATAAGCGGACACATTCCCTATCCACGGAACGCTGATTTCCAGCTCAGAGTTGCGACGACTGGCTGCAGGGCGGATGCCGAAAGGGGTCTCCCCTGCCGGGACCCTCCCTCCTATCACAACCTGGCGCTGTTCTGCTGAGCCAGTGGCCGCCGGTGCCGTGCCTCCTGAAGAGCGAAAGCATTCGGGACTCGTTTGAGGACTTCGAAAGGGGTGTTGTGGACAGGGAACGTGTCTCTTGTTCTCCCAATCGCTTAGTACAGTGCTCTGCACGCGATAAGATTGAGTGGATGAATGAATAAATGGATGACCAAGAAGCATACTTGGGTGCCTGTGAGATGGAAAGGGAAGATGGATCAACAAGGAGCCAAAAAGGCTGGAGAGGAGAAAGGTATTTCATTTGCGGTTCTTTCGTCTCCCTCTCTCGCAGGCCTTTCTCTTCGGCTCCCCTCTTCTTTTTCTGCCTCTTTCCTGCCCTTTTTATATTTCCGCCTCTGAACATTGAGAAAAATTCAAACCAGATCCCTATTGGCAGGGCCTGGTCGTGGCAGTGTTTGGGTCTCGATCAGCGGTGGAATTAAAGCCCATACCCAGTGAAGGGATGGTGAGGAATGGATTCCAGCATGCTGCTCCCAGGGTTCGAGAGACCAACATTCCCCAGAGTCCTTTGGGAAACCGGGCAAAGCACTTAGATTTAGGGAAGATGAGGTTTCATCTCCCTCTTGCTCTTTCCTGACTCTCTCACTTACCCTGAGGTTGGCCTTTCTGACAGTTTCTTCAAATCACATGGTGAGTCTTGAGTCAAAGAAAGCTGGTGTGTTTAAAATGATTTTGCATTCATGAAGTTTATTTAGATGTTTGTATTGGATGGGAAGCAGCAAGGCCTGGTGGATAGAGCATGGGACTGGTTGTCAGAAGGACTTGGGTTCAAATCCAAGCTCTGCGATTTGTCTGCCGGGTGACCTCGGGTAAGTCAATCGACTTCTCTGGGTCTTAGTTACCTTGCCTGTAAATTGGGGATTATGACTAGGAACCCCAGGTGGGGCATGGACAGTGTCCAACCTGATTAGACTGTATCTACCCTAGCATTTAGTAATAATAGTAATGATACTGATGGCATATGTTAAGTGCTTACTATGTACCAAGCACTGTTCTAAATGCTGGAGTAGATACAAGGTAATCAGGTTGTACCACGTGGGACTCACAACCTTAATCCTCCTTTTCCAGATGAGGTAACGGGAGGTGCAGAGAAGTGAAGTGACTTGTCCAAGGTCACAAAGCAGACAAGTGGTGGAGCCGAGATTAGAACCCATGTCCTCTGACTCCCAAGCCCACGCTCTTGCCACTAGTCCATGCTGCTTCTTTGGCACAGAGTAAGTGCTTAATTCCTGACACTGAAAAAAAAAGTTTGGGAGTTTATTGGAATCGGTGTCATTACTGAAGGGAAAACATTGGACTACATTTTTATTTTCCCTTTTTTCTCCCCGGGCATTCAAAACCAAACCTCTACGTCTAAGATTGTTGGGGCACTCATTATAATGGCAGAGATGACTCTGAACTTCTCCTTGGTTTTTCTGCCATTAATCTTGGTCAATCAGTTTTCCCAGACTGTCACCCGCATTGTAATTGCCTGAATCTGAGACATGATAAAGAGCTTCAATCTAACAGTCCCATCCCGAGCATTCAAAGATCCTGGAGAATAACAAGTCCTAGCAAACCCTCAGCCACAACGCACAAACCTTCACTGATGTGCTAGGAGGAACAGAATCCCCCGATTAGACCGTAAGCCCGTCAATGGGCAGGGATTGTCTCTATCTGTTGCCGAGTCGTCCATTCCAAGCGCTTAGTACAGTGCTCTGCACGTAGCGCTCAATAAATACCATTGAATGAATGAATGAATCTGATATCAAATCCGAGCAACGGCATTTACACGAGCTAGGCTCCGTGGAAACTTTAGAAACTGAGAAGCAGTGTGACCTGTAGCCTGAGAGTCAGGAGGACCTGAGTTCTAATCCTGCGTCAGCCACTTGCCTATTCTGTGACCCTGGGCTAGTCACTTCACTTCTCCGTGCCTCCTTACCTCATCTGTAAAACGGGGATTAAGATCGTGAATCTCACGTGCGACAGGGACTATGTCCAACCTGATTAGCTTGTATCTACCCTGTGCTTAATATACTGCCTGGCCCACAATAGTACCATTGTATAATCTAAAAAATACCATGGAGTCAGAGGCCATGGTTTCGATTCCCAGCTCTGCCACTTGAGAAGCAGCGTGGCTCCGTGGAAAGAGCCCGGGTTTGGGAGTCAGAGGTCACGGGTTCCCGGCTCTGCCACTTGTCAGCTGTGTGACTGTGGGCAAGTCACTTAACTTCTCCGTGGCTGTTACCTCATCTGTAAAATGGGGATTAACTGTGAGCCTCGTGTGGGACAACCGATGACCCTGTATCTCCCCCAGCGCTTAGAACAGTGCTCTGCACATAATAAGCGCTTAACAAATACCAACAATACATAGTAAGTGCTTAACAAATACCAACATTATCATCATTATTACAAAATACCATTAAAAAAACAAAATAAACCTCCCACGTAAACTGAAAATGCAAGGAGGAAAGGAGAGATATTAAGTGAAGTGAAATGAACAATTAGAAACACTGGACAAGAAGTTTTCTGTTAAGCCATAAGGTCCATGAGGGCAGGAATTGGGTCTAATATTCCATGACCTCAGGCCTTTCACTCTCCTCTAATGCCAGAGGCTCTACTTTGGCTGTAACTAAAAACTGTTGCCTGGGGGGAGATATCTAACTTCTATTAAGTACTCCTCAAATGCCGCTATTATTATTACGATTATTAGTAGTCCTACTGTCATCTTGATTGCTTGATTTATAACTTTTTGATGTTCCTAAAAAGACTCCTATTGTTCCATGTACCCCTTCTCCCACTTGTATTGTGAGGCCAAATCATGTCGCTGAACAAATACCATTACCACTAATAACAGATGCGGTATGTGTTATAAGCACATATAATTAGGTTGGCCACAGTCCCTGTCCCACATGGGGTTCACAATCTTAAGGGAGAGCGAATACCAGTAATAATAATAATAATAACAATAATTATGGTATTTTTTAAGCATTTATTATGTGCCAAGCACTGTTCTGAGTGCTGGTAGATACAAGGTACTCAGGTTGTCCCACATGGGGCTTACACTCTTAATCCCCATTTTACAGACGAGGTAAATGAGGCACAGAGAAGTTAAGTGGCTTGCTCAAGGTTACACAGCTGACAAGTGGCGGAGCCGGAGTTCGAACCCATGTCCTTTGACTCCCAAGCCCGTACTCTTTCCACTAGGCTACTATGATCATCAATCAATTAATGGTATTTGTTGAGCACTTACTGTGCGCAGAGCATTGCACTTATTGCTTGGGCAGCGTGGTTCAGTGGAAAGAGCCCGGGCTTGGGAGTCAGAGATCATGGGTTCGAATTCCAGCTCTGCCATTTGTCAGCTGTGTGACTGTGGGCAAGTCACTTCACTTCTCTGGGCCTCAGTGACCTCATCTGTAAAATGGGGGTTAGCTGTGAGCCTCACGTGGGACAACCTGATTACCCTGTATCTACCCCAGCGCTTAGAACAGTGCTCTGCACGTAGTAAGCGCTTAACAAATACCAACATTATTATTATTATTACTAGACAACAGAGTTGGTAGCCTCATTCCTTGCCCATAAGTTTACAGACTAGAGGGTAAGTAGAGAGTACTAGAGAAGCAGCATGGCGTAGTGGATGGAGCATGGTCCCGGGAGTCGAAAGGTTATGGGTTCTAATCCCGGTTCCACCACATGTCTGCTGGGTGACCTTGGGCAAGTCGCTTCACTCTGCCTCAGTTACCTCATCTGTAAAATGGAGATTGAGATTGTGAGCCCCACGTGGGACAACCTGATCATCTTGTATCCTCCCAGTGCTTAGAACAGTGCTTTGCACATAGTAAGCGCTTAACAAATGCCATTATTATTATTATAAGTGGGACAGGAAGTGTGCCCGACCCGATGTGCTTGTATCCACCCCTACGCTTAGTACAGTGCTCGGCATGTAGTAAGAGCTTAACAAATATCGTAATTACTACTATTCCTGCTACCGCCCCAGAAATTAGCCAATGTTTTGACTCGGTAGATCTAACTGAGCAGCCCCTTGAACGGAAAGCACTGTCGGGATTCTACATCCTGCCAGATATTTCTATAGATTACAAACCACAACTCTCCTCGGCCAATCCTCATCTCAGTTAAGTCCTTACTAATAAAGCAAGAACTCTCTTCCAGAGTTTACCACATAGTAAACCTTAATGAATGCCATAATTCTTATCATTACTATTATTAGCTAAACACTGCACACTCTCCAATGAGTACACGGATTCTTCTTCCTGACTTAGTACAGGCATATCCAGTGATATAGTTGTAATACGTTCACAAAACCATGGATGCGTCATGAATGCTGTTACCATGGGGTATCTTTCCCCATATCAATCCGTGGTATCTATTGAGCACTTACTGCGTTTAGAGCACCGGATTAAGTGCTTGGGAAAGTGCAATACCGTAGAGTTGAGGCAAGATCCATGTTCAAAAGTAGCTTAGAGGGGGAGAAAGGCAATAAACTAAATTACACACAGTGGAAATGGCAGCGTGTAAGGCTGTGGGTAGGGTGAATATCAAGTGCCCAAGTGATACAGATTCAAATTCATAGGCAATGCAAAGCGAGGGCAGGTGGGGACTTAGTTGGGGAAGGCCTCGAGGAGCAGATGTGATTTTTGGAGGGTTCTGAAGAAGGAGAGTGGTGGTCTGTTGGATATGAAAGGTAGGAGGGGAGTTCCAGGCCAGATGGAGGACGAGGGCAAGGAGTCAGCAGCAAGACAGATGAGATCAAAGCATAGAGAGCGGGTGGCATTAGAGGAACTGAAGTGTGCAGTCTGGGTTGTAGGGGGAGGTCAGCGAGGTAAGGCAGAAGTGGGAGAGGTGACGGAGTGCCTTAAGGCCAATTGTAAGGTGTTTCGGTTTGATGTGGAGGTGAATGGGCAACCAGTGGAGGTTTTTGTAGGGTGAGAAGATACAAGCTGCATGGCTTAGTGGAGAGAGCACAGGCTTGGGAGTCAGAGGTCGTGGGTTCTTATCCCAGCTCCACCACTTGTCAGCTGTGTGACTTTGGGCAAGTCACTTCACTTCTCTGTGCCTCAGTTACTTCATCTGTAAAATGGGGATTAAGACTGTGAGCCCCACGTGGGACAGCTTGACTATCTCGTATCTACCTCAGCGCTTAGAACAGTGCTTGGCACATAGTAAGCACTTAACAAATACCATTATTAGTATTATTATTACTATATGGACCGAACAGTCTTTTAGAAGAATGATCCAGGCAGCACAGTGAACTACGGCCTGGAGACGAGAAAGACAGGAGGTGGGAAAGTCAGGGAGGAGGCTGATGCAGTAGTCAAGGCAGGAAATGATAAGTGCTTGGATCAGCTTGGTAGTGGTTTAGAAGGAGAGGAAAGGGCAGGTTCGAGACATGTCGTGAAGGTCGAAGTGACGGGTTTTGTGGCAGATTGAATATGTGGGTTGAATGAGGGAGATAAGTTGAGGATAATGCCAAGGTTAAGGGCATATGAGATAGTTTAGCAAGAAGGAAGCCAGTGGTGATCTTAGAGAGGGCAGTGTCTGTGGAGTGAAGAGGATAGATGGCAGATTGCAGGGGGTCAGGGAGAGAACTGGGGAAGCGAAGGCAGTGGGGGGAGACAACTTGATCAAGAAGCAGCATCTCCTACAGGTTAGAGCACGGGCCCGGGATTCAGAAGGTCCTGGATTCTAATCCTGATTCCACCATTGTCTGCTATGTGACCTCGGGCCAATCACTTAACTTCTTTGTGCCTCAGTTACGTCATCTGTAAAAGGGGGGACTGGACTGTGACCAACCTAATGAGTCTGTATCTACCCCAATGCTTAATACAGTGCCTGGCACATAGTAAACTCTTAATAAACACCATAAAAAAGAAGGGTGGGAGAGTTGGAGAGGGGGCAAGAGGAGGTTGGGACTGGAGAGGACTAGGGAAGATTTTAGGGAGATCGCCCCTGATTATTTCAATTTTATCGATGAAGTATGTGCAAGGTCATTAAGGGCAAGTGATGGGTGGGCAGCGGGTTTGCGGAGGGATTTAAAAGTCTGAAATAGTTAATGGAAGCAGTGGGCATGGGAGTCAATAAGATTGGAGAAGTTTTGTTGCTGAGTGGAGGAGTGGGTAGAGTTAGAGCAGGCGAGGATGAGTTTGAGACGAATTAAATAGGAATCTACTCCAGAACATTTCAATTAATATGAAGTTCCTCTAGATGCAATATTCTGCACCATTAAGTATCACTAAACTATTATTTGTTCTCTGGCAAAGTAATTCAATGCAGATCAGCATGACATTAAATGAATAAAGAGTTATGATCGTTACTAGTCTTTGCCGGAAACTGCAGAAGCAGGAGCTCGCTTGACTTTATGCGGTAACGATTTCTCAGTTCGAGTGAAAAATTTATCCGAATTAGGTGGAACCAACAGCCTTCTTTATTCTTCCTAAAGTACCTTGTAGTATACTCACTCCTTCTGAACAATGCTATACAACTTCAAACTCTTCCCTCTGCCAATCTTTCTTAAAAGTTCATCTGTTCCCTTGAGAAACAGAGACAAGACCTTTCAATCCTAAAATATTAGCCGGTCGGAGAGCTGGATTCTAGCCTTAGTGGGCTCCATGGAAACGTCCTCCTTCACCACCAGCAGGGGTTTCTCCCCTTCATCCAAAGGCAGCACAGAACTGGGGTGAGGTAGAAAGGCAGAGCTTTAATCAATTTATTTGTATTATGCACTCTGTCAAGCACTTTTCTAAGTGGTGGACACTTAATTAATCAGGGTGGACACTGTCTAAGTAGGAGGAAGAACAGGTTCCTCCCCATTTTACAGAGACATTAAATGGCTTGGCCCAGGTCACACAGGAGAAAACCGGAAGAACTAGGAAGAGAACGCAGGTCTCCTCACTCCCAGGCCCGTGCTCTTTCTACTAGGCCACACGGCTTCCCGTGGACTGCTAAATCTTTAAGTCAGATTTGGCAGCTTTTTCTACTACACCATGATTCCTTGTGGCTTTTTTGACAGATCCTGGTCGACATCAGCAGGAGTAGCTCAAATTTCACAGACTGTGGTCATTTAGAACTGGGGTTACACCTGTATTTCGGTTTCTTGGAGGACCCGATTTTGCTCTTCCCCCCTCTCCTTGGCCACTCCTTCTTTGGGATTTGCCAACCAGCAACTGACTGAACAGGGGAGACTCCCGACTCAATTTTGTTTGACGTTGATTAATGTCCTGTCAAACTGCTGGTTGCAGCATTCTGTTCACCACAGAGCTTTCATCTCAAAATACGCCAAGGAAAACTGCACACACACAGACACACGCACACTAAAAAACCCCACTGGCCAGCTTTATTTATTGCTCACTCTGGGAAAGCACTGGGAAAATTAAAAAAAGAAAAATGCCAAGAGATTTTAAAAGACTGGGCTGAATTGCCCGAAATGGAAACTCAACGTTCTGGCTGGAAAAGGGTGATGATTAAGAGCTCGGCCCACTTCCTGCCTGTACCTTGGGATCCGTGGGATTTGGAACTCAATTCAGACAAGAAGGCAGTGGTGAAATCCAGGAAACCCTGTCCAAGACTGAGGACATTTTGGATAAATTCCTGGTTTCCCGTTCTGATCATCCAGGCATTTAATTTATAGTCACCTCAGTGTTTCCACCTGGAATGAGGTTAAATTATTCTGAAGTGATAGGAGGATACTAGAGAGTTCACGAAGGGTTAGACTGATGCGTGGCTCTACCAGTTGTCTGCTGTGTGACCTTGGGCAAGTCACTTAACTTCTCTGGGCCTCAGTTCCCTCTTCTGTCAAATGGGGATTTAGAATGTGAGCCCTGTGTGGGACAGGGACCGTGTCCAACCCGATTATCTTGTATCTACCCCAGCACTTAGAACAGTGCCTGGCACCTAGTAAGTGCATACAGATGCCAAAATTATAATTATTGTTGTTATTAATTGAGCTAATTTCCCTCCCCCAAACTGTAAACTTCCTATGGGCAGGGAGCGTGACTACCAACTCCGTTATATTGAAGTCTCCCAAGCACTTAGTAGAGTGTTCCGTAAACAATAAGCACTGAATAAATATGATTAATCTCACTCCCCTAGGAGACCCAGCACTTGTTTGTTCAAGCTGCCAACCAGGTAGATCAGTTATCGGGCAGGGGCTCAAGCAGGCCTAGAGCTGCCCAAAGACCTGGACTTTATGGTCACACAAGCCTAAAATCCTGGGTGAGCCACACCAGCTCTCGAGGGACCCAACGCCACGTAGTATAGAAAATGGTGAAAGCCACAGCCCCGATACCTAGTGGAAAGAGCATGGACCTGGGAGTCGGAAGACCTGGGTTCTAATTCCAGCTCTGCTACTTGTCTGCTGTGTGACCTTGGGCAAGTTGTTTCACTTCTCTAGCCTCGGTTATCTCATCTCTAAAATGGGGATTAAGACTGAGCTCCATGTGGGACATGAACTGGGTCCAACTTGATTACCCAAGAAAGATCCTGGAAGGCAGGGACTGTGTCCTTCAACTATTCTGGAGTTTAGTATTGTGCCTGGCACATAGTAAGCGCTTAACAAATACCACACACACACACACACACACACACACACACACACACACACAAGATTCAGCCCACATTAGCTACCACTACCCAGAAAGCAATAAAAGGATTCTGTAGAGGTTCCACAGCCATAGTAAAGCAAAGGAAAATGAGGGTGGATTGACTGATAGCTACAGCTTCCCGCAGGAAATTGGACTAAAAATATCCCGTCCCAAAACTGAGACAATCCTCCTCAAATCCCCCTGTCTGGCATATCCCTGATAAATTCCAATCCCCCGGGTTTTTAAAACCACGCAGTCATCCAACTTCTAATCCCAGAAGGGTCAGGATACTTTGGAATTTCACTGGGACTTCATTCTGCATCAGGTCCATTGAGTTGGAAAGATGTTCTGTTGGAACGGGGCACCTCTTCCTATATAAGCCAACACGGACTATGTCTGTTTTTTGTTATACTGTACGCTCCCAAGCACTTAGCACAGTGCTCTGCACAGTAAGTGCTCAGTACAACTGAAATAATGAATAAACTCAAGACTGCTCAGTATAAGGATTCAGTTGCATGAAATAGTATTGTCATTGACTGCCTGCAGTCCGCAGAGCAATAGCTAAAAGCAGAAGCTGTAACTCTCACCTTCAAGGGTATTAGGATCTAATGACAAAGACAAGCAGAGCTAAACTGATGATGATGAATTGGTCTTAAAAGAACAGACTGTAAATCTATACCTTCAATAGCAATAATAACAAATTATTGAATTTGTTAAGCACTTACTACGTTCCAGGCACTGTACTAAACGCTGGGATGGCTACAAGCAAATCAGGTTAGACACAGTCCCTGTCCCACATGGGGCTCACAGTCTCGATCCCCATTTTACAGATGAGATAACTGAGGCACAGAGAAGTGACTTGCCTAAGGTCACAAGCAGACAAGCGGGCAGGGAACATGTCCACTAACTCTATTGTAGAGTACTCTCCCAAGAGCTTAGGACAGTGCTCTGCACACAAAAGGTGATCAATAAATAACATTAATTGAGTGAATATGATAAGAACAGGAGAGATGACTACAGATAGATACGGTATAGTCATAGAACGAGAAGCAGCGTGGCTCAGTGGAAAGAACCCACGCTTGGGAGTCAGAGATCTTGGATTCTAATCCCGGCTCCACCTCTTGTCAGCTGTGTGACCGTGGGCAAGTCAGTACACTTCTCTGTGCCTCAGTTACCTCATCTGTAAATGGGGGATGAAGACTGTGAGCCCTACGTGGGACAACCTGATTACCTTGAATCTACCTCAGCGCTTGGAACAGTGCTAGGCACATAGTAAGCACTTAACAAATACCAACATTATTATCATTACTATTATTAGAACGATAAACACAAATGGAAAAATTATGGTCTTCTAGAAGAAGCATGGCCTGGGAATTAGATGACCTGGGTCCTAATCCTGGTTCTGCCACTTGTCAATTAATCAATCACATATATTGAATACTTACTGTGTGTAGAGCACTGTACTAAGTACTTGGGAGAGTACAAAGTAACAGAATTGATAGACATATCCCCTGCCCCCAACGAGTTTATACCTGCCTGCCGTGTGACCTTGGGTAAATCATTTAACTTTTCTGTCTCTCAGTAACCTCATCTGTAACATGGGGAATGATAATAATCATATTTGTTAAGTGCTTACTATGTGCCAGACTGGGCTCTAAATGCTAGGGTAGATACAAGGTAATTCAAAGTATAAGTACCACGTGGGACATGGACTGTGTCCCATTTTGTATCTGCCCCGACGGTACAATACCTTGCAAATAGTAAGTCCTTAACAAATGCCATTTTTCTTTTTAAAGAGATTAAAAAAAAAAAGCACCAAGGCAATGGAGAAAAAGTCCTAATAGGAAAGTGGAACTGATTAATCAAAGAAGATCTCCTGGAGAGGCGGTGTTTTTGAAGGGCTCTGGAGGGGAGGGATATGGTCTAACAAAGCTGAGAGGGGAGGAGTTTTTCCACTGTAAAAGTTTCTTCTCCACAGGAAGATATATGAAAGCACTTCCCCTGTAATTTAGCAAAAATCATATGCATCTTCATTTTCAATTGAGGGCTCCCTATCAACTTTTAGAAAAGGACTTTATCTGAAGAATTTTCCTGGTGCTTTTCCCTTCAGAAATGGAATGACCAATGCAATACCAGTTCCTTTTTATACTGTCGCTCTCCTGGAACTTACCCATCCCGAGACTTCATCATAGTAAAGATCGTGTTCCCCTTCTCCTCCACTTCCTCATTTTGACCCCTGCCTTGACCTTAGGCCATAGAACTATGTGCTGATGTTGGAAAAGACCAGCAAGACAAAAATAACTGAACATTTTAGTTTGACCAAACTGTGGAGAGGGAGCAGACAGTGTTGGTTTAAATCCAAAGGTCAAGGATACTCAGGGTTTCCTATGGGAAAGGAATGTCCAAACCTGTTTGAAGCCTTAGCTGGTGATCTCATCATCCTAAGATGGCCACCAGCTGCGATTTCTGATATTTTCTCGAGATACACTGGATTAATGGACGTTTTTGGTACGGTCGAGAGAACGAAAGGAACCTATTTCTTTTGACTAAGAGCCACTGAAAGGAGAGAGTCATGGGCCTCGGAGCTTTCTGAGAAAGGCTGAGAAAGCAAACATCTTTTCTTGCTTAATTCAGAGGCCTAGTTCAAGAGCAGGCACAGGATCCTACCTTCCCTTTCAGCTCCACCTAGTAAGATAATAGTCTTAACTGTGGAATGGGCACTTCGGATGGGCCGAGTAGAGTGCCGAGGGTCAGAAAGAAACAATACGATCGGTACTTATGCACATATCTGTAATTTCATTTATTTATACGAATGTCTCTCTCCCCCTCTAGACTGTAAGGTCTCTGTGCGTAGGGAATGTGTCTGTCATATTGTGATACTGTAGTCCCCTAAGTGCTTAATACAGTGCTCTGCACACAGTAAGCAACTCAATAGATGATTGACTGATTGTTCAGACAGTGCCTGTCCTTAATTGGGCTCGTAGTCTAAGTAGGAGGGAGAAGCAGCGAGGCCTAGTGAAAAGAGCAAGGGCTTGGGAGTCAGAGGTCATGAGTTCCAAACCCTGCTCTGCCACTTGTCAGCTGTGTGACTGTGGGCAAGTCACTTAACCTATAAGTGCCTCATTTACCTCATCTGTAAAATGGGGATTAACTGTGAGCCTCACGTGGGACAACCTGATGACCCTGTATCTACCCCAGTGCTTAGAACGGTGCTCGGCACGTAGTAAGCGCTCAACAAATACCAACATTATTATTTGTCTGCTGAATGACCTGAGGCAAGTCATTTAACTTCTCAGTGCCTGATTATCTTGTATCTACCGCAGTGCTTAGAACAGTGCCTGGCACATGGTAAGGGTTTATCAAATGCCCCCAAAACAAAACATAAAACCTCCTCATGCTAGTTTTCAGGAGCTACAACTCTAGGTCTGTGCCATCTGCTTCCTTGCTAGAGTGAATGAGTATTGACTTCCCATTTTACATCTGAGGACACTGAGACACACTGAAATTCAGTGATTTGCCCAAGATCCCACAGCAGGCAAGTGGCAGAGCTGGGTTCAGAACTCAAGTCCTCTCACTCCCGGGCCCATGTTCTTTCCACTGCTTCTTCATCTCTGCCTGACGACGAGCAAAATAATCTGGAATTTAATTGATTTCTAGTCCTTCTGAGCGAAGCCGTTTGGGTCCCACCTGTAACCTGACTGACGTTTCTTTTCCATTCCACAGGTAATCATCTGTCCTGAAGCTTATCCAGTGCCAGTTTGCTGCTCCTGAACCGTCAAATCATTTCATAGTTGTCACCCTAAATTCGAATCCAATCATCCGCAGATGCCAACAGCAGGCGAAATTAGACTAGCGAATCAACTCAACTTCATTTGCCCAAATCAAGTTTCAACTCATCAATCGGCTGATGCCACAGTGTTTTCCCAGTTGGGAAACTCTTGGTGGGAACAGACCCTTTATGTTTCAAACAATTACCTAGGAGCGGTAGGAGGGCAGATTTATAGCTCCTGTCTAACTCGGCCATTTCATTAGCTAGTCATTGCGCACTCATTAGCTTGACATAAATAATCATCAAAATAATTTGGGCATTATGTCAATGTCACAAGTAATGTCGTAAACAAAACGCTTTCACTTATGTGTAGCAAACACCCAGTATTTCATCTACTAAAAGCCACGAGACCCTCCAAATCTATTCTAAAGTCATTACTTCCGAACAAGATGAATTTGTGGTTCCCTTACATCGTGTGTGTCTCTCCCTGGGAGATACACGGTAGTACCCCATTGATTCTTATTGCCCCAAAGAGAAATACTACCTCCTGCATCTGTCTGAATACTTCCCAGATCGGCAAATCAAACAAAGCATCTTCTGACGGGATACTGAGTGAGGATGGTTCCTTGCTTAGGATGGTCTCTGCTTAGTTATTAACAATCCCATTTCTGGAATGGAAGTGTTTTCCCATAAAATCAATCTCAATCTCTCTCTCTCTCCCTCTCCCCCTCCATCTTCCCTCCCCTCTGAGCCCGTCTTAAACGCTGAATGCTGGGATAAATTAAAAAGTGTTCACAGAAACTGCGCTTTCGGCAACGATCACGAACAACCTTCTCATCAGTCAGTCAATCAGTGACATTTATAGATCGGCTGTCCGCCGCAAAGCACCGCACACAGTGTTTATGAGAAGGGGCGCGGCCTAACGGAAAAATCTTGGGCCTGAATCAGATGAACTGGATTCTAATCCCAGCTCCACCACCGGCCTGCTGTGTGACTTCAGGCAAGTCACTTCACTTCTCTGTGTCTCAGTTTCCTCATCTATAAAATGGGGAATCGTGAATGGTATTGACTGCGTAGATATACTCCAGTGTATAAAATTTTGCTCGACATAGTAAGTGCTGAACAAAGACCATAATTATAATTATTATTATTGTGGTCACGGGAGTCACATTCACCGTGTTCGATGCTGACCCTCATTTCCTTAATAGGATTTCTCCCTTACATCACCCACATTGGCTTGGATAATACTGTTGGTATTTGTTAAGCGCTTACTATGTGCCAAGCACTGTTCTAAGCGCTGGGGTAGATACAAGGTAATCAGGTTGTCCCACGTAGGGCTCACAGTCTTCATCCCCATTTTACAGATGAGGGAACTGAGGCCCAGAGAAGTGAAGTGACTTGCCCAAGGTCACACAGCTGACAAGCGGCAGAGCTGGGATAAGAACCCATGACCTCTGACACCCAAGCCCAGGTTCTTTCCACTGAGCCACCCTTGCCTAGTATCCAAAATAGGGGAAAGCAGCACAGCTCAGTGGATAGAGCACGGGAGTCGGAAGGTCACGGGTTCTATCCCAGCTCAGCCATTTGTCTGCTGTGTGACTTTGGACAAGTCACTTCACTCCTCTGTGCCTCATTTCCCTCATCTGTAAAACGAGGATTAAGACTGTGAGCCCTATGTGGGACAGGGACTTTGTCCAACCTGAATATCTTGTATCTACCCCAGCGCTTAGAACAGTGCCCGGCACATAGTAAGTGCTTAACAAATACCGCCATTATTATTATTCAGTCCCTGCTCCCGGATTCAAAGTCACGGTTTCACATCCCTACCAACTTTGGGCCCAGATATTCTTTACTGAGTTTGGAGGAAACCGGGCTGTACGTAGGGATATGACCTGCGGGACCAAAATTGGTTTGGACATAGCTCTTTACACTCAGCTCTCCACCTGAGCTAGCTTGTACTAACAACAGAACTGGCATAGGTGCTGGCAACTGGGCATCTCCGTCCGGCTCAAGTGGGCCTTTGGCGTCATGTTGTGGATGTTGCTACAGTTGCTGCCAACCTCCCCCAAGGCAAAATCTCTAAAAGCCCGAGGGTCTCAAATCCGCCTCCAGACCAAGCCCAAATGGTGCCAGAATCTGTTGAGGGCAGGATTCTCAAGTAACATCTTGGTGTCCAAATATGGAAGGGAAAGACTCTTCTCTTACCACTCTCCTCTTGTGATCCTGCGTTATCGGACCATGCCTCAAATCCCGCCCGGTGTAACAGAGTGAGTGGATAGAGCATGGGCCTGGGAGTCAGAAGGTCATGGGTTCGAATCCCGGCTCTGCCACTTGTCTGCTGTGTCACCTTGGGCAAGTCACTTCCCTTCTCAGGGCCTCAGCTATCTCATCTGAAAAATGGGGATTGAGACTGTGGGCCCCATATGGGACAGGGACCGTGTCCTATCTGATTTCTTTGCAGCTCCCCTAGTGCTTAGTAAGTGCTTAGCAAATACAATAATTACTATTATTATGTCCCACATGGGGCTCACAGTCTTAATCCCCATTTTACAGATAAGGTAACTGAGGTACTGATAAATTAAGTGACTTGCCCAAGGTCACCCAGCAGACAAGTGGCAGAGTGGGGATTAGAAGCCAGATCCTTCTGACTCCCAGGCCCATGCTCGACCCATTACGCCATTCTGCTTCTTGTGTTCTACTGGATGCAGAGGTCTAGGCTAGATGAACCACTGGTGTGGCCAAGAATGGATTTGATGGTTGTCGGGTGTTCTCAGAGCGGGTTACACGACTTTGCTCTCGCCGCCAACAATAATTATAAGTTGTGCTGCTATTATATAATAATTGAGGTATTTTAAGTGCTTAGAATGTGCCAAGCACTGTACTAAGAACTGGGGCAGATACAAGACGATCAGGTCCCCGCTGTCCCATACGGGGCTCACAGTCTCAGCTGGAGGGAGAACAGGTATCGAATCTCCATTTTGCAGATGAAATGAACGAAGGCACAGAGAAAATGGTGGTATTTGTTAAGCGCTTACTATGTGCAAAGCACTGTTCTAAGCACTGGGGGATACAAGGTGATCCGGTTGTCCCACGTGGGGCTCACAGTTTTAATCCCCATTTTACAGATGAGGTAACTGAGGCACAGAGAAGTTAAGTGACTCGCCCAAAGTCACACAGCTGGCAAGCGGCGGAGCCGGGATTCGAACCCATGAACTCTGACTCCAAGGTCCGGGCTCTTTCCACTGTGCCACGTTAGGTGACTTATCTAAGGTCACAAACCAAGTAAGTGGCAGAGTCTGGATTAAAACCCAGGTTCCCTGACTCTCAGGCCCAACCCTTTTCAACCAGGCCACACTGCTTCTCAATATATCATAAACCCAGCGCTTAGAACGGTGCTTTACACATAGTAAGCGCTTAAATGCCATCGTTATAATTGATTCTCCTCGCACTGGCCTTCAGCAATGATCATAGTTTAGAGAGCTCCTTCTATTAGTACTAAGTCTCTCCTCGATTAAAGATAATCCAATTCCAGTGACCGTCACAGCGTAAGACACGGGCCTCTCATTCCTCAAGAACGCACCACAGACTGGTAGCTCGAATTCCTCTTGCCGTTTATTCTGATGGATTCTACAATGTTACCCAAAAGAGCTCACTTGCTTTTTCAATTTCAAAGATTAATCAATTGGGAAATTAACACCTACGGCACATTTCTTCAGTCCTTTCAAATGCAAAATACAACTACATCTGGGATATGCACGTGCTGTAATTAAGCCACCGTGATTGGTCTATAACTATGATTAAATCTTCATCGTGCTGACAGGTTGAATCGAAATAGACTCTGTATACAAGCAGAAAATTAGGACAAGTGCTAATGACTTAATAGAACTAATTGTCTTAAGAAATATGATTAACATCCAGGTTTTCCTCCCCTGTCTCAAAAAGGGGCACGGAAGTTATTTTCTATAGCCCCTCAAGGCAAATACAGGAACAAACATTTACTGTACACTACTTGGTGACCATAATTTGCAAACAATTCAAGAAAATAATTCCAAAGACAGGTCTGTATAAAGCAGCCAATTTTGTCAATACACTGCATATAAGTATAGAAAGATGCATGTACAAAGCATATTTGCACGAATAAAACCACATTTCCAAAATATTTAGAAACATGGCAGGCTTGATTACTGCTCTTAGAAAATAAAATTTAATATAGAATCTATGTGAGTTGTTTCATCAGCCTAGCTACTTTCTGCACTAAATTTTAAGTGCATTGTGGTCAGGGAACATGTCTATCAACTCTGTTATATTGTACTTTCCAAGCATATAGTACAAGTGGTCTGCACACAGTAAGCACTCAAATACAACCGAGTGGTTCGTGTAACAGTTTTCATATCCTTTTTTTGTTTGAGCAACATTTATCTTTTTTACTTAAAAAAAAAAAAATGGGTGCCCCTTCCCAGAACTGTTTTTAAATGCTGTGAATTACAATGACCTGTCAGCGCGATTTTTACAGCAGTATCAGTGGAAACTAGTATATCATTTTCCAGTGCGCTAATGCTTCTCCCAGCAGCTGGTTTCGAAATGAGTTATTTCACTTCCTCGCTTTGGGGCCTAGATTTTCCTAGGCAGTTCAGTTTTTCCCGAGAGATAAGGAAACTCTGCTTTCCCAGCTTCCAAGAATACAAGTAAAGCACAAGTCGAAAAAGGTGACTAGCACTGGCATTGCAATGGCAGAGTTCAGTCGAGACCACTCTCCTTCGGCTCAAACCTCTGAGCGATCCGGGAACAATTTTTCTCGGCGTGTTTACATCCCGCAGACACTTCTCGGCAGTCGTTCCCTGTTTGCCGTCCTTTGTCCAACTTCTTTATATATACAGTGGATTCCTTGAGCATTTCCTCATCCACCAATCGCCTACCTCTGAATCATACTGGCCGTTCCTCGTTGAACTACCTCTTTCTCCCGGGTGTCTTTCGGGGGCTTAGCACCACACTCGGCAGGGAAACATTCTCTGTAAGAGGTCTAGAGGGATAAGGGATGTCCACAATCTGTGAAACCTCATGTATATCAGCTGCCTGAATTCCATCATCACTCCTCCCTTTGACCTGCCATCTTTACAAACTGTGGGAACATGTCATCTCTTTCATTCAGTCGTATTCACTGAACACTTACTGTGTGCAGAGCACTTTAGTAAGCACTTAGGAGGGTACATTATAACAATAAACAGACAGATGTCTCTCTCTCCTTCCCATTTCCTTCCTTCTATCCCTCCTTTACCCCCTCTCTCCTTCCCACTTTCTTCCTTCGGTCTCTCCTTTCTCTCCTCTCTATCCTTCCCGTTTCCTTCCTTCTATCTCTCTTTTTCTCCTCTCTCTCTCCTTCCCACTTTTTTCCTTCTATCCCTCCTTCCCCCCCCTTCTTCCTTCTATCTCACTTTTTTACTTTCTTCTTTCTATCCCTCCTTTCCCCTCTCCCTCTCCCTCTCTCTCACCTTTTTCTTCCCAAACAGTTGACATTTTCTCCAGATTTTTTAATGTTTGTTAAGCACTTATTATGAGCCAGGCACTGTACTAAGCACTGGGGTAATTACAAGCTAATCAGGTTGGACACAGTCCATGTCCCTCAAGGGGCTCACAGTCATATTCCCCATTTTAGGGGTTGTATTGTATTTCATCGATCTGGTCCCCATTGGTAGCCACTCTCTGTACCCTATGCCCAATTTCTCTTTTTGAGGCTTTCAGTCTGTTCTGGAGCCATGAGTCTCGGGGGTAGAAATAGAGGCAGAGAAAGACTGGGCATTTGAAATAAAAATACTAGTCACAGAGATGGCCAGTGCTCTATCAGCACCAGACGAGGCACGTGGTCCCTGAAAACTGATCAGTCCAGCATAAAAACAGACGTCTAGCCACCGTACATGGGCCTGTATATTAAACCAAGATTTTAACATTGACTGTAAGCCCGTCATTGGGCAGGGACTGTATCTGTTGCTGATCTGTACATTCCAAGCGCTTAGTACAGTGCTCTGCACATAGTAAGTGCTCAATAAATACTATTGAATGAATACAAAAACAGGGAAGAAGTGGTACAATACCACTGTAAGCAAAAGGTGGCTACAACTCTCTATGACATCACAGGGAATCTGAAGCAGCATCACCTAATGAGAAGTACGTGACCCTGGGAGTCGAGAGAACTAGATTCGAATCACGGCTCCACCATTTGCCCACTGAGTGGCCTTGGGCAAGTCACTTAACTTCTCGGTGCCTCCATTTCCCTATCTGGAAAATGGGGATTGAATATCTGTTCTCTCTCCCCCTGAGAGAGGGACAGTATCTGATCACATTGATTCTATCCCGGTGCTTGGCACATAGTAAGAGCTTAACAAATGCTACCATTATTACTATTGTCTAAACTAGTGTTATCATTATTAACATGGTCCAGGTGAGATGCAAAGAGTGTTGGACAGTGTCCAAGCATCTACAAGAGGATGTGCGTTAAAAATCCATTCAATCAATTAATCAATCAAAGTACAAAACCAACAGACAAGCGAGGGGTGAGGTGAAGGAACTAATTCCCCACCTATATATGAAAGCAAAGCAATCTATTTCTATTTCTATTTGGAGAAGCAGCATGGCTTTGAGGATAGAGCATGGGCCTGGGAGTCAGAAGGATCTGGGTTCTAATCCCAGCTCTGCCATGTTTACATCTACTTGTGCCCTTGGGCAAGTCACTTCACTTCTTTAGGCCTCAGTTGCCTCATCTGTAAAAATGGGGATTAAGAGTGTGAGCCCCATGTGGGACAGGAACTGCGTCTAACCTGATTAGCTTCTACCTCAGCACTTAGAACAGGGCTTGGCCTATAGTAAGCGCTTAAAAAGTACCATAATTATTATTATTACTTCATTTGGGCTAATGTAAAATGTGCACTAAAGATGGATTCCACTGAGGGATTCTAGAGTGCTAAGAGTTTTATGTCCCAGGAGTGAAGGAGTTGGGTTGTTGGAAAAATGCACAGAGGAAAGAATAAGAGAAGAATCCTCTTAACATTCCTCAGGCAGAGTTTCTATTGGACAGGAGGCAATTCCTATGCCTTTTCATTAGAGCCAGTATCTATTTTGATTGACCAAGTTAGAGAGGATGGAAAATTCATCATAAAACATGGCTAAAGATTGGGGAGGAAATGGAAGAATCTGTAACTTTTATTTGACCTCTGAAGAGTTTCACATGTTTGAAGGAATAGCAGTTCCTGGGCACTGAAAATCATTATGCCGATTAAAGCCTTCGGCACCCACAGAGTCTCAAGGTTTGATGAGGAAAACATTTTCGGTCACGGAAATTCAAAAGGAAAATGGAACAATGGGTACGGAATGGGGAGCGGCTAGAAACAGCACAGCATAGTAGATAGAGCATGGGCCGGCCTGGGAGTCATGAGTCATGGGTTCTAATCCCAGCTCCACCACGTGTTTGCTGTGTGACCCGAGGCAACTCACTTCACTTCTCTGTGCCTCATTCACCTCATCTGTAAAGTGGCGATTGAGACTGTGAGCCCCACGTGGGACTATGACGGTATGCAACCCGATTTGCTTGTAACCAGCCCAGTGCTTGGCATATAGTAAGCACTTAATACCATAAATATTCTCTAGACAGTAAGCTCACTGTGGGCAGGGAATGTCACGGTTTATTGTCGTATTGTACTCTCCCGAGAGCTTAGTACAGTGTTAGGTACACAGTAAGAGCTCAGTAAATAAGATTGAATGAATAAATATTTAGAAATGTGAGAAAATGGAAGAGCCGTGAACTATTTTATTTCAGAGATCATTTTCTACAGTCATGTAACATCATCATCCTCATCATCATCAGTATTTGCTAAGTACCTGCTGTATGCAGAGCACTGTGCTAGGCACTTGGGAGCATATGGTCAGTAAAACGTCATCGTCGCTGCCCTTGAGGAGTAGACATATGCAAGGAAGCGCTTGGAATTCCAGGGTTAATGGAAAAAGTGGAATTGTTTGTTATTTTGGACACGATATTTATGTGTGTTATGGAATTGGTTAAGCACTTACTATATGTCAAACACAGTTCTAAGCCCTGGGGTAAATATAAGTTTATCAGGTTGGACACGGTCCCTGTATGACATGAGACTCAGAGTCTAAGGAGGAGGGAGTAGGATTTAATCCCCACTATACAGTTGAGGAAACCGAGGCATAGAGAAATGGAGAGATTTGCCCAAGGTCAAACGTCGGGCAATTGGCAGAGGTCAAGAATAGAACCCAGATCCTCTGACTAGCAGGCCTGTGCTCTTTTCACTAGGCCACGCTGCTTCTCAGGCAGTGTAGTCAGTGGGGCCTCACAGATATAACGACTCTTTCTCCGAGGTGCCAGACGGACAGTTACTCTCTCCCTTTTCAGAGCTTTATGGAAGGTCCATCTCCTCTAAGAGGCCTTCCCCGACTAAGTCCTTCTTTCCTCTTCTCCCACTCTCTTCTGCGTTGCCCTGACTCGTTCCCTTCATTCATCCCCACTCCCAGCCGCACAGCACTTATGTACATATCTGTAATTTCATTTGTATTAATGACTGTCTTCCCCTCTAGACTATAAGCACACTGTGGGCAAGGAATGTGTCCATTTATTGTTAAAGTATACTGTCCCAACAGGCTAGTACAATGCTGTGCAGACAGTGCGTTCAATAAGTACGACTGAATGAACTTTCTCCTTTCACTGCCTGAGGGATCAGACTCTGGAGGGCCATAAGTCAGGTTGGTTGGGGTCACGATCCCCTTGGGGCACTGGATCCCTCGGTTCCACCATTCGATCTCCCTAGAGGAGTCGTCGAGGAAGGCAAAGTCCCCGCAAGCCATGCCCCCCACTGACCTCTCCGTTTCTGTGCCAAAAAGGGAATCGGAGATATCGTACTCTCCCAAATGCTTAGTACAGTACTTTGCACACGGTAAGCACTCGGTGAATACAACCGCATGAATTAATCTGCAAAAATGCTAATATGATTGGGGCGACGGCATCACTGGTCCAAGATGAAAGCCAATCTGGAACTGCTAGTGAATTCGCTCTGGACAGTGAATGGTCTCTGAACTATAATAATAATGTTGGTATTTGTTAAGCGCTTACTATGTGCAGAGCACTGTTCTAAGCGCTGGGGTAGACACAGGGGAATGAGATTATCCCACGTGGGGCTCACAGTCTTTATCCCATTTTACAGATGAGGTCACTGAGGCACAGAGAAGTTAAGTGACTGGCCCACAGTCACACAGTTGACTAGTGGCGGTGAATACTGGGTAACGATGCCGATGTGAGACATTTTATTTTCTTAATTTAGCACCAAGTGTTTAGAAATACCTAATCTAGGGACAAACTTCCCCCTAATACTAATAGCTATTTAGATGTAGATTCAGGCTTAATGACATATCAGAGGCAGTATCTGTGAGCCAGAGAGGTAACTCTTGTCTAGAAAGATCACGGCCTATATCAAAGAAGTTGGGTTCTCTCTATTATCATTGAAATCAAAGCAAATTGCGAGCGTACTCTTTAGGATGCATAAAGTCTCTTCTTCAGGCACCAACCCGGTTTACAAAATCAGATCATCAAGCCCACCAGCCTCATAAGTATAGGCTTCTCTCCTGCGGTTGTTCATCCAGACTTTACAGGTACAGGACTATATTCCAGCTCTGCCATATAATAATGTTGGTATCTGTTAAGCGCATACTATGTGCAGAGCACTGTTCCAAGCGCTGGGGTAGATACAATGTAATCAGGTTGTCCCACGTGAGGCTCACAGTCTTCATCCCCATTTTACAGATGAGGGAACTGAGGCCCAGAGAAGTGAAGTGACTTGCCCACAGTCACACAGCTGACAAGTGGCAGAGGCGGAATTCGAACCCATGACCGCTGATGCCCAAGCCCGGGCTCCTCCCACTGAGCCACGCTGCATATGTCTGCTGTGTGATCCTGGGCTCATTTCACTTCCCCGTGCCTCAGTTACCTCATCTGCAAAATGGGGATTAAGACTATGAGCCCTGAGTGAGACGGGGACCGCGTCCAACGTGATCAACGTGTATCGATCTCAGAGCTTAGAACAGTGCATGGCCCATAGTGAATGCTTAATGAGTACCATAATCATCATTATCATCCTTAAAGGTTATTCACTCATCCATATCCCAAAGTGCCAGGAAGTGTGAGATTGCCAGCAGTAACGTCTGGCTTCAGCAAGCTACCATATACAGTGCTCAACTCATACGCTCGACTAATCATCTGGGATGAGTGAAGAATCAAAGTTGACGGCAGGAAACGTACAGTAAATTCTAGCTAAGATAGCGGGCTACCCTTACATCAGTTATCATTATTATTAGTTGAGATGGCTAGAGGAAAATAAGCGTCTATAACATCCAGATCTCTTCGGTTTCTTCAGGAGCGTTTAGGTGGAAACCCCGTGACCATCTCAAAATGGCACAGAAAGAAATGTATCCTTACGTTAGAAGCAGCGTGGTCTAGTGGTTAGAGCACTGCCCTGAGAGTGACAGACCTGGGTTCTAATCCTGGCTCTGCCACAAACTCACTGTGCGACCTTGGGCAAATCACCTCAGTTCCCCGATCTGCGATATGGGGATTCAGGACCTGTTCTCCCTTCTACTTAGACTGTGAGCCGCATTTGGAATCCGATTATCTTGCAACGATCCCAGCCGTTAGTACAGCGCTCGTCGCAGAGAAAACACTTAACAAATCCCACGGTTATTGCTATTGCTTTAATGAAGAGAGGTGTGGAGAGAGCCAGAAGCTTCTAAACTCTTCGAGGGTAGAGATGTTGCCATTTCCTGTTTTACAACTTACCTTCACATTTGTGCATTCACAGTAAAGGCACCCAGTAGAGCGCCTTTCAATACAGGCATTCACTACAGTACTCCTCACATCACAGCTGCCCATTATCATGTCAGAGAGGCAACGTGGCTCAGTGGAAAGAGCACGGGCTTTGGAGTCAGAGGTCATGGGTTCGAAATCCCCGCTCGGCCACTTGTCGGCTGTGTGACTTTGGGCAAGTCACTTCACTTCTCGGTGCCTCAGTTCCCTCATCCGTAAAATGGGGATGAAGACTGTGAGCCGCACGTGGGACAACCTGATTCCCCCGTGTCTACCCCAGCGCTTAGAACAGTGCTCGGCACATAGTAAGCGCTTAACGGATACCAACATGATCATTATTATTACGTTCTGTACGTTGAAGGCACCTATAACACTGCTCTTCACACAGCTGACACCCAGTTCCGTGTTTCTGACACAACCGGATCTTGGGAAACACCGATCCTCTAGACTGTAAGCTTGTTGTGGGCAGGGAATGTGTCTACCAACTCTATTTTGTACACAGTAAGTGCTCAAAAAATACAACTGCTTGATTGATTGGTCATTGAGGGAGAAAATAAAATGGTTGGCTGGACTAACTTTACTAGGTGCTCAACGACTGGGCATAATAATATTTGGTATTTGTTAAGTGCTCACTATGTGCCAAGCACTGTCCTAAGTGCTAGGTAGATACGAGGTAATCAGGTTGTCCCGCGTGGGGCTCACAGCCTTAATCCCCATTTTACAGATGAGGTGATAATAATGTTGGTATTTGTTAAGCACTTACTATGTGCAGAGCACTGTTCTAAGCGCTGGGGGAGATACACGGTAATCGGGTTGCCCCACGTGCGGCTCACTGTCTTAATCCCCATTTTACAGATGAGGGAACTGAGGCACAGAGAAGTCAAGTGACTTGCCCACAGTCACACAGCTGACAAGTGGCAGAGCCGGGATTTGAATCCATGACCTCCGACTCCCAAGCCCGGGCTCTTTCCACTGAGCCAACTGAGGCACTTTAGGTTAAGTGACTTGCCCGAAGTCTCATGGCTGATAGGTAGCAGAGCCGGAATTAGAACCCACAACCTCTGACTCCCGAGCCCGTGCTCTTTCCACTGAGCCACACAGCTGGCTAAGAGTGGCTGAAATTTTTAATCTCTGGGACCATTCATTCATTCAGTACAATATAACGATAAACAGATTCTTTGCCCACAGAGAGCTTACAGCCTAGAGGACTCATCCTATCCGGGCTCTGCTGGGTTTGAAGTACCATTTCAAGAGACGCAATCAATCAATCAGTGGCACTTATTGAACACTCACTATGTGCAGAGCATGGAACAAAAAGCCTGTGAGAGTACGACACAACGGAATTAGCAGACGCATTCCCTGCCCAAAACGAATTTTCCGTCTAGACGGGGAAGCAATAAGCATCCCGATGTGTGGTTGGATTGCAGAGAATGTATGAGAAAGTATTAAGTGCCAAATAAGAACCGGAATCCATAATTCTTGCCCAGCGTTTGAAGAAAATAGATAATGTTTCAGCCTCCTCAGGAGCGTTTCAGCATTAATTGGTGGTCAAATAAGCATCTGTTAGAGGACCAGCATGGCCTCAGGGATAGAGTACGGGCCCGGGAGTCAGGAGGATCTGGGTTCTATTCCCTGCACTGACCCTTGTCTGCTGTGTGACCTTGGGCATATAACTTCTCTGAGGCTCAGCTCCCTCTTCTGAAAAATGGCGATTAATAATAATCATAATGTTGGTATTTGTTAAGCGCTTACTATGTGCAGAGCACCGTTTTAAGCGCTGGGGTAGATACAGGGTGATCAGGTTGTCCTACGTGAGGATCACAGTTAATCCCCATTTTACAGATGAGGTAACTGAGACCCAGAGAAGTGAAGTGACTCGCCCACAGTCACACAGTTGACAAGTGGCAGAGCCGGGAGTCGAACCCATGACCTCTGACTCCGAAGCCCAGGCTCTTTCCACTGAGCCACCCTGCTTCCCAATAGGTCTATGAGCCCCATGTGGGACAGGGACTGTGTCTGACCCTATTTGCTTGTATCCATCTCAGCATTTAATACAGTGCCTGGCACATAGTAAGCGCTTAACTAATGTCTCTATTATTATCATCACTGTTCATGGTTACCAAGGGTTAGCAAGGAAGCTGAAGGTTTACATTCTTGAACGATTCCCCAACCCCAACTGAGGCAAAGAATGTGCGAACTACAGCACGCAATATGGAAGAGGAGAGATACGATTAGGTGGCAGGTGAAGAGGTAGCTGGACAGAGAAGCAGCGTGGCTCAGTGGAAAGAGCTCGGGCTTGGGAGTCGGAGGTCACGCGTTCGAATCCCGGCTCTGCCACTTGCCAGCTGGGTGACTGTGGGCCAGTCACTTCACTTCTCTGGGCCTCAGTTCCCTCATCTGTAAAATGGGGACTGACTGTGAGCCTCAAGTGGAAACAACCTGATGACTCTGTATCTCCCCCAGCGCTTAGAACAGTGCTCTGCACACAGTAAGCGCTTAACAAATACCAACATTATCATTATATTCCCGGATGGATCAAATGTCAAATTACAATCAAGAAGCCCATTACTCCTGGAGATTTTTGAAGGATAGCAAAGAGTGTCATTCTTGACCACTGCCTCTTTTACGAATATCAGTGATGGACTAACCGTGAACTTTTTAAATTAAACCCGATTAGATAAACGGGAGAATGGTTAGCTGCCTTTGAGGATGTCAAAATGCAGCAATGTCCTGGGCAACGAAGAGAAGAACACCACCAATTTCCCAAGGAACCAACGGCACACTGTGATGTTCATACACTGCATTTGCTCAGTTTTGGAAGCAGTGACAAATTTACCATTTGTTGATGATGAAGAAGATAATGATTTTAATATTCTGTCAAAGGGCAATCAGAAGCTAGTTAGAGATTGTGAGCCCCTCGAGGGACAGGGTCCCTACTTCTCACCTATGTACTCTTTCCCTGCACCTTGCACAGTGCTCTGCACAGAGTAAGCTCTTCATAAATAATAATAATCATAATGTTGGTATTTGTTAAGCGCTTACTATATGCAGAGCACTGTTGTAAGCGCTGGGGAAGATACAGGGTAACCAGGTAGTCCCACGTGAGGCTCACAGTTAATCCCCATTTTACAGAGGAGGTCACTGAGGCACAGAGAAGTGAAGTGACTCGCCCACAGTCACACAGCTGACAAGCGGCAGAGCCGGGAGGCGAACCCATGACCTCTGGCTCCGAAGCCCAGGCTCTTTCCACTGAGCCACGCTGCTTCCCGGGTAGTATTCCCGGTAGTATTTCTGGTAGTATTGATAAATACTATCAATACTACCAGAGGGGCAAGAGTTTTAAGAGCAGAGAGGCAGTGAGGCTTAATAGAAAGAGCTGGGGCCTGGGAATTCCAAGGATGTGAGTTCGAATTCGGGGTCTGCCACTTGTCTACTGTATGACCTTAGGCAAGTCATTTAACATCTCCGCGTCTAAGTTACCCCAACTGTAAAATAGGGATTAAACCTCACTCTCTCTACTTAGACTGTAAATCCCATGTGGGACAGAGAATGTGTGTAACACAATCTTGTATCTACACCAGTGCTTAGTAAAGTGCTTGGCACATGGGAAGTGCTTAACAAGTACCATAAAAAAGAAAAAGCAAATTGTGTTCTGTAGCACTTAGGTATATAGGAAAATATAATAATTCTATTTATTTATATTGATGCCTCCTTACTTGTATCGATGTCTGGCTCCCCGACTCTTGACTGTGAGCCGCTGTGGACAGGGAATGTCTCTTTTTATTGCTATATTAGTGCTCAGTACAAAGCTCTGCACACAGAAAGCGCTCGATAAATACACTGAATGAATTACGTAAGATGGCTGCAAGAGCAGAAGCAGAAAAGGGAAATCATACCTAATCAGAACTCCTTAATGATGGCCTTAAACAGCTTGCTATTTGCTCCTTTTTTATGGCATTTGCTAAACACTTACTATGCGTTAAATACTGTTTTAACCACTGAGATAGGGACAAGGTAATTAGGTCGGACACAGTCCCTGTCCTGCATAAAACAGGCATTTAATCCGTATTTTAATCCTTGAACGTAGAGATAGTGTTCTACTTACTATTGTTAATGTAAGTGATTATAAATCATTTCATATAATTATTAAAATAATGATGATTGTGTTAGACACATTTTCTGTCCCACATGGGACTTACAGTCTAAGTAGGAGAGCGTAAGGTTTAATCCCCACTTTACAGGTCGCAGTCTAGGAAGGAGAACAGGCATTTAATCCGTATTTTAATCCTTGAACGTAGAGATAGTGTTCTACTTACTAGTGTTAATGTAATTGATTTTAAATAATTTAATATGAGCATTAAAATAATGTTGATAATAATGACTGCTGTGAATATAACAGCTTCCTATATGCCAAACACAGTGATACGGGCTGGTGTAGATACAGAACAGTGAGATCAAGCACGGACTTTGTCCAAGCCAGGGCTAGGGAGAGAAGGATCATATTCCAATTTTAGGGACGAGGAAGTGGAGGCACAGAAATGTTAAGTGACTTCTGCGAGGTCACGCAGCAGGGGAGAGAAGGTTCAGGGATGTGAAAGGCCTTAGGGAAAAATATGTTCTTCATAGAAGTTCTGCCACATTATTTTCAGAGCCAAATCAGCACAACCCCAAGAAAGACAAAGGCAATTTCAAGGGGCAGAAACCAGCTGCTTAAAGGGGGAGTGAAGCGTGGCAGAGCCGGGTTCATGAACACAAGCTTCAGATGGTAATTCGGAAGCTATAGCTGCCGGTGACACATTACCGGAGCGGTGGCAAAATTAGGAGGATTTGGTGGGACTAAAATTACTGCCCTCGTGAATTTCCACGCGCCTCTGATCTGTAGATCTGAGGAGACGATTCTAACTAAACTAAGGAAGGATTAATGGACTGGCAGGCATTTGAGGGATGCGCCTAAGACTTTCTCTTAAGTGATCGATGCTCTCCCCTCATAGTCATGGTCCTAAAAATGTGTTGTGCTTTATCTGGGTCTCCAGGGTCCAGGGAAGTGAATTGGAAAGCAGCATAATCAAATGGAAAGAGCATGGGCCTGGAAGCTGGAGGACCTGGGTTCTAATGCTGACCCTGTCCCTTGTCTCCAGTGTGACCTAAGACAAGTCATTTAAATTCTCTGGGCCTCAATTAACTCATCTGTAAAATGGGGATTAAATCCACCCTCCAGTTTAAGCTGTGAGCCCCATGCAGCACGGGGACTCTGTTCAACCTGATTATCCTCTCTCTATGCTAGTGCTTAGTTAAATGTTTAATAAGTACCTTGTAGACTGTAAGCTTATCCTCTAAGCTCCATGGGGTCAGAGAATAGGTTTACCAGCTCTGTCATATTGCTCTTTGCCAAGTGCTTAGTACAGTGCTCTGCATTTGGTAAATGTTCAGTAAATAGGATGTATTATTCAGAATAATAATAGTGGTATTTATTAATAATAATAATGGTATTTGTAAAGTGTTTACTAAGTGCCAAGCATCGTTCTAAGCGCTGGGATAGATACAAGGTTATCAGGTTGTCCCACGTGGGGCTCCAAGTCTTAATCCGCATTTTGCTGATAAGGTAACTGGGGCACAGAGAAGTTAAGTGATTCAGCCAGAGTCACACAGTTGACAAGTGGCAGATCTTGGATTAGAATTCATGACCTCTGACTTCCCAGCCCGTGCTCTTTCCACTAAGCCATGCTGCTTCTCTGCAATAGCGTGTTTCAGTATTTAAGCGCTTACTATGTGCTAGGCACTGAATGAACTGCTCGGGTGAATGCAATCAAATCAGGTTGGACAGACCCCCCTACTTACATAGGGCTCATAGTCTTAATCCCCACTTTACAGATGAGGTAAATGAGGCACAGAGAAGTTAAGCAATCGAGATAGGAAATATATATATATATACACTAAAAAAAGGGAAACAAAAGAAGAATTGTCAAAGCTGAATTCAGATCCTCATTGGGAAGTAACTCATCTGCTGTTTGACCTTGGGCAAGTCGCTTAACTTATCTTTGCCTCAGTTATCCCTCATCTGTAAAATGGGGATAAGACTGTGACCCCCATGTGGGATGTGGATTGGGTCCAACCTGATTATCCACCCCGAACACATTCCAGTGCCAGGCCCATAGTAAGCACTTAACAAATACATTAAAAAAATGACGTCTTTAAATGACCTTACGATGACTAACGCAGATGGTTCATGTGTGGCCGAGTTTGATCCGAAGAAGCTCATTGACTGCAAGGCCCATTAATGACACACAGGTCTAGACTTAAGTAAAAAGTGGTCGGTAGGTAGATTTAGCTGAGCACTTAATACCCATTACAGGACAAATTTAATCAATCAGCTTTGAGTAATCTAATATCATTAGTGAAACTAAACCAGATAAATAGTGTTTTGGTCTCACTGGGGGATGAGGGCATTTCTCTAATCAGAATTAGAGAAAGAGCATAGTTTAGTGGAAAGATCTTGGGCCTCTCTGTGCCTCATTTACCTCATCTGTAAACCCAGCTCCACTGCCCGTCAGCTGTTTGTCTTTGGGCAAGTCATTTCACTTCTCTGTCCCTCAGTTACCTCATCTGTAAAATGGGATGAAGACTGTGAGCTCTATGTGGGACAACCTTATTATCTTGAATCCACCCCAGTGCTTATAACAGTGCTTGGCACACAGTAAGCGCTTAAATACCGACAATTATTATTTTCTCCAGCTTGAGCACTGTTCTGTGCCGAGTATAGTTGCAGACACTCTCCTAGATTTCTCTGTCCTCGTTTCGTTCCTCTAAGTGATCACTGAGGGTCCTTTCAACCTATAGAACTCCCTGGCTGATGTCCTAAAAAACTACGTGGGCATTATCCCTCAGTTGCTGAAGCTTCAAATTTGATCTCTTCTATCTCACCGCCTACCTCTAGCCTACATCCTGCCTCTGGCCCGGAAGGCCCTCCCTTTTCATATCAGAAAGACAATTACTCTGCCCACCTTCAAATCTTTACTGAAGGCACATCTCTTTCAAGAGGTCTTCCCTAAGCCCTCATTTCCTCTTTTCCCACTCCCTTCTGCACTGCCCTGACTTGCTCCCTTTACTCACCACCCCCTGCCCCCGGCCCCACAGTACTTATGTATACATCCGCAATTTATTTATTCCTATCGATGTCTGTCTCCCCATCTAGACTGTAAACTGGCTGTGGGCAGGGAGTGTGTCTGTAATGTTGTTGTGTTGTACCCTCCCAAGTGCTTAGTACGCAGCTCTACGCATAGTAAGTGAACACTCAAAAACTGCAATTGGTTGACTGATTCTAGTTTAAACCAACAGCCAGCTTCACTCTGTTTCACTGCCACTCACACTGGAAAAATAGATATTAGAAGACCGCGAAGACAATCCTAACCGAAATCTAAAGAAAAAAAATGGAGAATGAAGATCAACCAATGGAGACACTCAACTTATAAGGGAGGTTCTTCACAAACGATATTTCAGAAACAGTTTTACCAACGGCTTCAGACTATCTTCACGTGCACAAAAACATGGAATGGGCTGCCTTCTCTTTATCCACCCCTGGCTTCAAGGAGAGGATTTCACCGCCAGTGGCTCCATCTTCAAATGAAGACAGGTAGACAGACACACACACATTTATATACACCACAGTGCAAACAACTTCAAGGAAACACCTCTTTAAGAATCTGTGAAGAAGAGTCAGTTGAATTGAGGTCGTGGGTTCTAATCCCGGCTCCACCACTTATCAGCTGTGTGCCTTTGGGCAAGTCACTTCACTTCTCTGTACCTCAGTTACCTCATCTGTAAAATGGGGATTAAGACTGTGAGCCCCAGGTGGGACAACCTGATTATCTTTTATCTACCCCAGTGCTTAGAACAGTGCTTGGCACATTGTAAGCACTTAACAAATACTCTCATCATCATTATTATTAAATTTCTATCCCTATCCATTTGTCTGACTGCAAAGGGGCACACCGGTTAAATGTTTTTTTTAGGTCAACATCTCTTGATTCATTCAATCGCATTTATTGAGCACTTACTGTGTGTAGAGCACTGTACTAAGCGCTTTACTTGCCCTACCCCTGAGCTTCCCTAATTCCCTGAAGGCCTACAACAAGTTTCCTGTCTCATCTGTCCAAGTCCCGTGCGGGAAAGAAAGGTCAAAGAGGACTAGCCTGTGAGCCCTATGTGGGACAGGGACTTTGTCCAACCTGATTATCTTGTATCTACCCCAGCGCTTAGAACAGTGCTTGGCGTAGAGTAAGGACTTAATTACCACAATTATCATCATTATTATTATTACTAGATGAGCCAGATCTCCCATGACCCAAGCCGGGTGGCTTTGCAGCAGCGTGATGCTTGGCTGGCGATGACCCAAGCGGTGGGTCGATGGGTAAGCCAGCACTTGCCAAGCCAGTCATCGCCCAAGGCCCGTGCGATCCCACAGTGGATTCACCTTTAATGAGAATAGCCACAGAGTGCCCCACTGGAAGCCCGGGGATGGAATGAGCAATAACACGGTCCAACGGGATGAGGTGAAGTTCTCTGCCCCTGGCCTAACGTTGCTTTCAGAGCCTGATATCCAGGACTAACCAGCAGTGATTTCTGCAGAGTTCCACTTCCGGACCGTACGTTGCCATCCAGGCCTTGTGCTAATGTGAAAAGACTCCAGAACCGCGATTCTGGAAAATCCTATGCAATTTAAGTGCCGTTTCTAATCCTCGAGGTGGGATTTTCAGGCTAATCCCGATGTCCCTTTTGTATTATCTCTTCTTTCCTCTTAAACCAGCTGGGACCAATATCCTTTTCAATCTTGTCTCTTCACTCCTCCTCCAGCAAACCATTTTGGGTGGATGAGCAACTGCCGGTAACCCACAGGTAGAAGACTAATAATTTTTCATTAGCTTCACAAGACAAGCAGTGTGGCCTAACGTAAAGGGCACTGGCCTGGGAGTCAGGGGAAGCTGGGTGCTAATCCTGACTTGTCTGCTGTGAGACCTTGGGCAAGTCATTTAGCTTCTCTATATCTCAATTTCCTCCCTTGCAAAGTGGGCATTCAAAGCTTAGAACAATGCAGGCCACGTAGTAAGCACTTAAAAAATGCCAAAATTATTATTAATTTCTTTCCTGGCAGTGGGAAGGGTTTTGGGAGAATATCCTTGTCTGTGTACGCATTTCCTTGTCTGTTGCACAAAAGAATGTAATATTGGCACTTAGCTCCCAAAATGATCTCCATGACACTCATCTGTAGTATAACCTATTCAGTGTGATATGTTTTCCCTCTCCCAGCAACTGGGCATTCAGTTGATCTGGAGAAATAACAGAGGAAGTGCTTTAAAACCTAAAATTTGGCATGTAAGATAAGGAACTAGAGATCTGTTTGTGATGTGCTTCCTGTGAATCAGAATTCCAAACTGTCAAGTCAGAAAACATTTTTGCCCTCCATGTGGAGAGAAAAATAAGTTCACCTCCTCATTCCTAAGGTACCTAATCCAAAAACATAGAAAAGGATGGGGAAGTCAGATTTACCAGCATCTCCTGACTCATCTCATTGAATGTAAATATTATAAAATGACAAGTGGACAACTGGCAAGCTCTATGTTAGAAAACCCCTTACTTTCCCGGAGCCTCCCAGTTGCAAAATCCGGCATGAGGTGACCAGCAGTCCAAATGGAGTCATTAGTCAATGTTTAATGTTTCCTGCATGTTCGGGTTCAAAGGTTACATTGCTCAGCTTAATATTTTGTGTGGTTTTCATTCCTCCGTGGAAGCAAAAGAGAGAGAGATTTGCTGAATAGAGTGAGAGGTCGTGACTCAGTGGGACCCTGGTTGTTCCAAGGAGGTCACAGTTTCTTTTGCTAAAAAGGCTGTTGGCTCTTGCACTTTGGCCAAGAAATCTCCGTCAATGCCCATCCTGGATCATCCGTCTTTGGGAAACCAAGGCGCTGAAGTCAAGAGTGTCCATAGTGAAAACAGCAGGCTACAGAAAAGCCTGCTCGATGGTCCGGCCAGGTTGGGAGAAGGGTGATTAGAAAATAAAATGAATCACTGAGGCAGAAGTTCTATGTTTAAAATTCTGCTCTCCTGGACTGAATCCTTCAATCAATCAATTAATTTGGGCAAAGAACCCTACTAAGGACTTGGAAAAGTATAATAGAGTAGATATGTAGATATGAGGCCCGCCCTCAAGGAACTTACAATTTAGAGGGGGAGACAGACACTAAACTAAACTATAGGTAGGGAGGCAACAGAGTATAAGGATATGTAGAGAAGCAGTTTGGCCTAGTGGTCAGAGGAAGGGCCTGGGAGTCAGAGGAGCTGGGTTCTAATCAGCCCTCTGCCACGTGTCTGCTGTATGATCCTGGGCAAGTCCTCTGCCTTAGTTAGCTCCTCTGGAAAATGGAGATTAAATCCTATTCCTTCCTACTTAAACTGTGAGGTCCAGATGGGACAGGGACTGTGGGCATCATGTAACTACCCCAGCACTTAGAACAGTGTTTGGCACACAGTAAGGATTTAACAAGTACTATTATTATTATTATGCACTTAATTGGTTGGGCATGGAGATGGTATGAGTACCCAGGAGCTTAGTGGATACGGACCCAAATACGTTACACAGGAGGGAGGGAAAACAGGGTGGGAGATGAGGGACTAGTCATTTGTATCAAGGTCTGATTTCATCCCCCAAATTCACACGATTGTTGGCCGGATTAAACCAGGAGGTGGGTACTGATTGGTCCATGGGCCAGAATTTGGACATCCCAGCTGTCAGAACAGCCCAAAGGCAGAAGCACTGTCGCTCTCCAGGCTGTGAACGTTCCTGTCCCGGAGTTTATCCACCAAGAATGGAAAGGGCAATCCTAAAAATGGAGCACTGGAAATGGGGGGGGGGAAAAAAAAACCAGGGTACAGAGCAGAGACAAATTATCCCGGGAGTTAAGTTGTTTGGTCTGCATCCTGTCTGAAGGCTCCAGAGAGCCGGGAGAATAAACCGAAGGAAGAGAGGAACCTGGAGCTCAATGCTCTTCCAAGATTTAGATCATTTTCAACAGAGCAATATTCCGGGGATGTGTGCAGACAGCATCTGTCTGTGCTCCACCAAGTTTCAGCCTGCTTTTTCAATCCCCTGAAGAATTCACACACGTGCAAGCAGTTTAAAGGAATGGAAAAATCACTCATTTCTGTTTTTCTCTCTCTGTCCGTAGTGCTGTGGGAAGGCTTTCGTGGCACCTAAGGTAAGGGGTTAGTCTGAACCAGAGGGAAGATTGGCTGTAACTCTGTCTTGGACCGCATTTAGAAAAGACTGCAGTTATTTGTGCCATCGAGAAGAAAATCAGGCAAGACCCTGAAAGCCTTAAAGGCCTTAAAGCATTAGAGCCTTAAAGCATTTGCTCTTGAGGAGAAGGGAATGAGGGCCTTTTTTAAAAAAATAACGTTAGCTGTTAAGCGCTTATTATATGCCAGGCACTCTACTAATCGCTGAGGTAGATACAAGATAATCAGGTTGGACACAGTCCATGTCCCACATAGGGCTCACAGTCTCAATCCCCATTTTACCGACGGGGGAATCTGAGGCACAGAGAAGTGAAGTGACTTGCCCAAGGTCACACAGAAGAGAAGTGGCGGAGCTAGGGTTAGAACCCAGGTCCTTCTGACTTGCAGGCTGTGCTCTATCCACTAGGCCGGTCTACTTTCTTGTAGAGAGGGAGCCCCAACCCTGCAAGTGTCCTGTCTGGTTCAATATGGAGGTTGATAAGGCATCAGCCTCAACTGCCTAATGTGGTCTGAGCAATAAAACCTAATTGGCCATATGTCTCAGTGTGCCTTCCGGCCTATTTTTAACAGTGTCTGCACACAAGCTGCTTCACCCACCTCAGGGTGATGCGACCCGGATACGGGGTTGGATTGGAGAGGAATACGGCCTCGGCCCGCCCCTCCAGGGAAGCGTGTTTAGTCGAAAGTCTCCGGAACGTGTTCCCAGTCCGCATCTCCTGTTTATATCACCCAGCGCTAACGGAGAGGTTCAGGCTTGGCTATGGAGCGAGGGGCCTGAGGAGAGATTCCAGGATGAAGTAATCGGGGAACGCAGCCCAGTCATCCTCTGTCCTGAGGGGGAAGGCCAGCAGAAACCGGTGCCTTTCCCTGTGAGGAAGCAACATCTTAGGGAACGACATGCTCCGAATGGCCGGGTGGGAAGCGGGGAGGCGGGGGACAGGAAGGGCAAAGCCAGAGATGTCCTCCTCATGGTTCTCGACCGTGCAGGTCGGGCAGAGTCAACTGTCGCAATGTCCCTAATCCACCTGAGGAAGGCATGGAGAGAAAGAGCGAGGGAGTAGGGGAGGATAGGATTCTTTATTCTTGGATCGTCAGTGCTCTATGTTTGGACCAAATATGAGTTCAAGCTGCGGACTCGGGGGCAAATAAAACACAACTGAAAGGCGGTTATTCACACTAACCTAACCTGGGCCGCAGTCCGATTGATTACTCAGTGTCCCAGTGTCATCCTTGGCCAGTATGGATGGGAGAGAGAGCTCAATCTTCTCTGGCTAGCCACGTAATAAGAACAACAACAACAACAACAATAATAATTATTGCTGTTAGTTATAACAATGACATTTGTTAAGCGCTTAGTAGGTGCCAAGAACTGCACTAAGCACTGGGGTAGATGCAATATAATAATAATAATGTTGGTATTTGTTAAGCGCTTACTATGTGCAGAGGACTGTTCTAAGCGCTGGGGTAGATACAGGGTCATCAGGTTGTCCCGCGTGAGGCTCACAGTCTTCATCCCCATTTTACAGATGCACAGAGGCACAGAGAAGTTAAGTGACTTGCCTACAGTCACCCAGCTGACAAGTGGCAGAGCCCAAATTCGAACCCATGACCTCTGACTCCCAAGCTCTTTCCACTGAGCCACGCTGCTTCTCTATCATCAGGTCCCACATGGGGCTCACAGTCTAAGTAGGCGAAAGAACAGATATTGAATCCTCCTTTGGCAGCTGAGGGAAATGAGGCAAAGAGACAGAATGTAACATGCCCAGGGTAGAACCCAGCAAGTAGAGCCCAGGCCTTCTAACTCCCAGGTCCATGATCATCCCTCTAAACCATGCTGCTTCCTGTTTTTCCTTATTTTGATTCTCCAAAAACCCCTGTGTTTTGATCAGTGGTGTTTGGATCATCAGCTGTCCACTGGGGCTTGGGAGTGAAAGAGGAACTCCTTTTCCTTCTATTATCTCAGATCTTCTGGAGTGGAAAGGGAACCAAATTATTACAAAATCATTCGGTCTGTATTTTACCATTCCTCAAAATCCTCCAGTGGTTGCCCATTCCCCTCTGCAAACAGAAATTCCTTACCATCAGATTTAAAGTACTCCATCACCTTGCTCCCTTCTGCTTCACCTCACTGCTCTCCTACGACAACCCAGCCCACACACTTCATTCCCCTAAAGACAACCTACTCACTGAACCTTGATCTCATCTATCTCACTGCTGGCCTCTCACCCAATTCCTGCCTCTGGGCTGGAAAACCCTCCCTCTTCAGATCTGACAATCACTCTCCCCACCTTCAAATATTTATTAAAAAGACATCTCCTCCAAGAGACTTTCCCCGACTAAGCCCTCAGTTCCTTTTCTCCCATTCCCTTCGCATCATCCTCCCATTTAGATTCGCACCCTTAATTCACCCCTCGCTCAGCTACATAGCGCTTATGTACATAGCTGTAATTTATTCCGTTATTTATACGAATGTCTGACTCCCCCTCTGGACTGTAAGCTCACTGTGGGCAGAACAGGGAACGTGTCTACCAAAACTGTATTACAGGGCTCTGATATTGATATAAACGGGGGATGAATCACATTTGGATGAAGCTTGAATGTCTACCCTTGTCCCATCCTAGTTTGGGGTTAGTAACCCCCGAGGGATCTGTGGCCTTCCCTGATTAATTTTTTAAAGGTATTTGTTGAACACTCTCCATATGCCTTCAGGAGAAGCAGCATGGCTTAGTGCAAAGAGCCCAGGCTTGGGAGTCAGAGGTCATGGGTTCTAATCCCAGCTCCACTTATCAATTGTGTGACTTTGGGCAAGTCACTTCACTTCCCTGGGCCTCAGTTACCTCATCTTTAAAATGGGGATTAAGACTGTGAGCCTCACGTGGGACAACCTGATTATCTTATATCAACCCCAGCGCTTAGAATAGTGTTTTGCACATAGTAAGCGTTTAAATACCATAATTATTATTACTATTATATGCCAGGTGCCCTACTAAGCACTAGGATCGTCATAACTTACCAGGTTGGACAAAGTCATTATCCCAAATGGGGCTCATGTTATTAATCCCCATTTTACAGATGAGGTCACTGAGGCACAGAGAAGTGAAGTGACTTGTCAGAGATCACACAGCAGGCAAGTGGCAGAGCAGAGATTAGAAACCAGGTACTCCTGACTCCCAAGCCCATGCTCTTTCCATTAGGCCACACTGCTTCTCTGAGAGTGTCTCTTGTCCTAAGGGCCATACCACTTAAGCACGGGGTGGTTGATTTGGAGATTCTCTCTTTAGTCTCGCCAAGAAGAGCTGGTTTAACCACTCGGCTATTTCTTTCTCGGTCGGGCCAGTCCACACTGGCAATACAGGTTCTATGATTGGAATGGGGAGCAGTCGTCTCTGCTCAGCTTGAATTTGGTTTGCAGAAGGTGGGAGGGTTTGTCTTCCTTCCTGCTTCATCAGTTTGTATACCATTCTCATGCTTTGAAGAAAAAGAAAATCCAGGAAATTTCCTGAAGGCTCCATTTGGTGTCATTAGAAACAGACGATGAAGCTCGCTGTGGGTAGGGAATGTGTCTACCAACTTTATTATATTGTACTCTCCCAAGCACTTAGTACAGTGCTCTGCACTCAGTAAGTGCTCAATAAATATGATTGATTGATGAGGCACCTTCTAAATTTGAGGCTGGGGGTAGAAGGTGAGAATATCTCTCCCTCTACCAAATCACAGAGAAGTCTGACCCCTTTCTAAATTCCTCTTTTTTTCCGGTATTTGTTAAGTGCTTACTATGTGCCAGGAGCTGTACTAACCATTGGGGTAGTTTCATTCATTCAGTGGCACTTATTGAACACTTACTGCGTGCAGAGCACTGTACTAAAGACTTGGGAGAATACAAACAATAAACAGACACTTTCTCTGCTCAAAATGAGCTTACAGCCTAGAGTTGGGGAGACAGACATCAATACAAATAAATAAAATGACAGGTATGTACCTAAGTGCTGTGGGGCTGCGAGGTGGGGAAGAGCGAAGGGAGCATGTCAGGGAGATGCAAAAGGGAGATACAAGATCATCAGGTTGGATACAGTCCCTGTCCCACAGAGGGCTCTCAGTCTCAATCCCCTTTTAACAGATGAGGGAACTGAGACAAAGAGAAGTGACCTGCCCAAGGTCACACATCAGACAAGTGGCCGAGCCGGGATTAGGACCCAGGCCGTGTTGCTTCTCCATACAGGTTCATCTCGATACTGGTTCAGTGGAAAGAAGGCTCCTGGCAAAGGGGTGCTCTTACTTGATGGGGGAGATATGGCTGTCCCCTAATAATAATAATGGTATTTGTTAAGCTCTTTCTGTGTGCCAAGCACTGTTCTAAGCACTGAGGGAGATATAAGATAATCAGCTTGTCCCACGTGGGGCTCCCAGTCTTAATCCCTATTTTACCGATGAGGCAACTGAGGTACAGAGAAGTTAAGTGACTTGCCCAAAGTCATACAGCTGGCCAGTGGCAGAATCAGGATTAGAACTCATGACCTCTGACTCCCAAGCCTGGGCTCTTTGCTCAGCACTTAGAACAGTGCTTGGCACATAGTAAGGAGTTAACTAATATCATCATTATCATTTCCTCTGAGCCACGGAGTGGTGCCCACAGCATGTACGTCCAGATCTGTAATTTATTTATACTAACTTCTGTTTCCCCATCTAAACTTTAAGCTCACTGTGGGTAGGGAATGTGTCAGTTACACTGTTCTCTCCCAAGCACTTAGTACAGTACTCTGCACGTAATAAGAGCTCGATAAATACGATTGACTGACTCACTGACCCGGGAAAGTAGAGACCTCTCTCTATCCCTTAACTCTCACTGAGTTTTAAGCCCACGGATGTTACCAGGACAGGGCCCGGTCCAGGGAATCACCTGAAATACCTTTAAATTGCTCTTAAAAGGGAGAAGATTTCGGTGCTTCCCCTCCTACCTTACCTCACTGATTTCTTATTACAATCCAACTTACAAATTCACCCCTCTGTTACTCACTGAGGAACTCACTGTTCCTCAGTCTCGTACATCTCACCTACATCCCCTTGATTCTATTTATAGTGATTATGTTGTCTTGTTTTTATCCATCTGTCTCCCCTGATTAGACTGTGAGCCCATCATTGGGCAGGGATTGTCTCTATCTGTTGCCAAATTGTACATTCCAAGCACTTAGTACAGTGCTCTGCACATAGTAAGCGCTCAATAAATACTACTGAATTAATTAATTCTACCACTGTCCTTCCTCTGGCCTGGAACTCCATCATCTTTCATTTATGCCAGACCATCATTCCCCTCACCTTCAAAACCCTCTGGAAATGACATCTCCTCCAAGAGACCTTCCCCAATTAAGCCCTCATCTCTCCTCCCCACCCTTCTGCATCTGGCAGTCAGGCAGTCATATTTATTGTGCTCTTACTGTGTGCAGAGCACTGTACTCGGTGCTTGGGAGAGGACAAAAAAAAAAAAGACATATTTCCCACCCCCCAAAAAACACACAATATGACATATATTCCCCACCCACAACAAGTTTATAATCTAGAATGCTGCCTATGTGCTTGGCTCAACCTTTAACCACTTGATCCTCATCCCTCCTTATGTGCATATCCATAATTTATTTTAATGTCTGTCTCCCCCTCTAATAATAATTTTGGTATTTAAGCGCTTACTATGTGCAGAGCACTGTTCTAAGCGCTGGGGTAGATACAGGGTCATCAGATTGTCCCAGGTGAGGCTCACAGTCTTAATCCCCATTTTACAGATGAGGGAACTGAGGCACAGAGAAGTGAAGTGACTTGCCCACAATCACACAGCTGACAAGTGGCAGAGCCAGGATGCGAACCCATGACCTCTGACTCCCAAGCCTGGACTCTTTCCACTGAGCCATGCTGCTTCTCGACTCTCTACTGCGAGATCCTTGTGGGCAGGGATGTGGTTCAGTAAATAGAGCACGGGCCTCTAATCCCAGCTCTGCCCTTCGTCTGCTGTGTGAACTTGGGCACGTCACTTAACTTCTCTGTGCCTCATTTACCTCATCTGTAAAAGGGAGATTAAGACTGTGAGCCGCATGTGGGACATGGATGTGTATTTTGTATCTACCCCAGAGCTTAGTAAAGTGCCTGGTACATAGTAAGCGCTTGTCTAATACCAAGATTTAAAAAAAAAGGAAAAGGCATCTACCAACTTTATTATACTGTAGTTTCTCCAGCACTTAGTGCATTGTTTGCACACAGTAATCGTTCAGTGAAAAATACCTGATGGAATGATCTTAAGGGTTGAGTGGGGTTTCTAAAATGACCCCAGAGTACAGGATATTTACCAGCACGGAGTGCAGTCAGGGAAGACAAGCCCCAGAACTTCCCAAGGCCCAAATACCAAAAATAATAAAGGGGAGATTAATTAAAACTACTGGTTGTGGTTTTGCGGCTTGGCTTCTTTTATTTTAATAAAAGGAATATTGAAATGAGAAGAAGGTTGAATTAGAGATTGTTGGCTTTCCTTATGTAATCCAAAGCCCTGCACGTAAACATTCTTCTCTTCACTAGTTACATATGCTGATAATGAAAGGAAAATGTTATTAATTTGGGGGTTATAGCACAGCAACAAATAAAGATAAATCCCTATGGCTTTCTTTGCAGATTCAAAACTTTCCCAAGGGAGTTCTTTTGAGATTAAATCAATGCATTATGTTTTTTTTAAACCTAAACTGTACCATGATATTGGAAGGTAGCTCTGGTTTCAACATATGAAAAGCCTTTTACTAGATTGATACTAACCGAAGATAGAGCTATTGGAGATGGATTGCTGGCTAAATGCCATCCTTCATCCCCACAGGATTCTCTACTCTAGTTAGCACCTAAAGCAAGTGTTTCCAAATTGAGTTTTATTGTTTGTCTCCAAATGTTTTCCCCGCTTCACGTGGTGCGTCTGCTCAGCTTTAACGATAAAGCCCGGGGAGACGCTAAATCCACTGACAACCAACGGAGAGGCTTTATCAGCCAACCTAGGCGTGCCTGGCGGTCAGTCGTGAGGGTTTTGGTGAAAAGCTCCCCTCCACACTGCAACAGCAGAAAGTTTCGAAACCATGACGCCAGCTAGGATGTGGGATGCTGTGGACGTGAAGGGGTTGCCATCCATAACGCTGGCATCGCTTATCATCATCATCAGCATCAACACAATCATCAAAGTTATCACGGTCATCAATCTTATGATCATCTAGTTCACTGCGGGACTACTGCATGTGGAGCGTTGTGCTGAGCGTCTGGGAAAGTACAACAAATGTAGAAAATATGCTCCCTGCCCTCAAGGAATTTGTATTCTAGAAGCAGCCGCCGGGCCTAGTGGAGAAAGCACAGGCTTGGAAATCAGAGGACCTGGGTTCTAGTCTCAACTCTGCCACTTGTCTGCTGTGGGACCTTGGTCATTTTACTTCTCTGTGGCTCAGTTTCCTCATCTGTAAAATGGAGATTAAGACTGTGAGTCCCACACGGACTGTAAGCAACCTTATTAATTTAGTACAGTGCCATGCTTAGATACCATTAAAGAGCAAAAATAAATTAATAAATAACTTAAGTGTGACTGTTGGGAGGTGAGGTCTTGGACTACTTAGGTGGATAACCCCAAAATAGTAATTTCACCTGCCCCACTGTGGGATTATTTCCCTTTCTATCTCTCTATGCTCCTTGGGGCATATTCACGAGATCCAACCCAGGCATTGCGGAGGCTGGGTTTCTGGCTTCGGTCTATTCAGTGCTGCAATTCAGTCAACACAACAGGACGGGACCAAAAGGACGAAAGACCCCTTGATCATCTGGCCCCTTTGGGCAGGGATTGTCTCGGTTGCTGAACTGTACTTTCCAAGCGCTTAGTACAGTGGTCTGCACACAGTAAGCGCTCAATAAATATGACTGAATGAATGGACCTGAGGTGACTAATTAGGGTAACCTCAGGGAGCAGGGCAAGTTTTTTTGTTGTTTTTTTTAAATGGTATTTAGTGCTTACTATGTGCAGGGCACTGTACTAAGTGCTGAGGTAGACAATTGGGACACAATTCCCGTTCCACATAGGACTCGCGCTCTTAATCCCTGTTTTGCAGATGAGGTAACTGAGGCACAGAGAAATGAAGCGACTCCCCTATGGTCCCACAGCAGTTAAGTGGCAGCCTGGGATTAGAACCCGAGACTCCGACTTCCAGGTCTGTGCTCTTTCTGCTAGGCCACGCTGCGTCTCAAGATATCAAACTATCACCGGTATTTATTGAATATCTACTGTGTGCAGAGCACTGTACTGAGCTCTTGGGAAAGACCAATACAACAGAATAAGTAGATACGCTCCGTGACCACAACAAACTTACATTCTAAGTATAAGAGACCTGTCCCCCCTCCTCTGGTGAATCGAGATCTGTGTCCCACATCTCCACCCTACGCTTCCCAGACAAGCTAACAAATAAAGGAGGATTGAACTTCCGGCAAAGTTTGAGTTTGAGGATTCTGGGAAGCTTGAGCTTAAAATTAAACGTAGATTGATTCGATAAGGATGAGCAAAACACATTATTTAATGAGGTTACATCAAAGACAGAAGGTTCTAGTCTCTCAGCTATCCTCTCCCCCACCCACAGACTTCAAAGGGAGTCCCAGACATAGGGAATGATTCAGATATAGACAGAAAAGATTAGAATTCATCAGTCTGGAGAGACAGTGGCTGAGAGGAGACAGGATTGAAGTTTACAGAATCATGGAGTGGGTGGGCAGAGCCGAAAAAGCAACATTGATCACCCAATCCCACAACCCAGCAATTAGGGAGTTTCCAATAAAGTTTGTTTGGGGTCGTTTCTCCAAATCTAGCAGCATGTCTTAATGGACAGAGCAATGGCCTGGAAGTCAGAAGGACCTGGGTTCTAATCCCGGCTCCCCCGCATGTCTGCTGTATGACGCTGGACAAGACACTTCACTTCTCTCTACCTCAGTAACCTTTTCTGTAAAATGGGGATTAAGAATGTGAGCCCTTTATGGGGCAGGGACTGGGTCCAATCTGATTAACTTGTATCTAACCCAATGCTTAAAACAATGCTTGGCACACAATAAGCCCTTAACAACTACGATAACAATAACAATAATAGTGAACTCTACTATATCCTAATCCTCTTTGACCTCTCGGTCCCTGATGCCATGGTGGAAACACTATATAACTTCAGTTTTAACTGACACAGTTCTTTCTTTTTACCTCTCTGGCTGCTCCGTCTCAGTCTCTTCCACTTCCCACCCCATACCTGTGGGTGTCTCTCTGTGATAATAATAATAATCATGATGATGATAATAATAATAATAATAGTGTTCATTAAGCATACACTAGCTTCTCCCACTACACCCCAGCACGCCCTCTCCCTCTAGAGCTCACCTCACTGTGCCTTATTCTTGTCATTCACCTTTCTCCAGACAGAATCTTCTTCACATTTCAAAACTGCCAGACCCCAGCTTCTCTCTGTTTTCAAAGCTTTTTGAAAATCCCACAACCTCCAAGAGGCCTGTCCCAATTAATGCTTCGACTCCTCATGTCATATTCTCTTAACTATTACCGCCACGCTTATACAGTCACGCTCACCCATGATGTACAGACTTGTAAATTCAACTACTTAAGCACTTACTCATCCACAAATCAATTTCTCATTTCTCTATTTTTCTCCTGTCTGTAATTTCTTTTAATGTCTGCCTTCCCTCCCTAGTTTGTCAAGATCCTTGAAGGCAGGAGTTGTACATTCTAACTGCTGTATCCTTTCAATCACTTGGTACTGCTCTCCGCACCAGTAATACAAATTATGGATTAATTGACTTGAGAGGGGTCTGGATAAATTCATGGGTGATAAGTCCATTATATGAAACTAGAGAGGAATTTAGGGATATAGAGTGAAAAATTTAAGGAAATTGGATAAGCCATCCTTATTAGAGTGGATGTCTCAGGAGGACAACCCGTTCACAGGGTCTAGTGGACAGTGCAGGGGCCTGGAAGTCAGAAGTATCAGGGTTCTAATCCCGGCTCCATCGTAGGTCTGCTTTGTGACCTTGGGCAAGTCAGAAGGTCATGGGCTCTAATCCCGGCTCTACCACTTGTCTGCTGTGTGACCTTGGGCAAGTCACTTCACTTCTCTGTGCCTCAGATCCCTCATCTGTAAAATGGGGATTGAGACTGTAAGCCCCATGTGGGACAGGGCCTGTGTCCAACCCAACTTGCTTGTATCCACCCCAGTGCTTAGTACAGTACCTGGAACGTAGTAAGTGCATAACAAATACCACATTCATTATTATTATTATTATTCCTGGGTCTCAGTCACTTCATCTATAAAATGGGTATTAAGACTGTGAGCCCCGCATGGGACAGGGACTGTGTCCAACCTAATGATCTTGTATCTACCCCAGCATTGCTGGACACATAGTAAATGCTTAATAAACACCATCATTATTATCATTATTTGCTCCAAGCACCTCAGTGCCACTGTCAGAGTCAGAATTCCAGGCTGGAAAGGAGCTTGGTCCGACCCTTCGTCTTACCCAGTTAGATCACAGACACATCTGCTTCAGTCCACACTGCTTCTTGGGATTGTATATAACATCTTCTGATGCGACAGCTATTTTTAAGACACCCCTTTCTTGCTCAACGCCACCGCCCCAGGCTTTATACGTTTGTTTGTCTATCATGCTTCCTTTCCATGTGGGGCGGGGATTTTGGTTGATCTGATTTTATCTTGTCTCTAACCCATCGCTTAGAACAGTGCATGACATTCAGTAAGCACCTAATACTATATTAGTCTAAGCAACAGAACTTCCTTGCTTTTCTGAACATCCTCCCTATTTGAGATGGCATTCTTTAGGAATTTCATCTATCAAAGGGGCTGAAATTTGAGAATATAAATGACTAGTCATAGTTCTCTGGTGGCCTTTCCCTCTGGCTACCCAATCTTTATATGGCTGACCTTCTCTTAATGGGGCACATGATTTCTCTAAGAAGAGCATTAGGGTTGTAGAAAGGCTTTATCCATTAAGTGGGCTTCGGCCAATATAATTTTGTACATTGACAAGGGCTGGGAGCTGACCAGAGTTTAATGGATTTTATGGTGAATGAAATAAATTCTGCATATTTAAGAGCAGCCACAGAGACCTCAGCCTGCCAGAATGGACGCTGGTACAAGTCAAATCTCTTCCTCTTTGACATTCCTCTTTCCAGGTTAGGGTGACGGTGCCAGCCAATGAGGATTTTGGGGGTCTGAAGAAAATTCTAGCTGCAGAGCAGGGAGCTGCATCCTGCTACACCAGGTTAGCAAAGTTTTCTTTACCTTCCATGGTGCTGTTGAGATACCTATGGGTTTTTTAAAATGGTATTTATTAAGCACTTATACTGTGACAGGCACTGTACTAAGCACTAGGGAAGGTACAAGATACTCAGGTTGGACACAGTCCTTGTCCCTCATGGGGCTCACATTCTTCATCCCCGATTTTCAGATTTGATAACTAAGGGCCTTTCTCTGGAAGCTGTGCTCTTACATCAGGGCTGGAACTGATGAGCCCCAATCAGGGAATCAGGAAGACTCAATTCTGGACTAACTCCAAACCTAGATTCCCCAAACATTCCTGGATAAGGCCCTTTCTGCTCTGCTTGCCTCAGTTTCCCCAGGACCTAATATCTCCCCTTCTCCCAAGAAATTTGGGTCCATGGGATCCTGGCCATATTTGCCTGGGAACTGGCATGTTTCCAAGAGTGGCAAACAACCAACCAAACAAAAGCCATATTAACATTCAGTCTGCCCAGGGCTGCTGAAAACAATTCTTACGGAGTTATGGTCCCACCTCCGATCCCAACCACGATGGGTGTGCTTGAGAGGAAGGCACATTCAGGATTTTCTCACACCCAGCCTCAACCTCTCACTCCTCTGCCAGGCCGGAGGCATTTAGGGCATCCCAGACGCCTCTCAGACTGGCAGGTTAGAAGATGGCAATATAGTAGTCCCTGGGTTCTAATTCCGCTTCCACCACTTCTCTGCTTTGTGACCTCGGAGGAGTAGCTTCATTTCCCGGGGCTACAGTTACCTCATCTTTAAAATGGGGGTGAAGGCTGTGAGCCCCACAAGGAACAAGGATTGTGGCAACCTGATGAGTGGCTCAGTGGAAAGTGCCCGGGCTTAAGAGTCAGAGGTCATGGGTTCGAATCCCAGCTCCACCACTTGTCAGCTGTGTGACTGCGGGCAAGTCACTTCACTTCTCTGTGCCTCACAGTTACCTCATCTGGAAAATGGGGATTAACTGTGAGTCTCACGTGGGACAACCTGATGCCCCTGTATCTACCCCAGCGCTTAGAACAGTGCTCTGCACATAGTAAGTGCTTAACAAATACCGACCTTATTATATGTATCTCCCCTAATGCTTAGTACAGTGCCTGGAACACAGTAAGCGCTTAATAGATACCACTTTAAAAAAGTCATAAGGCCAGTGGTCCCCCAAAGCAACTGTCAATCAGATGTTTGTAGACGATAGAGAGCTGCCAGTGACTGTAAATATCAGCTGTCAATCAGGTGGCTCTTGGTCATAAGGGAAGCTCTGATTCTTTCTGCACGAGCATGGACTATAATAACAATGATATTTGTTAAGCACTTACTATGTACCAGGCACTATACTATGACATTTGAGTACAGACTAGTGGAAAGAGCAGAGGATTGGGAGTCCTAAATCAAAAAATACAGATTCTACCAGATGCCCTACTTGCCAGGTGTGACCTCCCGCAAGTCACTCGACTTCTCTGTGACTCAGTTACCTCTTCTGTAAAACAGGGATAAAATACCAGTTCTTCCCTCAGACTACGAGTCCTGTATAGGACAGGCACTCTGACCTACCTCATTTTATCTTCCCCAGCATTTAAGCGCAGTTCTTGGCATCAAGGGGGCACTTTATAAAATCCATGAACATTACCGAGCCATCTGGGATGGTACCAAAACCCTTCTCCTTAGCCGGAGTGTGATTTGGCCTCCACTGATTCGGCTTCCCACACCACTGGGAAACAACATGATGTAGTGATGATGATGATGATGTTGGTATCTGTTAAGCGCTTACTATGTGTCGAGCCCTGTTCTAAGCGCTGGGGTATACAGGGTAATCAGGTTGTCCCACCTGAGGCTCACAGTCTTCATCTCCATTATACAGATGAGGTAACTGAGGCACAGAGGAAGTGAAGTGACTTGCCCACAGTCACACGGCTGACAAGTGGCAGAGCCGGGTTTCAAACCCATGACCTCTGACTCCCAAGCCCGGGCTCTTTCCACTGAGCCACGGAGACCGGGCCTGTGAGTCAAAAGTTCATGGGTTCTAATGTGGCCTTGGGCAAGTCACTTAACTTCCCTGTGTCTCACTTACTTCATCTGTAAAATGGGGATTAAGACTGTGAGCCCCACATGGGACACGGACTATGTCCAACCTGATTTGCTTGAATCCACTCCAGTGCTTAGTACAGTTCCCGGCACGTGGTAAGCACTTAACAAATGCCATAATAACTATTACCACTTGCAGCATTAAGCAGTAAAGGGGTAGTAGATTCAGGACCCTAAAGCATCGGACATTTGCATATAACGCAATTCAAAGCGTGTCAGGAAAAGTAATCATCTGAATGAGTGATGATGACACATCCCTAACGCCCACAGAAGTAATGTTAGCAAAATGAACGATTCTGGTTTCCAGGTGGAATACAGGGAATGAGTTTCATTCTCTCCACCAACCTCTTCAGTACCACCCTGCACACACGCAGTCATTAATTAATTCACTCTTCCGGTGCCATAGCATCGCTCTCCCTCTAGACTATAAGCTCACTGTGGGCACTGAATGTGTTTGTCTATTTTTGTATTGTCCTCTCCCAAACACTCGTAATAATAATAATAATAATGATGGTATTTGTTAAGTGCTTATTATGTTCCAACCACTGTTCTAAGAGCTGGGGTGGATACAAGATGATCAGGTTGTCCTACGTGGGGCTCTCAGTCTTAATCCCCATTTTACAGATGAGGGAACTGAGGTCCAGAGAAGTCAAGTGGTTTGCCCAAGGTCAGTCAGCAGACAAGCGGCGGAGCCAGAATTAGAACCCACATCCTCTGACTCCCAAGCCTGTGCTCTTTCCACTAAGCCAAGCTGCTTCTCTTAGTACAGTGCTCTGCACACAGTAAGCGCTCAATAAATAGGATTGACTGCCTCTGCAGACCGATGCTCTCCGCATACCATCGCTGTCTGCGTACCGATGCTTTCAGCATAACGTCGCGCGCAGCTCAGCACGGGGCCGCCCTTAGCATAGCGATTCTCTGGACGTAGTGCCGGATTTCGCACTGTGATGCTCTCAGGATAACGGCGTTCTCAACGTAACTCTGCTGTCAGCGTAGCGCCGTTCTCTGTACAGAGATAATCTCGGCGTAACGCCACTCTCACCAGAGTGATTCTGTCAGCTCAGGCCAACAAATAAGCAAACACACTCCCCTAACAAACACACTGGGACCATTCAAACTTCGTGGGCTTGTGGGAAAGTTCAGGTTTCACCACCACCACATCCAGTTTCTCTCTCCCAGATAAGAGAAGCCTCCACAGAAATAGAGAATCTGCAGGTTAAAAAGTCAGTCATCCAGTTGGGAACTTGCCAATATAGGACTCGGTTTGGGGAGTGGCTTCTTTTAACATCTTAAGATTCCTCTCACCCTTTCTGAGACACCAAGGAGAAGCCTACAGACGAAAGGGAGTTCTGAGCCAACCCTTTTATTTATGGTATTCATTAAGAACTTACTATGTGCCAGAGTGCTATTCGTTCCTTCCTAACATATTTATTGAGCGCTTACTGTGTGCAAAGCACTGTACTAGAGAAACTTACCATGTGCAAGGCACTATTCTAAATGTCAGAGGTAGATTGAAAGTAATTAGGTTGGACCCAGTCCACGTTCCACATAATAATAATAATAATGTTGGTATTTGTTAAGCGCTTACTACGTGCAGAGCACTGTTCTAAGCGCTGGGGTAGACACAGGGGAATCAGGTTGTCCCATGTGGGGCTCACAGTCTTAATTCCCATTTTACAGATGAGGTAACTGAGGCACAGAGAAGTGAAGTGACTTGCCCACAGTCACACAGCTGACAAGTGGCAGCGCCGGGATTCGAACCCATGACCTCTGACTCCAAAGCCCGGGCTCTTGCCACTGAGCCATGCTGCTTCACATGGGCCTCACAGTCTTAATCCCCATTGTACAGGTGAGATAAATGAGGCACAGAGAAGTGAAGTGACTCACCCAATGTCACACAGCAGACAAATGGAGGAGCTGGGATTAGAACTTCATGTGACCAATTCAATTTAGGATACATTTAGCTGGGGGACCTGAACTGCGCTGGCTAAATAGAGCAGCGAGAAGAGATCATTTATCCATTAAAACACCAGACCTTGCACTGCTAGGAAATCAGTGTTACTTCCAAAGTAGAGTTTCCCAAAACGTCTGGCATCTCTCGCAATAAATTGTGACCTTCCATATCATTACTGACACAGTGGAAATGAAATTATTTCACTCCTTATCAGACTGGCAGCCAGGTTCCTTTCCTACAATCTCTGGAATTTTGCATTTATAAGGGAAACTTCCTGAGTGTTCTGATTATGAGGCCCTGGAGCTCATTATCCGAGGAGGTCTCAGAATAGCCACAATGATTTTGGAACGTGTGGGTGGCGAGCCTGTCGTCGGGCAGAAGGATGGGCCGAATGACCTCGTTAGCTAGGTCGTAGTTAAGGGAACTAATACTACAAGCAAATCAGAAGCCATACAGTCCCAGCTCCATCTTTACCTAATAGGGTTCTAATCCTGGCCCCGTCGTTTGACTGGTGTGAGACTTTGGACAAGTCACTTAACTTCTCTCTGCCTCTCTTACCTCATCCGTAAATGGGGATTAAGACTGTGAAACACATATGGGACAGGGACTGGATCCATTCTGGTTATCTTGTATCTACCCCAGTCTTTTGTACAGTGCCTGATCCTTAGAAACTGCTTAACTACCACAATTATCAATATTGGATTGTTTTGATTTAAAAATATGCTTGCCCAAATGCCCCCTTATATTTCTTCACTGAAGTTCGATTTCCATTTGCTCAAACAAGTGAACATTTGGTGGCTCTCTTCATCCCCGTTTGACCCTTTGTGAAAATCCTCCCCTCCCTTTTGCGGACCTCCAGTAGGGAAGGGGGGGAAATCGAGGCAATTATTTGGATGAAAGGAATTTGTCGGTCTATACCCCTGAACCATTTCGATTCCTGTGGACATTAAACTCCTTAAGGACAGAGATCGTGTCTAGCACCATAGCCTAGTGAAAAAGAGCGTGAGCCTGGGAGTTGGGGATCTTGAGTTCTAATCCTGTTGTGCCACTTGTCCTCTGAGTGACCTTGGGCAAGTCACTTAACTTCAAACCTCTGCACTCATCTGCAAAACAGGGATTCAATACCTGTTCTCTCTCCTATTTAGACTGTGGACCCCATGTGGACCTGATGATTTTGTATCTACTCCAGTGCTCAATACTTACAGTAGAGTAAGCGCTTAAATGCCATTCTGATTATTTCCCAATATATTGTACTCTCCCAAGCACATAGTACAGGGCACACAGTTAAGCACTCAAAAAATACCACTGATTGACAGTTGGATTGATAATTCTACTCAGATTGTCCACGTGTCCTGCTGGACACATCGGGCCCTTCTTCCCTTAGTGACCAATCTGGCAAACACTGACCACAACGTTAAAAGTGACTGGTTTACCATAAGGGTGCCCCACAGAGGAACTGGCTGCTCATTTTACTGAAGTTCCTGGAGAGTTCGGGATCCCCGCCTGAATGAGTTTGTCTGCTCTTAATTCTGAACCATAATATTTACGGTTCTGTAAGCCATCTGAATCTTAAAAATGGGAAAACTTGGAACAGAGTCAAGGAAAATCACATTCCACTCTCTGACCATCAGAGTGGGTGGAGAAAGCCCCCACCGCCCTAGAACGGATGGTGGCCATTTTAAAATACTGCTCTCTTCAGAAGAGGAAAACTCCGGAATTTAGGAGATTCAGCTCAGCTGAGCCCTTCCGTGTTTCCAACCTAGTATTTTTTGATTTTCTTTAAGACCTCGGTTCCCATGCTGGGTTGCCACTCTGAAAACAATTCTAGAGGGTCCTGGCCCTCTGCAAGCATGGGCTGGGGGTGAGGGGGGATGCTGAAGGCGCTCCAGAACCCCGAAAATCCCTGGACCAACCCAGAAGTGACAGAAATGAGTGATGCTACAAACGCCACATAAGTGACTTTAATGCAGCAGTACCAGATGCATACATGATAAGGTGGTTTTTTCAGAGCCAGTCCCCGGTGTCCCCCTGCCCCCCCTTCCATTGCTTCAGACTCATCAATGCCTTCCCCTTCCAGGTCCCCTGCCGCCCCCCCGCCCCCCGTAAACGGGGGGCTGCTTTAAAGCCACAGAACTTGGCTGAAGGGAAAGAGGCGGGAGAAAATGGTTTAAAAGCAAAAATACCGGACATTAAGGTGTCTGGTGCTGCACACATACCAGCAGACAGAGGACAGACTCAAAATCGGATCATCTGAATGGCCACTCGCGGTCCCGGGGCCCGCCTGACACTTGTCTCATGATCCTTCAGAAAAGCCCACGATCCCAGTTCTGGGCCAGGGTGGACAGAGGTAGGGGATCGGGAGCCTGACTGAGCTCTGAAACCTCTTGATTCTACTTATTGCCTCGATTCTATTTATTGCTATTGTTCTTGTTTGTCCGACTCCCCCGATTAGACCGTGAGTATGTATATGTGTGTGTGAATTTCCTATTTGCCTATGTGAATGTTTTTCTGGGCATGTGTGTTTATCTGTGAGAGTCTGTATAATTGCATTTTTGGGGGTGTCAATGTAGACATGTGTCCAAGCCTGTGTTTGTCTACGCATGCACGTTTATCTCTGTGTACGTGTGTGTGTTTAGTGTACTTAAAACTCACCTCCTCCAAGAGGCGTTCCCAGACTGAGCTCCTCTTCTCCCTCTACTCCCTCTGCCATCCCCGCTTTACCTCTCCGCAGCTAAACCCTCATTTTCCCCTTTTCCCTCTGCTCCTCCACCTCTCCCTTCCCATCCCCACAGCACTGTACTCGTCCACTCAACTGTATATATTTTCGTTACCCTATTTATTTTGTTAATGTTAATGTTAATGTACATCGCCTCGATTCTATTTAGTTGCCATTGTTTTTACGAGATGTTCTTCCCCTCGACTCTGTTTACTGCCATTGTTCTCGTCTGTCCGTCTCCCCCGATTAGACCGTAAGCCCGTCAAACGGCAGGGGACCTCCAGTAGGGAAGGGGGGGAAATCGAGGCAATTATTTGGATGAAAGGAATTTGTCGGCAGGGACCGTCTCTATCTGTTGCCGACTTGTTCATCCCAAGCGCTTAGTACAGTGCTCTGCACACAGTAAGCGCTCAATAAATACTATTGAATGAATGAACGAATACTTAGGTGTTTGCATATGTACTATGCAGCAGCATGGCCTAGTGGAGAGAGGACGGGCCTGGAAGTCAAAAGAAGCTAGGTACTAATGCCGGTTCTGCTGCTTATCTGCTGTGTGACCTGGGGCCGGTCACTTCATTTCTCTGTGTCTCAATTACCTCATTTGTAAAATGGAGAATAAGACTGTGAGCCCCAAGTGGGACAGGCACTGTGTCCAACCTGATGATCTTGTACCTACCCCAGCGCTTAGAACAGCGCTTGAGACATAGCAAGCGCTTAATAAATACCATTATCATTATTATTATTCCTACTACCCTCTATGCATATGTACTATGCAACATCGTTGCCTACTGGCTACAGCACAGGCCGGGTTCTAATCCCAGCTCTTCCACTTGTCTGCTGTGCGACCTTAGGTAAGCCACTTAACTTCTCTGTGCCTCAGTTACCTCATCCCTAAAATGGGGATTAAGACTATGAGCCGCACATGGGACACCCTGATTATCTTCTATCTACCTTAGCATTTAGAACCGAGCTTGGCACATAGTAAGTGCATATCAAATACCATAGATATTATGATTCTAATCTACATGTATCTATGTTTTGGTGTATGCTCCATCACTGTTCCCTCCTTTTTCTCTACTCCCGTATGTCCCCCTTCTGTTTCTACCTTTTCCTCTCTATTCTGCAGCCTTTCCTCCCTGTCTGCCAGCCCCCTGAAGCGCCATCCTCTTTTTACTTGGAATTCACAAGAATCTGACTGCCTTAGTTATCCCATTCCTGGGAAGTGACTTTGTTTGAGAGATAAAGAGCTAAAGGGAAAGAAGCAGGAAGCAAAGGCTACTAATGGTGGTAGAATGAACCGCTGCTCCTTATTTCTGGTTGGAAAATGCTGGGTCACGTGATTTAACCGTAATCTGATCTCTAAAGTTGGTTTATATAGATTTCCATTAGCAGAGGCCAGGTTTCTTGGAGGAGTCTTATCTCTTTCTTTCGCCCAACGTTGGTGGGGACTTCTGTGTTCCAAGTGGCCAGGGCTACCATCACTTTACACCACGTGAGAAGCAGCATGGCCTAGTGGACAGAGCCATGAAGGAACCGAGCCACAGAGAAGTGAAGTGACTTGCCCAAGGTCACCGAGCAGATAAGTGGTTACGCCAGGATCAGAACGCCGGTCCTTTGGACTGCCAGGCTCATGCTCTGTTTATCAGGCCACGCTGCTTCACAAAATATAGATTAAGACTGTGAGTCCCAAGTGGGACACGGATTGAGCCTCAGCAAACCCGTATCTAACCTCAGCTCTTAATACAGTGTATGGTACATAGTAAATGCTTAACAAATACCTTTTTTTTTTAAAAAAAGGCAAAAACATGAAACTATCATTTGACAGCTGGAGGATCCTCTCAAATGCATTATGGACAGAGAACATGTCTACCAAATCTGTCCCATTGTACTCCCCCAAGCACTTAGTAAAGGGCTCCGCACACTGTAAGAGCTCAATGAATACCACAGATTGATTGACTGAAGTCCCCCTAGCATGAGAGTGGAGCCTGTGGGAGAAGGGGAGTCTAAGCAGCCCCTGATGACTCCAGCTTTGAGACAAATGCTTTTATTTGGATGGTGCTTACCCCAAACCACAATGTTAAGAATACTGGTTGTTTTGTTTTCGTCAAACTCCCACAGGAGAAACTGAAAGAAAATATATTCTGCCCTCGTCTGCATGTGGCCTGAAAACAATCCAATTGTAGGCACCCAGCCATGGCACGGCATCCTGTCAATAGATCTCCTTGGCAGCTAAATTATAATAATGCTCATTGTGGGCACTGGGAAGAAGATGGCAACACACAGTTTAGAAACTGTGTAACAGTTGTGCCTCCTAAATTATTGTACAAATGATCCTTTTGGCCTAAACCCTATTCCTAACCCCCCATCCGCTGTTTCAACTTTGCCAAGATTACGATTATTGCCTCAAAATCCAGCTTCCACAACCTGCACTTTGATGAGACCCAGCAGTCATTAGTTGAATCCGAATTAACATTGAAGAAAAGAAGCACAAGGGTACACTTGTCCTGGCTACAAATCTGCAAATCACTTCTGCCTTCTCATCAGTTACCTCATGTTATCCTCATAATATCCTGGTGAAATAAGGGAGTGATAGATGGTTCTCCCCCACCCCTCTCAATTATAGAGCTACGGAAATTGAGGCAAAGGGAGCTAAGTGATTTGGCCAAGGTCACAGAGCAGACAAAGAGCCAAGCTGGGACTAGAACTCAGGTCTCCGCCATTCTGGAACATGAGGTTTCCAGTAGGTCTCACTGTCTACTTTTCTGATATCCATATACTGACGAGCTCAAATGCATAGGTAATAATGATAGTATTTAAGCGCTTACTATGTGCCGAGCACTGTTCTAAGCGCTGGATAACCAACTGAAGGAACTGTTAAAACAAAAATGGAGAAATAAGAATAGTCTAATTTTTGGTCCCACTCAAAGGAAAACTACAAAGGGACCTATATTGATAACATTTGAGTTGCTCTGTCCCAAAATTATAGTTTTGGGAGATCTAAAAAGGAAACTTTTAGGTGGGATTTTAAATCTGATGGTACTGACATTATGAAACAGGTTTTTATGAAACCCACGATACAATTTTTTTGCTGAAAACTCTCTCTTTTCTCCAACGGAAACTCAGCATGTCATATTGGCAGAGCGATGAAACTTATTCAATCCAAATTTCACTCAGTAGTGTGATTTAACTCGGCCCTTTAGGGGAGGCTGATAAGAAATCTATGAGAAATGGTTCAGACCCACAGAAAGAAACTGGCTCAATGGAACACTGGCCCAGTTGTGGATTGCTTTGGGGAAGACTCACAGAATGAAAATCTATGGAAAAATTGAGGGCCGAACAAGAAGTGACTTTGTCCAGTAAAGTAACTGAGAACAAACAGAAAATAGTCCATTATGATTTAGAGTATTATCACTTTTACATTCCTAAAGGGGCTTTTCTTTGAAGAGATAGCACCTTGGACTCAGAATTGCTGATTCAGGCTTCATCTGTGCTGCATTTTGTACTTGATCCAAATTTCAGCAAATATCTTGTTCCCATCTCCCTTCCTGCCTTTCAGTTATTATAATGATGATTACAGTAGAAGCAGAGCTGCCATTTCTCCTAGAAACATAGGCTTGGGGAAGTCTTCTGGAATTTTCAGTGTACTTCCAGAATCAATCAGTGGTATTTCCTGAGTGCTTACTATGTGCAGAGCACTGTACTAAGCGCTTGGGAAATACAGAACTGCATTTAACAGACACAGTCCCTGACCATAACGAGCTTACAGTCTAGAGCGGGAGAAAGACGTTAATTTGAATGTGACAATACAGAATTTAAAGACATGCACGAAAGTGCAGTGAGGCTGGGGAGAATGCCCAAAGGTCCCAGAAGGAAGTGAGCCAGGGTAAAGAAAGCTTAATTGGGGGAAGGCTAAGCTCTACATATCCATTTCTCAGTCTCATAATCAATCATTGGTATTTACTGAGTGCTTGTTGTGCAGAAAGGTATGAGAGAGTATAGTGTAATAGGGTTGGTAGATATTATCTTGGCCTACAGTCTACAGTGGGAGATGGGTGTTAAATTACAGATAGGGAAAATAGTAGAGTATAAGGATATGCACATATGTGCTTTTGGGCTGGGGTAGGTATCCAAATGCTTTCAGGGTATACGGCCAAATGCATAGTCAGCTCAGAAGGGAGGGTGCGTAGAGGAAATGAGGTGATGTGAATTTAGGATGACTTTGAAGGCGGGGAGAGAGGTGGACCGTTGGATATGATGGAGAAGGGAGAACCAGGCCCAAGGAACGATGTAGACAGCAGCAAGAAAGATGACATCAAGGTAATAATAATCATCAAATAATGGGTTTTCTTATGTGCTTACGGTGTGTAAAGCACTGCTCTAAATGATGGGGTAGATACAAGGTAATCAGGTTGAGCGCAGTCCATGTTCCACATGGGGTTCACAGTCTTAATCTCCACTTTACAAATGAGGGAACTGAGGTACAGAGAAGTTAGATGACTTGCCCAGAAAGTAGGTTGGTGTTAGAGGAGGGGAATGTGTGGATTGAATTGTAGTAGGAGATTAGCAAGGTGAGATAGGAGGGAGAGAGGTGATTCAGTGCCTTAAATTGGTTCAATGCCCTAAGGCTGATGGTAAGAAGTTTCTATCTGGAGGCGGTTGAGCAACCAATGGAGGGGTTTTTTAGATTGGGGAGAAACGGGCTGAACAGTTTGTTAGAAAACTGACCCAGGCAGCAGAGTGAAGTATATGTAGGGAAGTCAATTAGGAGACTGATGCGGTAGTCAAGGAAGGACATTAAAAGTGCTTGGATCAACATGGGGCAGTTTGGGTAGAAAGGAAAGGGTGGATTTTAGAGATGTAAAGATAAGACAGACAGGATTTCCTGACAAAATGCGTAGGCTGAATGGCAGAAATGAATCGAGGAAAATGCAAAGTTTACGGGCCTGCGAGATGGAGGGTAGTGGATCTGTCTATTGTGATAGGAATGTTATGGGAAGGACAAGGTTTGGACATGTAAGTTTGAGGTGTTGGAGGGATACAGAAAGACACTGCAAGCTTGGTTTGTTGTTCTAAAGTCTTTGTTTTCCATAAAAAAAAGGTTCATCCCCTTTTGACCATTCTGTTATTTTCCAAAGGGAGATGTGGCTCAGTTATAATTGGCTTCCAACCCAGAATCAATAGCATTTACAAAAGCAATACAGTGGATTGCACACAGTAAGCACTCAATAAATATGACTGAAATAATGAATTTACTGACCTCCTACTGTATGCAAAGCATTGTGATAAATCCTTGAGAGAGTATAATAGAATTGGGACACACAGTCCCCGCATTCATGGAGCTTTTAGTCTAACAGGGAAGACAAACACTTAAAACTATTACAGATAGGGAGGATATGCCCACGCAGGTGGCCGGGTCTGGATGATGGCCGGATGAGCCTAGCAGACGTCCCTGATTCCCAGAGGCAGTCATCTCTCTGACCGCTCCTGGCACCATTCCCTGAAAGTGGCATCGACATCACTCTGGCATCACCCACGGACTCCCCCCTGCCATAGGAAGAGGGTGATGGAAACCTCTCCTATCCCAACTTTAGAGTTGTCTTAACCATGGGAAGAATGGGCAGGTGACTATGCCCAAATTAATTCATAATTATTATGGTATTTAAGTGCTTACTAGTTGTCAAGCGCCATTCTAAGGGATGGGGTAGATACAAGTTAATCGGGTTGGACACAATCCCTGTTCCTCAAGGGACTCACAGGCTAAGTAGAAGGGAGAGCAGGTATTGAATCATCATTTTACACTTGAGGAAACTGAGGTATAGAGAAGTTAAATGACTTGCCCTTGATCACGCAGCAGGCTAATGGCAGATACAGGATTAGAAACCAGATCCTCTGAGCTGGTCCAAGGCCCGTGCTCTTTCCTCTAGGCCATGCCGCTTCCCATTAGACAAAACCTCCCTGTCCAAAATTCCACCATGATAAACAGCTCACTCAAGATGGAGGCAGGCAATGCTTACTTGGAGGCTTATGAGAGGGCGAGATGCAACCAACTTTAGCCTGGGGCCAAGATTTCTGGCTTGGGCAACCCCATATCCTAGCCTGCATTTAAGTCTCCCAGGCCCTTATGGAACATCTCCTCTCTGGCAGCCTTGGAGTTTCACTACAGACATCTTTCTCTCCCCCTACCTTAGGCCTCTCTGTCACCCTCTTCATGCCTCAAAACCTGCTTCTCATATCAGCTGTGCCAAGCCTTAACTATAGGCTGATCAGACTAAATTGGATTTCATCGTGCGTACCTCACCAACATGGAAATGTATGCAAACAATATTCAGATTAGACTGTCCCCAGACTAATTGACAAAAATTGGTAGCCTTTTCTCAGAACAGCTTCTTCAGAACACATTAAATGATGATTTAACAGAGGCATGTTAAATGATGGGTACCCAATTAAGATCAATTTCAGCTTCATTCAGAGAGATGATGCATGGAGAACTCACACAGCTCTCTAAGAGGAATGGTTTTTAAAAGATGCAGTGCGTACCGTGTGTGTATACTCGTCCAGCGTTCTGAGCATGTCTACCTGTGTCCACACAGAAAAGCCACCATTCAACAAAGTGGGGTGGATTCAGTCACTTTCCACCTTCATTCTGAGCACTATTCTCCCCATTCAAAGTCTGCAGGACCAGGAGGATGTCTAAAGGCTTCAAATGGCCCTAGAATTCCATACATCACTGCAGCAGGGGACACTAAGC